>NC_135013.1:33564838-34254375 GCF_051020955.1 Megalopta genalis
GCGTTGCACCAGATTTAATTAACCGCGCGCTCCGCGATCATCGGAAGCGTCTGATGGACGCTCCCGATCGCGCCTCACCGTGGGCGATCGCGCTCGATCTAATATAAATCGCCAAACGCGCTCATAATGTGTCATAAAATTTGTAAAAGCGACGCTTTTTTAATGCGCCTGAAAATGTCTCGCTTCGAAGAGTTTTAATGCAATTGAAATGGTATGCTTTACGCGGGAATCTTCTATGTATGCATTTTATATATGCATTGCATGTTTATCAGTGCGTATTCTGTACTGCGATAAAGACTTTAGTTAAATATAATAATAATGATGATAATGATAATAATAAACGGTAAACAAATTAATAAAGGTAAAGATAACTTTTTGTATTTCTAAATATGTTTCGATTCTAATTGAAATGAATAATTTACATTAGAATTTCTACGTGCAGTAATGTCTCTCTAATTGACGCTCGGATTGTCCATAAAAATGGACAATTTTAAAAAAGGTGATACGATTGTTCGAGCCTTCTGACTCGTCTTTTTATGCTTCTCGATCGTCAACGACTATTTTCGATTATAAAAACTAATCCTAAAACCAACAAAATACGCTCGATTATAAGAACGAGTTGCGAGGCTCGAATAATCGTATCTCCTCTTCCCAAATTGTCCATTTTTGTGCGCCACAATCTGAGCGTCAGTATTCGTCAAATTTGAGAATGCGAGCTGTGTTACTGCGACAATGCAGTACTACAATGCACTGAAGTGCTAACAAACGATCGCAAAGATTCATAAAAATAATACCTCTAGAAAATATCTAAAATTTGCAGAATTTTTAAACTTTTACTCCTCTTATAATCACTGTATTACGATACAATTTCTATATATTTATCACTGCGATACAAATTCGAATCAACCAATTACAGTAATGTCTCCC
Source organism: Megalopta genalis (assembly GCF_051020955.1). Taxonomy (NCBI): domain Eukaryota; kingdom Metazoa; phylum Arthropoda; class Insecta; order Hymenoptera; family Halictidae; genus Megalopta; species Megalopta genalis. The sequence continues at coordinate 33,565,766 of NC_135013.1, forward strand.
TTACTGACGCTCAGATTGTCCGCTAAAATGGACAATTTGGGAAGAGGAGATACGATTATTCGAGCCTCGCGGCTCGTTTTTATAATTGTGGATAATTTGTAACTATAAAAGTAAACCGCAAAGCACGAATAATCGTATCTCCTCTTCCCAAATTGTCCATTTTTCTGCACAATCTGAGCGTCAGTAAGGAAGACATTACTGTCTTCGTCAAATTTGAGAATGCGAGCTGTGTTACTGCGACAATGGTTTCACTGAAGTGCTAACAAACGATCGCAAAAATTCATAAAAATAATACCTCTAGAAAATATCTAAGATTTGCAGAATTTTAAAACTTTTACTCCTCTTATAATCACTGTATTCCAATACAATTTCTATATATTTATCACTGCGATACAAATTCGAATCAACCAATTACAGTAATGTCTCCCTTACTGACGCTCAGATTGTCCACTAAAATGGACAATTTGGGAAGAGGAGATACGATTATTCGAGCCTCGCGGCTCGTTTTTATAATTGTGGATAATTTGTAACTATAAAAGTAAACTGCGTGGCTCGAATAACCGTATCTCCTCTTCCCAAATTGTCCATTTTTGTGGTCAATCTGGACAGCCAATCCGTGGTCAATCTGGGCAGTCAATCTGTGGCCAATTAGAGAGACATTACTGTATCTTAATAATCTCTCACACAGAAAAATTTTATATTCAACTATAGAACATTCGAAACAAATTAACATCTTTCGCTCGACATATCGAGGATGCTTTTCCTCGAACTCGTCCATGGAAATGTGAATTCCACACCCGGGCCGCCCGACGATCGCGATCGCTAATTAATGCAACCGCGTCCGCGCTCGCGATCTCCATGCGACGCGACGGTTATGGTTCGCTTTTGCGTTATGTTTCGGACTTTCTAATCGAATGGAGGAAGCGGTTTTTCATACGTTCAGGAAGTCTGCGCGTAAGTCTAACGGCGGAATTCCATTCGTTCGTGGATCGAGGCGTAGGAGAACGGCCGGCGAAAATTCGCGCAGGGCCCCTTATCCGCTCGCCGCGCCGGTTGCGATTAAAAAAAAAAAAAAAAAAAACTGCGAACGGTTCCGCGACCGCAGGAAGAGGAAGACTTCGCCGCGCGCGGCTTTCCGAGCGGCCGAGCAAAGCGATGCGCCATGACGCACACGCGCTGGCTGCGCTACGTGCAGCAGTCACTTTCGCTTCGGCCGACATCCTCATTTGACAAGTACGAGTGTCTCGTTAATCACGCGTGCCAGCACGGGGAACACGGATAATTTAAAGTGCCGCCGGCCGATACGTGTTCGCGGCGAACGATTCTTCGTTTATATCGCCTTGCTCTCCGGCTTCTCGCCGGTCTTCTCGCCTCCGGACAAAATGGCGGCCGGACCGAAGCGGATTCGACTCTCTTTCCCTCTCTCTCTCTCTCTCTCTCTCTCTCTCTCTCTCTCTCTCTCTCTCGAATTATTGGGAATGCCTATAAATTTTATAGGCATTTTATAGGCATTATTTTCCCTCTCGAACAATCGTTTCGAAGCTTTATTTTCTCATTCTATCGTTTTGCTCCTTCTTTCACAGTGAAACTTTGGAATTTTTGAGGCAATTATTGGCTTCGAAAGTTTTTACATCGATGCAGAAAAGCTTGATTTTCTTTGTTTTATTTATTTTCTTTCTCTTATTTATTGTATTTTATTGGTCCTTCTTTAACACGTTGAGCGCCCCGTCGACCACATATGGGTGACACTAATTTCTCACCAATTTTTAGAATTCATTTTCATTGTAATATATTCGAACGATCACAATTTAAATTAGAATGTCTCGGATACGAAAGCGTTCTAATGTCATCCGCTACGATCAATTTGAACTTTCTAGTTTCGGTCTCATCGATTAAATTGTTTCGACGTTATGGGAATTTTAGGGGTTGTTTTTCGGCGCTTAACGTGTTAACAGCGAAATTTTGGAATTTTCGAGGCAATCGGAGTCGATGTTAACTGCAGGAAATATAAATTCGATAGAAATGCCATTTCTCTTTTGGTCATTACTAATAATATGTTAATAATAATAACAATTGATAATAATATATTAATAATAGTACTAATACTAATAATTAATAATAATAATAATTCGTATTTGAATCATTCGTCGATGACGTAAACGCAAGAGATCCGCGTTCGAAGTCACACGTTGCAAAACGATTCATCGGATTAAATTGTTGCTTAAATTAATAATCCGTCCAATATTCCCGATATGTGCTCACCGTGACACATTGTTGCTTACGACACGTTCGCGTCGGCCGCGGAATAAATCGAAACCGCGCGATTGCATTTGAAAATATCGCGTTTAACAAACAATCGTAGTTTTTCCGCGCGACCGCGTTCCCGAATTAATTGCAACCCCGCGAACAGCGACGATATATATATGTGCGCATATATTGTGCGCGAGGACGCAGCGTTATAAATTAGGAAAGTTGCGGAACTATGTACGAAATACTGCGCGGAACAGGACGGTACGTAACATTGACACAGGAAGCGGGAAAGCTGATACATACGTATAGTTCGACTAATAAAGATGGGAAGTACGTACGCCGTGAGGTTTACAAAAAATTAAATAGAAAATTTCTAAACGAGACAATAAATTATGCAATTGCACACGGCGCCAGCAAGGACGACAAATTCGGTGCAATCATTTAAATTCAGAATTAAAATCTTAGAATTGAAATTTTGGAGATTTCTATTTCAGGATTCCTAAATAATGTGCTGCTGTAATTATTATAATTATTATATGTTATTTATTTTTATTATTATATATATTATTATATTATGTTATTTATATATTTTTATATTATATTATTATATATTTTATTATTTTATTATTATATATTATTTATATTATTATTAATTATTATCGATTTATTATTATTATCAATATTTATTATTATAATAAATATATTATAATATATTACAAGATTATTATTATTATTATTATTATTACTATTATTATTATATAATATATATAATAATATATTAAATAAAATATATAAAATAAAATATTATAAAATATTATAAAAATATATATATTATAAAATAAAATATATAAAATAATATATTATTATATAATATATTATTACTATTACTATTATTATTATTAACATTGTTATACACTGACCACGTAGCAAACCAATTTTAATCCGAGCACCGCATTAAATTTAACCGTCCCGGTGTTCCCGCTGATGCAATAAAGTCTTCGTAAAATCCATTTATAGGCATTCCCAGACCTCCTTCGGCGGCGATAAAAATTAGCAGACGTTACGCCGCGGCGGTCATCAAAATACCGTTTGCCCATGTAGCAGATTGTCAATGCGCAACGCTGCGGCGATCGCACAACCTCCCCTTCGCAAAAGTCTGCCCTCACTTTCGCCGCCGTTCTCGTCGCCGGGTCTTACCTATATAGAGGCCGCGGGCGCGTGACAAGCATACGGGGCCGTGATTAAGTCCCCCCCTCCCCTCCCCGAAGAAGCGAATCGTTTCTCGCGTATATGGAGCACGTGCGATCCGCGGTTTTTCCCTCCTGTCCACGTGGCGCAGGACACGTATACGCCGCTCGGAGGATCTTCCATGAACGAAATCGAAGATCAGGGGGACCGCGATTTCACCGCCCAAAAAGCTTTTTCTCTTTTTAAAACATCCTGGAACCGGAAACCGAACGTCCGCGTGTTCGCGCGCTTAAACGAATAATTCTTAATTGATCGGTAAATTGATCGATTGGGAGCGATTTCGATGGTTCGGCAACGAATAATACGCGCCGACGCGATCTAATAATATCATTTAGAGCTTTTAAAATACTCTCAGCATTTAAATCCTATCAATTGAAAATCTCTGTATGCATCGAACGTTCTATTAACAGACTTCCGGTGGACGAAGAAGCTATCAGAGAGGATCGTTCCGCGCGCACGTCGTTCTCGTGGAAAGATCGAAAAAGGTTGGTGGACGCGCTCGATGACGAAAACGGTCCCGATGACGATTCTATGTCATTATCAATCAGCGCCGCTAACAACTGCTGACCGGCCCTGACTTATCCGCGCGAATTACCAGTCACGGGCTCGGTTGCACGCCGCCGCGGCCGCCGCTTGCATATCTCCGCGTGCACTCTTCTTAGCCGCCGCGTTGCATAGCCGCGAATGCAAGTGCAAGGTAGTGCGGCGGCTGGTAACCGGTAGAGGTGAGCGAAAGTTTCTTACGTCACCCGTACGCGCGTCGAACGGCCGCGCGCGCGGTCGCCAATTGTGAACTCGGCTTTAGATCCAACTGGTGTTCTTCTCTATCGCGCTTTCGCTCTCTATTTCGCTCTTTCTTCTGTGTTATTTCACTCTCTCTCTCTCTCTCTCTCTTGCGATCTGTCTCCCGCGCTCTCTTACTTGCGCTCTCTCTCTCTCACGCGCTCTCTCACTTGCGTTCTCTCTCTCTCTCTCTCACTCGCGCCCTCCTCTCTCGCGCTCTCCTCTCTAGCGCTCTCTTACTCGCGCTCTCTCACTCGCGCTCTCCTCTCTCGCGCTCTCTTACTCGCGCTCTCCTCTCTCGCGCTCCCTCTCTCGCGCTCTGCTCTCTCGCGCTCTCCTCACTCGCGCTCTCTTACTCGCGCTCTCCTAACTCGCGCTCTCCTCTCTCGCGCTCTCCTCTCTCGCGCTCTCCTCTCGCGCTCTCTCACTCGCGTTCTCTCTCCTTTGCGCTCTCTCTCGCGTTTTTGCTCTCTCTTTCTCTCTCTCTCTCTCTCTCTCTCTCTCTCTCTCTCTCTCCCCATCGGGCCAGTTTCGCTTTCATCGCGCGGTTAGAAAAAGATCAAGTAATCATCTCGGCTTACTCGGATCTCCGGCGGTCAACGGAGAAGGAAGTATCTCGACGATCAGGAAGTAAAACCCACCGAAAAAAAGAGCAGGACGAATGATACGTATCCCCTCCTGCCAAGGATAGACCAACCCCGGACGATCTTGATAAGGGAATCGTGTAATTACCGATTCGTCGTGGCGGCCGGCGAACGTTCGAGAGCGTTTCGTAGAAAGTAGACACCGATCGCGATTTTTCGCGACATTGCAACTGGTAATTCGAGTTCGATTACGTTGACCTGGCTGCGATATAGGCGCGCGGATGTTCTGTTTCCGGTCTCGGGGATGTTTTACGAAAGCTTTCGGGCTTGAATCGTAATTGAAAAAATATAATATTCATATGCTTCAGTGGAAATACTTTCAGATACGTTTTGGCAAATTTTTCGCGAATTCGCAGGGAGGCTAAGTGCATTCGAGGAAAATCGCTGTAATAGAATAGAATAAAATAAAATATGTTTTTTTAATAATATTGCGAATACGTAACTGTATCAGTTCGGATGTTTGTTAACGTACTTTTGTAAAATGAAACAGGAGCTATGCATTGAATAATATATGTGTAATATGTAATCATAATATAATATATACTATAATGATAATATAAAATTATATAGTATATAATTATAATATAACATATAATATATATAATATAATATAATATAATATATATATAATATAATATAATGATAATATAATTATATAGTATATAATTATAATATTATATATAATATATATAATATATATAATATAATATAATGGTAATATAATTATATAGTATACAATTATAACATAATATATAATATATAATAAATAAATATAATCACTTTTGCGCGATTCGAGTCAATTTTATAATCGATGACGCACCACTGACATTTTACGTTGCATAAAAAAAAAAAGAAATGTGTTTCGTAAAATAAGTTGCAAGCCCATCGAGCTATCGAATATAAATTATCCTTAATTTCAATTGAATTATTCTGTAACGTAACTGTAACGCGAGCGAAACGCAAGAGCCTCGAACGCTTAATTAACGATCGCGATCGTTTATAATTTGGAATCCGTTGCAATCCGTGACACAACCTAGAAAAATCTGAGAATCGGGCTGAATCGTAAGGGATCGCGAGAGGTTCCCGTCGATTTAAGCGCGGGAATTCGCGATTAGAAGCCGGGAGGAATTCGCTTGGAAAAGCGGTTAAAAGGCGCGCGGATACGCGCCTCGAAAACGAGAACGGTCGGCGCAACGGAAGAGCATTGTGAACGGCGCTTAAAATGACCCGTCATGAAGCAACGACCCGGAAGCGATAACCGCGAGCGAGGTCGAAACCACGGTCGATAAGGAGGTCGGCCCGACACAAGCGCGCCGGTTTTACAGGGTAGGTCCCTGTACGTGTGGACACGGCTAATCGAAAGCAATCTGAAACAACACCGATGCGTTTCAGCCGTATTGCGATCCGCGCGGATACTACTACTCCGCTGCACATTCTGATGTATTATTATTTTTCACGCGATATAACCGCCGGAACGTCTCGTAATTCCACTTAAAAGGGGAATTATTCGTGAGTCGTTTTCGATCCCCGGGCACGATTTTGCGAACCCCTAATCAGAAATCGAACGAGACCACGAAAATAGAGAGAGACTGTCTCGCGAAACGTTTCTGCGAATCTCGTGAAATCAGTTCGAAGTTTTTCGTACTTTTGTAGACTGAAACCAGAAGCTAATTATTATTATTTATTAATAATAATGTAATCGCACCTTTGTGTGCGATTCGAGGCAACTTTCCAATCGATGAGACGCTTCTGGCATTTTATGTTTCACGGAAGAAAGGAGATATGTATTTCGTAAAATCAGTTGGAAGTCCTTCGAGCTATCGCATAGAAATTGTTCTTAATTTTGGTCAAATTACTTCGTAGCAAACAAAAGAGTCAATTCAATCGCACGTCATTCACTATCACTGTAATATATGTCTGTTCAAGTAAATTTCTTGATATACCTTAACGCTTTCAGTGTCCCGATTTATCAACCGAGAGGTTCCTGAGGTCATTTGGAGTAACTTTTTCCTTCGCGAAAATGCAATCCGCGGCTTCGTTTACGAGTTATTAAGGAAAAACTCTGACCAATGAGAGGCGAGATCGGCTGGCGCGAGGCGGCCGAGCCAATCGGCGGAACTGGGCGGGCTTCATCCGCTCTTTGGCTCGGCCCCCTTGCGCCAACCGTAGCTTCAATTTAGAAAATTTGTATTGACGTAGTAAAAAATTTCTTTTCAATGTGAAAATAATTATTGATAAATAATTATTGTTAATGTATTAATTATTGTTAATAATTATTGTATTAGGTACGTTCATTCATAATAAACGTTTATTAAATAATATAAAATTGTATAGTTTTTACTATATTTATATTATATTTACTGTTTATTTATATATTATTTATTCATATTATATTCACTATATTTATTTATGTATTACTTATTTATATTATATTCACTATATTTATTTATATATTACTTATTTGTACTATATATTTGCTACATTTATTTATATATTACTCATTCATATTATATTTACTATATTTATTTATATATTACTTATTTATATTATATTCACTATATTTATTTATATATTACTTATTTATACTATATTTGCTATATTTATTTATATATTACTTATTTATATTATATTCACTATATTTATTTATATATTACTTATTTATACTATATTTGCTACATTTATTTATATATTACTCATTCATATTATATTTACTATATTTATTAATATACCACTTGTTTATACTATATTTACTACATTTATTTACATATTACTTACTCATATTATAGTTACAGTTTCAAATTATAATAACAATAAACAACGAACTCGAAATCCAAACAAAAACATAACAATCGTTCCCCGTTTCCTCCGCAATCCTCTCGCTCTAATTACGCGATTATCTAAAATTCTATACGCACACCAGCTTCCAGATAAATCCTATCCTCAAAGCGTATCACGCCTAATCATTATTTCGTTTGTGCTGGAAATGTATTGCGACAATGGTCGCGAAACGTTCACCGCGGGGGCTAGGCAAGGCAGCCGCGGATCAAACCGGTCCGCTGTCATTGTTAAACAAGAAGCCTTGATCTTTTTCGTGTAAAAATGCCGCGCTTTTGTCGGCGATCTCGGATCTAAGATGATCAATGCCCAGGCCTGCGCGCCTCCGGGACGGTTTTCTTTCCGTTCACAATGCACTTGTTAGCGCCGCGTTTTGTGCCTTCCCGTTCTCACCGAAGCGCGCGCGCGCGCGCGCACCCAACCGAACGCTGAAAATTCGCGTGTAACGCGAAGTGAGAAGGCGTTGCGACATAGGCATGTCACAGCGTGAATATCACTTAACAGGTACCCGCGAGATATGTTGCAATCGCCTCCTGGCCAACGGTAACTAGGCGGAGGGTGAGAAACATCGAACAATGTAAACGTATACGACCCTACATCCTTGAAAAATTGCTCAACGCCGCCCATTAAAACAGAAGCGGCACCGGAATTCACCGGTGGCCCTCTAACCCCTCTCCCTCTCCCCTGCCCCAACCGCCCCCCTTCACCGTCCTCCTCGCGCTCTTGTGTCTCTTTAACCCGTTTCTTCTCCCATTTATCCGTACGTTAATGATCATTTAGAAAGAATAGGAGCACAACCCGGCCTTTCAGAATTCGCTGTACGCCGTTGGATAACTTGCCTCCGCCTCCGAACAAAGAGGTTTCGAGTAGAACGGGAAACAATACGGCACGAATTGCAATATTTTGCAACGGATCCAGAAGAATGGAATCATTACGCGCGATAGAGAGGGAGAGAGAGAGAGAGAGAGGAGAGCGTGAGAGAGCGAGAGCGCGAGGGATAGAGCGCGAGAGAGGAGAGCGCGAGGGAAGAGAGCGCGAGAGAGAAGAGCGCGAGGGAAGAGAGCGCGAGAGAGGAGAGCGCGAGTGAGAGAGCGCAAGTGAGAGAGCGCGAGTGAGGAGAGCGTGAGGGAAGAGAGCGCGAGAGAGGAGAGCGCGAGTGAGAGAATGCGAGTGAGAGAGCGCGAGAGAGAGAGCGCAAGTGAGAGAGCGCGAGTGAGAGAACGCGAGTAAGAGAGCGCGAGAGAGGAGAGCGCGAGGGAAGAGAGCGCGAGTGAGAGAGCGCAAGTGAGAGAGCGCGAGAGAGAGAACGCGAGAGAGGAGAGCGCGAGTGAGAGAGCGCGAGAGAGAGAAAGAGAGCGCGAGAGTGAGAGTGAGAGAGAGCGAGAGAGTGAGAGTGAGTGAGAGAGAGAGTGAGAGAGAGAGAGAGAGAGAGAGAGAGAGAGAGGCCCGGTCAGGTCATCGGGCTGAGCGCCGACGCCCGTGCAAATAATTCCGGACGAAAGGGCCGAACGTCGTATCCGCGATACGTCGGATTTTTAATGAACTTTCGGGGACAATGAGGCTTGTGTCCCACGATATTTAGCGCGACGATCATCGCGGGTCGCGATGGTTTTAGTGAGACGGCGTTCGACAACGCTTTCTTCGTCGAACTCGTGACTATGTGAGACACAGATTCAAAATAAGAAGAAAACAACGGTGTCGTGATTAGATCGCGGATCTTCTTGCGAAATAAACATAAATAAATTAACGTGTGTAATAACAATAATATTGTGTGTAATAATATAATATAATATAATAAATAATTAATATGGATAGTAACTTCGAATTAGTCGTAGTGGTTTCATTTAATTCGTTCGCTGTTTCAAATTACCCTCGGTTTCGCTGTGAACGCGACAAATCTGCGGTTCGGTCGCAATACAATTTTATAAATTAATTTCAATAACTGTCAATTAATTTTTTATTTAATTTTTAACTGTTTTTAATCTGCTCTTATAAGTGCAGCATAATCAATGAATGCTAGGTCAGTAAACCGGTCATTCCAATATCTTGAATTTTCGAAGAATAAAACGCTTTGAAATAAAATCTTAAGATATTAGCAATTGCGTTTTTAATTTATGAAGTATGAAGTCAAAGACAATAGTTAACGATTAGAAGCTTTCCTAGTGTAATAATTTTTATAATAATATAATAATCGATAAAATCGAACGAAACACAAAATAATTTATAATTATTATGCGTCTACATTAACTTGATCGTTTAAACATTGATCAGAATCGATCGCTCGATCGTAATAAGTACGAATCAGAATTTTATCAGAATTTCATTCCGACTGAAAAGAACGGAATGTCATTCCTCCTTAACTTACTCGTCAAATTACAGCAAGAGGGGTTGAAAAAGATATTTCCACGTTTCTTCTGACATTCGACGAAGTTCCTGGCCGAGGGTAAAATCGCGAAGAAAACGGGGCCCGGGGAAAGACTGTTTTCGCCGAAGAATGTATCCAGTTTGTTTTCGCGGGGATCTGCAATTATTTGGTCGGTTACGCAGCGCGCTGCGCTATTATTAGCCCGGGCGCGCCTATTTCCGTATTGACCAAAGAAGAGTGCCTGGTTAACACGGTAACGCGGCGCGGCGCGTCGAAACTCTCCCGAAAAGAGAAATTTCGTGTTCTAGAGCAGCCTTTTCGCGGCTCGAGCTGCACTTCGTCGAAACTTCGTCCATCGACGAGGACGACGCGGACACGACGCGTGTCCGCGTTCGGGCGAATTTCCGAATCGCGTTCGGACGCGAGCACGAATATCTATTGCGTTGGCAACTAAGTAATTGCCGATTTGTTCAATGAAATAAAAAATTCTTTTTTACTTGGTACGATGTTTAATCTGTAATGTATTTTCCATTTTGTTCGATGACCTTTTGCCGTCTCTCCGACAACTTGAAAACTCCACGCTCGTAGAAAGTCCGATCCTTTTCGGCCAAAAACTGAGTTAAGTGAGATTTTACAGCGTCGTCATCGTTAAAAGTTTTACCACGAAGGGAGTTGTCCAGGGATCGAAACAAGTGGTAATCCGATGGCGCGAGATCAGGGCTATATGGCGGGTGTAACATCAATTCCCAAGCAATATCCATCAATTTTTGCCGAGTGGACAAAGACGCGTGCGGCCTAGCATTGTCCTGCTGGGAAATGACACCTTTACGATCGACCAATTCTGGTCGCTTTTCCTTGACCGCTGCATTCGATTTGTCCAGTTGCTAACATTCACGGATAATAAAAAATAACATAATAATAATAATAATTTTATAATATAACATTTACGGATATCATAAAAATGGGAATGAGAAACATCTATAATTGAAATCGGCAATTACTTAGTTGCCAACCCAATAATTTTGTACATCGATATCGCAGCATAGTTTTCAAGATAGTCCTTCCAGACGCGGTGGTTTCTCTATAGTTTCTGTAGTTTCTATAGTTCTCTATTGTTTGGAAAATTGAAATGATTTGTCAGATAATTTTATAATATAACATTTACGGATATCATAAAAATGGGAGTGAGAGACATCTATAACCGAAATCGGCAATTACTTAATTGCCAACCCAATATTTGGCCGCGCGACGAAACTCTTTCGAAAAGAGAAATTTCGTGTTCTAGAGCAGCCTTTCCGCGGCTCGAGCTGCACTTCGTCGAAACTTCGTTCGTCGACGAAGAGAACGCGGGGCCCATTATCGGTGCCGCGTGCCCGCGTTCGGGCGAATTTCCGAATCGCGTCCGGACGCGAGCACGAATATCTGTCTATCTGGCCGCGCGGCGTTCGGTTCGAGCTAGCCGAGTCTGGCCGAGCACTTGTGGACGCGGCTTAACGAGCATGAGTGCCGTGTTGCAATGGCCCAGAAGCAGTAGCTAGGCGAAGGGTCAAAAACACCGAGCGGCACGGTTTCTAGGCCATGCGCTGCTATCTATAAACCCCTGCGAGCTTCTCTTCCCCCCGGCCCCCCCTCGCCACTGGCCCCTCCCCCCATACTAGATCGCTCGATCCTCTACCTACACCACCTACGGAGCTGCACCTACACCTCCGTACCTCGGCTACCTTCTCCCGTGATCTATCCTTCTCCCTCTCTCTCTCTCTCTCTCTCTCTCTCTCTCTCTCTCTCTCTCTTTATCTGACTCCTTCTCTCTCTCTCTCTTTCTCTTTATCTGACTCCCTCTCTCTCTCTCTCTTTCTCTCTATCTGACTCTCTTTCTCTCTCTTTCTCTCTCTTTATCTGACTCCTTCTCTCTCTCTCTCTCTCTCTCTCTCTTTATCTGACTCCCTCTCTCTCTCTCTTTCTATCTATCTGACTCTCTTTCTATCTATCTGACTCTCTTTCTCTCTCTTTCTCGCTGACTCTCTCTCTCTCTCGCTGACTCTCTTTCTCTCTCTCTGTTTTTCTCGTTCCACCGTCGCCGCCGTCTGCGGCTCATTGTTTCTTTGTCCCGCTTCTATCGAGTCTCGCTTTCGCCTCGTCCATACGTAGGCCGAACCATCCGAGACGATACGTTTCGTAGTTCAGGGGATACAGAGACCGAGCCAGCCGGCTCTCTCTCTCGAAATAGAGCCGCGAAATTTCCTGTTCCGCGAAACGATTCGGGCCGCTCACGATTCGGCGCTAGGCGATAACCCCATAACAGCTTCGCGCGGTGATCAACCGCCGACGAAAAGTCCACGGTCCGGGCATCTGCTCGACGAAACCGGAATCGATCAGCGCAAATTTATCGGACGAATGTATCGTTCTGTTCGTTTTTATCGCTCGTCTTTTTTTTTTTTTAAACTGCGATCGAGCGAATTATGTCTCACTAATCGACGCTCAGATTGCGCAGAAAAATGGACAATTCGGGAAGAGGAGACGCGATTGTTCGAGCCTTGCGGTTCGTTTTCATAGTTACAAATTGTCAGGAAATATAAAGATGAGCCGCGAGGCTCGAATAATCGTGTCTCCTCTTCCCGAATTGTCCATTTTTCTGCGCAATCTGAGCGTCAATTAGGGAGACGTTACTGTAGTTACCTTTTTTTCATCGAGGACGGGTTCTTGGTGAGGAACTTCGAAATAATTGGTTTTTGGTTTTCGTTATTTCATTTTCCGCGATGCTTCGAGAATATATATGTATTATACATACGTATTTACGCATGTGTATGTATATACGCATAATTCTTCTATAATACGGAAGATTATAGAAAAGATTAAATCATAAAAAAATGTCGCGTTATGTGATCAATAAAATCAATAAAAGTGAACCTAAATGAAATTGAACTTAAATAAAATCGAATTTCAATAAAAGTGAATTTAAACAAAAATGGAACGTAAATAAAATAGCATTTAAATAAAATTTAATCCAAATAAAATTTAATCCAAATAAAATTCAATTCGAAGAAAATTTAATCTAAATACAATTTAATCCAAATAAAATTTAATCCAAATAAAATTCAATTCGAAGAAAATTTAATTTAAATACAATTTAATCCAAATAAAATTCAATTCGAAGAAAATTTAATCTAAATACAATTTAATCCAAATAAAATTTAATCCAAATATTTTATCTTTTACGCGAGATTATTCAGTTTTTTAAATATGTTAAAAATCGTGTTACCCAGTGCTGTAAAATTACAGCGTCGTGCACACAAATTTTCGCAATTTTCTTATCCGTGTTAGAGCGTTCGCTGTGTTAGTTTTCTTATCCTGTGTTACAGGATGCCGTGTTTCAAGAGGACTACCTGCAGTTAAACGATCGTCCTCCCGTATTGTCGGTGCCTAAATGGAAGAAGCATTCGTGATCGTGGCCGAGCGATTTTTTACGGGTCCGATTTGATCGCCGTTAGAAAGGATATCGTTCGCGCGGCGCCGTCGCCGACGCTAAAATTAGAATTAACCGCATTACTTTCACCGGGACGATTAAGAGCGCGCGGTGATACGGGATCCGCGGCGGTGATTTTCAGCCGTGCCGAGCGTAGGATGACCGGTGGGGACATCGGTGACACGTAATCGGATGATTTGACTTGTTGATGAGGGGCCACGGAAAGACCCGTGATGTTTGATTGACGTCCGCGGCATTTGTCTAGCTGCGAAAACATTGGATGTAATTGCAAGCTTGTCGCTCGTTTCGGTCGATTTTAGTACGGTTTTGTGCAATCGATTCGCGGATTCTTCCGAGTGTAATTATTCCGATTTGGTATTGATGTATTCGAATTTTGTTTACGTTGAATTTTGTTTGGATTAAGTTTTATTTGGATTAAATTTTATTTAGATTAAATTTTATTTGGATTAAATTTTATTTAGATTAAATTTTATTTGAATTAAATTTGATTTAAATGCTATTTTATTTACGTTCCATTTTTATTTAAATTCACTTTTATTGAAATTCAATTTTACTTAAATTCAATTTTAGTTAAGATCAATTTCATTTAAATTCAATTTTATTCAAGTTCAATTTCATTTAGATTCACTTTTATTGAAATTCAATTTTATTTAAGTTCCATTTTTATTTACATTCACCTTTATTGAAATTCAATTTTAATTAAATTCAATTTTATTTAAGTTCCATTTTTATTTAAATTCACTTTTATTGAAATTCAATTTTACTTAAATTCAATTTTAGTTAAGATCAATTTCATTTAAATTCAATTTTATTTAAGTTCAATTTCATTTAGATTCACTTTGATTGAAATTCAATTTTAATTAAGTTCCATTTTATTTAAATTCACTTTTATTGAAATTCAATTTTATTTTAACTCAATTTTATTCAAATTCAATTTTATTTAGAATAATTTTTACTTAGATTACATTTTATTTAGATTAAATTTTATTGAAATCGGTCTAAATGACCGATATTTTATTAATATAAATATCGGTCATTTAGAGTAGCAAATGCAATTTCATCGGATTTCGGCAAGTTTGAAATTACTTTTTGTTCATATAATTCGAGACGGATCAGATCCAAACAATTACCTAAACTTAATAGAAAACAAAACAAATTTAATTTATACACAACGTCGCCAGCATCAATCCAATAAAACACTTTTCATTCCAATTAAACGCGGAGGAAAGTAATCTCTATAAAAACCGTCGAAAATCGCAGCAAAATTAGCGAGGGCATCGAAGATAAAAAGCAATGCATAATATCAAAGACTAAAAGTAGCCGGTCGCATTAATCATTCCGGCTTCGAAAGCGACATCGAAAGTGATTTATAAGCCGAATCGAAGGTTCCCGAATTCAGCGGAGCAATTAGCGCGAAAATAATCGAACGGCCGCGAAAGAGGAGCGAAAGAAATTTCCGTGTCGTTATCGCGGACAATTACAGCTCGCGATTAATCTTTCGCGAGAAAAAAAAATGTGGGAACGTCGATACGTTACGCGGAACAGCAGATGTTCGGAGCCTCGAATTAGCATGCTCGCGTTACGTTTTCGTACTCGCGAAAGACGGCGATCCACGCGATCACCGGTCGGAAGAACCGGCGATTAGGGGGTCATGGTTCCGATTGTATCGAGCCGGCGATCGACCTCGAATAATTCGGCGGTTAAACTTGACAATGGGCCGTCAAATGGGCGGACTTGAACGGTTGGGGGGGGGGGGATAATCGGATACGCGTGCACGCATCATTATCCGTGCTTCTTATGCGGTTATACAACCGATCACGCATATCTGCGTGCGTACGGGCTTGCACGAAAGTTCCGCGCGGTCCGATCGCTCTCTCTTCGCGCAGTGGTTCTCATTACTTTCGCTTAGTGAACGTCTTTCCTAGTAGCAACGCGAAAGAGTCTTTCCAGCCGGCCGCGACGCTAGTCCGTTCTGTTGCCATCAGCCGGCCGCGACGCGAGTTCGTTCTGTTGCCATCAGCCGGCGACGTGGCATTTTTCTTTTTTTTCTTTAACTTGGAGCAGTCGAGATTTTTGTAAACGTTTCGTTAAATTAATTTTTGATTTATTTTTATGAGTATATTATTATTACATCGAAGTATACCGTATATTTATTATTTATTATTTATTTAATTTGTATGTATTTTTATGGAATACATAAAATTGATCCGCTGTTAGAAAAGATGATGGTTCGAGGTTGCATTCTTTATTTAATATCGAGCAGTCGGCTATGCAAATTCTTGTAGATGCTACGGAAATTGATTTTAATTTATTTTTACGAGACACACGATTGATCTTCTGTCAGGAAAGATGTCTCGACGATACGAAAAGCGACGTGGCATTTTTCGTTTTGTTTAACTTCGAGCAGTCGGGCATCCAAATTCGAGATTAAATTGATCTGCTGTCAGGCAAGATGGTTGTTCGACGTTGCGAAAAGCGGAAGAGGATATCTTTTTTTATCGATAAACGTGTTTCAATCTGTTCTTTTCTTGTTCATCTTTTCAGGATTAATTTCGTCCTGGCATCGAGAAGAGATTATTCGTCTTGGCACGAACAACTTGTTAACATTTTTCTCCGGATTGTAATAATTTGTGATAAAAAGGTTCATTAAGAACAAATATGATTATAACGTTTGTACAATTAATATTCCGTGATATTTTATCTTCAATTTATCGATAAGGTTTCACGGAACGTTCGTTAACATTGATACCTCAAAAAATCCTCGCTTAATTCTAGCCCATTTCCGCGTTACGATGTAATTCAACCGCTCGTGTTATATTCGTTATTTCGCACGTTAAATAAACAACACTTCCCCCATTGTGAAATGTATCCGTGCAAAAATTCGGGACTTTCATTTCGTTTTTCCTGAGAAAATATCGGAAGAATCTCGCGTCCCCGATTAGCAGCTGCGGCAACGGAAGAATTTCGACACCGCGTCTCTCTGGGAGATTCGTCAGATGGCGCCGATTCGAGTGAAATATTTGCTCGGAACGATTAACCGAAATACAGTGTAACGCGTGAATCCGTTCTATGGAGAGGAAGCGATAAAATAGGTGCCGTAAAAATGCACCGCCAACGTCCCACAGCGGATGCAATTAAAATTCTTCCGTGCCCGGCGTGTGCATTCTCGCCTAAGTTTTAAAGGGAGCAAACAAGTGTTTACAATTCGGCGTGCAATTCGGCAACAAGCGCAACGACGGTGCTAAAAAATTAGCGAAACTCGTAATGGTATAAAGACCTTCGCGCGTCAGCAGACGCGTTTTACGATCCTCGCCATGGATCCCGAGATTTATATAGAGTATTCTATAATTATATTAACACGTGGAAGGGAGTGATTCCTGAGGTGATTTGAAACAACTTTTTCCTTTGCGAAAATGCAATTCGCCGCTTCGTTTACGAGTTATTAACGAAAAACACTGAGAGATCGCTGACGCTCCGCCCTCGCAACCACTGCCGCCGCGTCAGACGGCCTGCGCGACGCGGCATTGGCCGAAGGGGCGGCGCGCCGGCCGCGCTCGCTCTCCGATTGGTCACCGTTTTTCGTTGATAACTCGTAAACGAAGCGGCGGATTGCATTTTCGCTAAGGAAAAAGTTTCTCCAAATGACCTCAGGTACCCCCCACTTCCGTCTGTTGATATAATTATGAACCACGTTGCAGATACTCAGTCGAGTCAGCGTCGATTTCCGCGACTCGCTGATCGATTAATCAGCGTCACAGTAATTCATATAAACGGATGATGATGCAACGGTTACGAAACGACGGAACTCGGTTATGTGCTTTCGCATCCTGGACGAATGGAGGAGGAGGACGATCGGTGAAATAATAACACGATCGAAGCCTCGACATCGCGCGTGCCGTCGAGGAAATCTGCAGTTCCGTCTGGTCGGGGAGAAATTCGACGATCACTTTTTTCTTCCATCGATATTCTCACCGTCTCGCGATCCAACGGTGCACTCTGAATCGCGACGGCGCGGCGCGGCGCGCTAGATCGTGCATTGGCGTCCGTCCTCCTCCGTTCCAGCCGCGGTCTTTTACAACGGTTACTTTAACACCGCGAGCTAACGACTTTCACTTAGCTGGAGACTCACTTCCTGAACACGCAGACCGCTCGCTATTCCACGATCGAACTAGGAAAAGGAGAGACACGCCGGTTACGTAAAAAGATCGCGGGCTCGCAGCCCGGTTTTCGGTCGCCGCAGCGAAACCCGAAATTTTCCCGGCTTTCAAGGACAGGTGGCAACCCTTACCACGGTAGCCGTACAGCACATTCTCCGGAATTTTCGTTCAGATTGTACACAGAAATGGACAATCTTGGATGAGGAGACACGCGGCTCGTTTATAGAAACGAGTTGTTGGCAATCGGTAAATTAACGCTAAAACTACCGAGGTCTAAAAGGGACTAAGAAAAAGTTCTTCGTAAAAATTTAACGTAGTTTTTAAATTTAAACTACGTTAAAAACGTAGAATTTACACAAATATTTCGCAATTTATATATTAGCGTGTGCTTGGAGAAAGAAATAATGTCTCTCTAATTGACGCTGAGATTGTCCACAAAAATGGAGAATTTGGGAAGAGGAGAATACGATTATTTGAGCCTTGCGGTTCATTTTTATAGTTAACGACATAGTCAACAACTATAAAGGCTCGAATAATCCTGTCTCCTCATCTCGAATTGTTCGCTTTTTTGCACAATCTGAGCGTCCGTAAGGGAGACATTACTGTGCAATAATGTCTCTCCAATTGACGCTCAGATTGTCCACAATTTAGAGATAGATTATAGTTATAAATTGTCCACAATTATAAAAATGGGCCGCAAGGCTCGAATAATCGTATCTTCTTTTCCCAAATTATCCATTTTAGTGGACAATCTGAGCGTCAGTTAGGGAGACATTATTGTACAGTAATGTCTCTCCAATTGACGCTCAGATTATCCACAATTTAGAGATAGATTATAGTTATAAATTGTCCACGATTATAAAAATGGGCCGCAAGGTTCGAATAATCGTATCTCCTCTTCCCGAATTGTCCATTTTAGTGGACAATCTGAGCGTCAGTAAGGGAGACATTATTGTACAGTAATGTCTCTCCAATTGACGCTCAGATTATCCACAATTTAGAGATAGATTATAGTTATAAATTGTCCACAATTATAAAAATGGGCCGCAAGGCTCGAATAATCGTATCTCCTTTTCCCAAATTATCCATTTTAGTGGACAATCTGAGCGTCAGTTAGGGAGACATTACTGTACGGTAATGTCTCTCGAATTGACGTTCAGATTATCCACAATTTAGGAAGAGGAGATACGATTATTCGAGCCTTGCCGTTTCTTTTTTATAATTAAGAATTGTCAACAATCGTATCTCCTCTTCCCAAATTGTCCATTTTGTGCAGAATCAGAGCGTCAGTTATGGAGACATTACCGTATATCGAACAATTTTCAATGGAAGCAACTTTACGACTTCGGTAATCATGAAATAAAAAAATGGAACTGATAATTTAACCTCGCTACTGCTTTTTATAATTACCGATCGTCGACGATTATAAAAACCTAGGTGCAAGGCTTCGAATAATCGAATCTCCTGTTTTCAAATCGGCCATTTTCGTGCGCGAACTGTGCGCGAATTAGGGAGAGATCTCTGTAATTTCAATTTGGTTGAACACGCGCGCAACAAGCAGCCCGCCATTTCAACGGGATAAGTCGATTCGAGCTTAAGGGTGGAGAATTAATTTTGACAGATCGCGGGAATCTGGGTGAGCGGCCGAATATCAATTTCGACAGATACATCCCGGATCGAATCGAAGAATTGTATGATATCCAGGATACGTCGAAGGCAGCGCAGTTTGTCGAGGATCGAACGTAATTTTCGCATAATTCGATCGGGTCGCGTGGGCAACCTGAAGGGAGGTTTACCGACTCTTCTTTTTCTCTCTCTCTTTCTCTCTCTTTGTCTCTCTTCCTTTCTCGATCCTACCGAACCGCGATTCTATTACTATGGTTTGCGGTCGACGGTGCGGCATTAAATAAGCGGCTAATTGGGTTACGCAACGGGAAGTGAAATGACATGGATCGTTTCAGGCGGACCGTAGGCGTCGCCCCGATATTCTTTCGCCCCGCGCGAGCCACGCGGAATGATAAAATTAGGGAAACCGAGGGAAACATAACCGATCCCTTGCCCCAGGGGCTGTCTTGCAAAAATTTCCCGTCGCGGATGAGGCTGAAACTGACAGACACGATTTTTCGCTGAAAACCATCAATTTTTTTCCATTCTCTTTCCTCGAAACGACCAACAAGATTTTCATCGCTCATGTTAACGACAGTCTTATTGGATTTTCGCTGTTGTTTTAATGCTTCATCTTTGGGCTATTTGTTTTCACGCTTATTCGACGGATAAATCGGAACACCTTCGATCTTCTCTACAAATTTATAAATAATCAACTCTTTCGCTAAAAGTGTTGATGTATTTTTTATTCGTTCAAACTGTACGTTAATCGATTGAAAAAGTAACCTTATGACTGAAACAGAGTTGGGCATCGTTCGAATAAAATTTTGTTCGAAATCAAATTCGAAATATTTCTCGAATAAGATTTTATTCGAAAAATTTGGTTGATACATTTCTCGAATAAAATTTTATTCGAAATGTTGTTCGAACATCGTCGAACGAATGACGCCAAAAAAGTGGCACAAACACGGTTAAAATCGTAGAACGCAAGAGACTGAGATCGCGTAACAAAATCTCCAAATTCGATCGATGCAATATCGCATTTGTTGTTGCTCGAATCGCCGCGCGTCTGCTGTATTTCCGCAACCGCGTTTATTTTGCCTGAACAATCGTATTTGTTTAGCCCCGAGCCTGCTCTAACAACGCATGCTATAATAAACACGTTGCTGCCGGGCCGGGCAACGTTAGGGCAACGTTAAAAATTCGTTAAAAATAAGGAAACCCGTGCCACGCGCGCGGCTCCGCGCGCAATTCCCAGATACAGTAATGTCTCCCTAACTGACGCCTCAGATTGTCAACAAAACTGGACAATTTTGGAAGAGCAGATACGATTATTCGAGCCTTGCGGCTCGTTTTTATAATTGTGGACAATTTATAATTATAAAAATAAACCGCAAGGCTCGAATAATCGTATCTCCTCTTCCTAAATTGTGGACAATTCGAGCGTCAGTAAGGGAGACATTACTGTACAGTAATGTCTCCCTTACTGACGCTAAGATTGTGCACAAAAATGGACAATTTGGGTAGAAGAGATATTATTCGTGCCTCGTTTTTATAGTTGTTGACAATTCGTGACTATAAAAATAAACCGCAAGGCTCGAATAATCGTATCTCCTCTTCCTAAATTGTGGACAATTCGAGCGTCGGTAAGGGAGACATTACTGTACAGTAATGTCTCCCTTACTGACGCTAAGATTGTGCACAAAAATGGACAATTTGGGTAGAAGAGATATTATTCGTGCCTCGTTTTTATAGTTGTTGACAATTCGTGACTATAAAAATGAAGCGCAAGACTCGAATAATCGTATCTCCTCTTCCTAAATTGTGGACAATTCGAGCGTCAGTAAGGGAGACATTACTGTACAGTAATGTCTCCCTTACTGACGCTAAGATAGTCCACAAAAATGGACAATTTGGGTAGAAGAGATATTATTCGTGCCTCGGTTTTATAGTCGTTGACAATTCGTGGCTATAAAAATGAACCGCAAGGCTCGAATAATCGTATCTCCTCTTCCTAAATTGTGGACAATTCGAGCGTCGGTAAGGGAGACATTACTGTACAGTAATGTCTCCCTTACTGACGCTAAGATTGTCCACAAAAATGGACAATTTGGGTAGAAGAGATATTATTCGTGCCTCGTTTTTATAGTTGTTGACAATTCGTGACTATAAAAATGAAGCGCAAGACTCGAATAATCGTATCTCCCCTTCTCAAATTGTCCATTTTTCTGCACAATCTGAGCGTCAGTTAGGGAGACATTACTGTACAAGGCTCGAAAACAGTAATGTCTCCCTTACTGATGCTCAGATTGTCCACTAAAATGGATAATTTGGGAATAGGAGATACGATTATTCGAGCCTTGCGGTTTATTTTTATAATTATAAATTGTCCACAATTATAAAAATAAACCGCAAGACTCGAATAATCGTATCTCCCCTTCTCAAATTGTCCATTTTTCCGCACAATCTGAGCGTCAGTTAGGGAGACATTACTGTACAAGGCTCGAAAACAGTAATGTCTCCCTTACTGACGCTCAGATAGTCCACTAAAATGGATAATTTGGGAATAGGAGATACGATTATACGAGCCCTGTAGCTCGTTTTTTATAGTTGTTGAGAATCGGTAATTATAAAAACAAGGTGCAAGACTCAAATTAATCGTATCTCTTCTTCCCAAATTTTCCATTTTCGTGGACAATCCGAGCGTCAGTAACGGAGACATTACTGTAATCGTATCTCCCCCTTCTTAAATTGTCCATTTTACTGCACAATCTGAGCGCCAATTGGAGAGACATTGCTGTACGTTTTCACCCTCGATTTCGTACGCCGTCTCGAACGAATAGACAATACGTTCCGCTTCCACACCTACAGGCACGCCTACGCGATTCCGTTTGAATCATCGCGAACGTATGAAATATTGCACAAAGGATCGAAAGATGGATTACCAAACTAGGACTTCCACGTTACGAAGCGCCGCCTTTAAACGACTATTACATTGTCCCCTTCCAGCAACGTGTTTCTCGCTTCTTCTTTTTCTTCCTATCTTTTTCTCTCGTTTTTTTTTGTGTTGTTTTCTATCGAGACGACTACGTTTACCTCGACCGCGAGCGTTACAAGCTGCAACTTACAACGCGCTGTCTCGTAACGACGCGCCGGACATTCGATTCGAGAAATTATGAATATTCTCCGGCAGCGTTGCGCAAGAGTGCGCAGAATATCGACGGGACACGCTTTGACCCTCTGCCGTGTGATTTATTTCGCAGCCGCGACGATTAGAATAACTTTGTCGTTAATAATTACCCGGAACAAAGTCGCGTTCGTCGCGTGTGCGCATTTCTTTTGTTCTACGACGCGAGCAAACGGATACCAAGAGAAATGACAAATTTTCATATTTGATTTGCGTATCTTTGATTTAATTACGCTTCGTTTTTATTGCGTTTCTAACAAGTGTACAGATTTGTCGATAAGAGACAGATTGTTTGAATCGTTTTATCGTTAAGCTAATTAATTCAGTGAACGAGGATCTGAATATTAGACTTTGGAAGGATGATGTTGAGTAGTTTATCTTTTATAAACTTTTTTAAGTGCTTCTGTTTTATTTTCATCCCTTAGGTACAAATTGAACTAATTAATTCGTATTGTTCGCTCAGAAAATTTATTTTTGCTTAGCTTTTATCGTTTAGCAAAGAAATACATTTTTATTTAGCTTCTATGATGCATACAATAAATATATTTGTATTTAACTTTTATTATTTAAAGAAGAAATACGTTTTTATTTAGCTCCTATAATTCATACAATAAATATATTTTTATTCAGCTTTTATTATTTAGAGAAAAAATTACGTTATTATTTAGCTTCGATTTTTCAGACACGAAATATATTTTTTAGCTTTTATTATTCAGAGAAAAAATTACTATTATTAGTCATTCTTTAGCTTCTATCCTTCAAACACGAAATATATTTTTATTTAGCTTTTATTATTCAGAGAAAAAATTACTATTATTATTCATTCTTTAGCTTCTATCCTTCAAACGCGAAATATATTTTTATTTAGCTTTTATTATTCAGAGAAAAAATTGCTATTATTAGTCATTATTTAGCTTCTATCCTTCAAACGCGAAATATATTTTTATTTAGCTTTTATTATTCAGAGAAAAAATTACTATTATTAGTCATTATTTAGCTTCTATCCTTCAAACGCGAAATATATTTTTATTTAGCTTTTATTATTCAGAGAAAAAATTACTATTATTAGTCATTATTTAGCTTCTATCCTTCAAACACGAAATATATTTTTATCCAACTATTATCATTTACAGAAGAAACGCATTATTATCTAGCCCCTATTCTTCAAACTCGAAATATATTTCTATCCAGCTCTTATTACTCAGAGAAAAAGGAATAAATTATTATTTAGCTTTCAATATATTTATAGTCTGACTTCGAAATATATTCCGATTCGTTTCTACTCTTCAAAGAAAAAATGCGTTTTCATTTGCCCCTGGTCTGCGTCACTTCCAAAAAAAAAAAGAAAATATGAACATTGTACAAAGATCTAATTTAACAACACCAAAACGCATTGTTGTCTTTACAACACGAACCTAAAATCCCCGAAATCGCCAGTACTCGGTATGAGAGTCACTGTCCGGTGCAAATAAATTCCAAGTCTACGTCATTAGGGTAGATCGAACGGTCGCAGCGGTCGGGAAGGGCAACGATGCGACGGCCAGGGAGCTAAAGGGGGAGCGAGGAAGGGGGGCTGTGGGCAGAGCGTTGTTATTCAGCAGCCAGAAAACCGATGGTTGGCAGCCGATAAGAGTAGCTTGCGGCACGGTGTCGGCGTACGAAGGCAAGGCAGAAGGTCTCGAGCCGCGAGGTTCAACCTCTAGCCATAGGTCATTTCCTCGTGCATAACCCAATTAAACCGATTATTTAACGCTCTACGGCCGGCTCTACGGTGCCCTCTTCCTCCTCCGCCGCCTCCGCCGCTGGCTCTCTGTCTTTCCCACCCCCCGCGCTTGCTCTGCCGCGATCACCTTCTCACCTACTTTCCCACCTACTTTCGTGCTGGCAACTCGACGAAGGTGGTAGCGATTCGGGAGAATGAAAAGGTCCGTTGCGGAACGATAGGCGAGAACGCGGCGAGAAGAGACTCCGGGGCGGATCGAAGAGCGAAACGCGATGGAAAATGTAGCAGTAGATACATATTGTGGTGCACGTTCGGTTCCGATCGTTCTCGGCAATTCTTTTATTCGAACGGCTTAGCGGAATTCTCGATCGAATATCGTACATTTTATTCGAATAGATGTCTGACTCACACACACGAACAAGTATCGTAATTTTCGTTCGAAGGAGTTTTTAATTTTTACTCGAACAGCTTTGATTCGAATTAATGTTGCTGTTTTGATTCGAGCGGGTATCGTGGTTTTTGTTTGAATAATTATTGTAATTATGATTCGAATAAATGTTGTTATTTTGATTTGAACGGGTATCATGGTTTTTGTTTGAATAATTATTGTAATTATGATTCGAATAAATGTTGCTATTTTGATTTGAACGGGTATCATGGTTTTTGTTTGAATAATTATTGTAATTATGATTCGAATAAATGTTGCTATTTTGATTTGAACGGGTATCGTGGTGTTTGATCGAATAATTGTTGTAACTGTGATTCGAATAAATGTCGCAATTTTGATCGGATTGAATATTCTGATTTCGATTCGGATAAATGTTGCGACTTTGATTGGAACGAATGTTCGAACCTTAATTCGAATAAATATTGCGATTTTGATTGAATCGAATATTCTAACCTTAATTCGAATAAATATTGCAGTTTTGATTGAATCAAATATTCTACTTTTAATTCGAATAAATATTGCAATTTTGATTGGATCGAATATTCTAACCTTAATTCGAATAAATATTGCAGTTTTGATTGGATCGAATATTCTAACCTTAATTCGAATAAATATTGCAATATTGATTGAATCGAATATATATTCTAATATTAATTCGAATAAATATTGCAATCTTGATTGGATCAAATATTCTAACCTTAATTCGAATAAATATTGCAATCGAATAAATATTGTTGACAATTCTTAATTATAAAAATGAACCGAAGGCTCAAAAAATCGTATTCTCCTCTTCCCAAATCGTGGACAATCCGAGCGTCAATTAGAGAGACACTACTGTACAGTAATGTCTCCCTTACTGACGCTCCGATTGTCCACAAAAACGGACAATTCGGAAAGAGGAGATGCTTTTACAGTTGTTGACAATTCTTAACTATAAAAATGAACCGCGAGGCTCGAAAAATCGTATTCTCCTCTTCCCAAATCGTGGACAATCCGAGCGTCAATTAGAGAGACACTACTGCACAGTAATGTCTCCCTTACTGACGCTCCGATTGTCCACAAAAACGGACAATTCGGAAAGAGGAGATGCTTTCACAGTTGTTGACAATTCTTAACTATAAAAATGAACCGCGAGGCTCGTAAAATCGTACTCTCCTCTTCCTAAATCGTGGACAATTTAGCTCGAACAATCGTATCTCCTCTCCCCAAATTCCCCCAATTTCGTTCCCAATCCGAGCGTCAATTAGAGAGACATAACCGTATTCCCCTAATCGTTTCCGCTCCGCCATCTGTGATCTCCTCTAAAAACCTCTTCTAATCCCGCCATCCCTCTAATCGCTCCGAACACGACCCCGAACGTGCCCCGAAGATCGTACCAAAAATCCGCGGGAAGTCTCGGACCGTCGGCCGTTGCACAATCGGCGCGCGTCTTTACGCGACGGTGCCGATAAATCAGACTCGCCGCGAAGGAGAGGGCGACAGAGAAAAGTCGAGGTGTCGGACGAAGGACGAGCGAGGGAGAGAGGGAGGGAGGGAGGGAGGGGGAGAGGGATAAGGACACGCGCGTACAAGATACGAACGAAAAGGAGAACGAGGAGGGGAGGGGGGATGGAGAGGAGGAGGTGGTGGTTGGCGGCTACGCGGCGGTGGAGGAAGGGGGCTAACCCTGGCGAAGAGATTACGTCGTTTCGTGCATGCACGTCGAACGGCTCGCAGCAACGCGAGTGCGCAATGGCCTATTCCTCGTGCCCAGGGTTACCCGCGGTCGTTGTGTCCAAAAACTTTGGCAATAAACTTACGCCCGGCGAGCCCGCGGGGGGCTTTCGAGCGCGCTCGGTCTTGCTCGCGCACGGTCGGGCTCCGCGACCCAGCTCAACCCATCGACGGAACACGATGGAACGAACGAACGAACGTACGAACGAACGGCGGCCGGCAGCGGCAACGCGCGCTGCTGCCGGGATAGTTTCACTAGTTGCGTAATTCTAATAGGCTGCTCTCGCTGCTGGCCGATACTACTGTCGCCTGCGACCGACTTGCAGCGGGCCTCGCTGATCCAAAGATGGACGACCAGACGTTTTTCTTCGGCCCCCGTTACCGATTCGTCTGAGAGCGCTCGATTAATTCGAGCACGCCTCCGGAGCAACAGGGGACGCGAGCTACGTTGTATCAGGTCCGGTGATATATGAAATTTCGGATTGTTCGAGGAGAATTAATTTGTTTCCTTTTTTAATCCATTTTTTATACGTATGTTATTACTGTTGTATTATTAATATCTTTATTGTATTGTTAATGCCATTATTATATCTTTAATATCGTTATTCTATTATTATTGTCGCTGTTATATTATTGTTATCATTATTGTATTATTAATGCCATTGTTATATTGTTAATGTCGTTATTATATTTTTAATATCGTTATTCCATTATTATTGTCACTGTTATATTATTGTTATCATTATTGTATTATTAATGCCATTATTGTATTGTTAATATCATTATTCTATTATTATTATCACTATTATATTATTGTTGTCATTATTGTACTATTAATGCCATTATTATATTGTTAATGTCATTATTATATTTCTAATATCGTTATTCTATTATTATTATCACTATTGTATTATTATTATTATTATTGTATTATTAATGTCATTATTGTATTTTTAATATCATTATTGTATTATTAATGCCATTATTATATTTCTAATATCGTTATTCTATTATTATTATCACTATTATATTATTATTATTATTATTATTGTATTATTAATGTCATTATTATATTTTTAATATCATTATTGTATTATTAATGCCATTATTATATTTCTAATATCGTTATTCTATTATTATTATCACTATTATATTATTATTATTATTATTGTATTATTAATGTCATTATTATATTTTTAATATCATTATTGTATTATTAATGCCATTATTATATTGTTAATATCATTATTCTATTATTGTTATCGTTATTATATTATTATTGTCATTATTATATTATTATTATCGTTATTATATTATTATCAACATTATATTATTGTTATTATGGTATTATATATATATATATATATATATATATATAAATATATATATATATATATATATATCGAGTCTTCTTTTCGAAAGAGGAATTTTTAATCGAAACCCTGCAAGCAAAAAATTCGCAGGAACGCGTCGCAAACGAGCGGGGCGACGCTCGTTTTCGATCAGCTTTACGACGGCTTTCAATCAGCTGTTCGCGAACCCGACTGTCGCGCGCCGCGACTCTTCTGGGAAAACGCTAGCCGCTCTAGGAAGATTTATTTTTCGCGAATGTTCAACCGCCGGCCAGTTTCACTAGTTGCGTAACCGCGAGCAGGCTGCCGTCTGCTAACCGCTGCTACCTACTGTCGTCGCCGCGGCCGACTTGCAACCGAGACAGTCGAGAGATCGCCGCGAGTTAATTCGAGAAAGTTGCAAACCGGCCGTAATTCCTCCGCGGAAAAGAAAAGTAAACTCGCGTGTACGCGCGGTACACTTTTCTTTATGGAACTAGTTGCAGGTTGGCCGACGCGGTCACGCTACCGGTACGGGTCTGCTCGACCTTTCGCGAAAATTTTGCCAAAATTGTGCTAGCTCGTCGACGGGTGACCGATCGACCAACGAGATCCGATATAAACAATTGCTGGCAATTTTCTTTTTTTTATTTAAGGAACGTTAAGTGGCTGGCGACGCTGTGATAATTGTACTCCGTGATTATGTAATATAATTAAATTATTATATAGTAATGATATAAACGATATCGTATAAAATAATACATAATTATTGTATAAATAATACTAGTATAATATATAGTTAGACTAATATAATTATACTCATGTTATATATGATTAAGTTATTATACAATAATGATAAAAATAATATCGTATAAAATAATATATAATTATTGTATAAATAATACTAGTATAATATATAGTTACACTAATATAATTATACTCATGTTATATATGATTAAGTTATTATATAATAATAATATAAATGATATCAAAATAATACATAATTATTGTATAAATAATACTAGTATAATATATAGTTACACTAATATAATTATACTAATGTTATATATGATTAAATTATTATATAATAATAATATAAATGATATCAAAATAATATATAATTATTGTATAAATAATACTAGTATAATATATAGTTACACTAATATAATTATACTAATGTTATATATGATTAAGTTATTATATAATAATAATATAAGTGATATCATATAAAAATATATAATTATATTATATAAATAATACTATTATAATATATAATTATACTAATATGATCATACTAATGTTTTATTAATATAATATATAATAATACCAATAATATATAATTATTATATAATAAACAGAAGACAAATAGACAGAATGAAGAGAAAGGAAAGTTTCTAGTTGGTCGCGAATGTCTCAATTTTTAAGACATTGTTCTAGGATATTTCGAAGCAATATTACGAGTTCAAACATTATACCAATAAAATGATAAAAAATATATCAGCGTATTTGGCTATCCAGTTTCTGTGACACAATTCATTTCAATTTTCCAAACAATAGAGAACTATAGAAACTACAGAAACTAAAGAGAAACCATCGCGTCTGGAAGGACTCTCTATCTTGAAAACTATACTGCGATATAGATATACAAAATTATAAACCATCTTAGAAGACCGACGACGAGAATAAAAATGGTGGATAGTATCGAAGAGAGAGATATCTTCGCGGTGAGATATCTTCCAACGGATCCTGTGCATCCGCGATCGTGCAAGCAACCGATAGTTTCACTACTTACATAACGGACAGCCGCGATACTCGTTGTCAAATGGACCAAGCAATGTTGCAATAGAACAAGAATTTCCCGCGGCATCGTAACTTTAAGTCCCGGAACGGGGGCCGATCGTTCGATTTTTCCAGGAATTTGCTGCATACTCGCGGCGCGATTGAGTAACATCGTTCGCGCTTTCTTCTTTCTTCGTTCGGAATCGTTTCATGATTCGTTCTATTCACAAGTCATTCCGTTTTCAATCGATTTATAATATACGAACCTGAACGTCGCGCTTATTATTATTAAAAAAAAAGAGTTATATAATATACGAACTCCTGTCTAAACAATTATCTAGAAAATTCAGGTGCTTTTTTTCGTTTCAAGCTAATCGCGAGTCAATTACTGTTACTGCTTTACTGTGCCATACTGTGTAACACTTTTTCAATCGATTTTGTTACATCGAGTAGCATAAATATTCTTTATAAGTTGTTATACGCATGTTATTTATTTTATTATTTATTTAGGTTTATTATCTATTATTATTATTATTTATAAGTTATGATATACATATTGTTACATATTATTATTTATTATGATTATTATATTATGTATAATAACTTATAAATAATAATAATAATAGGTATTATTTATTTTATTATTTATTTACGTTTATTATCCACTATTATTATTTATAAGTTATTATATACATATTGTTACATATTATTACATATACATAATAACTTAGAAATAATAATAATAATAATAATAATAATAGGTAATAAACGTAAACAAATAATAAAATAAATAATGCACGTATAATAACTTATAAAGAAACATGGTGGTCGTATGAAAAGTTAACTTATAAAATCAACGTTTATAATAACTTAATACTTAATATAGTAAGTTAATCATAATAATTTAATAGTTTAATTTACAACTTAACCTTTCACACGACCACCATGTTGCATCCCCAACAAGTAAATCGACCAACAAACATTAATATATCCAGCAAATAAATTGAAGGTACTATATCGATATCTCAAATTTTCTTTTCTTTAATATTTACGCTATTCTAAGCAGGTTATGGCAAGAACAATTACGCGATCGTCGATGCGTTCGCTGTTCTCGCTGGACAGTTCGAACGCGCTCGGCAGAGCTTTTGCAACGATGTTTCGCGACGGCCCCGGCGAGCGAGGTCCCCGGCTCGTTCGAGGGTTAAACAGGCGCAAAGTTCAGTAACGCGATAACGAGGACAGGCGGCGAACGTTATCTGGCTCGCGGAGACGCGTGCACGCGGCGTTCGGTTAACGAATGCAGAAAGCGCATCGCGGGCGGCGCGGCCTGCAGGCTGCACAGGCAGTGCTCTCCGGGGCACTCGCGCGCTCGCCGGCTGATAGGGTTGCGCAAACGTCATCGAAAAGTTCATGATACAAAGTCACGTTACGAAAACGGCGAATGACGCGATCGCCTCGTTATACACATCGAGGCACCCGGGCGCGAGAGGAACGCCGAGGGAGAGCGCATCGGTGAATGTTAATGCCAATTCGAACACCACTGTAATAATAATATCATCTCACCCGCCGCAGCGTTTCGCGCGCAGGCGCGCGCTCGAGCGCGTGCGTTTCGTCCTCGGGCGCATACATTCGGGCGCAGTTTTTTGCGGTGTTATCGCTATCTTTGTAACCCCGGTCTTTCCAAACTGAACTCTGTGCTCATGGTGTTGGTGTTCATTTACGCGAGAATTACGCTTATCGATAGCGTTCGCAATTCCCTGATTTTTTAACCCCTCGTCGCGTCGCAAGCACTGCGATTTCGATTCATTGACTTTTCATATTTTCCTACGGGAAACATCGAATTTAGATCCGCTGGCTATATTCTATTTTTTTTTTGGCTAATAGTGGAACGTCGACGAGAGAAGTATAGAATTTTATCCGGGTTTTATTGAAATTGATGAAAGTTGATGTTTGGTTGATTCGACTTTAACACGTTAAATGTCGAAACTCGTCCTCAAAAATTGCCCGGAAAATCGAAGTAATTTAATTAATGGAACGGGAATTAGAGGGTTGAAAGTTGCTATAGTGGTATCAAAAGTTACGATTTCATCTATTTTACATTGTATAGTAATGTCTCCATAACTGACGCTCAGATTCTGCACAAAAATGGGCAATTTGGAAAGAGGAGATGCGATTGTTCAAGCTTTTTGGCTCGTTTTTATAGTTACCGATTGCCAATAACTATAAAAACGCGCCAAAAGGCGTGTAAAAAATTATATAATATAAATTATTATATATAATTTAATAATTACATATATTATATATATAATAATAATAATAATAATAATAATAATAATAGTATATATAATGTAATAATAATATAATATAATAATATTATATATTATATATATTATTATATATATATATATATAATAATATAATATAATTATTATATATTTATATAATAATATAATATAATTATTATATATTTATATAATAATATAATATAATAAATTATAAATGAATAATCGTACCTTCTCTTCCTAAATTGTCCATGTCTGTGGTCAATCTGAACGTCAATTAGAGAGACATTACTGTAAACATTGTAATAAGGTTCGGTTCGTTCGAGTCTATTGCAATAAAAATGAATTTCGAAAGCTAACACAAGAATGAATGTGTCAACGTGTTAATTTCGTTTGTTTTTCGTCGGTTTCGTTTCTCGACGTAATTCGCATGGGTTAGAGAACAAGGTCGAGCATCGTTAGTTCCGCGAAAATTATGGCTGATCCGACACAGATTCACACACGCAGAGCTTTGTATAAATGTCACGAGGAAGCATTTCTGTTTTGTTTGATAATTCTTGGTCTTATCTGTTTCTCAGCAGAATTAAATATTTCTCGTGCATACGTATGGAGTTTTTTTAGAAAAATTGGCGCGGCAACGCAGATTTCGAACGACCTCGTCGAGATGCATCGTCGTCTCCGC
The DNA here is from genome assembly GCF_051020955.1 of Megalopta genalis. NCBI lineage: Eukaryota > Metazoa > Arthropoda > Insecta > Hymenoptera > Halictidae > Megalopta > Megalopta genalis. Next base: position 33,598,282 of record NC_135013.1, read on the forward strand.
TTGCTAAAATTTCTTAGAACACGATGTTCGACAGCGAGTCGAATTAAATTTTTCATTTAATATATATATATATTTATTTATTATTTATTTGCTATGATATTTTATGTTTAACGATGATTTTATTACATATGATTATGATTTATCATAAGGATTTTATGATATATTTATAATATTTGCTTATTTATTAAATATATTTATTTAATACGCGAATATGCTGACTTTTTCATTTCTAAATACGTTTAATTATTGATTAATTTTATTATTTTTCAACAGAAGAACAGAGAGCATTTTGCCAAGAGGCAAAAATCTTTGACTTGATTTTATTATTGGATTAATTAAATGCTCGTCGATCGAGTCTTTATATGCTAATGCAACGAAACAGTCGAGGAGATGCCGAAGTATACAATAGATAGAGGAAGCGTGACTAGTAGAGCAAACCTAATGGAAAATATGACCTGAATGGAGTTCAAGCAGTAAATCGAGAGAGTCGACGGAACTGAACAATAAAATCTCATTGTATATGATTTTTTTCTCTTTCGATAGTTACTCGGAGGATCTCTCTTGCAAAAGTTATTATACGTATATTATTTATTTTATTATTTATTTATTATCTGTTATTATTATTTATAAGTTATGATATATATATTGTTACATATTATTATATATATTATATATATATTATATTATTATTATATACTATTATATATTATATATATTATATTATTATTATATATGTATTATATTACTATTATTTATATATATTTATATTATATTACTATTATTTATATATATTTATATATATAATAATAATAATAGGTATTATTTATTTTAGTATTCATTTACGTTTATTATCTATTATTATTATTATTATTATTATTATTATTATTATTATTATTAAGGTGCAAAATAAAATTCGTCTGCGTCGATTGCACATCGTATAAAAACTTTTTTTCGATAATTTTTTGTAAACTGACGATAATATGTTCAGAGACATCTTTGCACTTTCTTTTTATTAATCGTTTTACCGTTTTATATTTCTAATAATATGTCTAATAATTTCCTCTTTATTTAGTACAAATGATTTTGTTGCTTTCCATAGGTGTTGTTAAACCGTTTTTCTAAATAAATGTTACTAAATAAAGAGGAAATTATTGTCGGCATACGATGATAAAAATATAACGTTTCGTGAAAAGCTGCATTATCGAAGTTGCAATTTCTCTTCGAAAATTCAACATTTTACCCCCCCAAAAAAGAAAAAAGATATAGAACACGCCTGCAGAAACGATATTACGGCTGGAAGCAATTCCGACTTTGGACAGGATTCAATCAAATTAAAATGTGAAATTCAATCCACCGGTGAACTCAAAATTCGAAGTGAAATCGAATTTAGCCGATGCATTTTATATTCACCGTTGATTCTCACTCAATCACGATTTTACTACGCGACTTTACCGACGATTACTTATTCGTTGCAATTAGAATTTCCCACGTTGATTTCATTAATAAATCGTTGCCGCTTGTATCGCTTATTTTAATTAAACAGTTAGAACAACGGATTTCCAACGATGGAAATAGCAAATTGCAATATTTGCAAATCTTTTTACAATTATTCATCGTTAATGCAGCAAAGTGTGCCTGTGAAATGTTATAATCAGTCGTGAAAACTGTATTAATTTATTTAATTACCAGCTACACAAATTTTACGTTACCGTAAGAAAAATTACCATCTTAAAAAGGTATTCTTAAGGAAATTACCAATTGCTGATTTAAACAAATTTTACATTATTGTAACAAGAGTACAATTTTGATGAATTTTGACGAATAATTCTAGGGAAATTACCAACCATTAATTTACGCAATATATATATATATATTATATGGTTTATATTATAAGGTTGGTAATTTCCCTATAATTATTCGTCAAAATTCATCAAAATTATACTCTCTCTCTTATATATATTATATTATTATTATATATATATATATATTGCGTAAATTAATAGTTGGTAATTTCCCTAGAATTATTTGTCAAAATTAAATATATATTTATTATTTTATTTATTTTAATATATATATTTTTGTTGCAGTAATATATATATATTACTGCAACAAAAATTGCCATTTCTAATTTGATGAACATTAATAACGAAATTACCATTTCTAATTTGAGACACGCTTTGCCGCAGAAATTAACAACTGTTCATTTACACTAATTTTATATTAACTATTATTCATCATAACTATCAATAATATTACGACTACTATTAATATCATAAAATGTTTATAATTATAACGAAGGCGATACGTTCTTAAGAAACCACGAACCGATGAACTGCGGGAACGAATACGGGCCAATTTTCGAATTTATTCGTTATATTAGAAGCGGATGCGCACGTAACGAAAGTAAAAGGTGTGCAGGAGCAGCGTGTTCGGTTTATAGGTCGCCGTTATACTACATGAAATTTCTCGAAATTCGAGAAAATGCGAAGAAAACTTTTTGCATGCAACCTCTAACCTACATACGGTTTTATTTCACGGTTTTCGTGAAAGTGGCGTGCCAAGCGAAAAGAGAAACATAGAGAGAGAGAGAGAGAGAGAGAGAGAAAAGAGAAGAGAGAAAAAAAAATATTCCACGCCGATAAGACATCCGTCCCGCTATTAGTTGTTAACTAAAAATTTCGCGAAACTTCGAGCGTGATTACCGAAACGCGAACGGTAACGCCGCCGCCGGTGTCCCGTGCCAGCCGCATTATCAAGTGCAACATGCATTTCTGCTTGTTATCTGGTGCGCCCATATTTTACATGCAACGTATGAATAACGACGATAATAAAATAATGATGTCCGAAGTGGGGCAGAACTTGAAATTCAAATTTAAGCTCTCTCTCTTTCTCTCTCTTTCTCTTCTTGCCTTTATCGATTTTATTTATATTTCCGTTGAAAACGAAAATACCTCGCGATTACGTGTCTTACACGTGTTGTCATCAACTTATCTTAATTTACGACGTTACCGAGCGTTGAACGAACGGAAGGCGGCTCGCTTAAATAATAATTAAGAAACGCCGGTCGGGGCTCGGCTCGGCTCGGTGTAACGAGCATTTCAATATCTTACGCTCGACGCGCGTTTACGTCGATTTCAAATCAGCTTTCATCGATTTAAAAGCGATTCGAGGGGTTTCGTCGAGGCACGCGGAATTTTTCTTATGTTTCTTTTTGTTTTTATAAAAGTCTGCTGGCGGGATATTCTATTCGAAATAGAACCGAGCGAGTCAGTTCGTTGATCAACTTAGATCAATATTCAGAATAATAATAATTTATGATAATTTATATTAAAGTAATAAGAATAATAATTTTAATTAAAGCTGTATAAACAATATCACGGGTATTATAAATATTACAATTTCGTCGGAATATAATATACACATATATATATACAATGTAATATGGCGTCTGGGTTGCTTCCGGTGAAATCGTAATATCTATAATATCCATGAATTTGTTTATGAAGCTTTAATTAAAATAATAATAATAACAACGTCATAATGTTCTGCTTTCTTTGTCATTTATAATAACTTGTAAACGAAGCCGCGGATTGCATTTTCGCCAAGGAAAAAGTTGCTTCGAATCACCCAAGGATTCGCCACTTTTCAGCTGTCAACATAATTATGAAACATGCTATATAATAAGCCGACACGTTGATATGTTGATCGTAGACTATATATATATGTATATATATATAATATTAAATATATATATTATATATATTTATAATATAATATATATAATATAATATATAATATAATAATATATAATATATATAAAATATATTATATATATATATATATATTTTATATACACTATATATATATATATAGTGTAATATTCTATTTCATAAAATATAATATATATATATATATTATTCTATCAGTGTAATATTCTATTTCATAGAATATAATATATAAATAATATAATAATAATATATATATATATATATATATTATATTCTATGAAATAGAATATTACACTGATAGAATAAAATATAATATTATAATAATAGAATATTACACTATATGTATATATATATATTATAGTATATATAAAATATATATAATATATTTTATATATATCATATATTATTATATTATATTTATATTATTATATATTATATGAAATAGAATATTACACTGATAGAATAAAATATAATATTATAATAATAGAATATTACACTATATATATATTATAGTATATATAAAATATATATAATATATTTTATATATATTATATTATATTTATATTATTATATATTATATGAAATAGAATATTACACTGAATTTTCTACGAGCGTACAGAAAATGTAACTCCAAAGAACGTTGACTCAAAAAAAGAAAGAGAGAGAGAGAAAGAGATCCGTTCTAGAGACAGAAAGGAACCGCCGAAATACTCAGCGGCGCGGCAGTGGGTCAGAATTTTAAGCGCGTCGCCGATAAAAGTGGCGGGAACGCCAAAGAGCAGAGAGACGGAAGCGACGGAGCCGCGGCAAGGGACACGGTTTCGACACAGGCGCAAAAGTTCTCTCTTCGTTTTTCCTGGACGGCCGGAAAGAAAAACCGCGCGCGGGGGCTCCCTTTGATCTCCGCGCTCCGCCTAAATGACGATAATGCAACGGCGGAGGATCCATTATCGTTTCCGACGGGGGCTGCGTTTTTCGTGGCCCAACCTGGCCCGGCCAGGCCCGGCTTTTGCCACGCAGCAGCAGCAGCGAGGACGCTTTCTGCCGAGCAGCAGCAGCATCGGCCGGCTCGCTGGTTCTAAGGCAGCGGCAAGCGATTCACCTCGCGTGGCCTAAATAAACAACCGAGAATACATCGACCCACGAGCTAGCCGAACACTCGAGGAACTCGACGTCGACTTTGCACTGTTTAGACGACGACGGCTAGATGGCCGGACCGCGCGCGCGCGCGTCACCGAGACCGGAAACGACGCCGACGAACGGCTGCCTAACCCTGTGTCACGCGATATGCTTTTTCACCCGGCGATATGACATGGGAGAGATTCCTTGTACGGCCCATGAGCCGGACAACATTGGCGTGGAAACGCGTACCTCTAGCATATTTTGGCGAGTCTGACACGTGATGGTGGTGGTCTTCTCGTAATAACCGGAGAACTATGAATGCTACGCGCCGTTGTTTTTTAGTCTGAATTAGGTTCTGATTTCTTGTCGTTGGTATTTAGAGATTTTAGTAAATGACGACACGAGATAAATGTAAATTGTGTTTTTTCTTCTTGGAAATGATTGCGATCGAGAAATCTCTGATCGTTGCAATTATGAAGGAAATGGTACGGCCGTGGTATATTATAATATGTAATGTAATGTAATGTATATATAATGTAATGTCACGTAATGTAATGCAATTTAATGTAATGTAATGTATAATATAATGTAATGTAATGTAATGTATAATATAATGTAATGTAATGCAATGTAATGCAATTTAATGTAATGTAATGTATAATATAATGAAATTTAATGTAATGTAATGTATAATGTAATGTAATTTAATGTAATATAATTGTAACGTAATTATAACGTAATTGTAACGTAATTGTAACGTAATTGTAACGTAATCGTAACGTAATCGTAATGTAATCGTAATGTAATCGTAATGTAATCGTAATGTAATCGTAATGTAATGTAATTGTAATATAATTGTAATGTAATTGTAATGTAACATAAATGTAAATGTAACGTAACGTAATATAACGTAAATGTAACGCAACATAACATAATGTAATGTAAATATAAAGTAACATAATATATAATATATAATAATATAATATATAGTATATAATATATAATATATATATAATATATAATATATAGTATATAATATATAATATATATATATAATATATAATATATATATATAATATATAATATATATATATAATATATAATATATAGTATATAATATATAATATATATATAATATAAAATATATCATGATATATAATATAAATATAATATATCATAATATAACATAAAAAAGTTAAAAAATTGACTTTTGTCCACAAATTACCGCATCCCGCGCGTTCGAACGAAGACGACGGAGAGTGCCGTCCCCCGTTCGCACAATGGAAATATCCAGGGTGCGATTAAGCTGGAGAAAAAAAAACAGGCGGTGATCGATCATGTTAATCGTCGGGAGTCCGGTCATTGTTGTTACATAAGGTATGCCTAGGTTCGCGACCGCCGGTTTCTCCAGAAGCGTGTCCGCCACGGTATCGCGCGGCGGCCATTTTTCCGCCTAGTTCTCGAAGTATCGGCGAATTTTTCAGCGACCTACTTCGGCGTTATCGTCTTAAAGTCTTAACAGGCTGCGTAGACGACGAGAACGGCGACGACCGACGACGACAACAACGACGACGACGACGACGACGGCCTGGCAACCCGGCGTCCCGCGAATCGTGTTCGCCGACTCCCCCTCGGCGCGCGTCTTCGCGCCTTGTCATTGAAAGTGTTCAAGATCTAGTGCAGAACGACGGCCTGAGCCGTTTTATCGTTGAATAACCTAAAGCCTGATACACACCGCGGCGTTTCGCAACGACGCGGCGACGACTCTGCAGAGGCTGTCTGAAAGATCTGTTATGTAATTCGATGGCGCGCGCGACGACGTGTGCTAATTGTCCGGCGAGTACCTGTCGCGCGATTTCTTGCGCCGATCGAATCTGCTTCGCCGTCGTTCACCGGTTTCCAGGAGGAAGATGGGAAACGGTCGTCGATTGACTATTTTCCTCGAACCACGGCTCTTTCTCGCGTCGATTTTTTCAGCGACGTTTCTTTAGAGTTTCTGACCGAATTGGGGACAAATGCGAGGAATGTCGAGGCTGTTGAAAAATAGCGTCTTGCAATTTTTGACACCGTAATCTTTAAGGTTTGGAAAGGATAATTGGCCAATTAAAGCCAATTTATGTAATCGATTACCCTTTATGTTATAACGAGTCGGTCTTCCGACGAAGATTTCGGTGTGATATATATGATAATACATATAATATATAATATATATATTATATATATATATGTATATATATATATATAATATATAATATATATATTATATATATATAATATATTTATATTTATATTTATATATATATCACTGAAATCTTCGTCGGAATATATATATATATATATATAAATATAAATATAAATATAAATATATTATATATATATATATATATATATATATATATTTATATTTATATTTATATATATCACCGAAATCTTATAAATATATATATATATATATATATATATATATATATATATATATATATATATATTTGGAGATATAACGCGAACATAATTAACTACCGGCGATAATTTTGTAATTTTTTGAAGGTCTCTGCGCTTCATAAACGTTTTAAAGCATTGTTCGATGAGATTAGCAATTTCAGTTCTGCATCAACAATTCATTCCTAGTAACGTAATCTAATAATTTCGTTTGGATAAAGCGTGAAAGACGAAGAATGACTAATCGATGTAAGCGTGAATGAAACCGTAGTGGAACGAGTTGAACAATGAAGAAAGAGGAAACAGTTATCCTAATTTCATAAAGATATCTCGCGCTGTCCCAGATACATCCGTAATCGATCATCGTTAACTCTTGCCTTATAACGTCGAGTTAGACTCGCGACGATGATTTCGAACAAGGTCTATTAAGCATCAATATTATCTCTCTCTCTCTCTCTCTCTCTCTCTTTGTTACGTTGCAATAAAATTCCATTCCTTCGTTATCAATATTTAAGCATCGAAGTATATCGAATTAAATAACAAACTAACATTTAAATGATAAATTAAGCATCGAATTTAATAACCCTGCCATAACCGTGGACAAACGATAAACACGAATATCATTTATCAATTATATTATATTATTATATAATAAATAAATAATATAATAAATATTATATAATAAAATATTATATTATTATAATGCGTATTATTATACGCATTTATCATTTAAGTTACTGAAGAAAAATGATTCACAATCATCGCGATCATAAAAGAGAAGCAAAAAACTAAAACACATACAGTAAATTCTCCCCAATTTTCCATCAGTTCGTAAACAAAAATGGACAATTTGCGAAGACATTCGACTATTCAAGCCTCGCATCTCGTTCTTATAATTATCGACGATCGGCAATCATAGAAAAAATAATTCGCGATGCTCGAATAATCGTATCTCCTCTTCCGAAATTCTCCATTATTGTCCAGAAGCTGCCGGAAATTCGCGGAGAACGTGCCGCGAATCCATGAAATCTCGCGAAAGAGCTGCGCGACGAGATCGAAAACGCGTCGAAGCCCCGAGAAATCGGCGACGATCGATAAAAGATCGTTGTTGTTCCTCCGCAGTTCCAATATTTACGAAACAATTTAACAGGAACAAGATATTCGCAGAAAGTTCCGCAGTCGGTAATCACTGTTTCACCTGACCCAGTAGCGTCGCGAATGAATCGAACGGGCGAACACGCGAGTCGGTAAATAAATTACGGTACAATGAGCGTACGTCGGGTTCGGCAAACAGAAATATTTCGAGCCGGGCGGATCATCGTCGTCGGTTGAAGAAAGCCGATCCCGCGTCGTGCAAACAGGAACGAACGAACGAACGTACGAACGTTTCCGTATCAATCAGCGTCGCGCCGATAGGCGCCGCTTTTTCACCGACTGGAGGCCATGATAGGAAAGAGTAAAGTGCATCTTGACTCTGACCTACAGAGTCAACAAGTAGCAAGTACGCGAGGAATTCTTATTCCCTGCATTCCTAAACGAAATCGGAGAGCTGGCGGGAGGGGGGCGGGAAGAGAGAGGGAGCGGGAGTAAGAGAGCGAGAGAGAGAGAGAGAGAGAGCGAGAGGGAGAGCAAAAGAGAGCGAGAGGGAGAGCAAAAGAGAGCGCGCGAGAGACCGAGAGCGCGAGTGAGAGAGCGCGAGAGACCCAGAGCGCGAGAGAGAGAGCGCGAGAGAGAGCGTGAGAGACCGAGAGCGCGAGAGAGAGAGAGAGCGCGAGAGAGAGAGCGCGAGAGTCCGAGAGCGCGAGAGAGAGAGCGCGAGAGAGACCGAGAGCGCGAGGGAGGGAACAAGAGAGCAGAAGAGAGCGAGAGGAAGGGAGGAGGGGGGGGGGGAGGGAGGCGAAGCGTCCGTAACCGACCTCGGTCAACGTGCACCTAACAGCGAGGCCATCGCGGCTAGAACGGGAGACTTCTATTTGCTAGGTGAACGTTTTTTCCCTCCCGTTCCTCGAGATTCAAGGATTCCAAACGCTACTTGACCCAGATCTTCGTTAAACTTCGACCGCGCGCGCGACGTAAACAGACCGGTAGCTCTCAGCTACCCGTAACTCTCTACGTCAAATAAGGAGAATGTCATCATCTCGGGCCGCCTCCGGAGGATGCGTAAAATCTTGTAGTTTACTCGGTCGAGATCGCGTTAGAGCGATTGCTCGGCGAACGCCCGCCCCGGATCGGCGAATAGTTAATGAACGCTTTATTGGCTTCCAGACATTGCTGCCGCTGCTGCTGCTGCTGCTGCTGCGCGTAGTACTTGCCGAGATTAACCGGTTAGCTATGTTCAACGAGTATACTCGTCGTGGAGAAGCGGCGGTAATTTTCTGTCGCGACGAGTGTACTCGTCATGCAGAAGTTATAAAAAAAAAAATATATATATATATTAATATAATATTATATAATATTATATTAATTTATTTATTATATATTATATAATATTATATTAATTTATTTATTATATATTATATATATAGTATAACATGGTTAATAACATAATTATATAAGTTTAAATTATAGATACATATTTAATATGTATTTTGTGACGAGTATACTCATCGCGCGTAAATTGGCTACTTAAATTGTGATTTTAGTGAAAACCAAAACATATTCTCGAATTTCAAAGTTCGTCTTTCTTCATTTTTCTTCTCGAAAGCTTTTCCTCGTGTAGCTTACTATCTTAGAGTTACCTCTGAATAAAAGATTAATCGATTTAAATTACATTTAAATTAAATAATCGATTTAAATATCATTGTTAATACCGTTCAAATTTGATAAAAAGATACGAGCTCGGTGCTCGTCTCAAGAAATATTAAAATACTCCGAATTTAAACATTCGCATTACGCCTCAGCGCGGTGTTTTTTTTTAGTTCGATGAAAAATATTTTTAACGTCAATTTTTTTATTGAGATAATTCTCCAATAATTGGCTGCGCTCGCATTGCCGGCGAGAGAGATATTCCTAAAATATCATTTATATATTGTATATTTATATATAATATATATATAATATAATATAATATATATTATATATCAGTATATTAGTATATTATATATTAGTATATTAGTTATATATATTTATCATTTATATATTTATATATATTCCAATATTCCATAAATACAATCGAATCGTCGTTCGCTCGAGAAAAAAAATCTCCAACGCGTTGCGAACCGCGTGGGACAGCGTTAAGAAATATAGAGCAGCGGACAAGAGAGCATAATCGTTCGGCTCGAGAAGTCGAATGAGCCTTAATCGCGTGGTTTATCGTGGAATTTTATTAACATATCAAGCGGTTCGCAGTGGTGGAATGCCATCGTTAAAGCATTTTCGCTCGGTCGGATTTTCTCGACAGTATCTGAAACGTTGAATAAAATTTCTATTTCGTGTATATCTAGCTCACGGAACGAAGAAATGCGCGATATGGAAAAATGAATAATAGTTACGATACACTGAAAACGGCGGCGGCGGCGGTGGCGGCGGCGTTGCGCGGTTGTGTCACGCGAGTTAAATACGATCCGCAGTAGATTAAGCCTCTCGGACCGTATCGTGTCAGACATAGCCAACGTACGGTAAACGCGCCAGAGATACTGCAACTATTTGACAGTAAATAGTAATGTAACAAGTTCCAAGGCATCGATTATACTACAAACGATCTTTTTACCGCAGTACTAAAAATATCTCCGGCAACACGTCATTACCGTGATAACGCGATTTAAATATTTCTGGACTACGCCGAGCGAAATGGATATTCGAAAGAAAATTGTTCCATTACGTTAATAACAATATTGCGTTCGTACAAAGTGTATCGAATCGATTCCAAATTCCGAACAAATAAAATACACGCGATTCACGCGAATGTTGAAGTCGTTATTGAAAAATATATATTTAATGTCCGTTCTTGCGAGTTATTATTTACAACGTGCATAAATAATAATTCACGGACACGGGTATTGAATGTGTGTTTTTCAATAACGATTTATTATTAGAACAAACATGGCGTAAAGACTTTATTTCATCGAGCTTTTGGTTTCGATGATGAATTAATGTAATTGTTGATATAAAAACAGTTTAATATGTAAAATAAATATAAAATCAGTAATCAAGTAAGAACGAGTTGATTAATTAGTTACGAAAGAGGCTCGTGAGATTCCTCTATCAACACGAATCTTTAAATTTTTAGCAATTGGATGATGGTAAAAAATGTATCGAATTAATATTAACACTATAATATAATAATATAATAATATATATGTATTATAACAATATATATATATATTATAATAATATTACATTATATTATATTATATTGTACTATATTACATTATATTATATTATATTATATTATATTATATTATATTATATTATATTATATTATATTATATTATATTATATTATATTATATTATACTATATTATATTATATTATATTATATTATATTATACTATATTATATTATATTATATTATATTATATAAAAATTCTAAAAAATGTATCGAATTAATATTAACACTATAATATAATATTATAATAATATAAATATATAATTATAATATATAATATAATAATATAATAATTATAATATAGATATTATAATAATATTATATTATATTATAGTGTTTTAATATTAATTCGATATATTTTTTAGAATTCTTGCAAACTTTTATACATATATTATTATAATATAATATAATATAATATTAACACAAAAATTCTGCGGCCACTGGGGGCCAGTGAAAAAACAGCTGGCAAAGTGAATTAAAACTTTCCATATTATTCTCTGGTCTAGGCTGGCGCCTTTTTCACGGCTGAACGAACCGCGTGTCGAAGTCGACTCTACCTTGCAACGAGCAATGACTTTTTTCCTTGCATGCGATTATGAATCACTGCATAATATCCTCTCGACGGCCTTAACCGGCAGAAGGAAAACGAAAGGCCGAGCGTACTATGACTTTATTTAATTCTACTCCAATGCTCGCTTATTTATTTATTCTTCGGAGTCGCGGGGCCCGTTTCGTTGGACATTTTCTACGAACACTTGACATTTCAGCCCGCAATTAAGCTCCTAAAAAACATTCTCTCTCGGGTGGCTCCTGTGGTCGTCGATGCGCCGCGAAATTTAATTAGCGGGCGACTCGTCCGAAGAAACGGAAAAAAGAATCCTTAACATTTTTGCGTTTACTCGGTCGTCAAAGTCAGGAATTACTTTCGATATTTAATTCATTTCGTTTCTATGTTTCATAGAAATTTGTTAAAATGTGCGTCACAATAAATGGTCAAAGTCAGTTTACCGTTAAATGATGAAATAGTTAATATTGAAATATAATTTCAATATAATAAATATTGAGATATAATTTCAAAATATAATTTCAAATACTAAGATATAATTTCAAAATATAATTCCAAATATTGAGATATAATTTCAAAATATAATTTCAAATATTGAGATATAATTTCAATATAATAAGTATTGAAATATAAATTCAATATAATAAATATTGAGATATAATTTCAATATAATAAGTATTGAAATATAAATTCAATATAATAAATATTGAGATATAATTTCAATATAATAAGTATTGAAATATAAATTCAATATAATAAATATTGAGATATAAATTCAATATAATAAATATTGAGATATAATTCCAGTATAATAAATACTGAAATATACTTCCAATATATATAATAAATATTGAGATATAATTTCAAAATATAATAAATATTGAAATATAATTTTAAAATATAATTTGAAATATTGAGATATTATTTCAATATAATAAGTATTGAAATATAAATTCAATATAATAAATATTCAGATATAAATTCAATACAATAAATATTGAGATATAATTCCAGTCTAATAAATACTGAACTATACTTCCAATATAATAAATATTGAAATATAATTCCAATATAATAAATATTGAAATATACTTCCAATATAATAAATATTGAGATACAAATTCAATACAATAAATATTGAGATATAATTCCAGTATAATAAATACTGAACTATACTTCCAATATAATAAATATTGAAATATAATTCCAATATAATAAATATTGAAATAAACTTCCAATATATATAATAAATATTCAGATATAATTCCAATATAATAAACATTGAAATATACTTCCAATATAATAAATATTCAGATATAATTCCAATATAATAAATATTAGGGAGAGGGGGGGGGGGGGTTCAAAGGTTAACGAGACATCGGCTCCAACGCAACGTAATTTGCAAAAATTTAACGCACTATTTTCCTGAAGCCTGATAGGGGGTGAAGAAGGGGGCACGAGGGCGCCAGAAAAACGCGGAGAAGACGAGAAGAAAATCGCGAACGAGGAAAGAAACGCGGAGAAGTGGTCGGCTAGGGGGGCGGGGGGCAACGTGTTTTCCTTGGTCGCGAGCGTGTAACGAGTGCGAAACTCGAGGCTTCAGAGCGTAGAGTTCACGCCGCCGAGAACCCTCTCTCGTCCTACGGACCACGAGAGCTCGCTGCAAAAAGGGTCCACTCTCGTACACACGATGTGCACGCTCTACTTGCGATCCGATTGACGGAGGGCTTTCCTCCTCGCCGTTCCCCGGCGGAGGAACGCGATGATGCGGATGACGGCTACTGTGTCGAAGCTCTCTCTCTCTCTCTCTCTCTCTCTTTCTCTCTCGCTCGTCTCTTGGTCGCGTCACGCAAGAATTTTCTCCGGGCGAGATCGGTTTCGTTTCGAGACTCGCCGCAGTCGATTCGGCTGGCCGAAATAATTATTAGCGGAACAGTCCCGCTAATTTCTGGTGCTTTCGACTTTGTCCACTGTTTTAGCACAAATTTCTACTTAACGTAGACCCGTCGAATCGCGAGACCCGAGAAACCGACGATCTCAAAACAGTCAAAAATTTACTTAACGGAAGTCTATTTAACTCTTCGCGGATGGAGACCTTTTTTAAATTGCCGAAGAACGTCGATGCACTACTTTCTACGTGTTAGGATCGTTAACGCTAAATCTGCTGTGCCGGTTAACGGCGACCGGTTTCTCATTTTTTATCCTAAAATTATTGCAACTGCACAGACTCTTCGATGGGAAACGAGCGAACGAATTTCTCGGTTCGAGCACGCTCTATGATGAAAAAGGCGAAGATTGTAAATAATACCGTCTTCTACCTTGTCTGCTTTATGCAGCGACTATAGTTAAACAATAGGATTGTTTATAGGCGGAAGATTTTTATTTTGCATAAACCGCCGCGGTCGAATGACGAGGAACATTTGACTAAAACATTTTTGACTGGGACACTTGAGCTTCTAATTAATAATATATATTTCGGATATTTTTAGTATAATATATTTTCAGTAATTTCTAATATATTTTGGATGATATTTTCTAATGACACTAACAATGATCCGAATAATAATAACAATAATATTTTCTAAAGCGCACTTACAATCATTAATATTTCGGTCGCATAGAACAAAGTTAAGACCAGTGAATTAATTAACGCACGAACAAGTTCGAGAGATAACGACAACAAGAATAATAGAGATAATAAAGAACGAAGAGGAGCGGAAATCAAAATCGTAAAATCGCGGTCTCAGCGTAATATACAGGTTGTCCCAAAAATGTCTCGCAATCCAAAAGTGGCGGGTTCCTCGGATCATTTGAAGTAACTTTTTCCTTTACAAAATTTTTCTCCGAGGCACCGCTAACGAGTTATTAACGAAAAACAGTGACCAATGAGAGGCGAGCTCGGCTGGCGCGAGGCGACCGAGCCAATGAGCGGAACCAGGCTTCGTGCGCTGGTTGGCCTGGCCACCTCGCGTCAGCCGTACTCGATTCTTATTGGTCACTGCTTTTTCGTTAATAACTCGTTAACGGTGCCTCGGAGAAAATTTTTCTAAAGGAAAAAGTTGCTTCAAATAACCCGAGGAACCCGCCACTTTCGGATTGCGAGACATTTTTGGGACACCCTGTATGTAATACGCGATCTCGTGTCCGAAATTTCGCGGATATTTCGTTTCCATTTATCTGCAGGATTAGTAGCCGAGGCGATGCTAATGTATGCCCATTGAAACACGAAATTTCACTTGGTCGGACATATCGACCGGCCGGGAACGGTTGCACGCTTCCGCCATTTCGCTCGGAAATTTTACCGAGTTACCTAACGTCTTCCCCGATCAGACTCGATATAACATCGGCACCGAAGCTCGAGCGTTCCACAAGCTCAAGCTCGAGATAATCTTCGCGCGATCCTCTCAGCGCCCGGCAGTTGGCTTTTTATTCGCTTTGTTAATGCTGTACGATGCACTTTTGTAGAGCATCACGCCGTCCCCGTTTTCACCCGCTACACCGCTTTTTCCATGCTGTTATGTGGCGCGATGAGCAATTCGTTTCTTTGTACACTATCCCTTTCGTCCGACCGGCTTTCTTCCTTTTAGCATGATCCACTATTTGCTTGCAACAAGGAATGCTATTCTTTTCTTTTTTCAGTTCATGCATCTGTCGCGTGTTGGAAATATTTATAGTGTGGACTGTTTATTTTGGAGGTGGTGCAAGTCCATTTTTAAAAAAGATGATAATATAATAATATGTTAAATTATATAATAATGTACTAAATAATATAATAATGTATTAAGCAATATAATAATATATTAAATAATAGAATAATATATTAAACAATATAATATTATATTAAATAATAGAATAATAGATTAAACAATATAATATTATATTAAATAATAGAATAATATATTAAACAATATAATAATATATTAAATAATAGAATAATAGATTAAACAGTATAATATTATATTAAATAATAGAATAATATATTAAACAATATAATAATATGTTAAATAACATAATAATATATTATATAATATATTAATATATATTATTATTATATATTATTATATAAACAGCTGTTTCATATTAATTCATAAAAGTAACAATAAGAAATTTATTCTGATTTTGAACAAGTGTTATCGTAACATTTCCCATAAATAACATGTAAATTGAATAAACAACCCATAGTATCTTTACGATAACAATAATGGTAAATCAAAAAATTAACAAAATTAAGAACCCGTCATTTTGACGGGTTCCGTAAATCTGGCGTTAATGTGCGCCGTATCTAACCTCGACATAACTTTTTAACTAATTCAGGACTTATTTTAATCACATTCCTAGATTCAGGACCTCGTTCTTTGTACCTTCCTCGGCAAAATCCATGAGAATGTACAGCGGAAATAAAATAGAAACCCCCTAAAGAAACAATTCAACGAAAAAAGAAAAAAAAAATGGCATCGAAAGGTTCGAATAAACGAAATCCAAATTATAAAATATAATCCTAGCCCGCGAAGACTATGTATATCTCTGCGTGCGCGCAGAGAACGCGGCGCGGGGGCATTGCCGCTCGCTATCGCGAGGTTCTAATGCAACCGTCGTGTTTACAGGCGTCGAATGAACGACCCGTGTCAACAAGATAATGCACGGGCTTCTTCTCTTCTCTTTTCGCGTCCGACGACGAGAACGACGAGAACGACGACGTATTAAGCCTGACACGACGACGCCGGTCGATCGGCGAACAAGAACGGGGGAAAAAGCGTGGCCGCGCGATCGCCGCCCGCTAAAAAATGTATACCGGCATGAATAGGGAATGAACGTGGCACGCGAGCGTGCACGCGGAGAGGAAAGTGCATTGCATAACATAATAAAAACTTCAATAACTTCGTCCTATATTCCAAAGTAATTGGCCTTCCTCTAATATGCACGACACCTTCTTGCCGCGACGAGACGCGACGCGCCGCGCGGCGTTCTTTACGTATTCTGAAAAATCGCGAACGAGGCTCGCGACGAGGAAAACGCCTTGCCTTTGCGTATCGGCTTACGCAAAAGAACGCACCGTTTCGTTTCGGTTTTTCTTTCCGTTTGTTTCTTGTTGCCCGGGGATTGCGGCCGTTGCACCCTCTCGCGCTGGAACAACTGCACAGCGAACGGCGGCTCTGTCTTTTTCTTGAAAATGAACGAAACCGAAAGAACCGCGTTTAGCGTGCCCCGGCGCAAAGGCGCGCGTATTCCTTTCCATTTTTAACGAGGTATCCGCGATGCAACAAGACTTTCGGATCGCGTAAACGCTGTTTTGCTGCTTCGCGTTCGATACGTTCATTTTTCTCGTTGCGAACGCTTTTCGGCGAAATTCGGTGGAAAGTGAAAAAAATTAGAGAAACGTAGAAAAGTAGTATATAAGAGTAGTATAGTAGAGTAGTATAAGAGTAGTATAAGTATACTATACTTAGTATAAGAGTACTATATAGAGTAGTATAAGAAAAGTAGAGAAGTTTAAGGAAAGATATTGCATCCCTAAATTATGGAAATTAAACCCTTGCGAGGTGACGAGTAGTTGGATTCGCGATGAAGATTTTGTATGCAATTTATTTAGATACGAATGTTATTCTTTTTTTGTAAATCGAGAGGAAATTTGACTCTTCTGTTGTCAAAGTCTAGAAATACAAAAATGTAAAATAGCAAACATTGTGAAATTGCAAGGACGAAGAAGTGCTAATCAACGTAGCCGCGAAATGAGTTGTTTACTCCGGCAGAGTCTATTTTCAATTTTCAACGACGTGAAAGAAATTTTAACGAAATAATCGTAGAATTATTACAGTAATATTATAATATAATAAAATATCAATTACAATATTAATTATAATAAATACAGGGTGTCCCAAAAATGTCTCGTAATCCGAAAGTAAGGGATTCATGAGATCATTTGAAGCAACTTTTTCCTTAACGAAAATGCAATCCGCGGCTTCGTTTACGAGTTATTGACGAAAAACAGTGACCAATCAGAGGCGAGATCATTTGGCGCGAGACGGCCGAGCCAATGAGCGGAACTGGGCTTCGTGCGCGCGTTGGCTGGGCCGCCGCGCGCCAGCCGTGCTCGCCTCTTATTGGTCAGTGTTTTTCGTTAATAACTCGTAAACGAAGCCTCGGAGAAATTTTTCGCAAAGGAAAAAGTTGCTTCAAATGACCTCAGGAACATCCTCTATATTAATTATAATAATTATAATAATCGTACGACTTTTCCACGCGCTCTCGAGTAAAAATTGTCGTTGAACAATGAAGAACCGGTGTCCGAGTTTTCTAAGAATTTCTCAGAAATATAAAATTGATTCCACGAAGCAAACCGTTCATTAAATCAGAATATTTATGTTATTATTCTTAGAACACCGTAGAACAAACGAATCGCATCGATTGTCATTTTATATATTATTTAGAAACAAATGCATATCGGATTGTCAGACAGCAGCCTGTTCTCCATATCGACGAACCGACGTTTCGTTTCGCCGATCCAACTTAAACATTCGCACGGACGCGTATGCCTGTTCGTTAAAAAAACAGTTGACCCAGCCATCTGCATGAAATTATCCCCCCTTCTTTTCCCGGGCGCATTTTGTTTCCAGCTGGACAGAGAGCTGCGAGCCGAATACATTTCGAAAGTTCGATTCAAGTTCAGGCAGCCCGGCCGAAGCATCGCGATCGAGCGACCCAATTCGGAAATCTCATCAGCCTCCCGGAAACTAGACATCGCGGGTTAGAACGCGCGCGACGTCGAACGAATTTCAATCTCGCAATGGGACTACACACACACACAGCGGCCGAGCGATTTCTGAAATATTTCATTTGTCCCAGGCGTCGCGGCCTGTTTCAAAGCAGCCGGCCGCGCGAACGAAAACGTTCGCGCTCGGCCGTCGTTTTTTCGACGGCTCGCAGTCTCAAGCTAAACACTTTCATCGCCTGCTTCCAAATCCGAATAATTCTGCTCAAACTCGCTGAAACACCCTGCCAAAATCAAAGAGAACCAAAAAAGTGCCTTCGAGCAAACCGCGAATACGCGGCGAGCCTTGGCGAACACCTCCGAACGGTTTCTCTCGTCTCCGGAGTCTTTCGCGGACCAGATCCATAAGCCAGAAGGGTTCCTCAGTCGAACAAATCCATTCCTGAGCCTATCGTTACTCGCGGCGAGCGTGTTGCACACGTAGCAGCGGCGGCGACGGCGCACACACGCGTCGCTGTCGGCTCGATGCACCGCGTACGTGTGTCCACGTATGTGTCCCGTGTAGTTGAACGATGCGAGCTGGGAGGGGTTGCAGCGCGGCAGGGAGAAAGGGAGGAGGAAGAGGAGGAGGAGAAGGAGGAGGAGGAGGAGGAGGAAGAGGAGGAGGAGTAGCAGCGGTAGGAGAGGAGGGTTAGGTGTAGTATCGGTCATTACCTCCGTCGAGTAACTGGGTCAGTCGTCACAGCGCCTCGGTTCGCTCACCGGCTGCCCGTTTTGCAGCGTTCTCCCACCCTCTCTACCCCTCTTTCTCTTTCTGTTTCTCCGTTTCTCTCGTTCCTTCCCTTTCACGGTCTCTCTCCCTCCCTCTCCGTCGCTCTCCCTTTCACCGTTCTTTCTAGTCCTCGTCGCTCTCCCTCTCTCTCCCTCTCTCACTCTCTCTCTCTCCCTCTCTCACTCTCTCTCTCTCGCTCTCTCGCTCTCGCTCTCCGTCTCTCTCCATCCCTATGTCGTCTATCTCCCCGCCAACCCCCTCGGCGTGCCAGCGCTCTGAAACCGGCATCCCCACTTGGGAAACCTTCCACACGATTCTCGAAGCGGCCGCAGGAGGTTAGACCTTGGATTCGAATCGCGGCTGTGCGGAAAACATCCGCCTTTTTTGCCGTGTTCCGTTGCAGGAGAGACGACGTTTCACGGCTCCGTTCCGTCCCGTCCCGTCCCGCCGCGCCGGCTCGTTCGATTTTTCCGTTTTTCCTCTCGAGGAACAACAGAGGACCCTTCTCCTCGCCCCGCGCGCTCACCCTTCGGCGAGGCGCCCTCTGCGGGGCCGCGTTCGACGCCGCTCGTTCGACGAGCACACCCTGAACGAGGCTTCTAACTATTAACCCTCGTCGTGGCCTGGTATTCCGGTGCGAGCTCCGCTGGACGAGGACGCGTTAAAGGAGGCCCCGGTCGTTCCAGCAGGATCGAATCGCGCGTCTCCTATTGTCCACACTTTGAGACCCGAGTCTCTCGGCAATCGCGGGGGAAAAACCATTCTCGCGGATTCGAGGATTATATTAGGTCTACCGGAAAGTTCTGTCCGATAGTGTCACTTCAAGCTTCAATCCATATGCACATGTTGATTTGAGACATATACGACTGCGAAACCGGTAGTCATATATGACTATGAAACATATATGACTCTCTTTATCATTGCATTTACACACATGTGTGTACTATAGTATAATATTAATTACTGTACAGTAATGTCTCCGTAACTGACGCTAAGATTGTGCACAAAAATGGACAATTTGGGAAGAAGAGAATATATTATACTCTATATAATATATTATAATATATTATTATATTATACTATATAATATATTATATTATTATACTATATTACTATTACTATTGACTATGAAACATATATGACTCTCTTTATCATTGCATTTATACACATGTACTATAGTATAATAGTAATTACTTTAATAGTAATATAATAGTAATTACTGTACACAGAGTAATGTCTCCGTAACTGACGCTAAGATTGTGCACGAAAATGGACAATTTGAGAAGAAGAGAATATATTATACTATACAATATATTGTAATATATTATTATATTATTATACTATATTACTATTACTATTGACTGCGAAACCGCGGTAGTCATATATGACTATGAAACATATATGACTCTCTTTATCATTGCATTCACACACATGTACTCTCCTAAATAAACTGAAACAAAGATGTCTCGTGTGATTATTAAGCGAGACGCGATCGTGAAAACATGGCTACCGATGATAATGCCAGACCACATGCTGCTTTGGCGACTCGTCGGAAAATCGCAGAGTCAGGCTGGAAAATTCTGTCGCATCCACCGTACTCCCCGGACCTAGCACCCTCCAATTCTCACTTGTTTCTCACTTTGCAAAACTTTTTACAGGAAAAAGAAATTCAAAACTGAAGCTGACGTCAACCAATCACTAGTTGAGTTCTTCGCCTCTAAAAGTAAATCATTTTTTAAAAATGGCATTTACAAGTTGCCATCGCGCTGGCAAGATGTCAGAAGTAACGATGGAAAGTATGTTCTACAATAAATGTTATTAAATGTATGAAAATTGTGTTACATTTCAATTGGAAAACGGACAGAAAATCGTCGCAAGTATCGCACGAACCCGAAATAATTGTAAATAAAGGGCAAGCGAAACAATTTTCCATCAATTGCTCCACTCGAGACATTTCAGTTCACGATTTATTTGCGACACAGCCGTTCGATCCATTCGCCAATTAGCGAGATTCTCGCCCTTAAACGTTATTTATAGAACGAATTAATTATAACTCCTTGATCCACCGACTAATTAGCGGGATTAAACGTCGCGCAATGTTCTGAAACGGAAATTACTCGGACCGCGAGCCGAATTAATCTCCAAAAATGGACAATTTGGGAGGAGGAGATACGATTATTCGAGCCTCGCGGCTCGTTTTTTATGGTTATCGATCGTCAACAACTATAAAAACGAGCTGGAAGACTCGAATAATCGTGTCTCCTCTTCCCGAATTGTCCATTTTTCTGCGCAATCTGAGACGTCAATTAGAGAGACATTACTGTAACGTTCTAGAAATAATGTTTTAGAAAAATAACGATGATCATTAGAAACAATTATTTCCATTTCTTATCATTAGAAATATTTGACAATTTGGGAAGAGGTGACACGATTAATTTGAGTCTTGCGCCTCGTTTTATAGTTACGAATTATCAACAACTATAAAATCGAGCTGCGAGGCTCGAACAATCGTGTCCCCTCTTCCCAAATCGTCCATTTTCCTGCACAATCCGAGCGTCAATTAGGGAGACATTATTACTGCACATCCGCGTTTCGGTATTGAATCAGCGTCGAAGCGTGCAGCGGCGTGCACAATTTATGCGTGCCATTTTTCTGCACAATTTAGGCGTGCCATTTTTCTGCACAATTTAGGCGTGCCATTTTTCTGCACAATTTAGGCGTGCCATTTTCCTGCACAATTTAGGCGTCAATAAGGGAGACATTATCACTGTACATTCGCGTTTCGGTACGAATCAGCGTCGAAGCGTGCAATGGCGTGCACGCGAAGATATTTCATCGGATATTCGGGCGGGGGTGGTCGCGCGGTATTCGGCGCAGCGGGCCACTTATCCCATTCATTCGCGAAAAATATGTATTCCCACGGGCGAAGATGTGCTACCTGTTGAGGGTGGAGCGTAACCACGTGAAACTGGTTGGTCCCACGTGACGGCCGTTCGACGCGTCGCGTCGCGTCGCGTCGCGCCGTCCGTGCAACGAAAGAAAGAACGCCCGATGCGTTTCGTTATGCAACCGCGCCGCGGCGAAGGACAGGCCGTTTGCACACAGTATGCGATAGCAATTACGCGCGGCGCAAGCGGAAGAACGCGGGAGCGACGCGAAGGGGACGCGCTCGAGCGAGCGAGCGAGCGCGCGAGCGTGGAAGCGAGCGATCGCTCGCGGGATGGCGCGAGGGGGAGAGCGAGGGGGAGGGCGCGGACTAATTCGAGACGGCATTAGCATCGAGCCCCGCGAATAACAATAACCGAGCGTAATAATTGCAGCAATAACCCACCCTTTCTACGCCAATCTTGCTGACAATTAACTTCGACGCTTTCGACCGGGACGAGGGGGACGGCCCTCTCGAGGGCCGTGGAAAGCGTCTGGCAATTATCGCGAAGCTCTCCTTGTAAATCTCGTTCGAACTTGTTCCCGGGGAAAAGCGAGAGTTCGCCGCGTCGGTGTTCCACGGATATCGCGGGAACCCGAAGCGTTTTTAATCCTTATCCGGGCGATCATACTTTTCTGTCGTTTGCTTGTGATTTTTTTCTTTTTCTCTTTTCTGTGTTGCCGGCGTGGTTATATTATCGGAAATATATTATATATAATAACAATAATATTATTATTATATTATATTATTGTATTGTATTATTATTATGTTATTATATTATATTATATTATATATTTATATATAATAATAATTATTATATATAATTATATATAATATGTATAATATATATTATATAATATATATATTATATATATTATAAATTATAGATAGAATGAATATAGAATAAATAAATATAGATAAATAATAGAAATAAAAAATATATTATATATATTATATAATATATTATATCGGAAAGTCGCTTCGGATCTCCGTTCGTTCGGTGCTTTTATATATACAGGGTGTCCGTTTATACAGTGGGTGGAGAATAAAGTATTCGTACACCGTTTAAAATGGAAAGCCCGAGCATCTCGGGGCAATAGGTATACATTAGGACTCTTTTCTACCTGGAATTTACCTAAAGGAATAGTGGCGAGGGCAGCCTAATTGCGTCTAAGGAACTTAGTATAAAAGTACTGCACGTTCCAGTTCAAGACACTTCCCAGAGGACTACAGAGGCGTTCATCAGCCTAGAAGACGATCGGTCGGACAGTATCACCGCGACTTCACATACAGTTACTCTTCTTCGCATAAAGTACATTTTGTCTCACACATACGCGTATTATACATTTTATATCCGCTAGGTGGTTTTCTAATCACTGTATTATATTCGTGTTGTATTTGTGGCGGACCAGACATAAAAAGACACGTCCTTCAAAAACGGGGTGTGCACATGCCTTTTTCGGGTTTTCCCGACGCAAGGCGTACACACCGCAATAAAACAATAAAAACGTTGGGACACAGCTTCGGACCATAGGTCCCGGATCACCCCGGTCGGAAAATCTTCGGGAAAGGCCTTCGCCCTTCCCAAGGACTTTCCCTTACCAATTTCAATACGTTCTCCCCAATAAATACGAGGACCTCTCGACCGGGAGACGTCAGTTAGCAAGTTTTCCTCCGACTCTCAACGTGTTCATATTTCTGTCTCATCCGTCACTCGTTTACCTTTACCTTCTACACACTGTACCTCATCGCCTTTTGTTACAAGTTATATTAAAGTTCTCGTTATATAAAAGCCAAAAAATCTCTCTCGGATTATCTTATATAAACCGTCGCAGTAACCCCTGCGACAAATATTATTAGCAAATGAACAATTACAAATTCCAACGAGAACGCTATCGAAACAGTTTCACAGCGCAAGAACCTCCTGATCTGATCGCATAACACGGTGCACATAATCGTCGCTCCGATATCAAGGATCGTGCGATCCATCGCGAATCATTGAACGACGTGATATTCTGGTAAACAGCCAGATGAAGTGTTCCTCGATCTCTGTATTGAGTTATAAGACTGTAGAATCTGGAGACCGGCCAAATCACGGCATTTCCAATTACAGCCTAGTAATTGGCTGTTTGTCGAGACGGTTCGCACGACTTTACCGACGACTATCGAGTCACGGAGAGTTACGGAGCGCGTCAGAGACCGCCGGTCTGGAATCTCTCTGCGAGCTCTGGAGGCGAAACGTCTGTTACCTTGGCAACCGCGTGACCTGAAAATCTGACGTTTCCGTGACTATAAATTATTTCGGAAATTACGTAAACGCGACGCGGGGTACGTTGTCCCGGTGTAACTAAAGTTAGAAATTTCGAGTCGCTCCTCGCGGTATCAAGCACGAACGTTTTCGTATTGTGATACAACGTTGTAAAGGATGAAATCGTGTTTTGGCTCGGTCTCACCGTTCGGACGATATTACATTGTGCCTGTCCAACGATGACATTCGTACGCGAAATAACGAATACTCGAATTTCATTTTCTTTCAATTTTTTTTTATTTATTACAATTATTTTTATTACAATTTATATATATATATATACATGGAATTTATAACGAATGCTTCGATTAGAATTTCCTTCGAATCTCTTCGTTTTCATTGTGGAATTTATAATATATGCTCTAGTTTCATTCTCAATTCAATTTTTCAATTTTGATTTATGCGATTTGTAATAAATACTTTGATTAGAATTTCCCTTCAATTTCTTCATGTTGACCGTGCGATTTGTAATAAATACTCTAATTAGAATGTCCCTTCGATTTCATCATTTTGACCGTGGAATTTATAATAAATGCTCTAATTTCTTCCTCAGTTTAATTTTTCAATTTTGATTTGTGCGATTTGTAATGAATACTTTGATTTTATTTGCTTTCAATTTCTTTATTTGAACCGGCCGTGGAATTTATAATAAATGTTCTAATCTTATTCTGAATTCAATCTTTCAACTTTGACCGTGGAATTTATAATAAATGCTTTAAATAGGATTTCCCTTCGATTTCATCATTTTGACGGTGGAATTTATAATAAATGCTCTAATTTCTTTCTCAATTCAATTTTTCAATTTTGATTTGTGCGATTTGTAATGAATACTTTGATTTTATTTGCTCTCAATTTCTTTATTTGGACCGTGGAATTTATAATAAATGCTCTAATTTCATTCTTAATTCAATTTTTCAATTTTGACCGTGCAATTTGTAATAAATACTTTGATTAGAATTTCCCTCCGATTTCTTCATTTTGACCATGGAATTTATAATAAATGCTCTAATTTCATTCTCTTTCAATCTTTCAATTTTGATCGTACGATTTGTAATGAATATCTTAATTTTATTTGCTTTCAATTTCTTCATTTGGATCATGGAATTTATAATAAATGCTCTAATTTCATTCTTAATTAAATCATTCAATTTTGACCGTGGAATTTGTAATAAATACTTTAATCAGAACTTCCCCTCAATTTCTTCATTTTGACCATGGAATTTATAATAAATTCTCTAATTTCATTCTCTTTCAATCTCTCAACTTTGACCGTGCAATTTGTAACGAATACCTTAATTTCATTTGCTTTCAATTTCATCATTTGTACCATGGAATTCATAACAAATACTATAATACAATTATCTCTTATTTGAAAGATAAAATTGTTGAAATCACTACTTTTTCATACATCTTTATACACAGATGAGAATCATCGTATTATAAATTCGTCCTTCTCCTCATCTTGGTATAAAACTTATACCCTAATTATATATTATATTATATATATTATAATAACCTCGTAAAATTTCATAAAAAATAGTATCGATTTCATAAACCACCGACGCTTCAAAACAATGCGTACACACGTTTATTTAATTCTCTCTAAAAATGCCCGGAAACCGAGGAAAACAGACCAAAAAGAGACAACAACCCGTCCGTCAAGCGTTAATGTCCCGCGCGAGCCATTAAAAGATCCAAAAACTGTGGTTCGATTACGCAACGAAGCGAAGACCATCACCGACTATCAACCCGTAAATTCCGAACTTCGTTGGATCCCGAACTCCGCCGGCTCGGCGACTGTTAAGTCGGCGAACTCATAAAGTTCGCCCTATCGAATCGCGAAGTCAGCGAATCCGCGGCGTTACGAACGGAGCCGCGTGCACGGAGCATCCCGTGCCCATTGTCGCCGCAAATCTGGATCTACGATTCTCCATGAGAGATCGAATTCCCGTGTACAAAACGAGGGATCGTGGAGCGCGAGAGACGCGCGAGCCGGGTCGATTTTGTCGAAACTTTTCTCGAGCCTTTGTGTATCATTTCACCGAACAGCCGTTTGCATCGTAAATGCTCGCGCTGCTTGGCGAGAACCGGTAAACGCGAAACGAGAGGGTCTTTTAGGACAACTTAATGCATATCGCGAATATTTAGCACCGAACTTGAGCACCAAATATTTATGCGAAATAAAAATTGTCTGCGTCGATTCGCAAGACGTGGAAGCCGAGTAGAATCTCGTCTCTCTTTCTCTCTCTTAAATAATTTTAATAAGTTGTAATTAACGTATCAACATTTTTCATTCATTTTAATGTCATCGATGTTCTACAAGGTGTTCCAAAATTATCCGAGAAATTGTTGCGGAAAACGAGGGATTCCCGAGGTCATTTCAAGCAACTTTTTCCTCAGCGAAAATGCGATCCGCGGCTTCGTTCGCGAGTTATTAGCGAAAAACACTGACCAATGAGAGGCCGGCTCGGCCGACGCGAGGCGGAACTGCGCTTCGGCCGCTCGTTGGCTCGGCCGCCTAGCGCCGCCTCGCGCCGTCGAGCTCGCCTCTCATTGGCCGCTGTTTCTTCGTGAATAACTCGCGAACGACGCCTCGGAGAAAATTTTCGTAAAGGAAAAAGTTACTCGAAATGACCTCAGGAATCCCTCGATTCCCGAAAGTACCATAATTTTAGGACATCCCGTCGCCAATACCAGTTTTCCCATAAATCCGTAAAATTCGCGGTCTATTCACCGCGTATCGCGAATAATTCTCACGTGTCGCGACTATTTATCATACATCACGAACGTCTAATTGAGAAATTATACATTTTCGTGCGGTTTAGAGAGCGCGCTGTTAGCCGATTCAAAGCGAACAAGGAAGAACGGTGGCATTCGACTGTCGAAGCGTGCTCCCCCATAAATAACGAAGTCCGTTGCTCCCCCACGGGGCTTTGCGCATCATTTGAATAATAAACCGATTGGCCGGCGATCGTCGTGCAACAAGGAGACATGCAATTTCGCGAGAGAGAGAGAGAGAGAGAGAGAGAGAGAGAGAGAGAGTTAACAGATGCTTTGGGAAACGTCCCAGGAAGCGTATCGTTATCCGCGGACGAAAGTCGATGGAAGCTATTCCGTCGGTTAGGTTGAACCGCCGCCAGGCTAGTCCGTATTTGTAACGCGAAATTTCCGCGAGGCGGCTCGCTTGCCAAATAAGCTCATGAGACCGGATAAAACAGTCGCGGCCCGCGCCGCTCGGTTATCAAGGATCGAGCGTGACCCAGAAACGCTCGCGGAACAGGCCGCACCGCGTCGCTGAAAATTATCGAGTCTCGGCGTCGATACCTTCGACGGAAGCTGCCGTCGCGTCTTCGTTGAAAAACGATCGTTCGTTCGGCCGGCTGCGTTTATCACGCGTTAGGCGAATAACGCGCGCGCGATGCCGCCGGCATCCTATCGAGCGTTTAACCTCTTGGGCACGACGCGCCACTATAGCGGCTTTCGCGGATGTCATCTCTCTGAACGACGCGCCACTATACCGGGTGTCCCAAAAATGTCTCGCAATCCGGAAATGGCGGGTTCCTCGGATCATTCGAAGCAGCTTCTTCCTTTACAAAAATGTTCTCCGAGGCACCGTTAACGAGTTATCAACGAAAAACAATGACCAATAAGAATCGAGTACGGCTGACGCGAGGCGGCCCAGCCAACCAGCGCGCGAAGCCCGGTTCCGCGCATTGGCTCGGTCGCCTCGCGCCAGCCGAGCTCGACTCTCATTGGTCACGGTTTTTCGTTAATAACTCGTTAACGGTGCCTCGGAGAAAATTGTTGTAAAGGAAAAAGTTGCTTCGAATGACCCGAGGAACCCGCCACTTTCAGATTGCGAGACATTTTTGGGACATTCTGTAGTGGCTCGCTCTAGTGGCTCACTCGCTCTCCGTTTGAATGAAATAATCGTCTTCCTATGCATTGTTCTACATTTCTTTTGTCTTCTCATCGATTTGCAACAGTGTTAACAATATACAGATGGAATATACAGCATCAGACTTTGTACAATACATATCAGAATCTGCCGTCCAGGGAAATAGCCTCGCGCAGAATTCGGCCGTACCTAAAAGGTTGCTCGAGTTTACTCCGAACGTCTACCGAAATACCGGCGCCGTAAATTCTGCGTTAGCCGCGTAATTGCGAAAGGGACCGGCGAGTTCGAAACGACGGGATCGACCGTTTTATAGGCCGAAAGACGCTAAACGCCGCGAGACATCGACAGTTTGCGGTTATAAATTGTTCCGCGTCGATAAGACAGCGTATACAAACTCGAGAAATTAGTTTCCAATTGATTGTTGCTGTCGAGTGAAGCCGATTTGCTCGGTTCGCTTATATTTGTTCATAATTTTTTAATAATAACTTCCTGCGAATTGGTTGTTAATTCGTTACAAGCTCGTGTTTCGACGCTTGTACAGTCGATATATGTATTTCGTGATCGTATTTCTATTTGTAAATGTTGTTGATGAATAGATCCTTCGACTTATTCGACATTTTATTTGAGAGACAAGATAGCAAATAATTATTCAACGCGATCAGATTACATCGAATATATTAATATTATTTCAGAACGGTCGTAGATCCAAACGATCTTCGATGTTTTCTCAATTCGAATGAATTATTATTATCAAATAGATTTTTTATTTCGATTATTTCCTCGATTAAAGTAACGAATAACCTTGACACGAGAATTAGCGAATTAATTGGAACTGTTATCGATAAGTATTAAAATAGGGATTCTTGAATCAATTGTTCGAAATTAACTGTAAATTATCGAATTGAATTAATTACACTTGACGAAGTTTAATTGCACCACGGATAAATTCTAATTATACTTGAAACGGTGCCCCTGTATAATTCACCTGCGCCTGCTTTTAAAATACACCCTCGCATAACGCATGATTGCATAACGCGAACAAGCTAAAAAATTATTTTATCCGAATTCCAAACAATGAGATATCATTTGATGTAGTTATTTTATTATACGTATCATTTATTTGGTTATAGTTATATCAAATAACATGTAGCCAAACAAAATGATATATCATCTTAATAATTATTTTTCAAATAATTTGTTTCGATAATATCGAAGCCTGGTTCCCAAATACAGTAGCAATGTCTCCCTAATTGTCACCCAAATTGTGCAGAAAAGTGGACAATTTGTGAAGAGAAGATACGATTGTTCGAACCATGCGACTCGTTCTTATAATCGTTGACAATCGGTAACTATAAAAACTAACTGCAAGGCTCGAACGATCGTATCTATTCTTCCTAAATCGTCCACTTTTATGCACAATCCGAGCGTCGATTAGGGAGACTTCACTGTATACGGGTCATATAACGCCTAATCATCGAGTATTTCGTAAATTGTACCCAAGATATACGATTCTTTCGCCGTTGTCGGGCGCCTTTGGCTCCGCCGTGCGACGATCGGTCAGCCGAAACCAGCGATCGCGAGAGTGGCCTATGCTCCGACCGGAAGCGGATCGACGGTCGCCGAAGCAGGGGTGCTGTTTCGCGGCATAAATATCCGCGGAACGGGGTAAATTGTAGGCGACCGGTCGAAGCGAGTCGCGCGTCGGAATTGCGAGCGGCGCGCGATTAACGGGTTCGAAGCGTTGCATATCAGCATTATGAGGGGCATTCTGGGACAAAGGTTGAGGAACGCTCTCCCGCAAGCTCTCCCAACCCTCCGCCGAGCTGCCCCCGAGCCCGCTCCCGGCCTCTGTCCCTGTCCAACGGTCACGGTCCCCCTCTGTCTTTCCTCCGTTAGCTCGGTCTCCGTCGCGTTTCCACCTCTTCCATCACCTCGTTCGACCACCACCACCACCACCACCGCCGCGCCTCATCCTCCCTACCTTGGCGTTCGTCAGGCAATGCTCTCTTCGTGCTTTCGTCCGACCTACCCCAATATCCATCTCCCTTTCTCCGTCTCTTTCTCCCGGTCTCCCACTCCCACCAACCCGGGGCTCCCCTTTTCGCTCTTCCTCCGCGCTTTCCCTCTCTCTTTTTAACCCTTTCTCCCGCCGTTTCTCCCCCTCGTCGGCCTCCTCCCCCCCTTCCCGACCCGTCACATCTCCTACCCCCGAACCACTCGTCTCCCTCTCCCTTCGCTACTCGTTTTCCCTCCCCCGCGGCCGCGGATGTGCCCGATGACTCTCTCCTTCCGCCTCAATTTCTTTCTCCTTCGACGACGTTCCCCGACGTTGCTTCCTCTCTCGTTCTCTCTCGCTCTCTCGCGCGTTCTCTCTCGATCTCTCGCGCGCTCTCTCTCGCGTTCTCGGTCTCTCGCGCTCTCGGACTCTCGTGCTCTCTCTCGCGCGCTTTCCTCTCTCGCGCTCTCCTCTCTCGCGCTCTCACACTCGCACTCTCGGTCTCTCGCGCTCTCTCTCTCGCTCTCTCGGTCTCTCGCGCTCTCCTCTCTCGCGCTCTCCACTCGCGCTCTCTCTCACGCTCTCTCTCTCTCTCGCTCTCTCTCGCTCTCTCTCGCTGTCTCTCACTCTCTCTCTTTTTCGCTCTACCTCGCCCTCTCTCTCTCTCGCTCTCTCTATCTCTCTCAGTCGGTACGTAAACTGTTCTTCCGGAAGGCAAACCCCGCGCCACCCTTCCCTCCCCTCACTCCCCCCGCGGGTCTCGGGGAAGATCAACGACGCCGGGAACCACCTTTCAGGTGGGAACGGGACCATGTTTTTGGATGCTGACTTTGATAAGTGAAACGGATTCGAGGGCTCTGATGGATTCTTATACAGGCTCTCTTCTCGGGTTACGGCCCTTTTTATCGATGTTTTTAAAGCGACTACGACGAGGTGCTCTTCGGACGGACCTCGACCGTTGGCTAGATGGGCCAGCGGAGGGCCGTGCCTCGATCGTTTTATCGGTTGACTCGCTCCGATTTATTGGGGAACGATCCGCTTATAGTTTTCATGCAGTTCCGAGTGCATCGATTAATTGAACGCTGCGCGCGGAAACGGTGCTCGGATCCCGTTGATCGCCGTCGAATATCGTTCCCGAAACGGTTTTTAGATTTTCGATGCTTTTCAGCGTATCGCGGAGCTGTACGTCTATTTATTTAAACTCTGTTGTATGTTAAATATATTGAATATGTAGATCTTGACGATGGATCTTAGATTTTGCAAAAACTTGTGCGGTTTATTTCTGGACGCGCGATGCGCTCGAATTGCGAACCGTTGCAACGAACAACTGCGCGGGGCGACGCAGTGTGCGATGCAACCCTTTGAGGTCGAAGCTATTTTAATTTGAAGTCGGATCGGGATTTATTGATCTAAGATACTTCCATTTTTTATACGATTCAATGCAGTTTGCGCATATGAACAACTTGAGCTTATCGGCAAGTACAATAATCAGTGCAATTAATGCACAATTGATGCAGTTTTAAGATTTTGTTGTAACACGAATGAATCTGGTACTGTTACAATTATTATGAGAAATAGTATAACAATTTTTAGCGGCGCCTCGGACTCGCTGCTCGAATGCAAAGGGTCAAATCAGTCGACTGTTTAACTTTGTCGAGCACAGTACAGCGCATAAAAATCGACTGTTCGAACTGCGATCTTAGCAAATGCTAAAATGCATTCGTAAACTTTTAAGAACGCATTCGGAATCGGAAATTTCGGAGCGTTTCGAGGCGAGGCCGGAACGAAGCGAAGAAAATGGAAAAGTATAAATAGTTGTCGCGAAATAACTGCGGCATGGTGTCCGGGTTAAGTAGCATACTAGTCATCGCTTGCTTTTTGCGACACCATTTACGTACACGCTTTGTTGCAACAGCCACGCGCAAAGATGTCGCAACAGCTGACTGGTTAAGTATCGCGCTGAAATCCTTAAAAAAAAAATTCCGACGAAATTGGTCGAGATACTTTCGAGCATAAGAATTGAACGCGCAAGATCGAAACGATTCGAAAAGAGATCGCGGGGATGATATAATATTAACCCTTTGCACTCGAGCGGTGACTGCGAGGCGTCACTAAAAGAAATTGTTATATCACGTTCCAAGATAATATTTATATTATCAAAGTTAGAAAGAAATACTTTCGAGTATAAGAATTGACTGCGCAAGATCGAAATGATGCGAAAAGAGATCGCGGAAATGATATAATATTAACCCTTTGCACTCGAGTGCTATTAACCCGAGGCACCACGAAAATTGTTATATCACGTTCCAAGATAAATTTTATATTATCAAAGTTAGAAAGAAATACTTTCGAGTATAAGAATTGACTGCGCAAGATCGAAATGATGCGAAAAGAGATCGCGGGGATGATATAATATTAACCCTTTGCACTCGAGCGGTGACTGCGAGACGCCACTAAAATTGTTATATATCACGTTCCAAGATAAATTTTATATTATCAAAGTTAGAAAGAAATACTTTCGAGTATAAGAATTGACTGCGCAAGATCGAAACGATGCGAAAAGAGATCGCGGAGATGATATAATATTAACCCTTTGCACTCGAGTGCTATTAACCCGAGGCACCACTAAAATTGTTATATCACGTTCCAAGATAATTTTCATATTATCAAAGTTTAGATTTGAAACATTATCGAAAGCGTAACCGTTGTATGAATCACGAGACTCAATTTCGCACGCGTAAAATGCGCTTTGTCTTGTATAAGTCAGAAAAATGATTTTAGATTTATAGTTAGCTTCGAGTGCAAAGGGTTAAGCGGCGAGCAGTAAAAATTAGCTCGCAGGGCGCAGCGAGCAACAAATACTTTCTTACTTTTATTTTCTTCGCGCAAGAAACAACAGCGATGCGTAAAAAATTATGCGAACTGTTCTCTCTCTCTCTCTCTCTCTCTCTCTCGGACCACACTCGCGAGAGACTGATTCGTTCGCCTCGCACTATCTCGTCTTCCCTCTCTGTCTCTCTCTCATACTCTCTTTTTCTCTCTGTCTCTCTCTCATACTCTCTTTTTCTCTCTGTCTCTCCCTCATACTCTCTTTTTCTCTCTGTCTCTCCCTCATACTCTCTTTTTCTCTCTGTATCTCTCTCATACTCTCTTTTTCTCTCTGTCTCTCTCTCATACTCTCTTTTTCTTTCTGTCTCTCTCTCTCATACTCTCTTTTTCTCTCTGTATCTCTCTTTGTCTTTCTCTTATTCTCTCTTGTTCTCTCTTATTCTCTCTTGCTCTCTCTCTTTTGCTCGCTCTCTTTCTCTCGCCCTCTTTCTCTCTTGTGCTCTCTTTCTCTCTTGCTCTTTCTCTCTTTTGCTCTCTCTCTCTTTTGTTCTCTCTCTTTCTCCCTCTCTCTCTCTCTTCCTCTTTCTCTCTCTCTTCCTCTCTCTCTCTCTCTCTCCTAATAATTCTCCTTTCGTTAAAAAACACATCCGCTTCGCATTTCGTGTGCCGCGCATTCTCAGATAACGATCAATCTCGTCCGTCTTCGGCCGTGCCACGGAATCCCGGCAAAAAGCGGCTGGAATTTTAATCGCCGCTCCACAGCTAGGCGGATTGTTTGCAAAAGCTCCGCGTAGACAATAATCTGTTTATCAGAGTGACGTCCGCCGTTATTTCGAATCGATAAAGCCCGAGCACGGTGAACATACGTAAAAATAGATATACCGACCTACCCCAACGGGCTCAGACATTCCACCCTCGCCCTCGCCCACCCCTCCCCCCTGTCCTCCTCCGATCTCTTATCGGAGAGATCTTACGGAGCTTTTTCTTTCGCGCTCTCCCCGCTCCCCGCCGTTCCCTTCGCGTACGGTCTTCCAGGAATACTTTATGCCGGTCCGCGCACTTCATCCCCGCTATTCCCGTTGCTCTCTCCCTTCGCCCCCTCCCTCGATCCCGGACTCGAATACCAGGACGCAACTTTTTCCATGGCAGACAGAGAGAATTTTTTTTTCCGTAGTCGAAAGTGGGTCGGGGGTGTCCGCGTCGCGGGGAATCGAGCAGAAGGAAGGAAGGACGGTATCCCTTTGAGCCGCGGCCGGGATAAAAAAAAAGAGGGCTCGTTAATAATTTATGAGCGGCCCCGGAGCCGGGGGTAAGGTTAAACCAATTAAATCGAAGGGTCAACGAACGGCCCAACGGATTCCCGCGATTTCGCTCGATTATTTGCGGAACGCGTCGATGTCGCGACTCTGAACATTTTTGGGGCGTCAGGGAGACGTTCGATCGAGTTTTTTTTTGAAGAATGTACGTCGGTATCTGTGATTTTTAATGGACGTCGCGTATCGCGACCGATTGAAATTGTCTGCGTTGATTGAAAGGCGCGGGAGATCGACGGATATACTTCTTTCTTCTTTGATCAGTTCAATGTAAGTTGAACTTGATGAAATGGTGTCCTTGAATCGTTCAAATGTTTTCACTGGTATTCATTTTTTATACATAGTATTCATTTTTTGTCGCGAGCGCGTGAAATCCGCGGACCGATCGTGGTCTCTATAGCGATCTTTGCGGCGAATTGTTAATTATTAATTGTTAATTCTTTCAGTGTTATCGCTGTGGATTTTGAAACTGCCCGGAAGGTAGAACTTCTTGGTTCGCAAAGTACAGTGGCTCGCAAAAGTGTTCGTGCACCTCTTAAAACGCAGTAATGTTTTCTGAAACTGTATTAAATCGCTTGAATTTTCGTTACATAATAGAAGAATACAATAACTGAGATCCTTATCTTTTCAGCTTTACTATTACAGTAATGTCTCTCTAATTGACGCTCAGATTGTCCACAAAAATGGACAATTTAGGGAGAAGAGAGACGATTATTCGATCCTTGCGGTCCATCTTTATAGTCACGAATTGTCAACAATTATAAAAACGAGCTGCAAGGCTCGAATATAATGGTATCTCCGCTTCCCAAAT
The DNA here is from genome assembly GCF_051020955.1 of Megalopta genalis. Taxonomy (NCBI): domain Eukaryota; kingdom Metazoa; phylum Arthropoda; class Insecta; order Hymenoptera; family Halictidae; genus Megalopta; species Megalopta genalis. The sequence continues at coordinate 33,634,025 of NC_135013.1, forward strand.
TGTCCATTTTTGTGGACAATCTGAGCGTCAGTTAGGGAGACATTACTGTACTTAAAATGACAAAAACTCTCATTTGTTAACTTTTTTTTATCGAAGCCTAGTCTATCATAGATCTCGGTAATTTATGCGCGCGCTAAATATTTTAACAGAAAATTTTAAAACAGTTGACGTTGCTGCGAATTGGAACAAATTAAAGGTCGCAAAAATCACAGCTTCGAGAAATCGATTTTTATCAATTAATCCGTTTATTTTGAAAGTGGCATAAGTCACTTTACCGTAACGAAAAGTGGTGATTTTTTAGTTTATACGAAATTATTTATACCGAGAAAAATATCAGTATCCTGAGATAACGAATACAAGTAAATCTTCTCGAAAGTTAGCATCTATATTTTTTAACGTGTTAGAATGTTATTAATGTTATATAATATATATGTATGTATGTATATATATATATATATTATATAATATAAATAAATGTTATAAACGCGTTAAATATATCGACTTAAAAACAAAGTGACTTATGCCACTTTCGAAATAAACGGCTCAACTGTCCCTCGGCTTGGAAACCAAAACAAAAAATAGACAATTTGAGAAGGTGAGAATTATTCGGAGTTGAAACTAGTCGCGATTATTCGAGTCTCGCGGCTGGTTTTTATAGTCGCCGATCCGATAATCGCGTCTCCTTTTTTTCCAAATGTTCCAAATCCTCCTTTTTCTTTTTTTCTTTACAAGCCGAGAGACAATCCGAGAGACTTTACAGTTTCAGACTTCGTTCGAAAAATAACCTCGCTTTTCGCGGGACCGTCGTATCAGATGCATCCCGCAGCTACGCGGCGAGGACGCAATAAGATTGCGCCGGGCATTCGGACGTAATCGGAGCTTTAATCGTGGCCGAACAAATCTACCATGAAATAGAATATTTGGTGACCCAGTTACCGCGAGCCGTGCACAGAAGAAGAACACGCCGCCGTACTCTTTCGACCGGTTACTTTCCATCCCCGGCGTCTTTTCATTTCTCCGGGGCGTCGATTCTCTTTCATCCTGGTTCCCCGTTCCGCGCCCCCATCGCGGCATGCGACCGCTTTTTAAAGACTCCCTTTAATACGTGCAAATGTATGCAATTTGCTGTACGACCAGGCCAGGAGGTCGAAAGGATGCCCGGCGACGGAGGAGCAGATTACGAAAATACTTTTCATAGTTGCGGGCCGCGCGATTCAACTGGAATAAATCGGCCGGCGCGCGCCCCGAAGGGGTGAACATTTTCAGAAAACGCGAACAACGATTGCACTCTGTCGCAGGAAAGTACAGCTGGACAAATGTCTGGGTCTTTCGCAAGCAAATTGAACCGACGGGAGAAAGTGATCGATCGAAAGATAGAAGTTCCATGTCGAGATCGAAACCTTTGCTTCGATCGGCGGGATAATTAATTGAAAAGATCAAATTGGCGGGCGATGCTTCGATGTTTTCTACTATCGCGCGCTGTCGAGCCAAATATTTTGCAATAGTTTTTTTGAATCGATGGACGAATCAATTGATCGAGAGGTTCTAAGCGTGTAATTTTTGTAATATTATTTTTGCAGCAGCGATATACAAAGTATTCCAAAATTGTGGCGCTTCGAGAGAAATGGAAGGTTCCTGAGGCGATTTCGAGTAACTTTTTCCTTTACAAAAATCTTCTCCGAGGCATCGTTCACGAGTTATTAACGAAAAACGGCGACCAATGAGAGGCGAGATCAGTTGGCGCGCGAGGCGGCCGAGCCAGCGGGTGGAACCGGGCGCCGACCGCTCGTTGGCTCGGCCGCGCCACGCTAGCCAAGTTCGCCTCTCATTGGTCGCTGTTTTTCGTTAATAACTCGTAAACGATGCCTCGGAGAAAATTTTTGTAAAGGAAAAAGTTGCTTCGAATGACCTCACGAATCTCTTAGTTGACAGAATGACAACCGAATGATCTAAATTTTTCAGGAAATTACAGATGCAGCGAAGCTATAGATTTATATAAATCTAATTCTTCTATAAATTCCCTTATAAATTTTATATGTTTATAAACTTTATATTCTAACCTTGACACGTAATGTTTTATTTTCTGTACGCCTTCGGACAGTTCGTTATCGGTGTAAACTTGTCCGAAAGCGACGTCGACCATTTTATTCTTCTACACCAGTAAATGATAAAAATTTCTAAAATCCTATGACGCATGAACCGCATAATGCAACGGCATTACGGCTTTGATACGGACAAAGGGTACAGTCGGTGAAGCATTCGCATTCATAAAATGGCTTAAAATAATCGCAGCGGATCAATAGATTCAAAATCATCGCGGAATCGTTATTGTTCGGATTCATTTAATTATTCAATCGACGGTATACAAACCGCGGCACGGTACATTGTAATGGAAGTTCGAGGAATGAAAATCTAACTAAAAATAGCTCGTCACAACTGCATTTCCATTTGATACCTGCGTAATGGGATTAACGCGTCAAATTTTGCGTCGCGGCCCTTTAATCGTAAAACTACCTTAATTTTCGTTGCACCCTTCGATCTGTGACTGCCGTTAAATTGACGGAAAAAATTCGAACGGTTCAAATCCGTTGGTTCGCAACGATGAAAGAAATCATTATCGACCGAAAATCAAATTAAAAATCCGCGAGAAACTTGTCCACTCGGTTTTGAAAGCTCCATCGCTCTCAAAAAAAATAATAATCGCAGCATAGTTTCCAAGATAGTCCTTCCAGACGCGGTGGTTTCTGTATAGTTTCTGTAGTTTCTATAGTTCTCTATTGTTTGGAAAATTGAAATGAATTGTCAGAGATAATTTTATAATAAAAATACAATAAAAACAGTAAATAAATACAATAAAAACAGTAAAATCGTCTATTGGAAATGGGTAGATAAATAAAAGTAAAACGCAGTGAATTAAACTTATCCCTTTTAGTTTATTAATTTGATGTACGAGGAAGGACCGTCTTTACTCTCCTGATTGCTCCAGGAGACTGGAGACTATTCACAAAGACGAAACCAAAAACGTCACCTAAAGACAAAGAGCACTCTGTTCTATATACATATGAAATCATTGTTTATCTAATGGTACTCTGGCGAGACTCTCGGCGTCGATTCGTTTTTGTAACTTATATGCTAGAAGGAAAAACTTCTGAGTATTCAAAAGAGAGAAAATAATCCAATATCGTCGAATAACTTCGTCGATTACGGAACGAATAGAAATCACGGAACGTCTTATCGCAACGAAAATTCAAACGCCGGCCGAATGTTCGCGTTCGGATGTCACGGAGTCGCGGATGCGCGGGGCGGGCGCGCATAAAAGATCGGCGGTCTACTAATTAACAATTCATTGGCGAAAACGACGGATCGCTCTCCCCGGTGCAATTGACGATTTTAATTGGGAAGTGGAATGAAACAACCGCTGGAAATACACTCGAAGATAAAGTGTTGATCATTAGAGCCGGTTGGGAAAGCCGAGTCCGCCGCGGCGGTTCACGTGGGTGGAAAACCGGGAAAGGTCATTTCGGTGACGAGCGGAATGATTTCAGAGGATCGTCGTCGCGATCGTCGCCGCAACGCGCCGAGCCGCGCCGAGCCGCGCCGAGCCGCCTAGAGCGAGTCTGATAAAGCGTCTATTTTTGCGAGCGTGCAGGCCGCCTCTGCGCGGTGCAGCGCCGCTCTGCGTGAAGAGGGTCGTGCCACAATGCATGCTGACCCATATTCGGGTCGTTGCTATTTCAGATCCATCCTTTCCATAGAGGAAGGTCGTCGGACTACGTGGCTCTGCGTCGTTATGTAACGCTGGCTTGTTTTTAACGCCCGCCTCGAAAACATGCGATCCTCTCTTCTGACGCCGGCGAGCGCGCACACCATTTTTCTTCTTTCTTTTTCTTTTTTACACCCTTTCGATCGCGGCGTCGATTCGTCGATCGACGCGTTCGATTGTCCGAGCCTCGACTTAATTAGCCAGCTCTTTTTTCTTTTCCGTTTCCCTTTGTCGCGCTTCGGCGACTCCGACCGGCGACGGAGAGTTTTCGAAATAACTCTTTAAGCACCGATGCTGTTTCGTTCGTTTGAGGCGGAATCAAATTCCGTACTCTCTCGTCGTCGACGTTTCTCGCGACGTCGTACTTGAATTTCTTCTCAAAAGGGAAACAAAGGGGCTGTTATTTTGATCACGATGATTCTATGTTAATTATTGTAACTTGAACATGAACGATTCCTGTTTCATAAAACGTTGATAGGATTTTTTATAAAATTCTATTTGAGAAGCTTAATTATTGTCAATATTCTGTCGTTATATTTTTGTGGAAGCGTTGTTTATTACTTCGGAAAATATAAATCTTCTGTTTCTTTCGAGAATCGATTAACAAACAAATTATCTAATACGAAGATTATAACTATTATGAGTATTGCAAATAATCATTGGAATTGTGAAGAAAACAATACAACTAAGGATTAATTTGTTGACCGGATGCTGGTGGAAATCTAAATTTAAACCTTGTTTATCCAGTGCTATTGAGGAAATATTCGAGAACGGTGACTTAATTAAACTGCAAAATTAAATCTTTATTAATAGTTTAGTTCATTCTAGATCGATCTATTGTTACGACCGGATTTTGCAGTTTCATCGAATAATAATATCGACTTGAAAATGTTCCAATACGTACACAAGATGTCTCAAAAATATCTCGCAATCCGGAAATGGTTGAATCCAAAATGTTGCTTCGATCATTCGAAGCAACTTTTTCCTCGGCGAAAATGCGATCCGTGGCTTCGTTCACGTGTTATTAACGAAAAACGGTGGCCAATGAGAGGCGAGATTGCGCAGCGCTGGGCGGCGCAGCCAACTGGCACTCAGTTCCGCTGATTGGCGCGGCCGACTCAAGCCAGCCGAGCTCGCCTCTCATTGGTCACTGTTTCTTCGTTAATAACTCGTGAACGATGCCTCGGAGAAAATTTTCGTAAAGGAGAAAGTTACTTCAAATGACCTCAGGAATCTCCTGTTTACGAATGAATGAAATTCGACGATCACGTCCGTCTCATAATTTTGCAAAATGTAACTATGGTTCGAAGAAAATTATGCCTTCGATCTCGAACCTTTTATCAACCGAAGCTCGAACAAATTAATTTACTTTAAAGCACGGACGAGAAAGCAAATTTTCAAGGACGATAGGATTTGAATGCCATCCTGATGCTCACGATGCATATTTCAGGTGCAATTTAACACGTTTTCGAGCGATCCCATGATCATCATTGTCAGTCATTCGGATGCTACAAATATACAGAAAGATCGGCGGTCTAGCCAGGAGCACGTTCATCGAGCTTTCGCGATAATAGCACAGATAAGAGAGAACGTGTCAACAATATTAGTAACGTGGTTACGAAAAGTAGGTCTGCGATAAAGACGATGAGAAAGCGTGACAACGAGCGAAATTGAAACCGGCAGCGTTATAAAAAAAATATGTGCGCACCCGCGTGCACGCGAGACGCGAAAGGAAAAATTATGGGCGCTATAATAATACAAGGATCGAAAGGTTGATTACAATTGGCAGAAATGCGAGGAAGCTAATGAACAAATGAGATTGAATATGAAAGGAAGAAAACACGGTGCACATGGTACCGAACGTATCGGATACCAGCTGCTTGAATGAAACAAAGGGAACGTTAAATACCGTTTTCGATGATGATCGTAGAAATTCGACTTAATGAGTTTAATTAGATTTGCCCGTTCGTTTGATCTGAAGCATTGAATGGACAGCTTCGTAAGTACAGTCGAAGATGAAAATGCGAGCGAGCAGTAAAATAAAAAGTAAATATAACATAAATGTAATATAATATAAAAGTGTTAACCCTTTGCACTCGAGCGGTGATTCTGAGGCACCGCTCAATATTTTTATACGACGTTCTAAAATAATGTTTACATAATGTTTACATTTTATTTATTTTTAAAGAACTGTTACAAGTGTAATTGTTATATAGACTCAATTTCACGCGCATAGATTGCACTAATAAGTCGTATAAAATGGAAATAGTATATAGGTCATCCGAAACTATTTTGGATTTAGAGTTAAAATGGCGTCGAGTGCAAAGGGTTAAATATAATATAATATAATATAATATAATATAATATAATATAATATAATATAATATAATATAATATAATATAATATAATATAATATAATATAATATAATATAATATAATATAATATAATATAATATAATATAATATAATATAATATAAAAAGTAAGTAGTAAATACAAAAATATTAATATTAATTCAAGGTAAAAATAAATAAAATGCGACGATGGAATATATGAAATAGTTTTGAACGCAATGTATGCCATTTTTATCGCTCATGATCGATTAAGTTGACATTATAAAAATTGTTACTATTATATTTTGAATAAACGATCGATATTTGTTCGAAGTAGAAATAAATAAAATGCGAAAATAAAAATGAAGAGAAACAAGACAAATTGCTTCTGTTGTAATTAGCCCGTTAATTTAACGACAAAAAAGAAGATTGCTTGTATCGAATTTCGAACGTACGATATACACGTTAACGCATGTCTCATTAAGCACGAATTAATGTTCAGCTTCGAAAGCCGGAACGTGTAAGCACTTTTACAGGACGGACGGCGACGACAAATGTTTCGCCGAAGCGTTTTTCACCAAACAACGCAATCTTTTTTACAGATTTTTCGGCTGTCACCGGTTAAATTCAGCGCGGCGCGGCGCGCGCGCGAAAACTTGCCCCTGTTCCGCCGATGTTCGTTCGTTTACATTAATCACGGGCAAAACGTTCACCGGGTTCACGGAGTGTCATGAATTCAACGGGATATTTTCGGTGGGAACGTTGTTTCGCCTCGAACGATGAATAAAACAGCGGCAACACTTTCTCGCAGATGCGTTTTAAATTTAATAGGACGAGTGGCCACGCCGAGCTAAATTGAACCGATTTGCTCTCTCTCTCTCTCTCTCCCCCTCTCTATCCCCCTCTCTATCTATCTATCTATCTATCTATATATATCCGTTGACACGACCGTATAGTTCGCGCAAACCGTTCGGTAATCGTCGATTCGATCGCGAATTACTTCTGCGCTGGATAAAAACAGAATCGAAAAATAACATAAAAACAAAAACAAAATAACAAAACGCACTCGTCCGGAGCCACCGATTTGGGAGAAATCGAATTTGAGAATGTAACGAACACGGCTGACGTGTCCATCTATTATTCAAGTTTCTCCTTGCCGCCGTGTTGGCATTGTATTATCTGTTTCTAATCGATTTTGCTATCTCAAGGAAAACATTTTGCACGGTTAAATATTTGTAAGTGTAACACAGGTGGAAATCGTTGGGAACTGTTTTCCACGTTCGAAGTACGATTAAATTCTCTCTCTAATTATGCTCGGATTGTGCAGAAAGATGGACAATTTGGGAACAGGAGATACGATTGTTCGAGCCTTGCGGCTCGTTTTTATAATCATCGACAAAGGACGGCTATAAAAATGAGCACGAGCCTGCAGGAAAATTAGGGAGAATTTGTTGTAATTAGAAACGAACTCTGCCGAGATAATTTGCGACGCGGTGACGATGTCGGTGACGGTGACGTTGCTCGTAGAAATGAGCCGAGAGGACGTCGCGACGATGTGTCAAAATTGTTGAGTGAACTATTAAAAAATACGTTTAATTTCGTTTCTATTTATTCTGTAATTTATTTAATTATTCGAGCCTAGCTTAGAGCTCGCTTAGAGCTGGCTTAGAGCTCGCTTAGAGCTGGCTTAGAGCTGGCTTAAAGCTGGCTTAAAGCTGGCTTAGAGCTGGCTTAGAACTGGCTTAGAGCTGGCTTAGAACTGGCTTAGAGCTGGCTTAGAGCTGGCTTAGAACTGGCTTAGAGCTGGCTTAGAACTGGCTTAGAGCTGGCTTAGAACTGGCTTAGAACTGGCTTAGAGCTCGCTTAGAGCTAGCTTAGAGCTAGCTTAGAGCTGGCTTAGAGCTGGCTTAGAGCTGACTTAAAGCTGACTTAAAGCTGACTTAGAGCTGACTTAGAGCTCGCTTAGAGCTGGCTTAGAGCTGGCTTAGAACTGGCTTAGAGCTCGCTTAGAGCTAGTTTAGAGCTAGCTTAGAGCTAGCTTAGAGCTCGCTTAGAGCTAGTTTAGAGCTCGCTTAGAGCTAGTTTAGAGCTCGCTCAGAGCTCGCTCAGAGCTCACTTAAAGCTCATTTAGAGCTCGCTTAGAGCTCAAAGTCTGGAGATCGATATCCTCTCTGGAAAATTAGGTTTCGCGTAGCCGAATCCTGTATCTCGCGCAGTTCGCACCTCGCAAATCGTGCGATAATTTTTGCGACCTGCCCGATCGGTTTCGCGGCCGAGGTTTCTCAATCGATTCTCCGAATTCAATCGCAGTCGGTTTCATCGAAACTCGACGCGTAATTACAGAGGCCGGTTCTCGCAGTCGCGTCGATCTTCTTTCGATCGCTAAACGCAGCAGAGATCGGATGTCGCTCCGCCGGCGGAGATGTTTGCCCGAGCCCCGATAATTCCGCTAATTGATACGCGCGAACGGCCGTGACCGGTGCCGCTCGAACCTCTTACAGAAGACCCGTGTCTGATCAATCACGACTTGTACTACTGCCTGTCGAAATTTACATACGTTTCGGAAACTCGTGGCTCCCGTTCCAGATCTTGCGCAAACAATGAGATACTCCGACGTCCCGACGAGCTGCGAGAAGCAATAAAATATTAGCTTTTCAGGTGATACCAGTAATGTCTCCCTAATTGACACAGATATCGTGCAGAAAAATGGACAATTTGGGACGAGGTTCGCGGCTCGTTTTTATAGTTGTTGACAATTCGTGACTATAAAGATGGACCGTAAGGATCGAATAATCGTGTCTCCTCTTCCCAAAGCACAAGCCTGCAGGAAAATTAGGGAGAATCTGCCGTAATTAGAAACGAACTCTGCCGAAATAATTTGCGACGCGGCGACGTCGGTGACGGTGACGTCGCTCATAGAAGTGAGCCGAGAGGACGTCGCGACGATGTGTGAAAATTGTTGAGCGAACTGGAAAAAAATACGTTTAATTTCGTTTCTATTTACTCTGTAATTTATTTAATTATTCGAGCCTCGCTTAGAGCTCGCTTAGAGCTCGCTTAGAGCTCGGTTAGAGCACGCTTAGAGCTGGCTTAGAGCTGGATTAGAGCTCGCTTAAAGTTAGCTTAGAGCTCGCTTAGAGTTGGTTTAGAGCTCGCTTAGAGTTGGCTTAGAGATCGCTTAGAGCTGGCTTAGAACTGGCTTAGAACTGGCTTAGAGCCGCTTAGAGCTGGCTTAGAGCTGGCTTAGAGCTGGCTTAGAGCTGGCTTATAGTTGGCTTAGAGCTCGCTTAGAGTTGGATTAGAGCTCGCTTAAAGTTAGCTTAGAGCTCGCTTAGAGTTGGTTTAGAGCTCGCTTAGAGTTGGCTTAGAGCTCGCTTAGAGCTGGCTTATAGCTGGCTTATAGCTGGCTTAGAACTGGCTTAGAACTGGCTTAGAACTGGCTTAGAGCTCGCTTAGAGGTGGCTTAAAGCTGGCTTAGAGCTGCCTTAGAGATCGCTTAGAGCTCGCTTAGAGTTCGCTTAGAGTTCGCTTATAGCTCGTTTAGAGCTCGCTTATAGCTCGTTTAGAGCTCCTCTTCCCAAATTGTCCATTTTCGTGGACAATCCGAGCGTGAATTAGAGAGACACTCGCAACGCGCCGCACGCGCATTGCGAAACACGGTGTCACCGGTTCACGGTGGCCAGCATTTCCCAGAACCATTAGCTTCTTTATCCTTCGAATTTCACCTTCCTTTCGCCCGTTGACTTTCACCGTGGTTTCCCGGTCGCGCGATTCCACGATCTAATATCGAGTGCTCGATCGGCGACGATGATCGATCGCGAGCTGTTTCGTCAACGAATTTCACGGTTCGTCGAACAATCGAGCCGTGCGACGCGGCGCGTAGCGGCGCCGATTATGCCGATACGCGGCCGCGATAAGGTGACGCGGCCGCGGGGTTCCCGGCGTGTCGGTCTCACCTTGAACGCGGAACCTTAAAGACCATAATCGAGGAAAACTCGTTTGTCGCGCGGCGACGGTCCGCTCCGCTCGGCTCGGCTCGGCCCGCCGCCGCTAGTAGAAGCATTTTAAACGCAGCCACGGCGCGGCTGAAGTTACCCGGCAGCCTCGGCGACAGTCCTCGAGACTTTTAACCCCGGCATATGAAATGCCGTTCGCTTTTTTGCCCGGTGACGTAACCGTGGAACTGGAGCAAAAAGCGAATCGCGTTTTAATTGTGTAATTAGCATGCCGCCGGCCGGCCGGCCGGGGACCGGGCGGCAAAATTTCCGCGCTATCGGCTCCGAACACGCCTGAAAAAATAGGCCGGGACGCCGCCCAGAGGCGGGCGCACGGTTTTGGTCGAAAACAACGTCGGCTCGTTTGCGGCCGACCACTCGCGGCCAAGGACCGGACGCGTTTTCGTTTTGAAAACCGGGGAACTGAATTTCAAAGGGGGAATCCGCGCTCGCAAATTATTATTCCGACGCTTTTTACGCCGCGGACATTTGCTCTGGATCTCGACCGAAACTTCTGGTTTCTTCGCGCGAGACACTTTCGAAAAGCTGGCAAAAGCTTCAACCCCTTAGGGGACCAAAACTATTTATTTCCAGTTCACACACAGACTGGACGTTCGTGCAACATTGATCAGACATTACGGCCGCTGTCGTTGGCTCCGGATATACGATTACAGTCCTGCCGAATCTACTCTTCTGTCGCCGTGTAATCGCACAAACGGAGCATGTATTTGTACATATGCCGTTTCTGTACCGTGCGACAGGTTTAAGTGTCGACGCGGACGCACGTCGGCAGAGAATCGGCTCCCATCAGTGTGAATCGAACGTTTAACCAAACGAAACAATACCGATATTGTCGGCATTCCCGCGGACACGTGTTCCCCCTATTAAAAATTCTATGCGATTGTCTACGCATTGACGTCGGAGCTGTAAATTCGAGTTTAGCTAATCGATAAGTTTTCAAAGAAATTATCATATTATTATTATCATTAAATTCCAACAAAATTGTCTAGAATCAATTGAACGCATTCTCGATTAACGAATTTGGATTTAGAAATTAACCCTTAGGGTACCAAAACTATTTATTTCCAGTTTACACACTGCCAAGTCCAGACTGTTTTTCAGGCGAAGAGAAATTTTTTACCGAAAATTTTTGTATCAAATACAGAGAAGAGATATTCATTTTTTAAATAAAACTTCGTTGATATATTTTCATCGAAACGATTCTTCCAATGTTAACTCTGCTTTCAACGCGTCTTCTAACTCTATGTTCTTTTATATTTTATTTCACGATTTACTTTTAGATTTTACGGTTCCATTGATTTCTGCCGCGTGTATGGCGGCATTGGACCGTCGAGGGTTAATTTATCGCTTATAAAACAGAAATTTCTTCGTCTGAAATCGCGCCGCGGCGCGGTCGCTTCGACGACGAGTCAGCCTGCGCCGATCCGTCCGCAAGAAACCCGAAACAAAATTCCCACTGAAACTTCGAATTCGCGGTAGAAAAAAAGACGTAACGAGTGACCGGTGATACCGATCTGTCGTGGAAACAGCGGCCACAATGAACGGTAATAGCCGTATTCGTCGGACGAACGCGGCTACGCCGAACTCTGCGTCCGCGTCGGGAACGTAGCGACAGAGAAAGACAGCCGAACGAATAAGAGTGGCGCGTAGGAAAAGAGAGCAGGAAAGACGAAACGGTCGAGGCGTGGTAGTACGGTGGCCAGGGGGGAGGGCGAAGCAGGAGTAGCAGGAGGAGGAGGAAGGGACGATCATTAGTCGTTCGACCCTCGCGGGGGTCCAGTGTCGTCGCATCCGCTGCACTTTCTCTCCCGCCGCTCGCTGTAGCGGTGCATTCGCGGCAGGGTGTAGGTTACGTGTCATAAAACGTCGCCGGGGAATTCCCCACCTGGAATGCACCTCGTCGAATGCACCTCGTCCGGCCCCGCCGCGTGGCCGGCCGCGGCGGTCCTCTGCCCCCGCCGCGCCGGTCACCGACTCGGTGGTTGCACCTCGGACTCTCCTCCTCCTCCTCCTCCTCCTCCTCCTCCCCTGCGGTCCCCACCACCCGCGATCGATCCCCACCCCGCGGCGCCGGCCCGCTTCCCCTTCTTCCCCCGGCTCACCTTCCTGCCCCTACTCCCGGGCCGCGTGTCATCCCTGCCACACGTCGGGCCAGCCACCGCCAACCATCCACCCGTTCCACTCTACGTTCGACCTGCGCTCCCCCCACCGCCGGGCCCCCATCCTCGGCCCTCTCTCGCGCGCGCGTTCGCATGAATCGGAGGGTGGCCCGGCGGCGGCGGCGGCGGCGGCAGCGGCGGCGGCGTCGCGCACGCGCGAAAATAGTAAACACTCCCTGGCTGCGCACTGCGACTCGCGTTGAGGCAGGTCCGGGCCGAAGACCCGAGCGACAGCATCACCGCTCTCTCTGCTACTACCACCGGCAACACCACCGGCCGCTATAACCAACTACGAGCATACTCTCGTCGCTCGATGGTGTGTGCGCGCCACGCTCGTACACCGGTAGGAAGAAGGGCACGCTCCCGAAGAGAGAGAGAGAGAGAGAGAGAGAGAGAGAGAGAAGAATAGAGCGGTCGGGTGGGCAGCTCGATACCGGTCTGGGTTCAATGCACACCGCTCACCCACCCCTCCGCCCCATACTTCAACCCCTCCCAGCGAACAGCCGAGCTTCCTACCTACTACTCTTTCAACCCCTTCGGCCGCCCCGCGGATCATACACTCCTCCGCATCGTTGAGTCTCTCGCTCCTCGCTTCCCCTCTCGCGCTCTCCCCCTCCGCCACAGCCACCACGCCGGTTCGAGGGCTTTCTCTTTTTTTAGTCGATCTGTCCTTGCCTGGCCTCCTCCTCCTCCTCCTTCTTTTCTTTCTCCTTCTTCGTCTTCTTCTTTCTCGTTTCCTACTCCTCCTTCTCCTCCTCCTGCTGCTGTTCGCCCTCCTTCCAGCGCCCCACTCGTTCCAACTTACACCGCTTCCGCCTCGTTTCTTCACCCTCCGACGGGCAAGTTCGCCTTCCAAGGCGAGGAGGAGACGCGGCCGCGGTGGGAAGATGTTTTCTATCGGGGAGAAAAGAGGACAGCTTGCGGATGGTCAGGGTACGACGATCGCGGGCCGTTCTTCTTCGGCTCTGGCCCGCCACCGCGCCACGGGAAACGTTTCGAGCTTTTTGCCGAACCGAGCCGAAGGCTACGGCCAGCCCAAGGCTGGACGACGCGGCCGGTTTATGGTTTCTTGGGCCCGCTACGCCCTTTCAGCGCGACCGCGACACCGTTCCGTCGTTTCTTCCACGTCGCGAAATCGAAACGAAGTCGGGGTACATCTTTGGTGACGTCTCGTCTGTCGCGTTGGTGACGCGAATCTTGAAATTTATTTGGAAATTTAGTTTGGAATTTATTCTTACTGCGTTTTGTATTCGAATGAATTGAATGTTACTAGGATTTTTATTACGTCGAAGGGTTGAATCGCTACTTTTGAAGGCGCTGGCAAGCTTTATGGCTGCGGGCTAAAATTCACGAAAATGGGACCATTCGTAGAAATAGACCGAATATTACTAGGATTTTTATTATGTCAAAGGGTTGAATCGCTACTTTTGAAGGCGCTGAAAACTTTTATGGCTGCGGGTTAAAATTTACGAAAATGGGACCATTAATAGAAACCTATTTTAATTTTGAAACTTATATTATTTAATTATTTAATTTTTTATATTATGTTATTATTAACTTAATTTTGAAAACATTTTTTGATCATTTTTATCGAGGAAATAATTGAAACGTGCTTTGAAACTTTGGGCAAATATTCGAAATTATAATCATAATTCTTTTGGGAAACAAATATTAATGTGGAATCGACAAGTGGGTCACTTGGTGACCTCCGGGGTCATAGGTTAGCGACACCTGTTTCAAGCATAATTTTAGCTATGCAGTTTCGGTCTCGTCGATTAATCGATTTTGATATTGGCGGAATTTTTGGGGCTGTTATTTCGCCTTTGAACGCGTCGAAGGGAACAAGAAACGTGACGAGATAAGGAAGAAAAACGCTGCTTCCTCGTGTTTCCCTTATTCCGCAACATTTTTCGATTTAAGAAAATTCTCGTCGCTCTGTCTTAATTCTGCCAGAAATTCGACGATTTCGTCGGACATATCGTGCACGATTACGAAGAAACGCGTGGGACGATTGTGGGAAATACGTTTTCAATAAATACGATAAGGAAAACGAGTATCGAGATTCTCTCTCGCTTCGAATCATTTGACAAAGTTCGCAGACTCGAGCTCCATAGAAATTCAACGAGCATTGCCGCTACAGTAGAGGATGTCGTTAATGACCAGACAAATGAGTGACGAGAGTTAGAAAAGGGTGCAACGCGAAGAACGAACGGAACGTTCTGAAACGACAGAAGCCTGACAGAAGCTTGCCACGTCTCCGAGACGTGATAATCATTTCTGGCCCGATTTATTCACCACGTCTCTCAGACGAGGTAATCATTTTTGGTCCCATTTTTGATCACGTCTCTCAGTCGTGATAATCATTTCTGGCCCGATTTATTGACCACGTCTCTCAGACGAGGTAATCATTTCTGCCCCGATATTTTACCACGTCTCGCAGACGTGATAATCATTTCTGGTTCAATTTTGTTACCATGTCTCGCAGACGTGATAATCACTTCTGGCCCGATTTTTGACCACGTCTCCCAGACGTGATAATTATTTCTGGTTCAATTTTGTTACCACGTCTCGCAGACGCGATAATCATTTCTGGTTCGATTTTGTTACCACGTCTCGCAGACGAGATAATAATTTCTGGCCCAATTTTTTACCACGTCTCCCAGACGTGATAATCATTTCTGGCCCAATTTTGTTACCGCGTCTCCCAGACGTAATAATCATTTCTGCACCGATTATCTGGCCACGTCTCTCAGACGCAATGATCATTTTTGCCCTGATTTCTAACCACGTATCTCAGACGCGATAATCATTTCTGGCCCAATTTTTGACCACGTCTCTCAGACGCGATAATCATTTCCGGCCCAATTTTTTACCACGTCTCCCAGACGTGATGATCATTGCCGGCCCAATTTTTTACCACGTCTCTCGGACGATGTTTTCGAGCCGAAATGTTCGCAGATGCGTTTCCGCGCTGTACCGCCGTAGCTTCGACGTCCCCGTCACGGTTTTAGACGCGGAACCGTGAAAGATATTCCGCCGAAGAACCGGCGACGTTGCGTTCCTCGTCGTCGCAGGAGGCATGTATCGGCTCCTGACTCCGTGAAATCTTGTTTCACGGTAGATCACGTAATAGCGCTTTATGGAAACGGAGCCGTAGGGGGACGAGTATGTTTTATGCTGGCCCCGTGAATAGGTGAATCGGAAGTAAATAAGGAAGGGCATATGCCGATGCTGGCGGGGTGCATTTCATTTGGTAATTCGAGGGTGCCCGTTTCTCTTTGGACCGCGCGTTCAACGGCATTCCGAGTGTTGCGGATTTTCGCAGGAATACCTTCGCATTTTTTTTTCGTTCCCGGCGAATTCTGGCACGGCCTTTTATCGTGAGAAATTTATGTTCCCACGTGAACGGAAATATATTCGTTTCATATTGCCGAAAATATATGTCGAAACGAAACGACAAGATTAATTGACACGCGTTACCGTAGCAACGGGCCAAGTTGAAATTTTGACAATATGAATAGAATTGAAATGGAAGTAGAATTCGAACCGGACTTTTCATTTAATTTATTGAAATTTGATTTTAGCATTAACCGAATCGAATAAAAATGGCTGCCGATAATTAATTTCTGAGACAGGTATTCTTAAAGTCGTCGAAAGCGAATCTGTTCGAACGATAACAATTGTAAATCGTTTAACTTGTGAATCTAAGTTGAACGTATTATATTAATATTATATACTCATATATATTAATATTAATATTGATATAATTATATATATTAATATTAATATTGATATAAATATATATATATATATATATATATATATATATATATATATATATATATATATATTAATATTAATATTGATACAATTATATATATTAATATTAATATTGATATAATTACATATATTAATATTAATATTGATACAATTATATATATTAATATTAATATTGATACAATTATATATATTAATATTAATATTGATACAATTATATATATTAATATTAATATTGATACAATTATGTATATTAATATTAATATTGATACAATTATATATATTAATATTAATATTGACACAATTATATATATATATTAATATCAATATTGATATAATTATATATATTAATATTAATACTGATATAATTATATATACTAACACATACTAAGTAATTTTCGTGCCTGTTCGCAAATATCTTTTAATTAGCATTGCCTCGTTAACGACCCATGAAAATCAGAAAATAAAATATTCATTCGACTGTTATTCTTTAACAGTAATGCAAACAAAACTTTTGCTGGACGATCCCATTATTATTGTTGACACTCGATAATGGTATTGAATAATTAAATGAAATCAACGCGCACGTCAATATAATAAATGATTTCCATGTATGTAGTTAGTTATCGTACAGATTTCAGAAACACGGACTTCGAATTCCGTGCAATTTTGAATTAAAATCTCCCAGCCACCGAATCGTTAATTCTTAATAAACGAACGAAATCTGTATTTATCAATAACCCTCTCGTTCCCGAATTTAAATGAGAGTAATTGCGCGAGACTAATTGGAAAAATTCTGCTTCGCTCTAAAATAACACTACGTTACGTAACAAAATTCTGAATACTTGAAGCTCTCTTTCATCGATATATACATATATGTATACATATGCATATATTGTACGAATACTTTTGCACGCTTCGCCACTTTTATCAGATAAATAAATTAATATATTGAACGCTGCTCAACTATTTTATTACAAAATAAAAAGAAACAAATATATATATTTTATAAGAAGTGATCTCGCAACTGAATGCAACAGAAATTATATTATAAAATGAAATAAATCGAACCAGAAATCAGATCAGAAATATGCAACAAATAAATTGCATTATGTCTAAATTAACCTTGTGAAACCGTCTATCTAATGAACGGTAATTAATGGACAACAAACTTTTCAATTATCGTATTCTGCTCGTTACCACCTGTTATAACTACTGAAATAATTATAAACTAATAAATGCACGAAAAAACAAAATTCTCGGTGAAAGAAATATTTCTCAATATTCGACCGAAAATATCATCGTTATCGACAACATTTTAATTTAGAATTAAGATTTTCAATCAGAATTCTCCCTAATTGACCCTCAGATCGTACAGTAATTTCTCCCTAATTCGCGCACAGATTGCACAATCTGAAGAAAAATTCGGTAGAATTTACCATAATCTTTACTTCCAAAACCGAGCAGCAACGATTTCCGAAAAATCGTGCGTCCCTCGTCGAACGCCTACGCCAATGGCCTAAAAACCGACGGATCAACTTGAATCTCGCTCGTTCCCTAATAATAATAGCCGTCGAAACTATTGGGTTGGCAACTAAGTAATTGCCGATTTGTTCAATGAAATAAAAAATTTGTTTACTTGGAACGAAGTTTAATCTGTAATGTATTTTCCATTTTGTTCGATGACCTTTTGCCGTCTCTCCGACAACTTGAAAATTCCACGCTCGTAGAAAGTCCGATCCTTTTCGGCCAAAAACTGAGTTAAGCGAGATTTTACAGCGTCGTCGTCGTTAAAAGTTTTACCACGAAGGGAGTTGCCCAGGGATCGAAATAAGTGGTAATCCGATGGCGCGAGATCAGGGCTATATGGTGGGAGTAACATCAATTCCCAAGCAATATCCATCAATTTTTGCCGAGTGGACAAAGACGTGTGCGGCCTAGCATTGTCCTGCCGAAAAATGACACCTTTTCGATCGACCAATTCCGGTCGCTTTTCCTCGACCGCTGCATTCAATTTGTCCAGTTGCTAACATTCGCGGATCGGCAATTACTTAGTTGCCAACCCAATACAAATCGGTCGCGTCTCGCGAAAGCTCGACAAACGAGAAAGCGGATAAACGGTGGTGTCGTCGCGCCGGATTTTCATTCCGTCGCGCGGAGCAGACTTTGCCCGGGCACGGATCGGGGGCGGAGGGGGCCATCCTTGAATTTTAATTATTTCTCCATTTTATTTCGGTCGGTCGGGCGGGCGGGCGTCGGGACTAATCCTCGTTCTTTGGCCAGCGTGCCACGTGGCCCCGGGCCCGTGGTACCTCCGTGGAAATAATTTATTTGGAAAGGTAAAAGTCTGCGGCCGCCGGTGTTCTCTCTCTCTCTCTCTCTCTCTCGATCGTGGAGAAACGAGACACGCGGGAAGGACAGAAGGAACGACGCGGACGGTTATAGGACAGATGTGGACGAACGGAGACGGCGAGGCCCGGGTTGGAAAAAATAAAAAAGGAGAAGCGAAAAAAGGACGGGAGACCGGCGTTGGAAGGGGCGAAAAGCCAAAGGCTGCGGAGGAGACATCGAAATTGACATGCCCTCCGAGGATACCTCTGGCTGGCATCAATCGAGCTTTTTCGGCGTAGCCGATGCCCTCAGCTACTATTTCAATCTCGTGGAACCAGCGAAACGGCGAAGACACAAAGCCGGCGGTGCCCGGCTACGAGAATAGTCCGTCACCGCGGTCTGTTTTGACGAGCGGCCATATTTACGGTACCGTTTCTTGCCCGGCGCGCCCCGGCCTCCCCCCTCCGATGCAAAGCGTTCCCTCCGTTTTATCGTTGTCTCTCCAGCCCGTCCGGGAAACAAATGAACACTTTTAAGAAATTGACGGCCGGCTAGTCGCCCGCGAATCTGCCGGCGCGCGACGAAACGACGCGCGGACGTTTTATTTTTATCCGCGGCCGGCTTAATTCTTTCTCTCCGCCGCCGTCTTCCCGCAACGGAGGATGATGCTCGGGGTCGTCGATAATATGCTGCTCCTTTTTTGTTACCGTGAATTACGATCGTGCGAGCACGCTCTCGTCCGCTGCGAGGACCGGTCGCCCCGTCGTTTCTCGCCGCGCTAAGGGATGATCGTCGTAACAAGCCGCGTCGGCGTGCGCGCCGGAACCGCGGCGAGCTCGAGCTTTGTTTGCGAGGCTGTCTATGAACGCGTGACCCGAGGAAAATGCCCGCTCGTCGGGCAGTTCGTTTTCCTGATGCGCGGATTCTGGCGCGAAATCAACGCTGTCGCAGGAAATAGAAACTAAATGCGGTAATTTCTCCCGGAAATGCCAAATTTCAGGTTGCCGGGAATTTCCCTGTGCTACGACTATGTGATTTACTGCTACGTCGATGCCAAGGGTCGATGATATAGAATGGTCTGTTTCAGTGTGAATAAGGTAAGAAAAACAGTTGGAAAACATTGTTGCAGGAAATTTCCCTGTGCTACGCCTATGTGATTTATTGCTACGTCGATGCCAAGGGTCGAGAATATAGAATGGTCTGTTTGAGTGTGAGTGAGGTAAGAGAAACAGTGGAGAAATGAACATTGTCGCAGGAAATGGAAACTAAATACAGCAATTTCTCCCCGAAATGCCAAACTTCGGGTTGCCGCGAATTTCCCTGTGCTATGTCTATGCGAATTATTGCTACTTCGATGCCAAGGATTCTACGATAAAGAATGGTCTGTTTGGGTATGAGTAAGATAAGAAAAACAGTCGAGGAATGAACATTGTCGCAGGAAATGGAAACTAAATACTGCAATTTCTCCCCGAAATGCCAAACTTCGGGTTTGCCGGGAATTTCCCTGTGCTACGACTATGCGAATTATTGCTACCTCGATGCCAAGGATTCTACGATAAAGAATGGTCTGTTTGGGTATGAGTAAGATAAGAAAAACACAGTGGAGATATGAACATTGTCGCAGGAAATGGAAATTAAATACAGCAATTTCTCCCCGAAATGCCAAACTTCGGGTTTGCCGGGAATTTCCCTGTGCTACGACTATGTGATTTAATGCTACGTCAATGCCAAGGGACGATGACATAGAATGGTCTGTTTGGGTATGAGTAAAATAAGAAAAACACAGTGGAGAAATGAACATTGTCGCCGGAAATGGAAACTAAATACTGCAATTTCTCCCCGAAATGTCAAACTTCGGGTTGCCGCGAATTTCCCTGTGGTATGCCTATGCGAATTATTGCTACTTCGATGCCAAGGATTCTACGATAAAGAATGGTCTGTTTGGGTATGAGTAAGATAAGAAAAACAGTGGAGAAATGAACATTGTCGCAGAAAATGGAAACTAAATACAGCAATTTCTCCCCGAAATGCCAAACTTCGGGTTTGCCGGGAATTTCCCTGTGCTACGCGTATGTGATTTACTGCTACGTCGATGCCAAGGGTTCTACGATAAAGAATGGCCTGTTCGGGTGTGAGTAAGGTAAGAAAAACAGTGAAGATTGCAACATTTCGTCTGATTTGATCGAAGGATACTTGATCGTGCATCGACGAGTAGATGAACAGAAGCGACGCTGATTACACGCAGCGTGTAACAGGAACGCTAGAATGCAATCGGATCTTCAAAGATGTTAATAAAGATTGTAACAAAATGTCTATCGACGAAGGTCTCTCACGAATTGTCCAAAATCGAGTCACAGTTCCCGACGAAACTTCCGTTCGACGCGATCGAACGGTCGCGGTTTAAGCTTCGTGAAAATCATCGGCTGGACGCGTTGCGATCGCGTATCCGCAAACTCCGTCACCGAAAGCGGTATCGAACAGACCCTTTGTTGCCGCGTTATATCGAACTTCTCCCGATCGCATCTTATACAACGCCAGTTCTGACTTCGTTGCGGAAGAAGCGCGCGAATCGAGCAACGGAACGTGATCGAACGAAGAAATAAGAAAATTAGAAATAAGAAATAAGGAATAAATAGAACCTCTGAAATAAATGCACCACAAAGACATGAACACCGACACGAGGAACGCAGTCCTGCCACGTATTCGAAAACAATTCAAGGTACTTCGAGAGACAAGAGTACTTCGAGAGAAGATCGAATCGAATGAAACAATCATCATCGCCGAAATCATAACCGAATATGTACCGCGGCTTCAGTTTCACGAAGTAAATCGCGTCAGCGACGTTCCACTTTCGGGAGAACGGTTTCATCGATCAACGGGGTTGATAAAGTAGACGCGGTACCAGGAAGACGCAACCCCCATCCCCGCACCCTCTCGCAGCGTCTCCCCGCGGGACGGGAAAATTTTGCGAAGCAGTTCGAGAGGAACCGTTCGAGCAATTAATCGACTAAGTCGCAACAACTTGTCCATACCTCGGGAACGCGATCATCCGCGTGCACCGATGCAGCGTGCTGCAGTAGCAGCAGCAGCAGCAGCGCCGGTGGCGACAACAACGGCAACAACAACAGCAGCAGCAGCAGCAACAGCAGCAGCTGCAGCAGGAATGACGACAGCAGCCCCGAGGTCCTGCGACGGTCTGGGGTAGAGAGCGGAATCGCGAACTAGAACTTCGAGGAGGAACGCATTGACCCTGGAAGATCCAGGGTGGCCGCCCTCCGCCCCGGCGAGTCCGCGTCTAATTCAGCCGCGGGTCTTCTGGGTGGCGACGACGACGGCGACGGCGAAGGCGACGATAGATCGCTCGCCGGCATCGATAATTATCGCGGCGAGATATCGAGGTCGGGCCACGGGTCGCGGGCACGGCGCGGCGCGGTCGCGACGCGAACGCGAATCCGCGTACGCGAATTTCTGGTGACGGGCCGCGCGCGCGAATCGATCGCGATTAAAAGTCCTGCACCGATGTAAACAAACTGCAGAGCGCCGGAGAGAAACAGCCGAAGAGCAACGGGGCGGCGGGGAGGGGGGGCCGGGGGCTCGAGGGGGATGCCCGTGCGGCGGGCGGAGAGAGACACAGAGAGGGTTCGTTCGGGTATCGTGCGAAACCGGTGCGGTTCGCGGGAGGGAGACGGATGGAACGGGGGCGCGAGGGAGACGGAACGAGAAAGAGAGAATGGGAGTCGTTGGTGCGTTAGCTCGCGGAGGTCGTTGACCGAGGGTGCCAGAGAGAATCGAGGGGCAACAAGACTGGGTAGGGGGCGCGCGGTACGCGGCAGCTGGAAGGGGTTTAAAGTCGAAGAAAGAGGGTCGCGAGCCGAGAGTGCCGGACGGGGATGCACAAGCATCGGTTGTGTGTGGAGGGGTTCGCGTGCAGTTGCATCGACCGACGGCTCAGCTGTGCGTCTCCATCCCTGCGTCTCCACCCCGCCCGCGGCTCCACCGAACACCCTTGCTTTTGCAGTTCGTTCTCCTCTGGCCTCACCCCCTCCCAGGCCGGGCCGCCTCGCCCCGCGCCGCCCGCGAACGGCCCTGCCACACGGCCGCGCTAACCCAACCGACACCACCCCTTCTACCTAGCCTTGCGCCAGCAAGTTCGAGTCCCTTATACCCCTTGCGGCCCGGACCTCGCGCAACCACCGAATCGACCACGCCGTCACAGGGGATGCTGCGCTGTGAACGTGACCCTCAAAACGGCACAACGTGTATACACCCCGCCCACGGACCGAGCCCCGCGCCCGCCGCGCCCCTCCACGCCCCCCTCGTGGCCCAAGCCGGCGCCCCCGCTCGCCGCGCCGCGCCGCGCCGCACCGAGACACACGTATGAACGTGGCCGCGCCGCTAATGAATCGGGACTATACTCTCTCAAGAAGCTTCGTGAACTTCGGCCTTTCCCTCAAGACCCACCGGGTTCGTTGAACTCCGGCCGAGCACAGCCAGCACCAACCGAACGAACGACGTTCGACCCCCTCGCCGCGATGCATCGGCGAATATCGACGAGCCTCTTCTTCACGGAGCTCCTACGACTAGGACTACGCCAATGGCTGGCTTCGACGATTCGGCAGGACTCTGCCGGAGACGTGCCCAGGCCCTTCGGGACGTTGTTTAGTACCGTTTTTAGGGCCTCGAGTGCTGCTGCGCTGTTGCTGCGCCGTTGCTGCGCTTGGCACCCTCCAGAGTCGACGTTCTTTTAAATAGTTTTTCCGATGATCGAATTAATAAGATACTCCGTTATCCCGACGCGGAAATATCGCTGCGATTCTTTTTTCAATTTGTATATCGCTGGGCCGCTTTTCCATCGGAACGGTGAAGCGCGAGACAAGATTGTTGCTCCGCGAGAACCGGATTAAAAATATAAGCGGTCTCGGTACATAGACCCTTTGTTAGTAAACTGTGGATTTTTCTGTTCGTACCTCGACCGATGGATCTTAACTCTTTGCCCTCGAAGCCGTTTTAACTGGAAATCTAAATTAATTTTTCTGACTTATGGTATTTCCATTTTATACGACAAAGCGCATTTTATGCGTATGAAATTTATAGTTTTGCGACTCGTACGACAGTTGGACTTTTAACCATTTTTTTACGTCTAGACTTTTGTAATATAAAAATTATCTTGGAACGTGATGTAACAATTTTAATGGTGCCTCGGAGTCACCACTCGAGTGCAAAGGGTTAAAAAGCCATTTTGAAAATGTGCAATGAATTGAAAAATCTAGAATGAAAATAACTAATTGAGAGGTTACAATTACGGCTCTACCAATGGATACGGAAAGTATGAAACGTTCCTTTGTTCGTGAATTATTGGAACTATGTTCCCGATTGCATTTATAAACAAAACTATGCACCGAAATCTAGAAATTGTCCATTAAATCATTCTAAGTCCAACACTCCCGAGAAAACAATTTAAAAAAAACAAATAAGAACGTATAAACAAATATATATTCTGCAATGCTTAGAATATTGAATTCATTTTTTAGCTCGAGTATGATCTTATGTTTCATTAACTCGATTATTTTCACGCAATCATCCCCGTTACTTTTAATTCCTCGTACATTAGATTTTCGTTGCGGTAATTTTCTTGCGAAATCCAATGGCGCCCGAAGCGGATTATATTAACATCGCGGCGAATAACTGTAACAAACGATGGTTCCATGCGAATTTAGGAATTACAGGAAAATTTCGAAATGCCGCCGCGCGAAAGGCCAGCGACGAGAGTTGTAATTCGCTTTTTGCAAATAAATTGTCGGCCGAACGAAACGGACGGACTACCAAAAACGGACGAAGAAATGGGTATGCGCAATCAGTGCTTGTCTGCGATGGCTTGTCTGCAGTGAACTGCGAACATCGCGTTCTCCGCAGATAGAAATCAGCGTGCGGGATACGCAACAAGTCGGTACATCGCGGAACCACCGGGCGATGTTATTGTTCCGTTCAATTACATCACGGGCACACACGGCTGTATTAAGAGCAGAAGCAGATGAGATTGCTGGCTCTGATTACCGAAAGAGCATAGTGCTCGATGCATTTCGAGAATCACATTTCCCGGCCGGCGAAACGCATTTTTTCGCTCTTCTCTTTTTTTCTTTTTTTTTTTAATATTATTGTTTCGCGTGCAACCAAGAGAGCTTCTGCTATTTAACATTCCGGCGACGGGTAGAGTAAGCGATGGTATTACTGCGGACGCCCCAAATTCTGCGATATTTTATAAAAGTAATAAAATCTAACTCTTTGTAGCGTGCAATTTTCTAGAAATGAATCTCATTATTTGTTGTATATTTAATATTGATAATTTATTGCATGCGAGTGTAACAGCGGACGCCCCAAATTCTGCGATATTTTATAAAAGTAATCAAATCTAGCACTTTGTAGCGTGTAATTTTCTAGAAACGAATCTCATTATTTGTTGTATATTTAATATTGATAATTTATGACATGCGAGTGTAACAGCGGACGCCTGTATTACTGCAGACGCCCCAAATTCTCTGCGATATTTTATAAAAGTAATAAAATCTAACTCTTTGTAGCGTGTAATTTTCTAGAAATTAATCTCATTATTTGTTGTATATTTAATATTCATAATTTATGGCATGCGAGTGTAACAGCGGACGCCTGTATTACTGCGGACGCCCCAAATTCTGCGATGTTTTATAAAAGTAATCAAATCTAACACTTTGTAGCGTGTAATTTTCTAGAAACGAATCTCATTATTTGTTGTATATTTAATATTGATAATTTATGGCATGCGAGTGTAACAGCGGACGCCTGTATTACTGCGGACGCCCCAAATACTGCGATATTTTATAAAAGTAATAAAATCTAACACTTTGTAGCGTGTAATTTTCTAGAAACGAATCTCATTATTTGTTGTATATTTAATATTGATAATTTATGACATGCGAGTGTAACAGCAATCGCAGCTTTAATTTATTTATTGAATTTTGATAGTCGGAAGTCTATTGAAACGTCGAGTCGTGTGAAACACTCGTAACGACAGCTGTGAACGCTGATTATATATTTTCGCTTTTGTATTTTGGTAATTAATAACAAGCTATTCGATTTAGCGTTATTTTTAGGTAAAGTAATTGTTACTTGCATCACACTCTTTTGCCGTCGCAACGTTTTGCAACAGTGTTAATAACAATATACTATAATACACAGGGTGTCGATAACAATATAATATAATATACAGGGTGTGTCAAAAATATCTCGCAATCCAGAAATGGTTGAATCCAGAATGTTGCTTCGGTCGTTCGAAGCAACTTTTTCCTCGGCGAAAATGCAATCCGCGGCTTCGTTCACGAGTTATCAACGAAAAACGGTGGCCAATGAGAGGCGAGCTTGCGCAGCGCTGGGCGGCGCAGCCAACTGGCGCTCAGTTCCGCTCGTTGGCTCGTTCTCCTCGCGCCAGCCGAGCTCGCCTCTCATTGGTCACTGTTTTTCGTTGATAACTCGTTAACGGTGCCTCGGAGAACATTTTTCTAAAGGAAAAAGTTGCTTCGAATGACCCGAGGAACCCGCCACTTTCGGATTGCGAGACATTTTCGGGACACCCTGTACACATAGTCTTTGTTTTCGAGACACCGGTGTCACGTATCGCAGTGCGGTGTCGTTTACTCGTGATTCGCGTGGAAACTCTGTCGTGCAGAGTGACAGCCCGCGCAAAATTCGGCCGCACCTAAGAGGTTAAGAGTCGACGGAGGTTAATCCGGGGCCCGGCGTGGACAGGAGGTTCTATTTACCTGTACGACGGCGTGGCGGAAGGGCGAGCTTCTAGAGAATTTTCGGCGCGATCGACGCGCCGAACGGATCGCGGCTTTCTTCGCGCCCCCCGGAATTAGGGTCAAAGGGCTATCTCTAGCTTTGCTACTTCGATCTCGCGTCTGATGTGACGTCATCGGCACAATCAACCCTTTTGTTGTGCAACGAGTCGGACTCGCGACGAGGATCTCGCGCAGAGAACGCGAATATGTTATCAATATCTTCGCGTAACAGACCGAAACGCGTCCGATCCGGAGGTCCGGCAGCACCCGAGACGACCTACACCCTTCTCTCGAACAGTTTTCCCGCCAGGCTACGGCCGGGGCCGATGGCATAACCGGCAGCACTCGGAGTGCCGTTGCACCCGTTTTACGACCGACAGACCGGTAGTCTGCCACGTTATACGATATACGAGCGAAGCTATATCCACGTGTCTGGCTGGGGTGGCACCGCGGCTCGATCCTGGGGGGGTAGGAATGGGTGCGTGTTCCAGGTGGGGACACCGAGCAGGACTCGAAAAGACTTCGAAAACTCGGCCCGAGGGGATTGGCCTACGGAAGCTTGGCTCCCGACTCCACCCGCCTAATGTCACCGCGGCGCCCCTGCTGCACCGTAATTGCATCGGCCGCGACACCGCTCGATCCCTCAACGATACGAACAACGCCGGTCAACGTGAGTTTTGTCGTTGACAACGGTCGAACGGTTTTTTTCTGCTTCGTTTTTTTTTAATTGTTGAACTTGGAGACCGATTTTATCTGTTGCTGGATCCCGGGTGGAAAATTAGAACGCGTTTTGCGTGTAATTGATAGATCGCGAATGTTTATGCGTTTTTAGAATGTAAAGATTTGCATAAATGCACCGAGAGATGGATAAATAGGAATGATCTAACGGTGTCTTTATTTTTATGTTATTATTGTGTAGTCTTTTAGACGACGAGGGTAACTTTTCTTTGTGTATTTATTGTATTTATCGTATTAAATATATTTGTAAAGAAAAATACATAAATATATAAATATATAAATATGTAAATATGTAAATATATAAATACATAAATATATGAATATGTAAATATATAAATATATGAATATATAAATATATGAATATATAAATATATAAATATGTAAATATATAAATATATGAATATATGAATATATAAATATATAAATATATAAATACATAAATATATAAATATATATTGTAAATACATAAATATATAAATGCATAAATATACAAATACATAAATGCAAAAACACTTAAATACATTTATATACATACTTCTGTAAATATCGCGGCACGTATTACGACCTTAAATAATTACATTCACAAAATTAATTTAACGCTCTTCACCGTGAAATAAAAAATCGTGATCGCCGCCCATGCGCGCCTCTGGTTGCGTTAATTTTAACGTTCGCGAGATGCCGTATGAAAACGAGTAATTCGCCTAAACATATTCCTAGATAACAGTTTAATCAGATTCTCTCTCGATCCGCGAGAAATTGATAACATATTCGCGTTCTCTGCGCGAGATCCTCGTCGCGAGTCCGACTCGTTGCACAACAAAAGGGTTGATTGTGCCGATGACGTCACATGAGACGCGAGATCGAAGTAGCAAAGCTAGAAAGAGCCCTTTGACCCTAATTCCGGAGGGGGGCGCGAAGAAAGCCGCGATCCGTTCGGCGCCGTCGATCGCGCCGAAAACTCTCTCGACCGTTGAAAAGCAGCGATCGCTCGCGCGAGCGTTTAAAACCACTCCACCGCCGCTCTCTCCATATCGAAGAAGATGATTTCCAGTTATGGGGATACGCAGTATCCATGACAACGTGTGCCACGCTGATGTACACGTTACACGCGCGGCCCCGAACGATGGGGTAGGTCAATGCACGGTTTGTCGCTTGGCAACCTAACAACCTACCCTGCGACCAACTGCATCCAAGGACTAAACCCTCCTTTTTTTTTTTAATCAGTGCCTTTGTTCCGCGGTTCGATTGTCTCTGCGTTCGAAGAGAGAGAGAGAGAGAGAGAAAGAGAGCCCGAGAACGCAGCAGGGAAAGGGTAGGGGCGCGCCTCGGAAGTTTGATCGACGGGAGGGTTGGGAGCGCCTTTGGTTTATTCTTTTTTTCTCCTTTTTTTTCCAAAGCGGCGACGGTTGAATGCTACCTCCAAATCGTCCCCTTACGGCTGTAACCTACATTCGGGATCGCTCCTTCGGACTAATGATCGATCGTAATTAGAGGTTACGTCGGGCCCAACTCGTTAACCGATGGCGAAAGGCCGCCGCTCTCTCTCTCTCTCTCTCTCTCTCTCTCTCTTTCTCTCTTTCTCTCTCTTTTCTTTCTCGACTGCCCGCGTTCGAACACCTTTGTGATCAACGATCGGCGATCGACCTTTGCTTAATTTCTATGGACTTCTAAACGATGCTAAGTTGCACCGTCCAGAGTGCTATAGTTGCAACTAAAAATATTCAGCTGTCCGAAAATAAAATGCGGTTTCCAGGACGTTTGCAATCCGAGCGTTTTTTACACCCGGTATTTTGAACGCAAAATAAATCGATTTATTTTAAATTTAATTTAAATTTAAATTAAACAATTTTAATTTAGATCTCGTTTATATTTAAATCGTTGCTTTCAGTATATTTAGTATACTTAGTATATTTATAAATTTATTTATATATATTATATTATTATTATTATATTATAATATATATATAAATAATATATTATTATTATTATTATTATTATATTATTATATGTTATTTATGTATCACATATTTATTTAGTACATTTAGTACATTTAGTCTTTATCATAAATTGGTTGAAATGTAAAACAACGAAGGAAACATCGTACATCGAGTTCTGAGATCCAATCGATCGTAAGATAAATTTTTCAATGTTTCTAGAATCATTTCAATTCGTACAATTTTTCTAAAAATTATGACTTTTAGTTTACAGTTCAATATATCATACTTAAGCATTACTTTATCTTATGTTCAAAGAATTATAGATATATTCTTAATATTTCTATCGTTCGAATAGAATCTAGTTTTGATTACTCAGAATTTAGAATATTAATCGATCAATTATTACGATCGATTATTACCAAAATATTCTAACAGCCAATGCAACGATCTCTTGCAAGCGTCAATCGCGAGGCTACATCGATCGAAAAACAAACAAACCTAATCGAACACGCAAATATCTCGCCCAACCATTCCTAAATCACGAAACAAAGAAGCAAGTTTCATTATGTAAGAACAAATCGCGCTCGCACGATTGCAACCGAACAGTTACAAAGTCGAAGTCGCGCGAGATTTACATTTACCATTAAATTGCGATCGCGCGTCGCCTTCGGCGCGGCGAACATTGCCAGCAAAGGATGATAAACGGAACGCGAGATTGAATAATCGATCGATAAATGAAATTCGTAGCGACGACGACAACGACGACGGATCCCGCGCGCGCGATTCACACAGGGTACTTGGGACACGTTCACGGGGTTAAGACGGGGGGTTCGAATTGGGAAATCGGTCACTCGGTAGGTGGTCGCGTAGGTCGTCCCGCAGGAATTAGGTTAAACTACCGGCAATTATGACAGGATATGATTTAGCCTGGCTTTCTTAACCGTCAATTTCAGCGCTGTGCACGCCAACGGTTGTCCGCACGCCATTGCGTTGCCGGTCAGGGCCGGCCTTTGACACGTATTCTTCGACGCTGCTCGTATTGTACGGAGTCGAGCATTGTTCGCACCGTTTCGCATAAATATTCACCGGAGATCGTTGCATTCGAGCGAATTTCATCGGATATTTTATACGAGAAATAACGATTCAATCGGAAACGGTAATTTTTCAACGGCGGAGCTTTAACGGAAATTTCTAGTTTCGCGGCTCGAGCTTTGCAAAATTAGGCTGTCCATAAATCCATGATGGGGGCAAAAATAAAACAGATCATTTCGCTGGACGGCGAAACAGCTGCTTTTCGATTTCACCGGTGACATCGGCGCCTCGATAACGAGCCGTTCCCGCGCGCCGAACAAACGGACGCGGAAACAGATGTGTAACCGTAATCGTGGCTCGACGTCACCGGGTTTATCGCTCGAAAACGCTTAACAAACGGGACCACCCTCTTCTCTTTCCTTTGCAGCGACTGTGCCGCGGCTCTTTTCCACGTGACCATTCTCCTGGTCGCGATTTTCGCTGTTTTATGTCGCCGCGCGCTGGCGATCGCTGGCCATTCGTTCGACAAATTCATTTAGCGACGATGCGTAGCGATGGCTTCTTTCGAAAGATCGATCAAAATACGACGCTTTTGAAGTAGCATAAGTTTTCTTTTTAATCAGTTTGCTGCGATGCCTTGTTTGTGTTCAAGCTGTTAAAATATTGGATCAGAAAGGCGGTTTTGTTTTATAAAATTAACAATTTTATTGCTAATGTTTGCTTGTTCAGTTAACGTTAATGTATAGTGCATATATGAAGCAGTATATTTTATATATACTGTATATGCAGGGTGTCCAAAAAATATCTCGCGAGCCGAAAGTGGCGGGTTCCTCGGGTCATTCGAAGCAACTTTTTCCTTTAGAAAAATGTTCTCCGAGGCACCGTTAACGAGTTATCAACGAAAAAGCAGCGACCAATGAGAGGCGAGCTCGGCTGGCGCGAGGCGACCGAGCCAACGAGCGGAACTGAGCGCCAGTTGACTGTGCCGCCCAGCGCTGCGCAAGCTCGCCTCTCATTGGCCACCGTTTTTCGTTGATAACTCGTGAACGAAGCCGCGGATTGCATTTTCGCCGAGGAAAAAGTTGCTTCGAACGACCGAAGCAACATTTTGGATTCAACCATTTCTGGATTGCGAGATATTTTTCAGACACCCTGTACATTATATTATATTGTTATCGACAGCCTGTGTATTATAGTATATTGTTATTAACACTGTTGCAAAACGTTGCGACGGCAAAAGAGTATGATGCAAGTAACAATTACTTTATCTAAAAACAACGCTAAATCGAATAGCTTGTTATTAATTACCAAAATACAAAAGCGAAAATATGTAATCAGTATAATATAATATAGAAAAATATAGCATTTGCAAATATAGCATTTGCAAATATAGCATATTGCAAGGGGGAAAATTCGATTTGCAAACTCGCGGCTCTTATTCCATCGTAAAAAAAAGAAAGAACAATTTCGAACGTACTTAGAAGATCATGTTTCCGTTCGACGGAACGACGAATGACGTGCGCGCGCGTAACGCCGGCCACCAAAAAGCGCACTCTAATCGCGTTAGATGGTAAATTATACTTCGTCGTTGAAATTGTTAACGCGCTTACATGTTCCGTATATTGGTTCGTTACCGTCGCATTCAGTTTCTACGCTTGCTGAAGCGAGAAAATTTGAGGTTTTCTGAGCGTCTCGGTCCGACCGAAACCTGAAATCGCACGAGATATTTAGTATGCGGGTTACAGTTCAGGTATCCGCTTCGTAAGTTCGAATAGGAATATAATATCCGTGATTAGTCTACGTCGCTTCGTACGTGTGCGTGCGCGATCGTGTAACTGCTCGCGTTCTGTTTTATAATAATCTCCATTTCGATTCAGCAACGGCGATCCCGGGAAGTTTCTGTTGTTAAAATGTAATATACGGGGCGCGGATAAAATTAATATAAAAGATGGCTTTCGGATGAAATATTTCTAAGAAAAAGAATCATTTCCGTCGGAACTCGTTTTTGAAAAATTAATTCACAGGGCATCGCGCGCGCGCGCGCGTGCAAAGAATTTATAGTTCTTCCATAACTGAGAGGAAGATTCAAAATTAGTGCTGTTTCTATCATTTTTATATGATTTATTGTCGTCGGCAATAAAGTCTAGTCTCTTAATCTGGGCCAATCAAATGACACGATTACATTGTTTACTTTAATCAGAGACTAAATAAATTATTTAATATATAATAAATAATATTATTTATATAATATTATTAATTCTAATTACTGATGAATTAATGATGTTATTGATATAATATTATTATCTTATTATATAATTTTAATATTAATATTATAATAATATTATAATATAATATAAATTATATTATATCTTAATAATAGTATATAATATTAATATACATCATATTATATAAATTATATTATATCTTTTTTTTTAAATAATATTATATAATATTAATATATCTCATATTATATAAATTATATTATATCTTAATAATATTACATAATACTATTATATATCATATTATATAAATTATATTAAATATAAAAATATTATTACATATTAATTACAATAAATAATATCGCCGTTGGAACAACATTATACTCCTATCACCGCCGCGTGCATCGCGGAAGCATTTCGTAATGTCCCATGTCACGGAGATTCGCGATCCGATTCCGCGATAAACAAAGGTCCGTTGTTGCATAATTAAATGTCGGTCAAGCCGCGGGCTCGCCGGTTTCCCCGAAGAATCTGCCCCGGAAGGGCTCCGTGGGCGTGTGACGTCTTTGCCGTTTAATCAGATGGCAGATTAGATACTGGCCGTTTAGGCGGACACGCGCGGCCGCGGCTCCGAACGGTTTTGGGATTAATTATAGAAAGCGAGTGTCGGACGGTGTGGTGTACGCATCCGTGAGACTGTCATGCGAGGAACCGGCGAAAGTCACGTGCGGCCAATTAGTATTTAAATGATCCCGTTTCCGCATACGTGCGCAAGGCCTGGGACACGTAAAGTCGCCGCCTTTCTATCGGCGTCGTTACATCGCGTGAACGAATGATGTAAACAATGATTACGGTGAAAGAGGGTGAGAAAGCGTTCGAAACCCTTCGAGATCGTGCACAACTTTTTGCGGCGTATTTTTCACGCCGCGACGACTTTATACGGATCTGTTTTTTTTATTCTTTCATCGAATTCGTTGATGCGAGGGTGGTTTATCGTGATATATCATAATTTATGGTTCCATAAATTAGGTCGGGTATTCATAATAATAATAACAACAACAACAATAATAATAATAATATTATTAATCATAATATTAATATTAATAATAATAATATTATTAATCATAATATTAATATTAATAATAATAATATTATTAATCATAATATTAATATTAATAATAATAATATTATTAATCATAATATTAATATTAATAATAATAATATTAATCATAATAATAATAATAATAATAATAATAAAGAAACAGAAATTCTAATTTAATTTTCTGCTTATTAAAGCGTACAATTTTCTAATTCCTCAAACTCTAAGCCTTAAATTTACAATGCTAATTTTAAATCGTCCATTTCAATTCAGTTGGCGTTACCCCTAATCTTTAAACTAACTGAAATATAATGAATTTCTTTGCTCTAATTATTAAAGACTATAAATTAGAAAAGACTATACAAATTTAATCTTTAAAGTAACTAAAATATAATGAATTTCTTCGATGTAATTATTAAAGGTTATAAATTAGGAGAGACTATACAAATCTAATATTTAAACTAACTAAAATATAATGAATTTCTTTGCTGTAATTACTAAAGACGGTAAATTAGAAAAGACTATACAAATTTAACGATGTCAATTCAATTTCATATTCAACAAATTCATATTCCCCGTTCAACTTATTGAAGCGAAACTAAATTCCAAGCAAAACACCAATAAAACAGAAATTCTAATTCAATTTTTTGCACATAAAGAACTTACAATTTTCTAATCTCTCAAAATCTAAGCCCTAAATTTACAATGCTAATTTCAAATTATCCACTTAAATTCAGTTAAAATTACCCCTAAAATAAAATGAATTCTTTTCCTGTAACTATTTAAGCCTATAAATTACAATATACCATTTCAGAATAAGAATTATTTTACTACAATTTCCAAAGCTTCGACGAAAAGTTCGCAGAGCTTGCATGACGACAATCCGCGTGCCACCAGCAACTTGATAAATTCGACCACCCCAGTAAGCAAAAATCCCTTAACCCTTAACTCGAGTGGTGATTCTGAGGCACCACTGAAATTTTTTACATCACGTTCTAAGATAATTTTTACATTAACAAAGTTCAGATTTAAAGCAATTGTTGAAAGTGTAACCGTTGCGTAGGTCGCAAGTAATGTTGTTATATATAATATAAATGGATATAATAAATGCATATAATATAATATATGTTATATATAATATTGTTATATATATATAATATAATTTATATAATATTATATATATAATATAATTTATATAATATTATATATATTAATATTATTAAAATATAATATAATTTATATAATATTATATATAATACTCTTATATGTATCATTTCGCATTCATAAAATGCACTTTGTCACATAAAATGACAACACTATAAATCAGAAAAATTAATTTAGATTTACACTTAAAATAGCTTCGAGGGTTAAAAAGCAAAGGGTTTAATATCCAAGAAAGTTTCAAAGCACCGGGCTCCTCGTTCATTCGAGTTCGAAAGCATCTCGCGGACGTTACCCCAGTAACCATTGTGGGCAAGGTCCGAGCGGCGAGTGCAAGGTCGCGCCTATTCGGAGGGTGGTGGGGTGGTGGTGGTGGATCGCGTCGGGCAGCGGATCGACGGATTCGGCGTCGCTCCCGGAGGAGCCCCGTCGCAGCCGCACGATATATCCCGTCCCGAAAGAGCCAATCGCGCGCTGTCTCACCGCCGCTTTGTAACTGATCGATCGGCACCCTCGACCCCGTCAGCGTCTTAAATCTCGTTTCTCTCGTTTCCTTTTTCTTTCGCGTCGGCCCGGTCGTGTCCGTCGCGAAGCAGCAACCGTCGCCGCGGTCCTCGTGTCCGAGTGCATATCGCCTGGTGGCGGCCGGCCGATCGCGGATCGCGAATCGCAGGCCGGCCGCGCGCTAGCGTCGGATTAAATTCGAAACGGTCTGCGAAGCATTACCGAGACACGTTGTGTTTTGCGTAGAGTTTCGAATACGTGTAGCGCGGAGTGCGCCGCGGGGTCAACGACCCGTCTACGTTGTGGAGCACACGGACGAGCGGCCACACAGAGGGCCGGGCATGCACCACGCGCACCCATACACGCGGACCTCGCTCTAGGTGCACGCGTCTACGTGCGCACGTGCACACGGCCGAGCATCACACACCTACACCCAGACCCAATATCACCATGCACCTCCACCAGATGGAGCTGAATCTCCGACCGCCCCCGCCGCCCACCCACCCCCGTCCCGTAACGTCCCGGACCCCCGTCCGTCCCGCCCCGCCGCGCACCGCTTCTCCTCTTTTCGCTGTACGCGAGAATCTAGCCTAGACCGTGTAGAGACCGATGCATAGGACACCGGACGGCGGCCCATAATATTCGTAACGAATTCCAAAGGCCGGGCGTATACGTCACGCGGCGCTCTGCGATAATTGAGCGGTGCTCGCGGACGCGGAGCTTCTCGGTGCGCGCCCTTTGCCCGATTACTGCGCGCGATTTCGGGCCGGGGGCGTAATTTCTGCACGGATCGGCGGTGCCGTTATCGACGGGACGAAGTGAGGCGGCTTTCTCGGCTTGTCGGCTTGCTATTTGGGGAAGAGCTTTCGCCCGGTTTTGGAAATACCGGTTTTTGGAAATGGAACGCTTTTTTGGAACGCTGGACCGTGTTCCGCGAAATTCGAATAGGTCGACGAATGCGGATATGTACGTGTAAATATAAGTGTAGATATGTACATGTAAATATAAGTGTAGATATGCACGTGTAAATATATACACGTAAATGTAAGTGTAGATATATACATGTAAATAAAAGTGTAGGTATACATATACATGTAAATGTATAAGTGTAGATATATACGCGTAAATATAAATGTAGATATATACACGTAAATATAAATGTATATATACACGTAAATATAAGTGTAGCTATATACATGTAAATATAAGTGCAGATATACATATACATGTAAATATAAGTGTAGATATATACATGTAAATATAAGTGTAGATATATACACGTAAATATAAATGTAGATATACACATGTAAATATAAATGTAGATATATCATATAAATATAAATATAAATGTAGACATATTACATAATATAAATATAAATATAAATGTAAACATATTATATAAACATAAACATATATGTAGATATATCATATAAAGATAGATACATTACAGCAGCCTTTAATTTTTCTGAAAGGCTGCTTTTAATTGCTAATTATTTCTAAATATTACGCCTAATAAGATCATTAACCCCTCGCCGTACTTTAACGAGTCAGTCTCGTGGTGCAGATTTCCAGTAAAATCCTATTAAAATACCAATGTTATTCTGTTTTTTTTTTTTAAGTCGGAATAAAATTCTGTCCTCTTGTGATCGATATTTTAATCATTCCAGTAAATATAGACACACGATAAATATAAGTTTAATAATTAAATTTAAGTTATAATCACAATCGAGAAATTTTAATTTTAATTTTAATTTTAATTTTAATTTTAATTTTAATTTTAATTTTAATCTTTACATTTTACATTTTACATTTTAATTACGAAGAGGCAAGGAGTTAACGTTGATCTAAAAGATAGGCTCGACACCGTCTGCAAGGGTTGAAACGAAGCATACATTCCCACAGCGCATGGAAACAGTCCAGTCTTAAGTATCGTCAAAATCTAAACGTTCGAAACTCATTATTATATAAATCGACAGGGAATCTTGCAATTTTACATATATCGGTACTTTTATGGATGTCAAGGTTATTTTGGGAAAATAATAATTCCTCCACTTTTGTTTTACATCTTAAATCAACGTTTGTTCTATATATTCTTCTTCTCTATTATGTTCTATATTTTCTTGACTGAAAATAATAAATAGTAAAAAGAATATATAATAAAATATATATGTATATTTTCTGTTAATACCAGTCGAAGGTTAAATTCGGGAGAATTGATCGCGCGATTTTCCCCGATTTGGGCGACTTGCGATTTTGCAAGGGTTGAAATAAAGCATACATTCCAACAGCGCTTTGAAACACAGTCCGATCTTAAGTACATATCATCAAAATCTAAACGTTTGAAATTTATTGTTATATAAATCGACAAGGAATCTCGCAATTTTACATATATCGGTACTTTTATGGATGTCAAGGTTATTTTGGGAAAATAATAATTCCTCCACTTTTGCTTCACATTTTAAGTCAACGAGCTATGTTCCATATATTCTTGACGATCGCCAAGCTATAACGACGAATAAAATAATAAACAGTAAAAACAATACATAATAAAATATATATGTATATTTCTGTGAATACCAGTCGAAGGTTAAATCCGGGAGAATTGATCGTACGTCGCGTGATTTTCCCCGATTTGGGCGACGCTGGGCCGCGGCGGTCTTCCGGACATGTGCTTTTTTTTGCCGCGCTTCTTCGAGCCACCGCATTCGGACCCGTTCCCGAACCACGGGGACGATTTTAGCTCGATCAGGTTTCAAGGGTGGGATTATTTTTAGATAAAGGTATATCGGGTACGGCGGCGGTTCCGGTCGGGGAGACCTAGACTCGCGGTTAGGGAAAACGTTTTCGAATGAGAACGAGGAGACTGTTTCACGTTCGGGATCGCCGAGGAAATTTCGCGTCTCCTTCTTTTCGCGGCGCGCTGCTCGCAGACGCGATCTTTTGCGGAGTTTACGCAGGAGAACCGTCGCGGTTCGCTAGGCGCAGCTGATGAAATTTTAAGCGGCGAGAGACCCCGCGCCACCTTCTCGATGCCCGGCGTCGAGAAAACTTTTTGTTTTACGGGGCGAGCGAGCATTTTTATGTTGCCGCGGATGTTGCCGGGTTTCTTCGGAAATTATTTGTTGTTCGCGAGATCGCGGTTTTCTTTTTTCTTTTTAGTCGTGGTGTTCGCTGCGCGAGCATATTTTTTTCAATTGCGACGGGAATTATAGCGTGCCGGAGGGTGGCATTTTTTAATCGAGCGTTCCGAACAGTTTTGTGCTATTCGATCGAGACGAATCGGAAGAGACGAACTTCGCGCTCGATTGTACGTATAATGGTTCGCGTCACATTTGGCGATGCAGTCGCGGTTGTATTATCGGTAATCAGAAGCGTAATGCATACGCAGATAGAACGTTGCTAACACTTTTCTTAATGCTGGAACTAACGAGCTTTTGGACGCGAGTAATGTGTATTGTTTTATGAGGGAGCCGGAACTGGGTTTATTTAAACTTTGGACGATTTATATTGTAATGTATACTAATGTATACTAATATATACTATATTATATTGTATACTAATATATATTATTATATTGTATACTTATATTATGTTATAATGTATACTAATATATACTATTATATTGTATGCTTATATTATATTATATTGTATACTTATATTATATTATATTATAATGTATACTAATATATACTATTATATTATAATGCATACTAGTATATATTATTATATTGTATACTTATAT
Source organism: Megalopta genalis (assembly GCF_051020955.1). Lineage (NCBI taxonomy): Eukaryota > Metazoa > Arthropoda > Insecta > Hymenoptera > Halictidae > Megalopta > Megalopta genalis. Next base: position 33,672,650 of record NC_135013.1, read on the forward strand.
TATATTATAATGTATACTAATATATATTATTATATTGTATACTTATATTATGTTATAATGTATACTAATATATACTATTATATTATAATGCATATTAGTATATATTATTATATTGTATACTTATATTATATTATAATGTATACTAATATATATTATTATATTGTATACTTATATTATATTATAATGTATACTAATATATACTATTATAATGTATACTAATATATACTACTATATTGTATACTAATGTATACTAATATATACTATTATATTTGTATACTTATATTATATATTATATTATAATGTATACTTTGGTGTATACCTCAATAAATAAGTGTAGCTAAAAATTTCGCCTAAGAATATTTTTATGATATCAGGAACCGTGAAAGAAAAAAATCAGAAACCAGTCATTTTCACTGGTTTGATAATTCTAGTATTAATGAAGGAACTTTAATAAATTAGTGAAAAATGTCATTTTAAAGAATGGTTTGTTGGAACGATGTCGATGCAGAGTCTAAAATGAAATGTGCTGAAATAGAAAAGATCCTAAAGAATTGCTAATTGTTTTCTACGCTACTGTTACTATATATAAAAAGTATATACATGTATATGTACTTTTGTGAAACATATAATTTAGTAAAAATTATCAGGTTATGTCAAGGTTATATATAACTTGATAATTTCTACTTTGTAAAACATAATTATATATATCAAGTTATATACATATATGTATAGATAAAGTAAAAATTATCAAGTTATATATAACCTTGACATAATTTGATAATTTTTACTAAATCCTATATTGTAAATAACTTGATTATTTTTACTTTGTGAAACAAAATTATTATGTTATATATACACAAAGGTAAAAATTATCAAGTTATTTACAATATAGGATTTAGTAAAAATTATCAAATTATGTCAAGGTTATATATAACTTGATAATTTTTACTTTATCTATACATATATGTATATAACTTGATATATATAATTATGTTTCACAAAGTAAAAATAATCAAGTTGCATATAACCTTGACATAATCTGATAATTTATACTAAATTATATATTTCATAAAAGTACATATCTCTATAAATCGATCATTTTTACCAAATTAAATGTTTCCAAAAAGCGTCGTACCCAAACAAAACACAAAGAATACCAACCATACACAGTCCAATCGCGCCAACTTACACACTTTTCAAAGAGATTGCAACAGCCAGCTGGTCAGACGCCGATCTAGACTCGCTTAATTCGATTTCAAGGGGGAAAAAAGCCTATACCGTATCGAGTACCAAAGTATACAGTTTACTCTCGCTTATTTATCACCTAGCCCTGACCAATATCCATTTTTCTGCCTCACCTACGCAGCCTCCGTAGCACAGGAGCCACGTTAACAAAGAGTTATTTACGCCGGCAACAGGCATGAAACATTCGTACGGACATTCGAAAAGCGTGGCAAAGCGTGAAATCTCGATCGTTCGAATAATAATTACGAGCGTAGCAGTAACAGCAACAGCAGCAGCAGGAGCAGCAGCAGCGTGCGGCAAAATGGCCCATCGAATTTGGCACGCCCTATACGGCGCGCATCGCGCGATAAAGTAATTCGCTGTTCAATAACGCGTGACGCATATACAAAATACGCGGAAGCGTTGCGCGCGGATCGTCGCAGGATCGCTAGGTGTCGAGGCGCATCGGTTGCATTCGCGCGGATGCACGCGGAACGGTAATTATTTCTGGCCGCGCGCGGTACGAACTCGTCTCGAAGTCCGTGACGGGCCCGATAAAAAAAAAACTGGCACCGCGCTGCGCCGCGTGCACAGCGCACCCTCGTGTTCCCTCCCTCGCGGCACCCTCGCGCTGCTCGGCCGCCGAAGAGCGTCGTCAGGGTCGAATGCGTGCACAATCGAGCAATTATAAACATTATTCGTATTGCGCCGACCCATCGCGAAGCCTCGGCAAGCAAAAATACAAGCTGTCTCGCGATCCCGTGCCGGACTGTCTCAAAGTCGGGGCGCGTGTGCATCGCATCGCAAAAAGAAGCTGCTTACAAAGAAGACCGAAATCTCCTTCACGAAGATTCGATCACCGCTGTTTTTAGGGGTCAGGGATTCGTCGGAGGTCGGAGGATAAAATGAGCGACGAAAGCGACATTCGAGCGACAGAATTTTTCGCACACTGCGTTCGAAAGGGCCTCGTCTGCTACAACTCTGTCGAAAGAGACTCGCGATAAGAGACTCGAAATCTCCTTCACGAAGATTCGATCACCGCTGTTTTTAGGGATTATGGATTCGTCGTAGGTCGGAGGATAAAATGAGCGACGAAAGCGACATTCGAGCGTCAAGAATTTTTCGCACGCTTCGATCGAAGGGCCCCGTCTTTCGGGGCCTCGTCTGTTACAACTCTGTCGAAAGAGACTCGAAGACTGAAATCTCCATCACGAAGGTTCGATCACCGTTGTTTGTAGGGATTGTGGATTCGTCGTAGGTCGGAGAACAAAATGAACGACGAAAGCGACATTCGAGCGTCAAGAATTTTTCGCACGCTTCGATCGAAGGGCCCCGTCTTTCGGGGCCTCGTCTATTACAACTCTGTCGAAAGAGACTCGCGATAAGGGACTCGAAGACTGAAATCTCCTTCACGAAGATTCGATCACCGTTGTTTTTAGGGATTGTGGATTCGTCGTAGGTCAGAGAATAAAATGAGCGACAAAAGCGACAGATTTTTTCGCACGCTTCGATCGAAAGGGCCCCGTCTTCCGGGGCCTCGTCTATTACAACTCTGTCGCAAGAGACTCGCGATAAGGGACGACGACAAAGGACGACGATTGTTCACAGGATCGACTTAGCCCTTAGCGGCTCCACGCGTTTTTTTAGTACTAAGAGAGTACTAAGCATAAAAATGGGCAAAAAATGTTTTAACCCTTTGCACTCGAAGCTGTTTTAACTGTAAATCTAAAACCATTTTTCTGACTTGCAGTATTTTTATTTTATATGACAACGCGCATTTTATGCATATGAAATTCACTGTCACTTGACTCGCGCAACAGTTACACTCTTGACAATTTTTTAAATCTAGATTAAAATTATCTTAGAACGTGATGTAACAAATTTCAGTGGTGCCTCGGAGTCACTACTCGAGTGCAAAGGGTTAAGGGATTTTTGCTTATTGGGGTGGTCGAATTTATCAAGTTGCTGGTGGCACGCGGATTGTCGTCATGCAAGCTCTGCGAACTTTTCGTCGAAGCTTTGGAAATTGTAGTAAAATAATTCTTGTTCCGAAATGGTATATTGTAATTTATAGACTCAAATAGTTACAGGAAAAGAATTCATTTTATTTTAGGGGTAATTTTAACTGAATTTAAGTGGATAATTTAAAATTAGCATTGTAAATTTAGGGCTTAGATTTTGAGAGATTAGAAAATTGTAAGTTCTTTATCTGCAAAAAATTGAATTAGAATTTCTGTTTTATTGGCGTTTTTCTTGGAATTTAGTTCCGCTTCAATAAGTTGAACGGGGAATATGAATTTGTTGAATATGAAATTGAATTGACGTCGTTAATATAAAGATTATCTTAGAATTTCAACGGTGCCTCTGAGTCGCCGCTCGAGTGCAAAGGGTTAATCGTAATGGTACACACGCTAAGCACATTTTCACTGCAACTAACAATCGCTAACGTCGACGAAAACATTTAGCATGTTCGGTGTAATCATGCGAAAAACATTCGGCTCCGCAGCAGAGCCTTCGGATTTACGGAACAAACGACGGATGTCTCCGTAGCGGAGCGAACGGAGCGCTAAGGGTTGGAAATATTGCGCGATGTCGCATCGATGCCGAAGAAACCGCGTCCCCTTATTTACACGGGCCAGCGAAAATAGCGATAGACAATCGTATTTTGAGCGCGCGAGCGTCGGCCGCTAAATTTTTAACGCTCCCCAACAGATGTGCTCGGAGAGCGCGGCCCCACCCCTGATCGCGCGAGGGTTAATGCCCCGGCAATTCACAATTTTCCCGTGGCGAACGGCGCGCAGAAATTCTCGAGGTGCGCGACGGGAATCGCGTCTTAACCCTTCGCTAACTCGAAGCCATTTCGACTGTAAATCCAAATTAATATTTCTTTCACCTATGGTATCTCCATTTTACACGACAAAGTGCATTTTACGCATACGAAATTCAGTCTTGTGACTCGTACAAAACAGTTGGACTCCTAATAATTGTTTTCATGTCTAAACTTTGACGGCATAAAAATTATCTCGAAACGTGATGTAAGAATTTTTTAGCGGTGCCGCAGAGTCACCCCACTCGAGTGCAAAGGGTTAAATCGACCCTGTCGTTCGAATACGTAGCTCGGCGTAGAACACACTGAACGCGAACGCGTGGAGACGGATTTTTCGTTGACGGAACGGCGCGGCCGAAGACGAGGACGACGTCGACGACAGATTCGACTACTTTATTCGGCAACGCACTGAATCGCGCTCGAACACGGTGTTATCCACGTAGCACACCGGCGTGGCTCGGCTTTTCACCGGACAGGCGGCTGCTACGTACTATTTTCTACACCCCGACGGTGCCATTACGAGCTCTCGCGCGCGCGAGAGCGAGAAAGAGAGAGAAAGAGAGAGAGAGAGAGAGGCCACCCCTTTTCCGAGCGAACGTCAATGGCACAACGAAAAGCCGTTCCCGTGTAGAATTCATTAGAGCAGAAGATTTGCTCTCGTATCGTTAGAGCCCAGGTCCTTGACCTGTCCCAGTCCACCTCGTCCGTCAACACGCCTCGCGAGCACAGCCCTTTTCCGCGTGTTCCTTTTCCACGACGCACACGTCCATATCGATCGTGGCCATTAAGGCGCATCCGGCCTCCTCCGGCCGATACCAAAAACGGAAAGAAAAAGGGAGACAGAGAGCAGAGAGAGAGAGAGAGAGAGAGAGAGACAAATAGAGAGAGAGAGAGAGAGAGAGAGAGAGAGGATAAGGTCCTCCCGCTGCGAAGGGCCACCGGCCGTGAGAAAATTTCGATTGTCACTCGCGAGACCACGTTGCGACGTCGGCACATCTGTGTCTCTCGCGTGGACGAAAACCGACGAGGCTCGTCGGAGACGCACGAGCGGAGTAGTCAGTCGTCGACGGAGAGCGGCGGCGGCGACGGTGGCGTGGCGAGCTTCGGAGGTTCCCGAGTGCGAAAAGCAGACGGAAAGCTCGCCGAGCGAGGGTTGCAGAGCGAGAGGCAGCGAGGAAGATCGGAGCGGGTGGCGCGAGAGGCGGCGAAGAAGGGCGGTGCAGGAGGGCGTAGGAGAGGAGTAGAGAGAAGCGGAGCGGAGAGGAGAGGAGAGAAGAGAAGCCAGAGCGGAGCGGGGGCAGGTCTCTGAAAATCGACTGGTCGTCGTCGTCGTCGTCGTCGACGCCGTGCACATTCGTCGCGTTTTCACGGTCAGGCTTTATCGATCGCGGAAGGAGGGCGAAGGAGCGGAAGGAAAGGAGTTTCGGAGTGCATCGAAAGGGCGTTGAACCCGGCCTTTCGGCAGTCGCGCGGCGCCCATAATGTAACGATTGTGTCGTGTACCCGCCCGTCCCGGCCCGGACCAGCCCGACACGACCCGGACCCGGCCCGACAGCCGGCGATCTCTCCTAACGCTGTTTTAACGACCGCGCGCGAGCACTGACCAACTGAAATTTTTATTCGCCCATCCCCCCACCCGCGCCTCCATCTCCCTCTCCCCCCCTCGTCGCCGAACGGTGAACTTAATGAGGCCGGTCCACGTGTTCTTTCGCCGTTTCTTTTCCTCCGTCCTTCTCCGACACGATTCTTCGCCTCTCGCGTTCTCCTCTCCGCATCCTCCTCCTCCTCCTCCTCCTCCTCGTCCTCCTCTGTCTCCCTTCTTCCTCCACCCTCCTCCCTACACCCTCCTGCTCCTCCTCGTGACGCGCGACGCGGCTCGTCTCGCGGACGTGGCGTGTCTCGTTGGCGTAGGTCCGAAATGTCGCGGCCGACACGCCGCTATCCCGGGACGGACGCTGCACCGCCACGTGCTTTCGTAATTGGTCCGATCATTTTCGCACGACCGACGACGACGACGACGTCGTCGTGTTTACGCTAGGAAGAAACTCGAGTCACGGGGATCGTTATCGCGGGGCAGGCCTTTCGTCGACCCGTGCCAGACACGTCGTCTCGTGGCCGATCCTCGCGAGGCGTCGTCGCCGTCGTCGTCCCGCGCCCTGTACAATTCCGCGCCGTCTGGGCTTTCGAAAAATTTTCGGAGCTTGGGGAAATGCGCAACGGCCGGAGAGCTAGGGAGCACCGAGCGAGATCCGCCGTGGTTTATCGCCGGACAGGGTGCACTGAACGCTTCTGTGTCCTCCGGAGCTCGTGAAAATGTAACGCTCACGGTGCCGAGCAACGAGAGACGACACGCCGCGTTGCTGGCTTCGCTCGAGAAAATATTTTCGATGTAAGGAACCGTCCCGGTGATTTATTAATTTTTGATTTAGTATAACCGTCAAGGTTATTTATTCATTTTCATCGTCCCGGTGTTCAAACCCTTGCCGTACTTCGGCGAGTATGGCTCGTGGAAATTTTTAGCAATAATTTATCGAGTATAGATGTTATTCTAACCTTTCAAATTGGAATACAATTTTTAATAAGGAACGTTTCCGGTGATCTGTAAGGTTATTTATTAATTTTCCTCGACGCGGTGTTCAACCCCTTGTCATACTTCGTCGAGTATGGCTCGTGGAGATTTTTAGCAATAATTTATCGAGTATAGATGTTATTCTAACCTTTCAAATTGGAATACAATTTTTAATAAGGAACGTTTCCGGTGATCTGTAAGGTTATTTATTAATTTTCCTCGACGCGGTGTTCAACCCCTTGTCATACTTCGTCGAGTATGGCTCGTGGAGATTTTTAGCAATAATTTATCGAGTATAGATGTTATTCTGTCCTTTGCAATTGGAATACAATTTTTAATAAGGAACGGTTCCGGTTATTTGTAGGGTTATTTGTTAATTTTGATCGTCGCGGTGTTCAACCCCTTGCCATACTTCGGCGAGTCCGATTCATGGAAATTTTTAGCAATAATTTATCGAGTATAGATGTTATTCTGATCTTTCAAATTGGAATAAAATTTTCAATAAGGAACCATCTCGGTGATTTGTCAGGTTATTTACTAGTTTTAATCGTCGCGGTGTTCAACCCCTTGCCATACTTCGGCGAGTCCGATTCATGGAAATTTTTAGCAATAATTTATCGAGTATAGATGTTATTCTGACCTTTCAAATTGCAATAAAATTTTCAATAAGGAACCATCCCGGTGATTTGTCAGGTTATTTACTAGTTTTAATCGTCGCGGTGTTCAACCCCTTGCCATACTTCGTCGAGTATGGCTCGTGGAGATTTTTAGCAATAATTTATCGAGTGTAGATGTTATTCTGTCCTTTGAAATTGGAATAAAATTTTCAATAAGCAACGGTTCCGGTGATTTGTCAAGTTATTTATTAATTTTGCTCGACGTATGGCTCGTGGAAACTTTTAGTAATAATTTATCAAGTATAAACTGTTATTCTGTCCTTTGAAATTGGAATACAATTTTCAATAAGGAACGTTTCCGATGATATGTAACGTTATTTATTAATTTTGCTTGTCGCGGTGTTCAGCCCCTTGCCATACTTCGACGAGTCCGACTCATCTTAAGAATTTCTAGTTAATAATTTATTGACTACAGATGTTGTTCGGTCTTTTAAAATTGAAATACAATTTTAATATCTTGTCGTCGATGTTTAAACGTTCGAGTAAATTCCGGCGCACGATAAGCATCAATTTTCTTTCCCTTCTAGGGAATTATCGCATTCGAGCAATCTCTAGTCGCAGCAACCGCGAAGAGAAAATGACACGTCAAAGGGTTAAGAAACGAGATAGTTTTTCTGTATATCTGTGACGGGACACGCGACGATTTTAATTAGCAGTCGGAAACTCGATACTCGTGCGAGGGTTTTTAGACTCTGTTCCAAAATCGACCCGAAGCAGCTTCGCTTTACAAGCCGAGGGACAATTCGAGGGAATTTAGAAGCGAAGCTTGCAACATGGAAGCGGAGCTTCTTGCATCGTGGAAGCAAAGTGGACACGAGGTGCGCTGTCTCCTTTCGAAAAACAGGTTACGCGGGACCGAAAAAGACGCGGCTTGCACGAAGAAATAAGGGATGGCTGGCGCGGAGGAATGGGCGCCTGAGGCCTGGGAGCACCACGATGCGGCACTGCCGAGCGAACTTAGAGGATGACAAGGCTGTCGATGAAACGGCGAGACGACTGCGAGAGCGCGGCTGTTGTTTCAAAGAGGACCACTAATCGTTATTATTAGGTAGCCCTTTTCGGAATTCTCCGGCCCTTCGTGGTTTTTCTGGGCATCTACGGTGAGGGGCGCGCGGGGACGGTGTTACACGGGGTGGTCGGGGTCTGGAAGCGAGAGAAAGAGAGAGAGAGAGACTGATGACGTTGCGGGTCCGAGAGAGAAAGAGAGAGACAGAGAACAAGAAAGAGCAAAGGAGAGAAGAGAGAGAACAAGAGAGCAAGGGAGAGAAGAGAAAGAGGGCGCAAGGGAGAGAAGAGAGAGAGCAAAATAGAGAAGAAAGAGAGAGCAAAGGAGAGCAGAAAGAGAGAGAGAGAGAGAGCACGAGAGAGCAAGAGAGAGCAAAGGAGAGCGGAAAGAGAGAGCTAGAGCGAGCAAAGGAAAGCAGAAAGAGAGAGCTAGAGAGAGCAAAGGAGAGCAGAAAGAGAGGGAGAGAGAGAGAGTACGAGAGAACAAGAGAGAGCAAAGGAGAGAAGAAAGAGAGAACAAGACAGCGCAAAGAAGAGCAGAAAGAGAGAGAGAGAGCACGAGAGAGCACGAGAGAGCAAAGGAGAGCAGAAAGAGAGAGCTAGAGCACGAGAGAGCACGAGAGAGCAAAGGAGAGCAGAAAGAGAGAGCTAGAGAGAGCAAAGAGGAGCAGAAAGAGAGGGAGAGAGAGAGAGTACGAGAGAACAAGAGAGAGCAAAGGAGAGAAGAAAGAGAGAACAAGACAGAGCAAAGGAGAGCAGAAAGAGAGAGAGAGAGAGCAAGAGAGAGCAAGAGAGAGCAAAGGAGTGCAGAAAGAGAGAGAGAGCAAGGGAGAGAAGAGAGAGAGAGAGAGCAAGAGAGCAAGCGAGGGAAAAGAGAGAGAGAGAGCAAGGGAGAGAAGAGAGAGAGAGAGAGAGACAGAGCGGAGCAGAGAGGGGAGACGCATGTGCGAGCAACAACGATATATTTCGGTGCAGCGCTCCATACACCGCGTGGAGGTCAATGCCCGTCCTTACTCCGACCCAAGGAAGAAGCGGGAGGGCGGGCGAGGGGGGGAGAGAGGGGCGCGGAGGTCGGGGAAGAGAGAGACAGAGGGCAAGCACTGAGCGGAAAAAATGAACAAACAGTCGGAAAGAGCTGAGAAGGGACACGCGGAGTGTCCCTACGTCACCTTCCTTCTTCCCCGTGCCCCCCCCCCCCCCCCCCCTCTTCCTCGCCCTTTTTCTCGCTATGGTTCCTGTTAAATTTCACGTTGATCGATGATCCGAGAGGATCGTGCTCGAACACGATCCCCCACCCCCCTCCTCCTCTTGTCCCCGGAGTTTCGATGGAAACTTGAAAATTGTCGTTTCACGATCTCGAAATTCCGGGCGCGCGATCGTTAAACTTCTCGAGCGTTTGTTTCGACGAAACAATGTTAACCTACAGGTGGCTACGTAATTCACCCAATTCTGTTCTAACACGGTATTTTCGGACACGGTCCCGTCCCGCCTCGCCGCGATCAGACGCGCTTCTATTTTTACCAGCGTTCAAGCCGAGAGCGTCGGGAATACTTTTTCGGAAGAAAAATCTAGCCGAATGGCACATCGCATTCTAACGTTTAATCAATGTATGTATGTACCGCGTTTTACTGTTTTTTTTTTTACTATCGGCAAATTCTCGGTGATAATTTTTTGACGAAATTTTTCCCCGTAAATTCGAAAGTTATTCGGTTCGCGTTCAGATTTTCCTTCCCTGGATAAACGCGTGTAAAGTAATTTCGCGTAAAGTAATGTAGAACAATCGCCTATTGTGCCTTGTAGATTCAGCGTTAATCGATTGCATTGTTAAATTGTATAGAACGTAAATGAAACGTAAGTTAAGTTTAGGGACCGCGGTTGCGACGCGAAATAATTGCGCGCTCGGATTAAAGGTAGCTCTAATTAAAGAAAAATGAGCTTATATTTTTTGCTTTTCTTGAGGAAACATTCATTGCTTACAAATTGATCAGTTTTCATTGAGCAGATCTAATAATATAGATAATTTCGATAATTCTTATTTTTGAATTTAATTTCAATTTTAATTTTAATTTTAATCTGAATTTGATTTTAATTTTAATTTTAATTGTAATAATTTTTTAAATTAACCCTGCTTTTACGTTATCGTCTCACATTTTTTTATACAGTTTTAAAAAAAGTGTGAAACCTATTCAGAGTCGATTGTTCTGCTCGACAACAGAAAAATCGCTTCGTTCACCGCGAACTCATCCGAAACAGCATTAATACGTGTTCGCAAAGCACGTAGAATCACTTATCAGCGCGGTGCTAATTTTGTATTTAACTCGCTTCTACGTTCCCGTGCATGTCTACCGGGCTGTCACTCGTTTATTTTCGGTGCCGATTATGCAAACTTCTGACACATTGCCAATCGTCGTCGGCTAGATGATTCACGGACCACCAGGATTATTCTTCGAAACCGGAAATCTACACGATACACGTGGCGCGGCCGAACTTACGAGGATCGTTTGAACTTTTGTTCATTTCCTACCCGGAAACCCCTGCCATTGATCTTTGTCCGCTTAACTTCTCGAACTTTATGAAGTCTAATTAATGTTCTTCCCGTTCTGGTCTTTGTTTCTCCGCGGGTACGCCCGTGCGTTGAACGTCGCCGCTAAATCTTCTTTTCCGAGATGTGTATGATTATTATTTAAAATGTATTCTCCCTCTCTCTCGTTCTTTCGAAACATTTGAGAATATTGTTATATTAATGTTCGACTTATTTAGATTGTAAAAACACGAAAATACATTTTGGCTACATAAAATTAGCTTGAAAAATATATATTTGATGGTAACTTGAGAATTGTGGCAAAATTGGATTAATGTTTGTTTTTTTAGTGAGGCATTATTTATCGCGCACACGTAATTGATTAATGCAAAAATATTTGGACTCACGACACCTTTCTGCTTCCTTTTGTTTGAAAAGTTAGAGGTATTAACAAAGAGCAAGTGCAATGGAAAGCTGAAGTTCCGTCAATAACATCAGTAGTTTTCGATTTTTGCAAATTTTGTGGATTTTTGTGTCAAGTTCGTTTCATATCTATGGAATCTAAATCGAATAACTAGAGAATCGTGTCACATGGCCTCCGAATTGTCTTCGAATCGCTTCACGTGCTCCCTGAATTGCCTTTGAATTGCGTTTCGTGGCCTCCGAATTGCCTTCGAATCGTATCACGTGGCCTCTGAACTGTCTTCCAATCGTGTCATGTGGCCAATGACCTTCGAATTGCCTTCGAATCGTGGGACATGGCCCCCGAATTGCCTTCGAATCGTGTCACGTGGCCTCTGAATTGCCTTCGAATCGTATCACGTGGCCTCTGAACTGTCTTCCAATCGTGTCATGTGGCCAATTACCTTCGAATTGCCTTCGAATCGTGACATATGGCCCCCGAATTGCCTTCGAATCGTGTCACGTGACCTCTGAATTGCCTTCGAATCGTATCACGTGGCCTCTGAACTGTCTTCCAATCGTGTCACGTGGCCCCCGAATTGTCTTCGAATCGTGTCACGTGGCCTCTGAATTGTCTTCCAATCGTGTCATGTGGCCAATGACCTTCGAATTGCCTTCGAATCGTGGCACATGGCCCCCGAATTGCCTTCGAATCGCGTCAAGTGGCCCCCGAATTGCCTTCGAATCGTGGCAAAAAAGTAGAAATAAAAAACTCAAGTCACCCTTTTTATTCTAGCGTTACTAAGTATCCATATTAATTTACACCGACATGCTGGCCGCTGCCTTTTCTCGCCGACTGCCCCAAATTTCAATAAAAAACGAGCCACGAGGCCCGAAGAATCGTGTCACGTGGCCCCCGAATTGCCTTCGAATCGTATCACGTGGCCTCTGAATTGTCTTCCAATCGTGTCATGTGGCCAATGACCTTCGAATTGCCTTCGAATGGTGACATATGGCCCCCGAATTGCCTTCGAATCGTGTCACGTGACCTCTGAATTGCCTTCGAATCGTATCACGTGGCCTCTGAACTGTCTTCCAATCGTGTCATGTGGCCAATTACCTTCGAATTGCCTTCGAATCGTGGCACATGGCCCCCGAATTGCCTTCGAATCGCGTCAAGTGGCCCCCGAATTGCCTTCTAATCGTGTCACGTGGCCCCCGAATTGCCTTCGAATCGTGTCACGTGGCCCCCGAATTGCCTTCGAATCGCGTCAAGTGGCCCCCGAATTGCCTTCGAATCGTGGCAAAAAAGTAGAAATAAAAAACTTAAGTCACCCTTTTTATTCTAGCATTACTAAGTATCCATATTAATTTACACCGACATGCTGGCCGCTGCCTTTTCTCGCCGACTGCCCCAAATTTCAATAAAAAACGAGCCACGAGGCCCGAAGAATCGCGACGTAGTATTCTCGGATCTGCCGGTTTCAATTCCGACCTCCGATTCATTTCTGGGAGAGAAATTACCGTATTTTTTCGCGGCATTTCGTCGAACCGGTTGGAAGTCGAACCCCGACGCTCTGTTTCGTTCCTTTTGTAATAATACTGCCCGTATCGCCATTCGACGGACTTTGTGCGCGGGCCGAACATTTTAGCTCCCGGATCAAAAGGACGAGGGTCACGTACTAGACTGGACGTTCGTGCAACATTGATCAGACATTACGACCGCTGTCGTTGGCTCCGGATATACGATTACAGTCCTGCCGAATCTACTCTTCTGTCGCCGTGTAATCGCACAAACGGAGCATGTATTTGTACATATGCCGTTTCTGTACCGTGCGACAGGTTTAAGTGTCGACGCGGACGCACGTCGGCAGAGAATCGGCTCCCATCAGTGTGAATCGAACGTTTAACCAAACGAAACAATACCGATATTGTCGGCATTCCCGCGGACACGTGTTCCCCCCTATTAAAAATTCTATGCGATTGTCTACGCATTGTTGTCGGAGCTGTAAATTCGAGTTTAGCTAATCGATAAGTTTTCAAAGAAATTATCATATTGTTACGGCGACTTGTCCAAATCAAGTCGCTGTAATGTAAAACTGCCCTGTTGTGAGCAACTCCTTAAAGAAAAATAGAAGAGAGGGGTTGCCACGGAGGTGTTTTATCAACGGACAATCGATGAGTCGGGATCGGACCGTCGAGCGATCAACACCATCTAATTCAAAGATCTCTAACATAATTTAATTTAGTTGTATTATAGTTCGTGTTCTCTATTGTAAATAAAATGCGACGCGGGAGAAGTGTAGTAATTCGTAACAATATTATTATTATTATTAAATGCCAACAAAATTGTCTAGTACCAATTGAACGCATCTTCGATTAACGAATTTGGATTTAGAAATTAACCCTTAGGGGACCAAAGCTATTTATTTCCAGTTTACACACTGCCAAGTCCAGACTGTTCTTCAGACGAAGAGAAATTTTTTACCGAAAATTTTTGTATGAAATATAGAGAAGAGATATTCATTTTTTAAATAAAACTTCGTTGATATATTTTCGTCGAAACGATCGTGCCTATTCTTCCAATGTTAACTCTGCTTTCAGCGAGTCTTCTAACTCTATGTTCTACTTATCTCAAAATTTGAGATATTAATTTTCTAAACAAGTTTCTAAGGTTTTAGAAAACTGTAAAAATAATAATTTCTCGAGTATTTATTTCGGTATTTTATTTTAAACGTTTTCCGTCCCTAAAATGGTCTTTTTGCTCATCTCAAGCAACTATCAACCCTCTGGAGACGAATATCAGCACAATGACCACATTAGGATTGTACATCATACTCGAGAAATTGCAAACATAATTTATCATAATTCGATCATGGCAAAGGATCAGAGCGTATCGTTCACCTTCTCCATTATTCCGTTTTTTAACAGATAATTCAGCCTTCTAAGTGTAAATGTTCTTCAAACAGATCCTATAAATTTTTTTTTATTATTATCCTATAAATAAATAGTGTACGCTAATAAAATACGAAAAATAAATTTGAAGGACATCGTCGAAGAACGAGCGATCTAAAGGAAGTGAAATAAAGAAGAATAGTCTTCGAATATCGGCACAATGACTTACTCGAGAAATTACGAACATAATTTATCATAATTCGATCATGGCAAAGGATCAGAGCGTATCGATCATCTTCTCCATTATTCCGTTTTTTAACAGATAATTCAGCCTTCTAAGGATAAATGTTCTTCAAACAGATCCTCAAGCCTAACGGGTTAACCTTCGCATGCTCCTCAAAGATAGATAACCAAAAGAATGCTACGATAATATTTCGTAATTTCGCGACTTTAAACGAACGAATCGAGCCGCTTATATCATCCTCTAAATAAACAGTGTACGCTGTTTCGAAACATAAAATTGAGGAACATCGTCCAAGAACGAGCGATCCGAAGGAAGTGAAATAAAGAAGAATTGTCTTCGCAGACCCCACGAACGCGAACGATAGTGTCTAGACTCTAATTATAGGGTTAACAATGGCCAGCTCGGAAGCTATCGAAGCATTATCGAAGCGCGTGCCCGCCGGAATGTCGGTCCCAGTTGATGGTGGAAGGCAGAGGCGACGATCTCGAGGAAATTTTGCAATTCTAAAAGATCGCGGCGCAACGATAAAGCGAAAGGGCGGCGCGCGTTAAGGGAGAAAGAGGAAGAAGAAGAAGAAGAAGAAGAAGAGGAAGAGGAAGAAGAGGAACGGTTCTGTTTGCCCGCCGTGTCACTGGGTTAATGGCGGCGATAAATGAGACCGCGGCCGATAAGTCTGTACAGATGTCACCGGTGTAACCGCTTAAACATGTCCGTTTCTATTTAAATTAGCACACCCACGCCGGTTCCTCCCGTTTCGTTCCTGCTTTCGTTTTAATCCGCGCCGCGTTTCAATGCCAAACCCTGCTCTCTCTCTCTCTCTCTCTCTCACACACACACTCTCTGCGGCTACCATTTTAACTTCCGGTTGCTTCGCTGTCTCCCCTTCGAGACCGATCCGGCTGGCATAGAGCATCACGGAACCGGACTTAATCTTCGCGGTGCGAGGGTCAATGGAATAACTGGGTTAATTCGCGGTATCAATCGTCGATTTCTGCGAACGGCAGACTTTTCGATTCTGCCGGGGCTTTTACAACGAGTGCGGAAAAATTACGTGGAAACTTTCGACCTGAAATTGTCTTCCAGCACTGTGTCGTTTGTTTTCTCGTGGATCATTGTTGCAATATCGGAGCACTGTGCTCGTTGTACTGTTTTTTCTTTTGGAGCTGCTTGCGGAAATCTGGTCGCACGTGGCGTCTCCAAACTTTTTATTTGTTTAATATGTAGAATAAATAATGTGTAGAGTAAATAAGATGTGGAATAAATAATATATTGAATAAATAATATATAGAATAAATAATATATAGAATAAATAATATATAGAATAAATAATATATTGAATAAATAATATATAGAATAAATAATATATAGAAGAAATATACGTAGAATAAATAATATACAGAATTTCTACAATATTTAAATAATTCCTAGCATTTTATATAATTTTAAATAATCGTTACGTATACTATAATAGCATCCGTTGCTTTCCGATCAGAAATTATGGCTATTTATCTGCTAAGATCAACCCTTTGCACTCGACTGGCGAGTCCAAGACACCACTAGAATTGTTACATCACTTTCAAAGATAATTCTTACATTAACAAACTTCAAATTTAAAAAATTGTTATAAAAGTGAAACTGTCGCATGAATCGCAAGGCCCAGTTTCGCATGCATAAAATGCACTTTGTCGTATAAAACACCAATGTTACAAGTCAGAAAAATTAATTTATATTTTTACAGTTGAAATGCCACCGACTGCAAAGGGTTAATTAACCTCGCCTCCAAAAAATATTCGAAAATAACCGAGAGCCGCGTTTCGAAGAATTTTCAATGAACACCGAGAAGAGAAGAAATCTCATTTTCTCCTTCCATTCTGTCGTCCGAAGAGAGTAACCCATAAAACATGGAAATTTTTATTTACAAAGTATCGCGTTCCGTTCTCATTGATTCCATAGATGATGCGACTGCTCCGTAATCCTGGACGAATAAAAATGTCATTGTAACCGGCACGATGCTTCGACCGTGTAATAAATTTCGCCGCGTCGGCGAATAAATTGCAAGGATTGTTAGACCTCGTTAGGGACCTTGTTTATTACGATGCAAGCATAATTATCGGCGGAGCGTGTTCGCGACACCAAATGGATCTCGAACAATGCGCAGATACACGGAATAAAATATGGCGTTATCGTTGCAGCATCCACCCCCCCCCCCTCCCCCAACGCACCATTCTGCACCCGGCCATCGGCAGCGGAAACCTGAATTTACACGATTTGTACAGCACGGTCAACTCGGACGATTTCTTCATAAGTACACAACGGCGCCCGATGCGATTATTTAGTAGCTTATCGTCCGTCAGCCATCGTCGCGGCCCGATACCGGATCCTCAAACATTTGCGTGTAATCGTATTGATTTTCTATTTGCTTTGCCGGGCAGACCTGACTGCGAATACGTGCACCTCCGCCGCCGATAGCTTTCGAAGGAACTTCGAAATTCACCGGTCGATCCAAGTAAACTATTGTGTCCGGCGTACGGCGTCTGCACGGGCGCCAATCGACGCCGGAAGTTGTAATTCCCGTGGAACACCGGCGACGGAATTTCGACTTTGTGAATTAGCCACGCCGGCGCGGCGTTCCGTGAAAAACTTCGTTACAACCGTTCCGATCGGCCCTCTGTATGTATATATGTGTGTGTGTGTGCAGTTACCGGACCGCGGGGAATAATATAATAATTTGCATTCTCGCAGCGACGCTTTGAAAATGTGATTCGGCCTTCATTTTATTGCAACATTGGCTCAACGTTTGACGCGTTCTGCGCCGCGTCGATCACTGATTTTTGAGTATCATGAAGATTCATTTAATGCAGGGTGTTCCAATTTGTTCCTCAGGTCATTTGAAGCAACTTTTTCCTTAGCGAAAATGTTCTACGAGGCTTCGTTTACGAGTTATTGACGAAAAACGCTGGCCAATCAGAGGCGAGATCGAGTAGGCGCGAGGCGGTCCAGTTAGCGAGCGGGGGAAGTCCGGTTCCGCTGACTGGCTCGGCCGCCTCGCGCCAGCCGAGCTCGCTTCTCATTGGTCACGGTTTTTCCTCAATAACTCGTGAACGAAGCCGTGGATTGCATTTTCGCCGAGGAAAAAGTTGCTTCGAATAATGTCGGGAATCCCTCATTTCCCTCAGTTTTCTTTAATGATTCGCAAACGAAGCCGCGGATTGCATTTTCGCCGAGGAAAAAGTTGCTTCGAATGGTCCATATTCGTCCTACGAAACAACTAATTACCATTTGCTATATATAATAAAAATTCTGCAGGATCTAAGCGTGGAATATAACAAAAAGAAAAATGTTCGATCGACTTTATTTTATTTTAATCAGGGCAATAAAAGTGATCCGTACGATTGCGGCTCACTTTGATAACTAACTTCAGAAAAAAAACTGGAAAACATTGACTTGACGTTCCGTTTCTTTGAAATATTCGCGCGAATAAAACTTCCCACGATCGCGTAATTTTTCAACGTGAAATACGATTACTAGATTATTCTTCAAATTACTAATTTATACGGTTTCCCAAGTACAGGCTATATTATATTTCAAATAATTCATGCGTCCATCTAAATGAACGCATTAAGCTAAATTGAGTGCTTCATAAATGCGTGTTATCAGTGAAAATCAAATTATACTTGCTGTATAATTTAGCGTTACTCGTCTCCGCGAAAATGGGGCGGGTTATAGATATTTGGAAGTCTGGTTTTTTCTTTCTTTTTTTAGCAAGACTGGATTTATTTAAATTTCGTACGATTTGTATTAGAATATGCTCGGATAAAGAAAGTTCATCGGAGCAGAGCAGAGCGAAGCGAAGGAAAGCTGAGCAGAGCTGAGCAGAGCGAAGCAGAGCAGAGTAGAGCTGAGCAGAGCAGAGCGGAGCGGAGCAGAGCAGAGCGGAGCGGAGCAGAGCAGAGCAGAGCAGAGCAGAGCAGAATAAAGCGAAGCAGAATAGAGCGAAGCGGAGCAGAGCAGAGCAGAATAGAACAGAGCGAAGCGGAACAGAGCAAAGCAAAGCAGAACAGAGCAGAGCAGAGCAGAGCAGAGCAGAGCAGAGCAGAATAGAGCGAAGCAGAATAGAGCAGAGCAGAATAGAACAGAGCGAAGCGGAACAGAGCAAAGCAAAGCAGAGCAGAGCAGAGCAGAGCAGAACAGAACAGAACAGAACAGAATACGAAGCGGAGCAGAGCAGAACAGAGCGAAGGAAAGTATATCTCGATCAAGTATTTCTCACAGAAACATCTCCATAATATCAGGAATTGTAAAAGAACAAAATTAGGAGCCGGTCATATTGACTGATTTGGCAGATCTAGCGTTAAACCCGCGAAAAAAATGATCTCAGCGCAAAAGTATCCTTATCCTCCAATATTCATGGATATCGATGCAGTATCGACTGTTCCTGCAAAAGTAACATTTAAATCACTGCAACCAACGATAAGAGAGACACCAAAGTAGACGCCGCTTTTAAATAAACCGCGGCGCAGAGTACGCGAACGCGTCTCCACGGGAACGCAAAATCCGGAGAGGAGCAAATTACGAAATTAGTCGCCGAAGATATCGCGGTGACGTAAGAACGAAATCGCATTATACGCCATTATTCCGGATCGCGGAATAGCCGAACGCGGAAGAGAATGCCGGGCGGGCGCGTTCACCTAACCGCGTGAAACAGGAAGCGAGGTGTCGGCGAGGTCTACCGACGACGGCTCGTTTCGACTACCAAATTTTTCCTCGCCTCGGCGATCATCGTTCTCATGAAAGATTTAACGACGTGCCGGCGGCGTCAAAGGCGGCCCTCCCCGTCTACAAATTTGAACATGATCTCGCGAGCCTTGAGAAAAACAGGCTGCCCCGCCCGAAGAAAAACGCTGCGCTCGTGCCTCCGCTTCGCTCTGTTCTGTTCTGCTCTGTTCTGTTCTGTTCTGTTCTGTTTTGTTCTGTTCTGTTCTGTTCTGTTCTATTCTGCTCTGCTCTGCTCTGCTCCGCTTCGTTCTGTTCTATTCTGCTCTGCTCTGCTCTGTTCTCTTCTGCTCTGTTCTGTTCTGCTCTGCTCTGCTCCGCTTCGCTCTATTCTGCTTTGCTCTGCTCTGCTCTGCTAAGCTCTGCTCTGCTAAGCTCTGCCCTGCTCTGCTCCGCTTCGCTCTATTCTGCTTCGCTCTATTCTGCTCTGCTCTGCTCCGCTTCGCTCTATTCTGCTTTGCTCTGCTCTGCTCTGCTAAGCTCTGCTCTGCTAAGCTCTGCCCTGCTCTGCTCCGCTTCGCTCTATTCTGCTTCGCTCTATCCTGCTCTGCTCTTCTCCGCTTCGCTCTATTCTGCTTCGCTCTGCTCAGCTTTCCTTCGCTTCGCTCTGCTCTGCTCAGCTCTGCTCCGCTTCGCTCTGCTCAGCTCTGTTCAGCTTTCCTTCGCTTCGCTTTGCTCTGCTCCGCTTCGCTCTGCTCAGCTCAATCCCGGTGGAAACGCGGATTAGGAAGCCTTAGCCGGGAATGAATTATGAAGCCGCACCGTCCGGAACGAGGAAACGTCCGTCCGTGGTATCTCGAATCGCTTCACATTGTTTCTTCGTGTCCGGCGTGCACTCCTTTCGCCTATTTCTATTTCTCTCTCTCTCTCTCTCTCTCTCTCTCGCTTTCTCTCTTTTTCTTCCGCGTCCACGGTCTTCATTCGATTTGTCATTGTTTGCACTGGCCGCGAGATAGGATTGGGTGCGCCGCGATTACCGCCCCGAGAGAATTGCATTTAGATCTCCTCTTTCGCGCACACGCGATCAACGGCCTGCTTAGAACAATGATTTACGGCGCGAACCCGTTCGCGTCTTTCGCCGCGACTCTGTTGCGTTCTTGCCGAGCGGAATGATTTGACGGTCCATCAGTAATTAGCATCGCCGCTTTTCGGGCGACTCCGTGTACCGAACAATGAGAGATAAGAGATTCGATTATGTTGCGCTGCTTCTTTCGTTCTTAGATAATGAATGTTATTAATGATTGATTTATGCGTTTCTTCGCTCTCTCATCTTCTCGCCTGTTTCATTTTTTTAATGAAAATCATCTCCGTGTCTGTTCGAAATCCGTGGCTTTGAAATTTTCCGGAAATTTTGTTAGCGTCCGATCGAATGAGATAAATACGAAATACAAGTAAGTAAATGTTTTTCATGGAATAATGAATTCTCGAGTGCGTCCAACTGTGATTTCAATGAAATGTTTAGTGTGCTCACGAGTTATTCAGATCTACGTGGACGCATTTTATTATTAATTTTCGTTCGGATGAAGGAAGTCGAAAAACGAGAACTTTCGTTTCTTTCTGTCGCAATTCCAAGTTATTATAATACTTAAATTAAAAAGGAAAGTATTTCAGTCATACGTATTATTGTTATTATTATTTCTTTCTTTCGCAATTCGAAGTTATTACTTAAATTAAAAAGAAAACTATATATTTCAGTCATACATTATTATTATCTACATATTATTGTTATTATTATTTCTTTCCTTCGCAATTCCAGGTAATAACGAAATTAAAAGAGAAGTATTTCAGTCATACATTATTATTATATACATATTATTGTTATATTATTATTATTATTAATATTATTATAAAATAAAGCAGTCCCTCCAACATTTAAAAAACGATTCAAGCGATTCGGTCCAATTTAAAAAGAAAAAACTCATCCCGTTTCAAATACTCCACTATTTATCCATTATTTATCCAATATCCATTATTTAGTCCATTACACATTCATATATATTTATTAACATTATTAACAGTCCTTTATTTACTTCATCCCGTCCGAATAGTTTTCGCCAGGGGTTGCAGCCCCCGACAGTTGCCGTTCGAGTGAAAAACCTTGAAAACGAACCGAAAAATCTTGAAAACGAAGGTCGAAAGAAAATAAAAGAATTCGATGTTTCGAACGATCGTTCGATCGGATTCGTCTGGATGATCGGTCGCGAGGCGGATCCAGCGTAACCCGGCCGGGCCTTTATGGATAGCAATTTCCCGGACAAAGAAACGGCGATTATCGGCGAGCAGTCGTGACATGCCGGTAGCCGCACGGCACCAGGAAGCGAGCCGCTAAACTCCTCCGGTTGCGGTGCAATTGCAATCATCTCGCTGCCTAGCCACTTTCACTAGTGACCTACTGTTACGACAACCTGGCTCGTCGGTGACGCGGCACCTTCCTCGTCGTCTGTCGGTGTGTGCGCCGCTCGTTCACCCTATGCGTGTGACAGCAATTGCACGGCTGTGGCCTATTCACGATTCGTCCGCACGCACGCGGAACCGTTGAGCGGCCCGGAGCCGCGAACATCATCAACGGGAGCACGCGACGAAGAGGAGAACACCTCTCGGCCATGCTCTGGAGAACGCTGATCACTCTCTCTCTCTCTCTCTCGCTCTCTTTTTCTCTCTTATTCCCTCCCTCTCGCTCTCTCTCTCTCTCTCTCTCTCTCTCTCTCGCTCTCTGGCGCTCTGCCTCTCTTTCTCTCGCGCTCTCTTTCGCTCTCTCTCTCGCGCTTTCTCTCTCGGTCTCTCGCGCTCTCTCGGAATCTCGCGCTCTCTCTCGCGCTCTCCTCTCTCGTGCTCTCGGTCTCTCGCGCTCTCTCTCTCTCGCTCTCTCGGAATCTCGCGCTCTCTCTCGTGTTCTCGGTTTCTCGCGCTCTCTCTCGCGCTCTCTCTCGCGCTCTCCTATCTCGCTCTCTCTCACTCTCTTTCTCTCTTTCTCTCTCGCTCTCTTTTTCTCTCTCATTCCCGCCCTCTCGCTCTCTCTCGCTCTTTCTCTCTCGCTCTCTTTTTCTCTCTGTTGGTTCGAGGCGGTACGTTCTTGAACAATCGCTCCGTGTGTCAATGACGCGACTTACGAGCAGCCTCGAGCCGTGTACTCGCGTGTAATATGATAATGGAGC
Organism: Megalopta genalis; assembly: GCF_051020955.1. Lineage (NCBI taxonomy): Eukaryota > Metazoa > Arthropoda > Insecta > Hymenoptera > Halictidae > Megalopta > Megalopta genalis. The sequence goes on from NC_135013.1 coordinate 33,694,942, forward strand.
ACGGGTTCGCACGAGCAGGACGGACCCAGATCGAAGAAGCAGCGCCGATTTTGTCCGGGGAACATGTCGCGTGTTGATTAACCCGTTCGGCGACGACGATCCCGACCAGCCAAATTGCCACAAAGTCGAAACGATTTACTTAATTAAATCGAAATTAGGAATTTTAATTCATCAGAGTGGATGACGTTAGAACGCAGCCGAAACTTCCTGGTCAAATTCAGTTCATTTTCGAATAGATTAGGATGAAAATGAATGTTGAAAATCGGTGAAATGTTAGTGGCACCCATGTGTTACATAGACGCTCCACGTGTTAACCGACGCAAGTGGATACAGTAAATACTCCACAATTGTCCCTCGACTTGTAAGTGGACAGTTTGGGAAAAAGAGATACGATTATTATTACGATTATATAAATATATATTTATAATTATAAGGACGAGGTAAATGGCTAGATTAATCGTATATTCTCTTCGCAAATTGCCCGTTTTTGCTTGCAAGCTGAAGGAAAATTTGGGAGAACTTGCTGTGTGTCAAAGATTCGAATCAATTGGAAGAACTTATGCTACTCTGGCGCTGTAAAAATCTTTGAAGCAACGATCGGGACCTTCTTTGTTAAGCTAGACATCGATAGCTATTCTATAATTTTGGAAAGACTATTGTTTACGGTTCGAAACTGCTTAATTAATTAATTAATGGCAATCGCTATCATAATCGCGTACCAAAAAGATGTTCCCTATAACGTTATCTCTTAATCTCATTTCGAGATTATCGCGCAGAAATAGATTCTTCAGACTTCCCATAATTTGTTACAATAATTGAATATTTCATTCCGACGGATAAACCGTTAAACTATGAACGAAGATAAAATATATGAAAACAAAATGATCGAACAGCTATTATCATAGCTATACAATTATCAAAAAAAGCTATGATTTCAGTTGACGCTTATCCAAAACCATCGAAAAAATGGTGCTATTTGAAAGCATGAGAACCAATGATTATTCGAGCCGAATGAGAAACCCAGACGAACGTTCGCGGGCCTAGACGTCGGATCGTTTCTGGCCATTATTGTCCTCATAACGGTAAAATTAGAGTTACGGTTCTGTTGTATACTCGAACGTCAGAGATCGGAGCTATAACAACCAGCGCAAATGGCCAACGGAAGAAGAGGAAGAGATGATGCGCCCAGGAACACCCATCGTTCGTCATCTCTTTTTCTCCCGCGGGCCCGACTTCCGCGTCACGAGTGTCATGATCCTCGCCGTGGCTGCTGGATCACGAAACAGACAGTCCACGAAGATCGATCCCCGACGCCGCGATACCTCTCGACACGGGGAAAAGGGGTGAAAATAGCACGCGAGACCGTCGCCAGCTGGATCGTTCGCTCGAAAAACCATCGGATCGACGATAGCTGCGTCCTTTTCCCCCGTAAATTTCATGTCCATCGTTAATCCTTGATTAAGTATCTAGTCCAGTTTCCAAGTTTGGAAAAGTTGGTTTCGATCAAACATTTGCTGCAGAGTCGTCAACTTAACTCGAAAACGTTCGATCGGATCCGAAGCACGCTTTGCAACGTTCTACGAACTCGTTGATATTATTTAAACGCGATTAATGCGTATTGCTTTGTAACGATAACAAAATTAGTTGGACTTTATAGAGCTTCTATTGTAATATTTGCTTGAAAGAAGAAGGGTATCTAAAAGTTGGCATAAATCAGTCGATCTCAAAAGCTACTCGCAACAGGGAAATGAGGGACTCCTGAGGTCATTTCGAGTAACTTTTTCCTTTGCGAAAATGCGATCCGTGGCTCCGTTTACGAGTTATCAGCGAAAAACGCTGACCAATCGGAGAACGAGCGCGGCCAGCGCTCCGCCCTTTCGGCCAATGCCGCGTCGCGCCGGCCGTCTGACGCAGCGGCAATGGTCGCGAGGGCGGGGCGCCAGCGATCTCTCGGTGTTTTTCGTTAATAACTCGTAAACGAAGCCGCGGATTGCATTTTCGCAAAGGAAAAAGTTGCTTGAAATGGCCTCAGGAACCCCTCGCTTCTCGATTCCAAGTGACTTTTGGGAAGACTTTTGTGTCATAGTTTTTTGTTGCATTTATAGCTTCAGTGTATCGCTAAAATTCGATGGCTAGATATTGGATCGATATTCGTCGTTCTTTCTCGGCTTGTTCTTTCCATCGGATGGTAGTCGCGCATGGTCATGGGACTCTGAAGCCAGTCCTCGCGATCGAATTTATATGGTATAGTCCGTTTAACACCTATCCCTATCTCATCTCCGACAGGCTCTTGCCAATTATCCAGCAGAGTTCGGGACTCGGTTGAAGAGCAAACTATTGGATTAGAGAGAACCAGACTCTCAATTGAAGAGATTGAGATCAAGCTTCCGATGTAAATAGTCGTCATAACTGTAAAAGCAAATCGAAGTTCCCGTGTATACCTTCCTTCCCCTACCCCGCGCGTTAATTAAGTAGATATCATCATCGGCTTCTTAAAGAATATTATTATAATTGTAATACCCCGAACTTCCCTCTGCCCGTCCAATTTAACCACGACACTGAAAACGAGAATTGCAAAGAGACGCCGTTTCCTCTCAATCGCATTCTTTTCTTCTGAAAATTGTCGCAAATATAGTACACGATGATCTCAAATTATTGCAGCGCACAGCTAACACATTTTCAATGATTTTCTACAGGCAAAATATGCGTGTATACAGAACTCTATCAAAGCCATAATTTGCAACAATATGCATCGACGAGCTACGAGTAAAGAAGAACTATGAAACAATTATTATCGTACATCGGTTAGTATATTAACGTTCAACTACGGTTCTATGTTATTGGAAAAAAATGATTCTCGAAGAGCGTGTGACACTAATGAAAATTTAACGCTAACGCAACAAAAAAAAATAGTTCTTCATACCTTTACTAGTTTCGAATACGTTCTCCAAGACTGCGTCAGAGCGATGAAATTATGGAGGATTGTTTCACCCCGTAAGCTTGAATTTCCGTGCCTAAAAAAATATGCGTTGCTTATTTTCGACTGTTTCACGAATTTCGCGGAGAATTCCGTCGACAGCGAATTCTAATTCAGATATTAATATTGCTACCGATGGAAACACATTCTTATATTTTCCTTTTTTCATGTATATACGTATATGTATGTCCACATATATAATTATATTATACATACTATATTGTAGATATATATTATATTTATATTTTTTATATATTATATTATATATATTATATTGTAGATATTATATTATATATACTATATTGTAGATATTATATATTATATTATGTATATTATATTGTAGATATCATATATCATATTATATATAATATATATACTATATATTGTAGATATTATATATTATATTATATATAATATATACTACATATTGTAGATATTATATATCATCTTATATTATATTATGCATCTTTTCTCCATAAAATTCTAACCTATTTTTACGCGCATAGCAGTATTTAAAACCCAGTTTCCCCTAAAACCAAAAAACCTCTCGCTTCGTCCAACAAATTACAGCAATACTCCGCCAACTGCAAGCGTATCTACCACCTAAAAAACAATTACCCTTTCCCAAAACAAAATCGATCTCCCTAAAATCGTTTTCTCGATGCAAAACTTATTCACTAAAATCGACTCTTTGAAACTAAACGCCACGATATTTGTTCGCTCGTGAAACATCACCAAAGACGCCGTCATTTTCAATGAGAAAATTAAAAAGAAAATTTCGTTGCACAACATCCGGTACAACAATCTCGTTGGAACCGACGCGAACGTTCGAGCAGCTCTCGGGTCGAGCTTTATTTGCAACCCCGCCGCGTATCGAGTGTACTTTCCCGAATATGAGAAACAAAAAGGGGGCTCCGTCCCATAGACCCGGTTTGTCCAGGTTCAACATACTAAATATGCAAAATAGATTTTGCAGTGTCAGGCCGGCGAACGTTTAAAAAAAATCGCGGCCGGTGAGTTGACCTCGGGCAACTTTCACCGCCGCGGGGCCGCGCGGCGTTTGCCCACATACGCGAGCGCGCGCGCGCGCGAGCTCGTTCGCACACGGGCACAAGCACAGAGGCGAACTGCTTCCACGTGTAATTTATGCATGTTGCGTGCGATCATGGTCTCACCAGAACCGAGACCCGCCTGCATGGTCAGGTACACGAGGAGGAGGTTGCGGCTTGCGCAACCACCCACGGTTCATGCACCTTGCCCTCCCGAGGCAACGGCCTGCCGCCGCGTTTCTCTTCCGCGTTTTCCTGCCGGCCCCCAGACCAAACTGCTGGAACGTCGTTTCGAGGACGTTCCTCGGAAGCTGATGCAGTCTATCGATCTCGAGAGGATGCTATCGCCCGGCCCGGAAACAACTTTGCTGTCTTCGCGCGCGCTCTTCGGGGCGTTATCTTGTTCGACGCGGATGTTTACGCCGATGTGAGATGTGCAAAATTTTCTTTTTTTCGTTCCATTCTGTTTTTTTTTTTTGGAACAAAATTAATTGATTTACAATCATGTGATTTCATTTGCTGTCTTCGCAAGCGCTCTTCGGGGCGTTATCTTGTTCGACGCGGATGTTTACGCCGATGTGAGATGTGCAAAATTCTCTTTTCTCGTTCCTTTCTGTTTTCTTTTTTTTTTGGAACGAAATTAATTGATTTACAATCATGTGATTTCATTTGCTGTCTTCGCAAGCGCTCTTCGGGGCGTTATCTAGTTCGACGCGGATGTTTACGCCGATGTGAGATGTGCAAAATTCTCTTTTCTCGTTCCTTTCTGTTTTCTTTTTTTTTTGGAACGAAATTAATTGATTTACAATCATGTGATTTCATTTGCTGTCTTCGCAAGCGCTCTTCGGGGCGTTATCTTTTTCGACGCGGATGTTTACGCCGATGTGAGATGTGCAAAATTCTCTTTTTTTCGTTCCTTTCTGTATTCTTTTTTTTGGAACGAAATTAACAGTAAACCTAGCACGGTCAAAATGACCGATTTTCTATTTTACGATACTACGAACATTGGAGACTTCTTCGTAGGAAATGATCGAACGAATTATATTATTGAAACAAGTCTCATAATTAAAACTTCAACAAAATCCAAGTGAATTCTATCTTTTCACTCTTATGAGTCAATGCACGCTAGTCGTCATTACTGCTCGGTTGGTTTAGTGTTAATCTCTCGCGCTGAAATATCGTGCCAGATTCGTCAAGAATTATTTCTTCCAAGTCGAAATGAAATTCGACTGTTCGATCGGCAATTTAATCGTCGAATTGCCGGTTAGCGTGCAATATATTTAAATTTTCTTTCTCATATAGAGATTTATTAGTGACAAAAACTTAGCGACCCTACTTTGCGACTGTTCGGTGAGAGTTCTGGTCATTAGAGGAAGCTTAGAATTCAATTAGAATTTGCCAGCACAGTGAATTCTCTCCGACTGTCCCTTAGCTATCTCCTGTTCCCAAATTGACCATTTTTGTATACAAGCTGTAGGACAATTGGGGAGAATTTACAGTACCGATGAAATTATCAAATTCTTTAGAAATACAATTTTTCAATGTTTAACAGGATCGAACAGCGTGAGCAATAATCTGATCCAACGGTATCGTTAAAAATAAATAATTCTACACTCGACGGAAACGTCTTATTTGCACGAATGCATTTCTTAAACGGTGCATCGTGCATTCTAGTCACGTTCTCTTAAAAAGTGTATGCACACGAACGATAACAGAGAGAGAGAGAGAGAGAGAGAGAGAGAGAGAGAGAGAGAGAGAGCAAAGCATTGTTAGAGAAAGCGTAAAGTGACCTAAGATGTATTCTACAAAAAGTAAGTGTTCCGGCCGAATCGCGGACCGCGGGTGAACGCACGTTCGACTTGCGATGTACGCCGTCTCGCCGTTTTTTGTCGAATGAACGGCGAGGCGGCAAGACAATAACACGATCGACGTGCGTTGGCCCGACCGTCAAACGCTCGCCTCGGCCGAAATGTATACGCGGTGTTTTTGCCTTAGGAGGCAATGACCGGCCTTCGACACCTGACGATGCTTCTCCTTGAACATCGGCCAGGTGTCTATATATACTGCCGCAAATTTGATAACGGCGGATTTTGGTACACAACGTTATTGCATATAGACCAGTATTATTGTGCGCCCTTGCGCCCACACGAAGCCGTGCTTCACTTTGCAACAAATTCGTAGCCGTGCTACACTTGATACGTCGAACGGAGCCGTGCTCCAAGAATTGTAAACCGAGGACTGCGGAGTCCAAACCAAATAAGTCGTGTCGTCTCCTCACGACTTCCGGCGGTTAGTTTGTGCCGTGCGCAACAGTAAGGACTCTATAGAAATTATTATTATCGAAGCTCAAACGCTGTGGCTCTTTTCACTGATCTTTGTTATATTTTATTAATTCCATTAGTTCGTGCACCTCCATAGATCGTAGAATAATTTTAATAACTAAGGAAAACCCAGGGGAAAATTTAATATGCCATAAAAATTCGTAGATTTTCGTCTCAATGATAGACATTTAATGTAAAATCTAACTAGATTTATTAAAATTAAAATTATATAATATATTATATATATATATATTATTATATATTATTATATATATTATAATATATATATATATATATATATATATATATATATATATATATTATTATATATATTATTATATAATTATATAATATATTATATAATTTTAATTTTAAAATCTAACTAGATTTATTAAATATATATATATATATATTATATATATATATATATATATATATATATATATATATATATATATATAATATATTATATAATTTTAATTTTAATAAATCTAGTTAGATTTTAGATATGTTATATATATATATATGTATATATATATATATATATATATATATATATATATATATGTATATATATATATATATATATATATATATATATATTATATAAATCATTAAGATGAAAATCTACGAATTTTTACGTCACGTTAAAATTTTCTTTGAGATGAGAATGTTTGCGCATTGTTAAACGACATTTTACCCAACACTCCGTTATGACAAAAATACGTAAATTCTTATATTATATTAAACTTTTTTTTCATTAAGATGAGCGTGCAGAGAAAAATGTGCAGGTTCGCCAGAAATGTAGTGCCGTTTCATCGGACTGATTTACAATCCATCTGCTTCATTTACGATTACAGAACATTCCGCGGAACGGAAATGTCGAAGTTGTTATTCGCGACTTTCCATGTTTTGTCATGTAACCAAATCGGAATATTCATTAATACGCAGCGTTTTAAAAAACCAAGACTTTCGGGTCTCTCAATAACAGAGCTTAATGAAATAAAGGAACTTCTCGTACGTGTATGCGAATTACCAGTTTCTTGTTGAACTCCGGACTTTGAGAACGTAGTGTAGTAGCCGCTAATTGGCTCGCGGCGCTATTCACTTGTCAGCTTACGCGTTCATTCCACTTCCGCTAAACTCGCTTTCACTTATTTATATTTATGCTTGACGCGGTATTATGTATTCGCGGATCATTGGAAATCGCGCTCGTTAATGGGACACTTCGTCGTGCTTGCAACCACGTTTCTTATGCGCGTGTTCTCACCTTTTTCTTTTTTCAAATTAGAATGTGCATACATTTCATCGAATCGATAGCTAACGAATTCACGAGAGTGAAATTTTACATACCGAAACAATTATTTTATTGTGTATTTTATGAATTTATACGAAAGCTGGAAAAATCCACCGAAGCTTAAAAATATTAATTCGTGTTTCAAATGAAATTTTTTATGGGAAAAGTACTCGTTTCCAATTTTCATTAATTGCTGCATTTACCATTAGTAAGCGATGTAAGTTTAATATATAATAACGTTAACATTGTTAATGTAATCAGTAAAGAGTACTAGTAGTATATAGTACTATAGTATAGAGTTATATATATATATATATTATATATATAATATATAATATATATAGTTATATATATATATAAAACTCTATACTTATATATATTATATATAATAATAATAATAATAATAATAATAATAGTAATATATATATATAACTCTATACTTATCTTATATATATATAAGTATATACTATACTATACTATAGTATAGTATAGTATAGTGTAGTATAGTATAGTATAGTATAGTATAGTAGTATAGTATAGTGTAGTATAGTATAGTATAGTAGTATAGTAAAGAGTAAAGAGCAATCAGTAAAGAATACGGTAAACTTATGTTATAGCAAATATTACATAATATATAATGTTACTATATTAGTAATATCAACGTTAATAATTATAAATTATTATTATATTATTTAACTAACATTATATATTATGTAATATTTGCTATAACATAAGTTTACCGTATTCTTTGCTGATGATAACTTCAGATATTAATAATTCATTGAAGATGGCTAGTTACAAATTGAAGTCTCGAATATGAAACGAGTATCGTAGGTACAATTTTTCAACGTCTCCGACAATAGCATTTGTTGTCGTTATATTTATGAACGCGACGGCCCAGTGCATGCTCGCGGATGCCGAAGTTACATTAGAAATATTATAAGTACCAATTCTACGCGGCACAATGCACATTGAAAGAAGTTTCGACGCGTATAAAAAGGAGAAAGAGGTCGCGCGATGGCTGCAACCTGGAGTGTCATTGCACTTCGGAAGCCCCGCGGAGCTTTCAAGCTCGCGATGCTACAATGGATGCATGCGCTTTTTATCGATGTTTTGGAATTCTTACGATGGAAACGTCTTCGATTTTCGAGCCAGCGAACTCCTTGTCCGCTGAATCGAACGTTATATAAATACCGGATTACGTTTATATTACTGTGTAAATTACAGTTTCTTTGTCTTTCCGTAAAAGAAGAATAGAAAAAGAATTTTTATATTCTCTGTCGCGAACGTATTTGCAACTAGACGCGTCAGTGAGGAATCATTTATACAAAAAATGAGTTAATGAAAAGGCAAACTTAATTTCTCAACGAAACGTTCTTATATCTTTTTAAATATAATAATTGTCTCTTTTGAAATACATAATACTAAATTACTATTATAATAATTATAATAATATTATATTATAATATTAATATTATTAATAATATAATATTAATAATATATAATAATATAATATATAATATTAATAATATTATAATATTAATATTATAATAATATAATATTATTATAATTATTATAATAGTAATTTAGTATTATGTATTTCAAAAGAGACAATTATTATTAATATTATAATAATATAATATACTATTTATATATTTCATTTATTTTATTTATTTCATTGCATTATATCAATTTCATTGTATGCCATATATTTCGATTCAATATATTCAGTATATTATTTATTATTATATTTAGTATTAGAAATATTTCTGCATAATTATGAACGATACGTTAAACGAAGCTTCGTTCGTCTCACTGAAATATTAAAAGAACAATTAATCCGAGGTTGGTACGCGCAAGAAAGATAATTCCAAGGTGCGAACGATAGGTATAGGCGCTTCGTTTTAACTATGAAAAACTGCTCGAAGCAGACTCGCGTGTACCGCGTTTAGCAGCTTAAAAACTGCTCGGCACCTTTGCGAATGCAAGACTTATTTATTTCGCTCGGAACGCGGCCAGTTGCAATTCATCGACTCTCTCTCTCTCTCTCTCTCTCTCTCTCTCTCTCTCTCTCCCTCTCTCTCTCTGTTATCGTTGCAGAGGCGGGATTATCTTGTTTCTTTTTTTATTTTTATCATAACAGTCAGCTGACCTCAACACCGAGGCCTATTGTCAAGCTTGATATTTGTTATCCGACAGGAAGGAAAGCGTGGCCGAGATTAAATTCCCTCCATTGGCAAGGTTTAGGTTGTTGCGCCACATTCCCGGCATTCTTCCGCTGAATTCGAAGGTTAAGGTTTCGCTAATTCGACGATTCGTCGTAGACGTCGAGAGATGATCGACGCGACAGCGACGCGATCAAATAATGTGTAGAATGCCGAAGCCTATCGATCGAACGGTGTGTTCTTATCTTTCGGTATGTCAATGAAAGCTAGATAGAACGTTACGTAAAAATTACATTGTTCTATTCTGAATGCTCGCAATTTTTCAATAGTTTACTTTCAATTTTTATGATATTATTAATGCCATTATATTATAATATATATGTTATAATAATATATTACATATATTAATAATATATTATTATTTATTATTACTATTTTACTACTATTATTATTATTATTATTATTATATTACTATTAATTATTATAATATATATAATAATATATACGATATATATTATTATAACATACATATAATATTATATATATTATAATAATTAATAATAATATAATAATAATAATAGTGATAATAAATAATAATATTTTACATATTATATATATGTTATAATAATATATATGATATATATTATTATAACATACATATAATAATATTACAATACACATAATAATATAATATCTCATAATAAATATACATTCTTTTTAACTATCAGGTTTCACAAAGTTTCCACAATTTCATTCATAAACCTGGGCAAATCACACGCAGCACAATCGTTCGTCCCCGAACGGAACAATGTCACGGATCGCATAAATTGCAAAAGAAGAAAAGAATAAATTTTCAAAAGATCGCGCAGTCACGCAACAACTGACGCATCGCTGATGAAAGCGTCGATATAAAATTCCCACGAAGCCCGAGCACCGTCGATTCGCCGAGTGCCCGATATAATTTGTTCGATATCCAGCCGATTCGAGCGAGCAGCTAGAACGATCCCGTGGCCGTCTTTAGACGACCACGTTCGACCGAACCGCCGTGACACCCGGCAGAAAGATGGCAACGTTCGGTTCCTTTTTTAAGCCCGGCCGCTTTTTCTCGTTCGTTCGTTCGTTCGTTCGGCTTTTAATAACTCCCACGCGTAAAAGCGGTCCCATCGTCCGCGCGGCCGCAGCGTGCACGGATACGCGCGTGTGCCTGCGTATATGTATATATGTGCGCGTGTGCGTATGCGTGTGGATGCTGTGTAACCACCGCACCAGTCAATGACCCGGCTTTAATGCCGAACGCCCATTTGCTCTTTGCACCGCGACGAAAGTCAGCCTGTTACACGCGACACTTGCGGCTCCTCATCGGGGCCCGCCATTTTCTTTCCCCCCGCGAATTTTCGTACGCGACCATCGTTCATTGTGCAGCAGACGAGACGCGTTTTCGGGGCCGAGGGTTTTTCCTCTTTCGTCTCTCTCGCTCTCTCTCTCGCTCTCTCACTCAATTTCTCTCTCTCTCTCAATTTCTCTCTCTCTCTTTCCTCTCTCTCTCCCTCTCTTTCCTCTCTCTCTCTCACTCTCTTTTCTCTCTCTCTCTCAATTTCTCTCTCTCTCTCTCCCCTAATTCTCTCCCCCCTCTCTCTCTATCTCTCAATTTCTCTCTCTCTCTCTCTCTATCTCTCAATTTCTCTCTCTCTCTCTATCTCTCAATTTCTCTATCTCTCAATTTCTCTCTCTCTCTCTCTCTCTCTCTATCTCTCAATTTCTCTCTCTCTCTCTCTCTATCTCTCAATTTCTCTCTCTCTCTCTCTCTCTATCTCTCAATTTCTCTCTCTCTCTCTATCTCTCAATTTCTCTATCTCTCAATTTCTCTCTCTCTCTCTCTCTCTCTCTCTATCTCTCAATTTCTCTCTCTCTCTCTCTCTCTATCTCTCAATTTCTCTCTCTCTCTCTATCTCTCAATTTCTCTATCTCTCAATTTCTCTCTCTCTCTCTCTTTCCTCTCTTTATCTCTCAATTTCTCTCTCCCTCTCTCTCTCTCTCTATCTCTCAATTTCTCTCTCTCTCTTTCCTCTCTCTCTTTCCTCTCTCTCGCTCTCTCTCTCTCTTTCGCCGTGGTCGCGCCTTTGGTTCGTCGCTGTTCAGCTCATTCAGACCTGCCCCCCTCGCCCCCCTGCCCGCCCCTCGCCGTGGAAACGATCGTGTAACCCGAGCCTCCCACGAGGGTGGTTTTTCGTGCGACTACACGGGCTCTTTCCCCGAACGACGCTTTAAAACAGATCACTTTCTGATCGGTCGCGGTGGGATTCCTCCAACGAACTGGGGTAAGTGGAGCCGGTTACTGTTGCCGATCGTATACATATTACATTTGTCTAATTTAGCTTCGTTTCACGTTCGAGGTTTAATTATATTGTTACGTTGGAAAGCGAACGAAATGGACGAATTAAATGATTTGTTATGCCTTATTCGGTAAATACGAAGTTCACGAATAAGTTAAGTAGACGAATTGAATGATTTATTATGTCTTGTTCGATAAATGTAATGTTCAAGGATAAACAAAGTGATGGAATAGAGAAGTTTAATGTGTCTTGTACGATAAATACGAAGTTTTCAATAGTAAACGAAACGAAAGAATAGAAATATTGAATGTGTCTTGTTCGATAAATGTAAAATTCAGTAATAAACAAAATAAAAGAATTTATTATTTCTTATTAAAAGTACAAAAATTGAATGTCTTATACGATAAATGTAATATTCAATAGTTAACAAAATAACAGAATTTCTTACGTCTTATTCGATAAACATAAAGTTCAAGAATGAACAAAATAAAAGAATAAAAAGGATTGAATGTGTGTCTCGTTCGATATAAACATAAAGATCAATAGTAAACAAAATAAAAGAATGTCTTGTGTCTCATTCGATAATTATAAAATTCAAAAATGAACAAAACAAAAGAATAAACAAATTTAATATGTCTTTTTCGATAAATACAAAATTCAATAATAAACGAAACAAGAGAATACAAAAATCGAACGAGTCTAATTCAATAAACACAAAGTTCAATATTAAATAAAAATAAAAGAATTTCTTACGTCTTATCCGATAAGTTCCAAAACGGACGGGATAAAAGAAGACAAAATATTGAACCTACAACTATAAAATCAATATAACATAAAATTAATTATGCGCCCGAAAAGGAAGCGAAGTGACCCGGTAAAGGGTCACCCCGATACGTTTAGTGAACCCTAAGGGTCACGTGCTCCTTAGCATGATTCTTTTTCTTCGGCCAGCTCGGAGCTCATTCAGACTCACCCCCTAAAACGATCTTGTAATCCATGACTCTCGCCCTCTCTCCCTCTCTCTCCCCCCTCTCTCTCTCTCTTTCTCTTTCTTAAGGGTGGTTTCCCGTATCGCTACACCGAGATTCCCTTTGACTGGTACTTCAGGACAACTCCTTTTTCTCGGTTCCCGAGGGAACCTCCGAAGAGAGAGAAGTATCTGTACGGGTCCTTCGGACCTTGAATATTCAAAGGGCTCGTCGCGCAGACCTCGTCCGCGACGACGTCGTAAGTGAAATTGTTCTCGGCGCACCGTTTGTTCGTTTGTTTGTCGCTCGAGCCGCCGATTGTTTTTTCTCTCACCTAGCTACCCGGAGGGTGGGGGAGGAGCGAAGGGTGCGCGACGGATGAAAAGAGCGTTTCCTTTGCGTTCGGTGCGCATTTCTTGAAGGGTCGCCGCGACTTTGTCGGCGACCGCTTTCTCGCGCTTCTTTCTGACGCGAGAGCGCACAGGACTCGGGATTCGGGGCGTGCGTGTTGCGTTACTATAATTAGTGGGAACGCGGCCCACGTAAAAGCGCGCGTGTAATTAAGAAAATGCGTTGAAAACGTCTTCTCGCCGTCTTGTCTTCCTCCTCGGGGAAGCGTTCGCGTTGTTCGCGAACACGTGCGATGCGTTCGAGGGGTGTGGATTGTTTGTTGGCCGTCGAGAGACGCCGTGCTAATTCGTGCTTTTTCTTCGGCGAAAGTGATACTTAACGACTTCGTCCTCTTCTTCGGTTCGAAGCACCGGGATCGCGGTGTCCCCGGCTTTTTGCTCCGCTTGTAGCTTGTGCACCTTATCTACCGGTTTTAACGTTGCAGCACCTAGCGTATCCGAAACGACCGTGATTTTTATTTTACGAGTCTACGAACTTCGGAGACTCTTTCATAATTGGACCGCGGATTTTGTGCACCTATCGCAGAGATCCGTGGAACAGATACGGAACGGCGAGACGTTGACAGACGTTTGTAAATATCGTCGCATTATTTTCAACTCGTTAACACTATAAACCAACCGATCTGTAGCGATGATTAATTTGTAACCTTGCTCTCTCTCTCTCTCTCTTTCTCTCTCTCTCTCTCTCTCTCTCTCTCTGTTATCGTTCGTGTGCGTACACTAATTCGTAGATTTCCATCATAATGATTTAATGTAAATTTTAATTTTAATAAATCTAGTTAGGTTTTACATTAAATGTCTATCATTGAGATGAAAATCTACGAATTTTTATGGCATATTAAATTTTCCCTTGGGTTTTCCTTAGTTATTAAAATTATTCTACGATCTATGGAGGTGCAAGAACTAATGGAATTAATAAAATATAAAAGATCAGTGAAAAGAGCCACAGCGTTTGAGCTTCGATAACAATAATTTCTATGGAGTCCTTATTTTTTGTAGAATGCATCTTATAGGTCACTTTACGCTTTCTCTAACAATGCTTTGCTCTCTCTCTCACTCTCTCTCTCCCCCCCCCCCTCTCTCTCTCTCTCTCTCTCTCACTGTTATCGTTCGTGTGCATACACTTTTTAAGAGAACGTGACTAGAATGCACGATGCACCGTTTAAGAAATGCATTCGTGCAAATAAGACGTTTCCGTCGAGTGTAGAATTATTTATTTTTAACGATACCGTTGGATCAGATTATTGCTCACGCTGTTCGATCCTGTTAAACATTGAAAAATTGTATTTTTAAAGAATTTGATAATTTCATCGCTACTGTAAATTCTCCCCAATTGTCCTTCAGCTTGTATACAAACATGGTCAATTTGGGAACAGGAGATAGCTAAGGGACAGTCGGAGAGAATTCACTGTGCTGGCAAATTCTAATTGAATTCTAAGCTTCCTCTAATGACCAGAACTCTCACCGAACAGTCGCAAAGTAGGGTCGCTAAGTTTTTGTCACTAATAAATCCCTATATGAGAAAGAAAATTTAAATATATTGCACGCTAACCGGCAATTCGACGATTAAATTGCCGATCGAACAGTCAAATTTCATTTCGACTTGGAAGAAATAATTCTTGACGATTCTGGCACGATATTTCAGCGCGAGAGATTAACACTAAACCAACCGAGCAGTAATGACGACTAGCGTGCATTGACTCATAAGAGTGAAAAGATAGAATTCACTTGGATTTTGTTGAAGTTTTAATTATGAGACTTGTTTCAATAATATAATTTGTTCGATCATTTTCTACGAAGAAGTCTCCAATGTTTGTACTATCGTAAAATGAAAAATCGGTCATTTTGACCGTGATAGGTTTAGTGTTAAAATGATCCAAGAGCGAGATCGATGTCTATGGAGCTCCTGTATCTTGTAATTAATGCGGACAATTTTTAATTTCGAATTTCGTATTTTCGTTGTTAGTGCAAATTTCAGTTGCCTTGCGATCTAATCAATTCCCTCCGGATCGCATAAATATGTCCACAATGAGTCCGTCACCCTCGAAGCGTCAACGTCGAGATAAATCGCGTTCGTGTACTCTGTACACTGGGTGTGCAAAATTATTAGATACGAAAACTGTGACACTCTTTTCTTTAGTTCGAAGATTAGTACAGTCTTTTAGCATAGAATATTTATTTGGAATTTAATTGAGGCGTCGTTGAAGAAATAAGGCGCCAAATAAAAATGTGCATTTTTCAATGAAAAATGTGCATTTTTTGAGCATAAAAAGTATCGTCGAATACGAATAAATTTATATTATTTTAGCATTATGGTACAGGGTCTGCAAGCATGATATATAATACTATAGATATACAAGGTATCCCAAAAATGTCTCGCAATCCGAAAGTAGGGGATTTCTGAGGTGATTTGAAGCAACTTTTTCCTTAGCGAAAATGCAATCCGCGGCTTTGTTTACGAGTTATCAACGAAAAACAGTGACCAATCAGAGGCGAGATCGTTTGGCGCGAGACGGCCGAGCCAATGAGGGGAACTGAGCTCCGTGCACTCGTTGGCTGGGCCGCCGCGCGCCAGCCGAGCTCGCCTCTTATTGGTCAGTGTTTTTCGTTAATAACTCGTAAAGGAAGCCTCGGAGAAAATTTTCGCAAAGGAAAAAGTTGCTTCGAATGACCTCAGGAACCTCCCATTTCCGGATTAAACGTGAAATCATTTTTAGCTCTCTGTTATACGGGGGTTAATAACCTCCTCGAGCAACTTTCAGAATTCCCGATCAGATTTTATGCAAATTAAAAACGTATAAAATAAACGAAATCAAATTATTCGCACCCCGAAATTCTTCAGCTCTTTTCGCCGTTTCTCGCGCGCGCGTCTCCGCCGCGAAACCGGCACAGCGTCCGCTTATAATTCCGCCGATCGTGCATCCTCGTCACCGATTAGTCACCGAAAATCGTTCGCAGGGCCAATCGAACGCGCGATTTCATCGCGGGCCGTTCCAAGCTCGTAAATACCGTCGCCTCTTCATTCAGACCGTGTTCCGCGGATCCCGGCTTTCTCCGAAGCGTTTTCGCGCGCCGCGGCCACCGACGCGCGAGATACGCGGTTGCATTTCGCAGTATTTTTATGCCCGAGTCATCGCTCCCACGGTATATTTTTATCCGGCGCGAGAGATATGTAACGTTCCGCGGCGATCGCGGTCACGTCGCGTCGGCACACCGCGATGAGGAAGGAAGAAAAGAAGACTCTTCGATAAAGTCGGCTGGCTCATGCCGTGTACCCACGCGCGAGATTACGCTGTCGCGAACGCGCAAAACTTACCGCGTGCGACTGGCTCAAGTGTCCAATCGAAGGACCGTAACGGTGAAAAGGAGTCGACGAAAAGAGTCGACGAAAAGAGTCGACGTAAGAGTCGATTGAAATTAATCAGCTGCGTTTGACGAGTATACTCGTCGTGGTGGTGTGGCAGTATTTTGTGTCATGACGAGTATATTCGTCATAGAGATATTTGTATGTTCGTCACAGCGTTATGACGAGTATACTCGTCGTGGAGATGTGGCAGTATTTTGTGTCATGACGAGTATATTCGTCATGGAGATGTGGCACTATTATGACGAGTATACTCGTCGTATAGATGTAGCAGTATTATAACGAGTATACTCGTCGTGTAGATGTAGCGGTATTGACGAGTATATTCGTCATGGAGATGTGGCACTATTATGACGAGTATACTCGTCGTATAGATGTAGCAGTATTATAACGAGTATACTCGTCGTGTAGATGTAGCAGTATTGACGAGTATACTCGTCATGGAGATGTGGCAGTATTATGACGAGTATACTCGTTGTAAAGATGTGTCAGTATTATGACGAGTATACTCGTTGTAAAGATGTGGCAGTATTATGACGAGTATACTCGTCGTGGAGATGTGGCAGTATTATGACGAGTATACCCGTCGTAAAGATGCGACAGTATTATGACGAGCATACTCGTGGAGATGTGGCAGTATTATGACGAGTATACTCGTCACGGAAATGTCGCAGCATTTTGTGTCACGACGAGTATACTCGTCACGAAAATGTCGCAGCATTTTCTGTCACGACGAGTATACTCGTCACGGAAATCTGGCTATGTTACAACGAGTACACTGGTCACGAAGACGTGACACTATTTTGTATCACGACGAGTATACTCGTCATCGCTTGATCCTCGCAACGCGTATAGATGCGCGCTCTGACAACGAGGCGCCACACAGCTAATTAATAGAACCAGTTGTTGACAGAACTTTCGTGTGATTTTTTTTCCGTCATGCGATCGCCACGAAACGTTTATATATTTTCGTACGCGTGCGATTGCAACCAATTTTACGCGCGACCGTGTCGCGCCGCTGTCACGCGCAAATGCCGGCTATCTCGCGCAAGTATTGGAGCTAAAGTAAAATTGATCAACGAGTTTCCGCAGCTACCGCAATTTCCACTTTGTTGGAATAGCCGTGCATCCGGTAACTCGTGAACCGGAGTAAATATCATAATTAGGGTCCATTCAATATCTTATAACGGGGGAAGTTAGCTATTCGCTAGAGGCAGTTCATTTCACCTGTACACGCGAGAGTCTACCCTAGTTGGAACATGTTACACTTAGGGAGCCCGTCCGATATCTTATAATAGGAGTTAATCGGTAACGGCAGCTTATGCGACGTATCCGCGGCAAAGTACACTGTTCCCTGGTTAAACATGTTACACTTAGGGTCCCGTTCGATATCTTGTGATCGAAGCAAGAAGCCGTTGACCATGGTTGTCACTCGACAACGCGCGGGATACTAATTCTTTTCGATTAGAACCGTCGCAATTATTCCGCGGATATTTCGGCATTTATACGGTACGCGCGTGTTCGTGAAATACAAGAAAATGTGCGTACCGATGAGATTGAATTTTATATGCAAGATATTTGTCCGTTCTTTAGATATTCGGGAAACGATTAATCGAAAAGTAAAAATTAATTATTAATCGAACGAAAAATGCGGAAATTCGATGGAATAGAAATCGAATCTTTCCATCGAAAGCTCTCCGAAACTTAAATAATGAATAAAATACAATATAAATAAAATAGATATAATATAATATAATATAATATAATATAATATAATATAATATAATATAATATAATATAATATAATATAATATAATATAATATAATATAATATAATATAATATAATATAATATAATATAATATAATATAATATAATATAATATAATATAATATAATATAATATAATATAATATAGTACAATATAGTACAATATAGTACAATATAGTACAATATAGTACAATATAGTACAATATAGTACAATATAGCACAATATAGCACAATATAGCACAATATAGCACAATATAGCACAATATAGCACAATATAGCACAATATAGCACAATATAATACAATATAATACAATATAATATAATATAATATAATATAATATAATACAATATAGTACAATATAGTACAATATAATATAATATAGTACAATATAGTACAATATAGTACAATATAGTACAATATAGTACAATATAGTACAATATAGTACAATATAGTACAATATAGTACAATATAGCATAATATAGCACAATATAGCACAATATAGCACAATATAATACAATATAATATAATATAATACAATATAGTACAATATAGTACAATATAATATAATATAGTACAATATAGTACAATATAGTACAATATAGTACAATATAGTACAATATAGTACAATATAGTACAATATAGTACAATATAGCACAATATAGCACAATATAGCACAATATAGCACAATATAATACAATATAATACAATATAATATAATATAATATAATATGTATAAATAAATAAAATAATATAATATAATATAATATGTATAAATAAATAAAATAATATAAAATAAAATAAAATGAAAAGCTTGCAAATTACGTTCAATTAAATCGATTGAACTTGGTCGCAAGCTGCGTCAGATTTGAACCGAACGCGCGCCGAATGCACAAAAATCTGGCTATAAATACAGAAAAATGTTCTGTCCAGACATTCCGAACTTGCTTCTGCCGGTCGGTCTATATCGAAAGCCAAACAATCCGCCCGCCTCCGCGAGCAAGTATAACTTCGCTCGGAAAACTGTGCTCACACACGGTTCCGTGTCTTTAGTTTGTCGAACGATACGGATATTTATATGTATCTACGGGAGATGACTCCACGCCGGAGAAAGTGTATCGGTGTCGCTGACCCCGCTGTT
This sequence comes from Megalopta genalis, assembly GCF_051020955.1. NCBI lineage: Eukaryota > Metazoa > Arthropoda > Insecta > Hymenoptera > Halictidae > Megalopta > Megalopta genalis. The sequence goes on from NC_135013.1 coordinate 33,714,733, forward strand.
ACATAAGATCTTCGTGTTACCCGGTCGTTCGTCGTGTCTTTATTGTTTAATGAAATAGAGAAATTAACGTGCCTGGCACGTGAACGTTGTGTCGCCCGAGACGCGGATTCAATTTTCTTTTGGAACAATAGCGAATTCAACATCGAGATCGAGTGGCTGTCGAGTGCGTTAATGACATTTCAAAAATTATTTACATTGCCGCGTGTAATATAATTACACCAGAGTATTTGTTGTTGTTAGATCAGTTATTATTATTATATATGTTATTATTATTATATATGTTATTATTATTATAGTTATTATTGCTACCAGATTATTTGTTGTCGGTGCTAGTGAGCGCTAAATTGACAGATCAGTGTTGCTTTACTTTCAATAACGATTAAATTAAAATTTAATTTCATCCGTTTCACAGCCGAACTGATAATTATTCCAAAATAAATATCATTCCAACAGAGACGCTTGTTCTTATTGTTACTAAAAAGATCTTTTAACCCTTTACGCTCGAAGCCATTCTAACCGTAAATCTAAAATAATTCTTCTGATTTACAGTATCTCCATTTTATACGACAAAGTGCATTTTGTGCATACGAAATTGAGTCTCGCGATGACTCGTACAACAGTTAAGCTTTTAACAATTTTTGACATCTAAACTTCGATAATATAAAAATGATTTTGGAACGTGAATTAACAATTCTAGTGGTGCCTCAGAGTCGCCACTCGAGCGCAATGAATGAAACAACTTGAAAAGTCATCCGATGGCCTGTAAACATTTTTCTGTCGTTGCAACGAATCCGAGATGGAAATGTCGAAGAAACGAAAGCCCGCGATCGACGATAGATCAATCGAATTTTCAAGCGTCGGCCGACGATTTGACGGATCATTTGAAGCAACTTCTTCCTTTACAAAAATGTTCTCCGAGGTACCGTTTACGAGTTATTAACGAAAAACAGTGACCAATAAGAATCGAGTACGGCTGACGCGAGGCGGCCCAGCCAACCGGCGCGCGAAGCCCAGTTCCGCTCGTTGGCTCGATCGCCTCGCGCCAGCCGAGCTCGCCTCTCATTGGTCACTGTTTTTCGTTAATAACTCGTTAACGGTGCCTCGGAGAACATTTTTGTAAAGGAAAAAGTTGCTTCAAACGGCCTGAGAAATCCAGAGAAATAGCCTCGCGCAGAATTCAGCCGTACCTAAAAGGTTAAGAACGATCCTGTTTGCTTTTCACGGCCGATTCGTCGGCGATCTCGTCTTCGAGGAAGCGATTCGCAGGTGGCCGGTTTCGGCGAGCGTCCGCGCGTTCGTACGGCCGCGTTCGTTTTTATCCGGCATCCCGCGCGGTTCCTCCTATTTTCTCTCTCGCCTCTCCTACTCGCTGCCGTGAAACTAATTTAGCTACCGAGACGATGACTGCGTGGAAAAAGAAACTCCGTCAATCAGTTCCCCTCCGGAGGAAATTGCGGCGGTAACGCGTAAACCCTGAGTTTTAATGTCGCCAAGTCGCGTCGAATTTTTCAGCGTCGCGCGGGCCGATTCTCGCGAACGCGCGCGCGCGCCGGTTGCATTATGCAGAAGCGACGGCAAACTTTTGATCGTTCACGACACAATTTCGTTATCCCCGCGTCCCCCTCCCCTCTGCTCGTCCGAGAGGCGACAAAGTAAATTGTCAATTTAATAAACCCGGTTCCGCGCCGACGAATTCTTGCCCGTCGTCGAGCTTAGGTTTTCGTGCGTTCCGCGACCGTGTCCGGCGCATGATCGTCGAAACAACGTCGATGCGAGTTCGATCGTCTTTGAAAATCAGTTTCGCGGTGCTCGCATTGATCGCGCAGTGTCGTTTTATGTCAATCAGCGATGTCGTTTAGAAGAAATTGGTTTTTGTAAAAAGAGAGTTCGCGTTCTTCTTTCGTTTCCCTTTTGGCTACGTTCATTTGAATTTCGGAATTATAATAATATAATAATATTATATAATATTATATAATATTATATAATAATTATTATATTATTATTATTATATAATTATTGTCAATGATTTTGCTTTTTTTTCTGTACAGCTATAAGGTAAGACTACGAGGTTATTATAGTCGAGTTGCAGATTTTTCTTAACCAGTTAGCTATTCGTATAATTATTCTTATTTTTTATTTGTTTCTTTTATGCTGGTCTGGCCTTAAAATGTTCCCAAAAATTCTCAAAATATTCTCTTGTTTTCACTGAAATGTTTCATTAAATTTCGCTAAAATTACAATTTAAATGGCCAATGGCTTTTGCAATGGCGTCACCGCTTTTTACGCGCGACGAGTATACTCGTCAGACACAGCTAACTGGTTAACTATTCGTATTGTACAATAGGACTCGATATCCCGTCCAATAAATAAATAAATAAATAAACAAATCTCTCGCATAAATTACAATATACTTAATCAATTTACAACGTGTCACGTCGTCGAACAGAAATCGATTGATCGCATAGTCAGCTTGGAACGGTCCGATCGAGGATCTTCGGCGCGAAAACAAAAATCGCAGTTCGTTTCGGCACGAAAGAAATGTCTAGTCTGAAATGCATCGAGTTGTCGATGTACTTTCGCCCCTTCCCCCCCTTGTTTCGTCTTCGAAGCAACGCTAATTTGTATTATTTTACTTCGGCCGACGAATCTTCAGCGAGACTGAAAGCTATCAGTTCGTCAGACTTTCAGGAATCCTTTGTAGCTCGTTAAACTTCGCGAATGGACTTCCTGCTCGAGTCATTTCGAGCTTCATAGGAACCTATTTCGGCCGCTCGTAACGGAACCATTCATTCCCGTCGACTTCATTAATCTTTGCATTCACGCGATCCGCGAAAACAAAAGCTTGTACCACTGAGAGCCCGCGATTCGCGGAAAGCATCGCGGAATCGCCGCCGAACCGTCACGATGGAACGCCGCTGACAACGCCGGAATCGATCTCCACCTTCGCGCTAAACGCGTCTCATTAGTTAACAATGTCTTTTTTTTGCTATGAATTTCTTACCGGAACATTTCCGTAACATTGAAAATTGTAAAAGAAGTAATCGGAAACCGGATGTTTTTACGTTACAGATGAAATGTAATCGTCGATTTAGCGAAAAGACATTTTTGCATCTTAAGCGCTTATTATTGGACTAATATTATATTAATATTATAATGTTATACTCTCTAATATTATATTAATATTACATTAATATTATAATATTATACTCTCTCTAATATTATATATTAATATTATATTAATATTATAATATATTATACCAATATTACATTAATATTATAATATTATAATATTATACTAATATTATAATATTGTACTAATATTATATTAATATTATAATATTATACTGTAATATTATACTAATATTAAATTAATATTATACTGTAATATTATACTAATATTAAATTAATATTATACTAATATTATATTAATATTATACTAATATTATATTAATATTATACTAATATTATATTAATAACGCATTGGACATTATACGTCCAATGATCGGAATCCGCAAAACGGAGAATTCCTCCGTTTCGATTTCATCGAAAGAGTCGCTCCGACTCCGCGAAATTTTTTAAACCTTTTCACCGACAGTCGCATGATCGAAAACCGTATAAAAAACTGAATGCGAACGTTGCAACGAACAAACCGTAATACAACCGCATAGAGAAACTCCGCGGTGTTCCGATTATCGTCGTCGCGATTTAAACGATTCGAGAAAAATAAAAATAAAATTCGGCGAATCTCGTCGAATCGATTGCTATGAAAAAGAATAACGTTGGCACCGAAGGCCCCGGTCGAAGTTGCACGGCGACTTGGTGCGGCGCGTCGTTTCGCAGGCGATCGCCGTTCGAGTACAAAGGGTTAATAATTGCAAGGAAAAACGGCTGGCCGAGAGCCGCCGGTATCGCTGCGACGACGGATGCAAGAGGCTGGTGGGGCCGGGTGCATCGTCCTCGGGGAGAAAGTTTGTTGCAGCAGCGTAATACGTGATCTAGCCCAACCTAGCCGAGCCAGACGAACGATCGTGCCAGCCAGACCTAGGATAAGATTGGCCAGGATTGAATCTCGTTCGAAGCTACGGTCGACCAGCTATGAGGAACGGTTGTGCAACCCGGTTGCAACGCCGCGTCGAGGCTCTTCTGAGCCACGAAAAGTGAAATGAGATCCATCAACCGATCCGTTCACCTCTCGTCTTAGGCTTGCTCGTGATTTTTGACTTTGATAATGTATTCCACGACCGGCTCGAACAGGGTTCTGGTCAACCGAACCACAGGAGGACTGTTGTCTCTCGATCCTCGTGGGAGAATCGACGGATTAGGTGATCGTTCACGGTGCAGCAATTTAGCTGTCGGTAGCGATCGAACGGACTTATAAGTGTCTTAAATGATATTTATAAGCAATAGATTTAGGCTGGGTTTGAAATTTTTCATAGATACGTTCGCATAATAATCGGGAATTGTAAAAGAAAGGATTAGAAAATATTCGATTGCTTCGACGGTTTTAGCGTTAATGCATTTTAGCGCTGCATAAAGTGAACTAAAGTAGGGATGTGCAATATGCAAGAAAGTCGGAAAGGTATCGTACGTTTCAAATTCTCGTTTCGGTGATAATGAGATGAGTTTTTAAGAGCTTTAAATAATATTTTCAATGTTAATAACACGTTCCGATCGGCCTCCAGTATTTCAAACTTGCTCGAAGCTGACCATTAGAAACGACGAAATTATTTCCAAGTAAATTGTGCAGTCTCCGTTCAATGCATTTTTGATTGCACAATTGCATTTGCAATACATTTTTTTAAAAGTTTTTTGCAACGAGCGAAACGAAGGATTTCTCTTATAGATCGAGAGATTTCGCCAAATCAAAATGCAATTGCGCAATCTCCGACGCATTTTCTTATCCAAAAAAACCTTGCAACAAGCAAAAAGGGGAAATTCTCTTATCGATCGAGAGATTTCGCCAAATCAAAATGCAATTGTGCAATCTCCGACGCATTTTCTTATCAAAAAGATCCTTGCAACAAGCAAAAAGGGGAAATTCTCTTATCGATCGAGAGATTTCGCCAAATCAAAATGCAATTGTGCAATCTCCGACGCATTTTCTTATCCAAAAGATCCTTGCAACAAGCAAAAAGGGAAAATTCTCTTATCGATCGAGATATTTCGTCAAATCAAAATGCAATTGTGCAATCTCCGACGCATTTTCTTATCCAAAAGATCCTTGCAACAAGCAAAAAGGGGAAATTCTCTCATCGATCGAGATATTTCGCCAAATCAAAATGCAATTGTGCAATCTCCGACGCATTTTGTTATCCAAAAGATCCTTGCAACGAGCAAACCGAAGAATTTCTCCTATCGATCGAGAGATTTCGCCAAATCAAAATGAAAAAAACCGCTGCGATTAACGCGGACGTTTCTCGGCGTTTTATCTCGAACACAATGATCGATGGGAACCGATTCTCGGTGTTCGCATTGCGCGGCTATTTTTCGTAAAGAACGTCGAGGCGGTCGAGCTGTATTTAGCGACGTATCAGCATTTTATTCTGAAACTGTTCGGCGGGCACGCCATCACGATTCCCGCGAAAAGAAGGAAGTCGTGCACCGAGCAAAACAGAGGAAAAGCCCGACTCGGCTATCGCACCTGTAACCCAGTTAATTGTTGTGCCTCGAGATGCTTGCACAACCATTGTTACGTTTCGATCTCGACAACGCGATACGGCCGATTTTCGTGGCGCGTACACGCGGGATCACGGATCTACGGAGCGAGCCGATCGCACGGTAATATTGTTTGCTGTTCGAGCCGATCGACGCCGATGATAAATCTCGTGCAATGATTTTATTGAGCTACGTAATGTCATGGTCGATAAGACCGCGCCCTCTCGAGCCCGACATAAACAGGTGTCGAAAGAACGCGCTGGTTAAATGATTGTTACGATTACATTTTGTTTGGAAAACTGGATCGATATTGAGGCGATCGGACGTCGAAACTGATCGTTGGACGTCGAATATGTAAGTTAACCTAATATCGAATACCTAAGTTAACGGAATATCGAATACCTAAGTTAATATAATATCGAATACCTAAGTTAACATAATATCGAATACGTAAGTTAACGGAATATCGAATATCTGAGTTAACATAATATCGAATACCTAAGTTGATATAATATCGAATACCTGAGTTAACATAATATTGCATACTTGAATGAACATAATATCGAATACTTGAGTTAACATAATATCGAATACCTAAGTTAATATAATATCGAATACCTGAGTTAACATAATATTGAATACTTGAATTAACACAATATCGAATACTGGAGTTAACATAATATCGAATGCCTAAGTTAACATAATATCGAACACCTAAGTAAACATAATATCGAATGTCTAAATGATCATAATATCGAATACCTAAATTAACATGATATCAAACACCTAAGTTAACACAATATCGAATACCTGAGTTAATGTAATATCGAATACCTAAATCAACATATTATCGAATACCTAAATTAACATAATATCGAACAGCTAAGTGAACACAATATCGAATAAGCGAGTGAACGTAATACCGAGTACGTAAGCGCATCACAATTAACAAACGTCCACGAACCGCAGTGAAATTCTTGTCGTCGAAACGAATATCCACTGACAGCCTCTAGACGATCGCGTGATTTATTACCCGCTCCTAGATCACGAGGATCTCACCAGGGAGACATCAATTGGGGTTTAGAAAGCAACCAGCATGATGCTGATTTCCGTCGACTCTTCATATCGAGCCGCGCCGAATTCGTTGCAGGCATCCGTTTCCATTCCAATGCGCGTAGTTACATTTAAAAATGTTGCAGTGGAAATTCCTTCGATCGTGAACAATGTAATTTACGCTCGAAAACATCCTGATCGAGTCGAAAGAAACTCTTGCTACGTTTACTCTGGCTACTTTGAGATCGTGCAACCGTGTAGCCACAAAATGAACGAACGATAAAAAAAGATCATAGTAAATAATAAGTATGGCAACTAATAATATATGTATATATAATATATACAATACAATAATATATAATATATATATACAATACAACTAATAATATTTGTAAATATAATATATAAATACAATACAATTAATAATATACGTATATATAATATATACAATACAACTAATAATATATGTATATATAATATATACAATACAACTAATAATATATGTATATATAATATATACAATACAACTAATAATATATAAGTATATATAAATATGGCAACATATATGATCATAATAAATCAGGTATACGATCGAGTATAGATCACAGTGAATAATAATGTTTAATTGTCTACTAGCGAATCAATTACCCGTTACGGGGATATTTTTTAAAACCGACATTTTTCCGCTTTTCGCATGGGAACCGACCAGTGTGCGGCGTTTAAAAAACGTAGAGCCGCTCGTTTCGACCGACTCGGCAGGTTTACTGTCAAGTTTCGCGCGTCCGTTTCCGTCGATTAATTATCTAATTAATTCCGAAGGATTCAAAGGAGCCGCACAGTCCAAAGGGGGCCGACGATATCGACGAGATTCTACGGGGTGTCCCAAAATTATGGTACTTCCGAGAAACTAGGAATTCCTTCTAGGAATTAATAACTCGTGAACGAAGCCGCGGATTGCAATTGTTGATTGCGGATTGTTTTTGAAATAAAATCGAACGACAACCGAACGATCTGAATTTTCCACGGAATTACAGGTACAGCGAAGCGGATGTAATCATTTTTATCAAATTTTCTACAATATCTAAATCTTCTACAAATTAGCCGGCTACAAATGGTCAGCTAATTAAGAATAATAAAAATGGCCGGCTCGCGCCTGCTGATCTCGTCTCTAATTGTTCACACTTTCTCGTTAATAACTCGCAAACAAAACGACGGATCGCATTTGCACGGAGGAAAAAGTCACTTCGGGCGATCTCAGGAATCCCACGATACCCGGAAGTACCTTAGTCTCGGGTCACCCTGTATATCAGTCCCATCGGCGGCAGCGCGCGCGCGAGTCAGAAGCCGGAAAGGGAAAACCCGGAAGCCACGCAGCGTGAAGCAACATGGCGGCGGCGGGGACCCGTGCCGTGCACGGACTGGGAATTACTGTGGTCTAGCGGTACCATGAGTAAGTTAGCGGTTATAATATTATACTAATATTAAATGAATATTATAATATTGTACTAATATTATATTAATATTATAATATATATATATATATTATACTAATATTAAATTAGTATTATAATATTATACTAATATTAAATGAATATTATAATATTATACTAACATTATATTAATATTATAATATTGTACTAATATTATATTAATATTATAATATTGTACTAATATTATATTAATAGTATAATATTATACTAACATTATATTAATATTATAATATTGTACTAATATTATACTAATATTAAATTAATATTATAATATTATACTAACATTATATTAATATTATAATATTATACTAACATTATATTAATATTATAATATTATACTAACATTATATTAATATTATAATATTATACTAATATTATACTAACATTATATTAATATTATAATATTGTACTAATATTATATTAATATTATAATATTATACTAACATTATATTAATATTATAATATTATACTAACATTATATTAATATTATAATATTATACTAATATTATACTAACATTATATTAATATTATAATATTGTACTAATATTATATTAATATTATAATATTATACTAATATTATATTAATAACGTATTGGACATTATACGTCCAATGATCGGAATCCGCAAAAAGAAGAATTCCTCCATTTCGATTTCATCGAAAGAGTCGCTCCGACTCCGCGAAATTTTTTAAACCTTTTCACCGACAGTCGCATCATCGAAAACCGTATAAAAAAAACTGAATGCGAACGTTGCAACGAACAAACCGTAATACAACCGCATAGAGAAACTCCGCGGTGTTCCGATTATCGTCGTCGCGATTTAAACGATTCGAGAAAAATAAAAATAAAATTCGGCGAATCTCGTCGAATCGATTGCTATAAAAAAGAATAACGTTGTCACCGAGGCCCCGGTCGAAGTTGCACGGCGACTTGGAGCGGCGCGTCGTTTCGCAGGCGATCGCCGTTCGAGTACAAAGGGTTAATAATTGCAAGGAAAAACGGCTGGCCAAGAGCCGTCGGTATCTTCTGAGGTCGCCCACTTCGAGCGACCTCAGGAATCCCACGATACCCGGAAGTACCTTAATCTCGGGACACCCTGTATATCGGTCCCATCGGCGGCAGCGCGCGCGCGAGTTAGGAGCCGGAAAGGGAAAACCCGGAAGCCACGCAGCGTGAAGCAGCATGGCGGCGGCGGCGGCGGCGGCGGGGGCCCGAGCCGTGCCCGGACTGGGAATCACTGTGGCCTAGCGGTACCATGAGTAAGTTAGCGGAATCCTCATCTACGCTATACTCCGGGAGCCAGTGGAGCGAGTCCGGCCGCGACTGGACTTCGGGTCGTTCACGGGACCCGGCCGCCTTTCCAGTCAACGACGCCGCCACGACTGAATGGCAGTGCCGTTGGTTATGGCGTGGCTATGGACTTTCACCTCTTTCCAGCAACTCCTCGAAGAGGTTCCCGCTTCCATTTCACTAGCGACCGTCGATCGCTGCGGACGTCGCCGTTCGAGAACCGCGCCGGATCGCCGGCGATCGCTGACCGAAACAGCTGATCGTTAGGCTGCGGATCTTTAGGCGAAATGAAAATTATGTTCGTGAAAATTCCGACAAACACGAGTCGAACAGAAATTTCTATTTTTTAGCAATTTCGGTGTGCTGAAAATAATACATGCGTATCCTTAAGTTTCTTTAATATTGTCGATGTTTTAAATTTCTATTTATAGTTGATGTTAAGGTTATATTTAATTTGAATTTTCAAATTATACGTTTTTATCGCAAGTGCATAAAGATCTGCATTCTATTTGTCCAGACTTCGATTTAAAATTAGGAAAGTGCTGTACATCTTGATGGAAATTTATGGAAATTTGTGGAAATTTATGGAGTATTTATCGTGTATTTCGGTACTGCGTTCAGCGTGATTAGTTGCTATTGATTGTAAAATTAGCTGCGGAATTTCGCGCAAGAACTGTAGCCTCGTCGATTGTTCTAATAAATTGGGAATGTTATGGAAAAAATCGAAACTTGGTGAATGTTGTCGCCTTAACGTATAATAATAATATAATAATGTAATATATATATATATAACATATAAATAAATTATATAAATTATAATATATAATATATTACAATATAATATATTATAATATAATATATTATAAATAATATAATATATAATATATAATATATATAATATATTATAATTATATAATTATAATATATAAATTATATACATTATAACTTAACAAGCCTAGATTAGGAAAATAATTTAAAAAATATACTGCAAAACTATCGTACACATTACACTACGTGTAACCCTACAAATGTTAACCCGCGAGTGGCCGCTAATTGCTATTAACCAGACGCGACATTAAACAAATTAAATAAGAAAAAAATAACTAAATGATCGTATAATAACAACGATCGCGGAACACAATTCTCGTTCGAAAGAACGCGGTTTAAAGAACTCGAGGATCGCTCGCACGAATCACGGGATGATCTAACCGCAGTTCCCGCTATAGTTACTCACGGTACCGCTAGCCCAAGGTTATTCGCATCCCGCATGACGCACGATCATTATGGTGCCCCATGTTCCACGGGCACCCTGTTTTCCCTTTTACCGTTCCCTCGACGGGACCCCACGAGGGTGAAAGTGGGATCACCGGGTTATTGAAACTGGGAAAGTGACACGCTATTTTCTTCTGCTCTTCTCTCTTCCTCCTCCCCCCACCCTTTCTTTCTCCTCTCTCTCTCTATCCCTTTCTTTCTCTTTTTTCTCTCGCTTCCTCTTCGCTGTACATTTTTTTTTTAACGAACTTACGCGTACCACGTTTAATGGCTCGTGCGGAGAAAGGGTGGTTGTTCAATCAACGAAGGGAGAACACGATCGCCGTCCCTCGAGAAGGGAGTTAAGGGCAAGAATGTAATTTTCGATGACGGAGGAATCATCTAGAACGCGCACGATCGTTGAAATATTAACGAATACGGTCATCGACGCTCGTGCGCCTTGAGATTTCTCGTCATTCGTAAACGCGAATCTTCGTTTAAAATGTTAGTGTATTATAATTATATAATGTAATATAAATATATAGTATAATATAAATATATGTATAATATAATTACATTTTGTGCTGTTGGCAGCAGTGAATGAATTTTCAGATAGGAACATTTTTAATCCCGAAAGTCGAATTCTTTTTGTTAGGATTTGTTGTTGTTGGACGATTCTGCGATGCAGAAATTAAATAAATATGTGTTGTTTCTTTTAACTGTTTCGATGAGTTGTCAATAGTGTACCCCCCCCCACAATGTTATTAAATTATTCTTGTATCTTCATAATTCGGTTACTCCATTTTCCGATAAATGCAAGAAATATAATATAATAATATATATAATATAATATAATAATATAATAATTAATATAATAATATTATATTATATTATTATATTATTACATTATTATATCACTATATTATTATATTATTATATTATTATATTATTATATCACTATATTATTATATTATTATATTACTATATTATTATATTATTATATTATTATATTATTATATTATTATATCACTATATTATTATATTATTATATTATTATATTATTATATTATTATATTATTATATTTTTATATTATTATATTATTATATTACTATATTATTACATCACTATATTATTATATTATTATTATATATCATTAATCGAAAAACTTAACTATTACTCAAAGAAGAATTCGTTCGGACAATAATCCGAGATAAATATTTATCGGAAACAATTCGAGCAATGCCCAATTCTCGCAGAATCAACAAACGCCGCAGAAAAATCTCGACGCGCGTTTAGTCAGCCCGCCGGATTCGCGCATTCGGGAAAGGAAATAAAAATTTCTCGTTGAGCACCGATACGAAGCAGAGCGGCATCGCGTCGAAAGCACTTTTCAAGTCTGTAATTACAAGAGAGAGAGAGAGAGAGAGAGAGAGAGAGAGACGGGGGCTCGCCGCGAGGACAAATCTCGTGAACACGGGCGCGGCGCGACGCGGCGGGTCGGTCGGATGACGGCGAGCGTATAAATCGTGTATGCGCTCTCGGATTATAGAGGAGGACAATGGAGTCACCGATAAAGCGCTGATGACACGACGTAATCAAAAGTCACGAATTATCCCGGCATGCATAATGCACGATCGCAGCTACTGCAACATTCATGCGAGCCCGCTTGAGGACTCCGCGCTCGCGCGGTTGCTTAGCGCCGCGCCGAATTTCCGCGATTACGAACGCGAACACAAGGCCCCGACGACAGCCGGACGGAGGACTGCTGGTTTTTTCTTCGAAGAATCCGGTGATCGATTGCGAACGATTCCGACGTGTTAACGATACTTTTTCGGAAGCGAAATCGTAACGAATCGAGGATTTCAGTGTGCGAATTAACGCGATTCGAAGTTACGCGACGCATTGTTTCCAGGTGCTAAGAAAATGCCACGCGGCTACAAAATATCGCCAAATTTTTTAGATTCAACGAAGTACCAAATGTGCGGTCCGAGCAGGAATTCTTAATTAAATATGCGCAAGATGAAAATATTTTCAGACGAAATACAGTAATGTCTCCCTTACTGACGCTTAGATTGTGCACAAAAATGGACGACTTGGGAAGAGGAGATACGATTGAACTGAGTCTCTTGCGCCTCGTTTTACAGTGACGAATTATCAACAACTATAAAAACGAGCCGCAAGGCTCGAATAATCGTGTCTCCTCTTCCGACATTGTCCATTTTCGTGGACAATCCGAGCGTCAATTAGAGAGACATTACTGTACGCGCGCAAGGCGAATACGAAGAGCTGAGAATAATATCGGCCTGCGTTAATATTTCAAGAATGAAAAGTATAAATATTATTTATATATATTATTAATATATTATATATTATTATAATATATATATATATATATATATATATATATATATATATATATATATATATATATATATATATATATACTACATAATATTATATTAAATATTATTATTATATATATTATTAATATATTATATATATTATTCGACTATCTAGTTTCTGATAATTAATTTCAATTTTCACAAGTTCCATCGAATCGCCGATTATAAATCGCCGTTTATAAATAATATTATGCGGACAGGCAGCACGATTCATTTATCAGTTCATTTATTCCATTTGTCCTACAGTTTTCGTTAACGTTTATTACGTTGATTACTACGTTTTATCAACCTTTGATAAACAATACCCACTTCGCAAATTTATATTTATATTAGTTCTACCGGAAAGTTCTGTCCGTTTGAGGAATGACAGGAAATAATAGATTTTTCATAAATTCAGTAATATTTATTGTACAATATAATTTCCGTCGTTACTTATGACCTCTTGCCAGCGTGATGGCAATTTGTGAGCAATATTTTTCAAAAATATATGTTTCAAACGAATATGTGCATATCTATTGAAATTTGCAATGACATTATCAGACAGAACTTTCCGGTAGACCTAATAATTATATAATATTTTTATAATATTTATTATATAATATTTATATAATATTTTTTTACAATTATATAATATTTTATGATATAATATTTTTTTACATATTATTTTTTCCGAAACGGTTGACTTTCCACGAATTTGTTGCAAACCGTTGCTTCTCCTCGATTGCCGTTCGATTATCCCAATGCTCGGCTCGACGACGCGTAAATCGAGAAGGAAATGCACTTTCTACAAACAACATTTTCGCTTTCATAGATAACGAACGCTCTTTCCCACCGCGCTCACCGTCGATACGCCGTCTACTTTCTCTCACCGAAGGCGGATATAAACAAAAAACCCGGAAACTGCACTTCCACGCCTATTCAATGTTAACGATATTAGAGTTCCGAAAAGAAAAGAAAGATCGAATCGGTTGCACAACGTTTGCGGCACGGCGTCGACGCTGCACGGGGCCGATTCATAACTGGATATTCCTGTATTTGAATCGAATAGAAATGCGGGGAACACGGTGAAACGTGCGCGCGTGTATATATATATATGTATCGTTTAATTAATATAGTTTAATTCAATATCATTTCCCTCGTTGCCACTTAAACGTAACGCACATACGATTTTCATATAATTTCAATTCGCGCCGCACTTTACGACGCCTCCATTCACAAATTTCGTTTCCGCGTCGATTTCGCTGAAATCGAGTGCCGTACGCGAACATAATCGCGTCGATTATTTTCGTTTCGTTTCGACATTTGCATTGTGATGTTCGTGTAAATATCTTCGAACGCGTGTTACGCAACAAACCAAGAAATTCCATTGCAAATTCAACGATACCGTTTCGAGGAATCTTAATTATTCGAATACGAAAACACGGACTTATTCTATTTTTAAGAAGTTCTACGTTTCGTAATTGTAGATAATAGTAATAGTATAATTAGTAGTAAATTGTAGTGTTAATATTATATATTAATATATTATATATCGATATTATAAATTAATATATTATATATCAATATATTATAAATTCGATATTATATATTAATGTATTGTATATCGATATTATAAATTAATATATTACATATTCATATATTATAAATTAATATATTATATATTAATATATTATAAATTCGATATTATATATTAATGTATTATATATCGATATTATAAATTAATATATTATATAAATTCGATATTATATATTAATGTATTATATATCGATATTATAAATTAATATATTATATAAATTCGATATTATATATTAATGTATTATATATCGATATTATAAATTAATATATTATATAAATTCGATATTATAAATTAATGTATTATATATCGATATTATAAATTAATATATTACATATTCATATATTATAAATTATATATATAAATATCATATATTGATATTATATATTAATATTATAAACTAATAATAAATAATATAATGACCATAATAATAACATAGTGTTATAACAGTAAAATATTAAATTAAGAGCACATAAAAGTCTATGCAACAGTATTCGCCGAGCAGCGGTTTTTACATTGCAAAGCGACTGTTATTCTAAACTTTTAGCGCACCGCATATTCTAAAATGATAAACATTGAATTACAAATCATAATTTCGGAATTTAAATTACAAAACTGCTCCGTATAATCTTTACAAGTTTCTGCGATTATTTCGGATTCGAAAGCCACGTCGAATTCATGTTAAAACGACGAATAAACACAATTCGTTTCTCGAACAAAATTTTCATTCGTGGACAATTCTGCGCGCGATCGGACAACGATTCGCGGTATTTCTGTGTTCGGTAGTCTCGCGTCGATGAATGATGTATTCGCTTCTAAATTCGTCGATGGCCTAAGCGCGGTGCATCGGCGTTCGGATACGAGGGCGAAGTTCTCGACGCGTTCTCGGGGACGGACAGGGGGGGACGACGGGGTCCCGTTGCATTCCTGCAGGCGATCCCGCGTAGGACGGGACACGGGATAGGTGAGACGAAGAGAGCGTGAAACAGCATGGGGTAAAAAGCCGGACGAAAGTGTTTTTACACGCGGGAGGTCCTGAATGCTTAAAAAAAGAGGGCGAAGGGGGAGCGTAGCGGGACGCGCGTTTTTCGTATTTACTTCGGGCCCCCGTAATAATCATCCACGTGGCGTCGATTACGCGCCGAAAGAATCGCATGATTAATGAACGAGAGCCACGTCGATTGGTCTAATTAAAATTATTCGGCGCCGCGAGAGTCGTCGCGCGATCGTCGTCTCTTCGCGAAGCGCGATGCAACAAATAAAAATTAATCGAAATTGTATTTGCTCGAACAATATAGATTTATAAAATGATAACAATATTAGAATAAAATTATAGATTTTAGGAAATTTGGGAAATTACGTACCGCGCGCAGGAATTTGAAAATTCGTTTCGAAAATGTTTAAAATATAAATACGACTTTCCTTGGGGCGAAACAACTTCTCGCCGATTAATTTAACGCGCGACGTGCTAATAATAACGTGAACAATCCCGCGCAAGGGAGAGTAAAAATATAAACTGTATTATAAACTGTGTGTCGAAGGTGAAATGCGAATAAAAAGGGAAACGGCACGCAGATCGTAATCTGCTCGAGAAGTTTATTGTTATAGTTATAAATTGTCCACAATTATAAAAACGAGACGCGAGGCTCGAATAATCGTATCTCATTTTCCCAAATTGTCCATTTTAGTGGACAATCTGAGCGTCAGTAAGGGAGACATTACTGTAATTGGTTGATTCGAATTTGTATCGCAATGATAAATACATAGAAATTGTATCGTAATACAATAATTATAAGAGGAGTAAAAGTTTTAAAATTCTGCAAATTTTAGATATTTTCTAGAGGTATTATTTTTATGAATTTTTGCGATCGTTTGTTAGCACTTTAGTGAAACCATTGTCGCAGTAACACAGCTCGCATTCTCAAATTTGACGAATACAGTAAAGTCTCCCTTACTGACGCACAGATTGTGCAGAAAAATGGACAATTTGGGAAGAGGAGATACGATTATTCGAGCCTTGCGGTTTATTGTTATAGTTGTAAATTGTCCACAATTATAAAAACGAGCCGCGAGACTCGAATAATTGTATCTCTCATTCCCAAATTATCCGTTTTAGTGGACAATATGAGCGTCAGTATGGGAGACATCGTTCGCATTTCAGCTCCGTTCTCGACGCAATTGGTCTTCGAACACCTGTCGCGTACATATATGTATAACACGCGATATTTCACCGTTGAACAATCGCGTCGCAGCTAAATAGTCGGAACAAATTGAAGATTGAGGTTATCACGACGCGGTCGTTCCACCGTCGGGCACGCTAAAAAGGCGAGCAATTCCGAGGTACGTATCGTCGAATTGTCGCGACGACCGAATAATTCGCCGGGCATTTTTCGCGATCGTAACGACTCGCGCTATCTTATCCGCTTGCCATTGAACTTCGACAGCCGATGGACAACAATTACGTACGGCCGTGAACGGTTCAATAATGGCTCGTGCGACGTGTCTCTTAATGCACAACAGGTGACCCGCGCGCGCCTTAACAATGCGGCACACGTGGAACGGATAATCGGCGCGACATGTTGAAACGACATCGTGCAACATAGAGAAAAAAAAGGAAACGGATTCGACAAAGTATACAGGGTGTCTAAAAAATGTCTCGTAATCCGGAAATGGGGGGTTCCTGAGGTCATTCGAAGTAACTTTTCCCTTTGCGAAAATGCAATCCGCGGCTTCGTTCACGAGTTATCACCGAAAAACACTGACCAATGAGAAGCGAGCTCGGCTAGCGCGAGGCGGCCGAGCCAACGAGCGGTCGAGGCCCAGTTTCGCGGATTGGTTCGGTCGCCAGCCGAGCTCGTCTCTCATTGGTCACCGTTTTTCGTTAATAACTCGTGAACGAAGCCGCGGATCGCATTTTCGCTAAGGAAAAAGTTACTGCGAATCACCTCAAGATTCACATTTTCGGATTGCGAGACATTTTTCGGACACCCTGTACAATCGGGAACTGCGATTCAGCCGTTGACCGACAACAAGCGCCGCGCGGGAGGCTGCGACGATAAAAAGTTCCGTTGTCTGAACGTTTTTTCCCGCCGCGAATCGCGAGCCGCTCGGCGCCGATTATTATTGGACGGAGAGCGGAGTCGACGCTCGACTTCGTCGACGTTCCCGACGTCTTCCGTCGTGTCGCAAGCTTCTTCATCTATGTATCATCTCACGCGACCTATTGGCCAATCGGCCGTTGCTCGAAACGCCGCTTCTGATATTTAGTCCGGGCGAGTTTCGCAACCGTCTCGCCGTCGCGATTTGTCACGCGACGAATCGAATCAATCGTGAACTATGCTATATAACTATACAATACTTTTCGGGGACTCTTGACACACCGCGACTCATCGTTTAAGCGGGGAATCGAACGAAACCTGGCCCTCGTCGGTTACTTTAACACCGGCGCGACGAAACCGTCGGCGAGCATATTTCCGGCTGCTCGTTTCCCGGACTTCCGAAACACTCGTGGAACGATCGTGCTAACGTGAAAAATTGTTCGCTTAGGAATGAATCACCGTTCGTAGATGATTATGGGGGGGGCGAGGTGGGGGGACGATCATTTTCAACGCAGAGTATCGGTGGGAAACGGCTGCGGTTTGTCGAAGGGCCGTTTCGAGGAGGTCGACTCATCCCTTTCGGTTTTTGGTTTTAACCCTTTGCACTCGAGTGGTAACTGTGAGGCACCGTTAAGATTTGTTATATCACGCTCTAAGATAATTTTTATATCAACAAAGTTTAGATTTAAAAGATTGTTAAGAGCGTAATTGCTGTGCTAGTCGCAAGAGACAATTTCACGTGCATAAAATGCACTTTGTCGCGTGAAATAAAAACACCATAAGTGAGAAAAATTATTTTAGATTTATAATTATTTTTTACTTACGATTAAAATAGCTTCGAGTGCAAAGGGTTAATTTAAGTTCATTTTTTAGGCGTCGCAGCTCCTTGAAATGTTCAAAAACCGAAAGAATTTTATACAAGAATGATCTATACGGCTTTGAAAGCGTGCTTTTCCTCTGAAAATTGAGTTAAATCTTTTCTCACGCGTACAACAAATGTAGCAAAAATTTAAGAGAAACGTTTAATTTATTCGCTGCGCGCTGCAAAAAAGCAACATTTTCGTTTCGACTGTACAGAATAATGCCATCGTCGACCGTATTCTTTATGACGTAAAACACGTCCCGCGACCTTTCGTGAATTTTGCGCTTCTCGAAAGTTTCAAAATATTTACATAAGTGTTACAATATCGCGCGAACAACTAGGCCAAGTTCGACTCGTACCGATATCCGAGTCTACGAACATTCGTACGAACGACGTTCGCTGGATTTCAGAGCGGAAAAACCGCTTCAACATTTTCCACCGAGATCGTTGCTTATTTTCGATCGGTTAAAATCGTTTAAGGGAACGCAATGCGGTTCGGTTACGCGAACATATTTCGATTTAATTTTAACTCGCAAATATTTCACTATTTCAATGTTTCATTAATTCAATAATTCACGAAGCGCGCAATACTAACGAAATGTCAAAATTCGTTCGCCTAAAATCGTCGAACACGTTCAGAACTAGCGACCAAATAGTGACAACGTGTGTATACACATACTATACATATGTACATAATTTATTCTATGCATAGAACTGATTCGTGACGACCTGTAATTTCCTCGTATAATTGTTTAATGTCTTTCCACGATAGAACTAATTGGTGCGCTAAATATAGAAAATTCGTTCGAAACGATTCCTCGAGCGTTGTGCGATAAATTGTCCCTCGCGGCTTGTTTTTATAGTTTCCGATTGTCGACAATTATAAAAACGAGATTCATGCCTATCGAATAATCGTATCTGCTCTCCTCAAATGCTCCATTTTTGTTCCAAAGCTATGCAAAAAATTCGGAAGAATTTGCTGTATTCAGAATCGAAAACTTGTCCCTCGCGGCTTATTTTTATAATTTCCGATTGTCGACAATTATGAAAACGAGATGCAAGGCTATCGGATAATCGTATCTGCTCTCCTCAAATTCTCCATTTTTGTTCCAAAGCTATGCAAAAAATTCGGAAGAATTTGCTGTATTCAGAATCGAAAAATTCTCCCTCGCGGCTTATTTTTATAATTTCCGATTGTCGACAATTATAAAAACGAGATGCAAGGCTATCGGATAATCGTATCTGCTCTCCTCAAATTCTCCATTTTTGTTCCAAAGCTATGCAAAAAATTCGGAAGAATTTGCTGTATTCAGAATTGAAAAATTCTCCCTCGCGGCTTATTTTTATAATTTCCAATTGTCAACAATTATAAAAACGAGATGCAAGGCTATCGGATAATCGTATCTGCTCTCCTCAAATTCTCCATTTTTGTTCCAAAGCTATGCAAAAAATTCGGAAGAATTTGCTGTATTCAGAATCGAAAAATTCTCCCTCGTGGCTTATTTTTATAATTTCCGATTGTCGACAATTATAAAAACGAGATGCAAGGCTATCGAATAGTCGAATCTGCTCTCCTCAAATTCTCCATTTTTGTTCCACAGCTATGCAAAAAATTCGGAAGAATTTGCTGTATTCAGAATCGAAAAATTCTCCCTCGCGGCTTATTTTTATAATTTCCGATTGTCGACAATTATAAAAACGAGATGCAAGGCTATCAAATAATCATATCTACTCTCCTTAAGTTCTCCATTTTTGTTCAGAAGCTGCGCAAAAAATTCGGAAGAATTTGCTGTACAGTAATGTCTCCCTAACTGACGCTAAAATTGTGCAGAAAAATGGACAATTCGGGAAGAGGAGACACGATTATTCGAGCCTCGTAGCTCGTTTTCTATAGTTATTGACAATTCGTGACTATAAAAACGAAACCGCAAGGCTCGAACAATCATATCTCCTCTTTCCAAATTGTCAATTTCTGTGAAAAATCTGAGCGTCAATTAGAGAATACATTACCGTATTCAAAATCGAAGAACTGATCGATCCGACACGGATCGGTTTCCGGCGAAGGTCACTGCACAGAAGAGTTCAACGACCCGGTCTGATGTAACCGCGAGAATAATCTGTGGCCGGAGCATTTATAAACAGACGAAATGTGCAAACTCATGAATTAGTTGATAACGGCTGCTTGCCGAACGAGATTTCGCACGGACGCGGCGCGAGTCCGCGAAATACGACGCCGGCGAAACGACGAAACCTTAACATTATACACACACATATGCAACGTACGTGTCCTCTTCGCGCGACAGATGAATGAAGTCGGAGCTCGAGCGGAAGATTACCGGAGCCGAAGCAATGTTTTTCGGGAACGTGTACGGCCCACGGGGCCAGATAGCGAGAGAAATTCGAAATTGGCCGTGGTTGCGCAAATCGCGGAATGATAAATCGGTTTCGATGCGCGCCCGCGCGGCATTGAAACATTCCCCGTTAGAACGTTTTATCTGGCGACGGCGATCCGTTCACCCGAAACGGCAATTAAAATTAATTGTAGCAATAATGGTGACCTTGTAGCCGGCCAATCTGCATACCGTTCGAAGTAACCGGTGCCTCGATAGGAGGCACAATCACGTGGGCAGAATCGAAGTAAAGGGGAATGAAGCCGTTCCACCACGCGCCGGCTAATTGCCAATGGCAGATTAATAAACATGCACTAACGATCCGCTCGCGGTACTGATTTATGCACGCAGCTCAATTACGGTGTTTCAATTGCCGTTTTTAATGTTTCAATGCGTCGAGTTCAGCGTCGCGTCGGCCGCGCGTGGAGCGCGCTGATTTTTGACCAAGTTTTCAGGATTCGTTACGAGAGAACAAAAATTACGATTTACACGAATTTTATTTGCTGAGATCTAGGCGTTGATCTACTCATCTTTGTACAGGGAGTCCCGAAAAAGGCTCGCAATCCGGAAATGCGGGTTCCTGAGGTTATTTGAAGCAACTTTTTCCTTTGCGAAAACGCGATCCGTGGCTCCGTTTACGAGTTATCGAGGAAAAACAGCGGCCAATGAGAGGCGAGCTCGGCTGGCGCGAGGCGGCCCAGCGCACGAAGCCTAGCTCCGCTTATTGGCTCGGCCGTCCAGCGCCGCGCGAGCTCGCCTGTCATTGGTCACTGTTTTTCGTTAATAACTCGTAAACGGAGCCGCGGATCGCATTTTCGCTGAGGAAAAAGTTGCTCGAAATCACCTCAGGAATCCCCCATTTCCGGATCACGAGAGATTTCCGGGACACCGTGTATAATTTGCAACAGGAACACGACGCGAGCACAAATAATACATATTCTGAATGATATTCGTATACTTTGAACATAATATAAAGTGATAAAAATAATATAAACAATAAACAACAATTCAGCTCATCGAAGGATGTACAGTCGAGATCAGTGCTTCGCAAATAAAAATGATTTTGTACGATAATACATTATTAATTCCCTAATTTCTCTGTTTTTTACCTTAGCGTACGTTTTCGTCGATGCTTTAACGAAGTCCAAAGTAGTTTTGGCGCAGCGAAAATGCGAATCGAGTTGGAAAATACGCTGTACGAAACAAACGTTGACCCTTTTCAAAAGCTTCAGCTTTAAATTACTTTCATTTCGTGGGAATATCTGGGGTCGATTCTCGGCACCGAACGTGTTTGTCCGCTGTGTAAGTTGCTTTCTAGCCGGCAGTTTTTTTCCCCGGGATAAAGTAGATAGTGACCGTGTCGCGAAGTGTATCAACAGCAGTGCTCGCCGGAGTCCATTCACTATATGGTAATACACCGCATACATTTCGCACATAATGCAGCTCATGATTATTCGAGCGACTTTAAACGTTCGGGCGATAGAATGTTGCACTTGAAAAGTGAAATCGCTTTCGATAGCAAAAATATAAGCTAGGCTCTCTGCGGCGCTGAATATTCATCGGGCCGTTCGAACGATATCTCTCGTCAATTTTGCTTCTCGACGTTGCCGCGAAGGATGTTCGACGTTTACTATTCCGTAAACAACAATCCTGCTAACGTTTCGTAATTTCGCATTCATACGAATCGCTTCGATTGTCTACGTTGTTACGTCGAAACACGGAAAAACGGTTCGAACGCGTCGCGTGTTATTACAAACGACATTAGCGCGCGAACAGTATGGATTAATGTGAAATTCCGAATAAAATGAATAAACATTAGTATCATCGAAGCATGCGTTATTAGAACTGCGACAGCTGCAACAGTGCAGGTCGAAAGTGTTGGCGCAGGTCATAGGAGAGCGAGTTAGAATCGCATTGGCGTAAAGTCGAAGATTTTCGTAAATTTCGATTTGAAACGCGATCGATGTGGACGCGGAAATTCTCGGGGACGCAAATGAAATAAATTATGCGGTCGCTATAAATTAACTTAACGCCGAGTTATCTTAACGATAAATTTGTCGATCGGTGCGCGAAACACGTGCGTAAGTAAACAATGACACGCTCGGTGGTCTCGACAAGAAAATGCGACTTTTACGCCGCTACGATTCTAACCTGCTCAATCGACCGTGAGCGTTGAATTAATAATTTCTGAGTTACGTTGGATCAAAGTTGACATTCAAATAAGCGAGAATATTTATCTGCGACTCGATTGCATCGAATTGACCTATAACTTCGCCGCCGATGTTTGCGAGGTAAACGTTTCAATACCATTATTAACGATGATAACGTATATCTATCTACATTTAAAGCTATCTTCGGAGAATATTTGTTTCTTAACGGCGTTTCTAATAGCTGCAGCTGTTGGCGTTACGCGCGAGCAAAAAGCTCTAATTGCATTGGGAAAACAGTTCTTCCGATCTTTCTTGATAATGCTTTGTATTCTTAATTTTTGTATTTAATTTAATTCTTATTTAATTCTTTGTATTCTTCTTAATTAATCTTCGTGTACTTAAAATACTTTGTATTCTGTGCTCCTTCTATTTTTTTTCATATTTTTATTACCTCGAGCACGCAAGCGAATTGCTATATTTTTATGCAAAACGTACTGGAATAAAAATATTTCGAAGCTCTTTCTCAGAGTTATAGTCAATTCTCCCCAATTTTCCTTCAGCTTGTGAACAAAAGTGGACAATTTGGGATTGTCATCGCTGATAGTTATAAAAACGAGCCGCAAGGCTCGAATAATCGTGTCTCCTCTCCCCGAATTGTCCATTTTTGTCGAAAAACTGAAGGACAATTAGGGAGAATTTACCGCATTTGTATCGTCGAAATCGCGTCACTGTTACACGAGTCTCTAATAACTAAAAATCTGATCGAAATGGAAGCACGACTTTTGGTTGTAATTTGGAACGAACAATGCACGAGGGTTCGAGAACGCTGCACACGGCGTTCGGACGTTGTTCGATGATCTCGCGCAATGATACAACACGCGCGCGGAGACTCGCGCCGGGGACCAATTCTGAACACGAGGTGTTTAATTCCGAATAATAGGCGACAACATCGCGCCGATGCTTCGTCGAACGTCTGACCGGACCGCTCGCTGATCCTAAGTCAACGAAAGCATTATCAGCCGCGCGTAATAAGCTGCTATCTCGGAGTAACCCGCGGTCAACGTCCAAACACCCGAATAAACGATGGCCCGGTGTTATCTATGCATACAGGGTGTCCCAAAAATGTCTCGCGATACGGAACCGTGGGGTAGCCGAGGTCATTCCGAGTAACTTTTTCCTTTGCGAAAATGCAATCCGCGGCTTCGTTTACGAGTTATTAACGAAAAACACCGACCAATGAGAGGCGAGGGCGCGAAGTTCGAGAGCCCGCGGCGCGAGGCTTTGACAGAAGGTAGGGACGGACTCGAGCCGCGCTCGAAGCATCGAACAAGTCGCGAAGCGTGAACTTTCCGGATTTTTGTTTACTACGTAAAAGTGATATTTTTAAGAGAAACGCTGTTCAGTTTTACTTTGGAACGTGCGAAGAATATTTACTAATTTTTCGGACGTCACGTGTGTACCATAAAAATAAAATAAAATACCAACTGGAACGATCGGCTGCATTCGAGCGGAAACGAAATTTCTCCGTCCGCGGAAGATCGAAAGGAACGCGACCAGCCTCATCCGCGTCCGAGTTTCTGCTCTCGTCGAGTTTTCCCATCGAACAATCAGAAATTGCCTTTCGTCCGTGGAAACGGAGCTCCGTTGCTGGAGCGTTGTTTTGTAAAAATGCGACAGAAACAGAGGATCGTTTACGGCAATGTATTCAAAATGCATTTACAATCATTTCCAATACAGATGAAATATTTGAGAGAGTTCGACGACGACTGATTCGACGTACGGAAGCATGCATTTTTGCAGGAGCTTTTTTCGAACGTTTCTTCGAACTGTCGCGATGAAACATCTTCGAAAGCTTCGGTCTTTTTTAATAAAGCATTTTCCGACATAATTTCTAATTTATAACAACAAGTTTATACGAGCTTTTCACATCCGTTTGGCCACATGATAACGCTTGGTGTAAGGTTGATCCGAAGCTTTCTGGATACCCTGTATATTCAGCGACACCGAATCGAATTAACTATGTACAAGCGCGCGTTTATATTAAGAATTGTCATCTTCTATGATAGAGAATACGTCAGAGTTATCAAAATAGACTCTAAAACACCGCTCGATCGATTCTATCAAAATGTAATTTCCATCGTGAAACGTTCAATAAATTATAAACATGTTATAACTCCATTGAACTCTATCAGAGTGTGCGATATGTACAATAAATGCCTAAACGTCCGCGACAAACCGCTAATTGATTTACTTATAGCGAATCGTTTGCTGCGATTAGCCGATTACAAACTTCTTTCGCGATCGTTTCCGACGAATATAAATCGCACAGATTTTTATCTGCGAATTTATAGATCTCGGAGGAGTAAATATAGGCTTTTATCAGTCCAGTGAACGAAAGTGCTAAATGTCAAGGACCCTGCGCGAGCTATATATTCATATTCACGTGGTTGTCACACGTTAGAGCGATTCGTTTGAGAAAACGGAAATTAGAGAATCCCTTTGTATTTCAACGAAGTTATAACCAAAATGTAATAATTAACAGTCGAAGGTGGTTATATAGAGGTGCTCGAAGACGCAGGATAAACCAATTGATATAATTTCTCGCCGACTAGACGTCATCGATCTTACGAATTACGATTTGTAGTGGCTCCTCGTGGTTGGGAAGCGATCGTTTCCAGCAGCCAATTGAATTAGCGTCTACTCCTACGGAGATTCTGAAGCAGCGGATAATTAAGCTCGTGCTTGCCAACGCAAATGATGATGATATTACCGAGCGTTTTTCCCTTCAGCTACTGCAAACTGTCTTATCGATCTCGGCGCGGCCACGTTTCTCTAGCTTTTCTTTCGTCGCCTATTAAACCCTCGCGATTACTTTCGCAGCCACGTCGATTAACAGTTCTCTGTGCTTAATCATTTTTCCTAACAGAACAAGAAAACTTTTCTTTCTCAGATTTCATAGATCTTCGTCGCGAAGTCCGACTCGTTATGGTGAAAAGAGCTAAAGTTGTGTTCGTCGATAGAAGTCATCCAAGACGTGTCCAGGCGTACGTGATTTTTATGATTTTTTTCCTAGACGATCGTTCACGATATAGGAATAAACTTTCGTGCATCGTATAGATACGACCTTAAACTACAAGAATACATTTTTTAAATTACATTTACGTGCAATGTAAGCGCACTTCTCCTTGAAAGTAAGTCAGGCTGCGCAAACGTTTCTTCGTCATAGGATCTTTCGGTCGATGAATCATTATTAAAATCATTACAATCGACCACGAGGAACGAGTAAACAACATTGATCAGAGAGAATTCATTTTTCTAGAAAAAGAATCATTAAGGTTCTTCTTTCGCTTCTCTTTCGGTTTAAGTTCATTTCCACGTCACCTTGTAATCAAAATTTTTTGCTTCGCATTGTCAGCGGCATCGTTATCCTTTCGACAGCTAATCCGCGAAATCCTTATTTATCCAAATGTACGTTCGATCGGCCCGCGAATCCCACCTTAATCTCCGGACTACTTTCTACAATTGCAACATCGTGTGAACGGTGGCAAGCAAGTATGTACGTCGTGGTAAAGGCTGGTAATTTCGTTTCGCGGCGAGGCGAGGATACGACACCTTTTGCATCGACGCGCGGGAGGGATCACGCCGCTCGATCTTGAAGAAGATGGATTGCCGCGAGTGCTATATATATATCTACGCGAACGTCAATTGGAACGAGCAGGCGAGCGTATTGAGCTTAGTCTCCGCGTTTCGCCGATTTCTGCGGCGCGAAGTACGGTAATTTCTCCCGGAAATGTCAAATTTCGCGTTGCCGTGAATTTCCCTGTGCTAGTACCAGTATTACGTCTATGTAATTTATTGCTACATCGATGCTAAGGGTCGACGGAAGTCGGTCGACCGTGTGATGCGGCACGCGACGCAAAACATTCCCGGAAGACAATGGAAAATGGTCTGTTTTTGTGTTTGTTAGGCAAGAAAAACGCAGCAAAGCTGCGGGATACGTGGCTAAATTACAGTAATGTCTCCATAATTGACCCTCAGACTATGCACAAAAATGAACAATTAGATAGAGCTTTTTAGATAGAGTTTTTGTAGTCACCGATTGTCAATAAACTGTAAAAACCAGCCGCAAAGCTAGAATAATCGTATTTTCTCTTCTCAAATTGTCCAGTTTTGTGCATAATGTCAGTGTCAATTAGGGAGAATTCACTGTACTGGATGCGTGACTGTCGAATCGTGGCACGTGGTCTCCGAATTGCCTTCAATCGTATCATATGGCCTCCGAATTGTCTTCAATCGTGTCACGTGGCCTCCGAATTGCCTTCAATCGTATCGAGTGGCCTCCGAATTACCTCCAAATCGTATCATGTGGCCTCTGAATTGCCACCAAATCTTATCACGTGGCCTCCAAATTGCCTCCAAATCTTATCACGTAGCCTGCGAATTGCCTTCAATCATGTCACGTGACCTCCGAATTGCCTTCAATCGTATCGAATGGCCTCCGAATTGCCTTCAATCGTATCACGTGGCCTCCAAATTGCCTCCAAATCTTATCACGTGGCCTGCGAATTGCCTTCAAATCTTATTACGTGGCCTCCAAATTGCCTCCAAATCTTATCACGTGGCCTGCGAATTGCCTTCAATCATGTCACGTGGCCTCCGAATTGCCTTCAATCGTATCGAATGGCCTCCGAATCGCCTTCAATCGTATCACGTGGCCTCCGAATTGCCTCCAAATCATATCATGTGGCTTCTGAATTGCCTTCAATCGTATCACGTGGCCTCCGAATTGCCTCCAAATCATATCATGTGGCTTCTGAATTGCCTTAAATCGTATCATGTGGCCTCTGAATTGCCTTCAAATCTTATCACGTGGTCTCCAAATTACCTCCAAATCGAATCAAGCAGCCTCCGAATTGCCTCCAAATCGTGGCAAGAAATTAGTCTCGAAGAATCGCGACTTAGTATTCTCGGATTTGCCGGTTTCAATTCCGATCACCGTGCATTTCTCGGAAGAAATTACTTCCGCATCCGCTTTCACCGCTTCCGTCAACACTGTTTACCATCGATGAGGGTATGTTTCCTGGACTTTCCCCCCTGTTGATCGAACGGCGCGTCGGATCCTGGTCAATTGTCCATCGACCGGCGTTTTTCGTACCTGTTCCCCCGTCGCGTGTAATTTTAGAACGGCGCGCAGTCTCTGCGGGGGGAAGGGGCGGGGGGGAGGGATAACTTCACAAATTGTTCGAAACGTCGACAATGAAAAAGTTTGCCCGCCGTTCCATCCTCGCGCGGCCGGCTTGTGCTATAGACATCATTTTCAGTCACGGATAACGCTATTTTCAGGTGCGCCGGTGCATACTCTTGCCGTACAAATGCGCGCGACAGATTTAC
The DNA here is from genome assembly GCF_051020955.1 of Megalopta genalis. Lineage (NCBI taxonomy): Eukaryota > Metazoa > Arthropoda > Insecta > Hymenoptera > Halictidae > Megalopta > Megalopta genalis. Next base: position 33,743,338 of record NC_135013.1, read on the forward strand.
GCATTATAGATCGGCCGGCTAAAAATATAGTTCACGTGCAGCTGCGTGGAGTATGCCGCGACATGATTAGACGGAACGACAGGAACTACTCCGACAGATTTTAATTACATCGTTCCGATGTATTTGTTCCAGGATCGCTTCGCTTGAATTTTCGCGGCGAGTTCGCAGCGCGCTGACCGATGCAGCTCGAACGAAGCGCTGAAAATCTAGATCCCGAAGTAAAATATCGAACTTCGTTCAATAAGCGTAACAAATGCGCTGCGAATTCGATGCGTTTGCGACAAGAATGTGTAGATCCAAGTGCAAAACGTAACAAAGGTTTCGAGAGCTTCGAAATTGTCTCTTAAGCTTAAGATGACTATCAAGCTCCCGCGTCTTGCAATGAATGCAGACGATTTTTATTTGAATATATATGTAAAAATCTACAAATACATAAAACGAATTAGCAGCAATGCGCCAGCGAACTGTCGCAACGAGGGACAAGAGACTCGAACGTCTCCAGCGAGGCTGTCATCCGAGCAACCTCGGGTTACACATGCACCGTGAAGTATCACCTGCAGATTTTCTAACCACACTTTGACGCTGCTCCGCGACTTGTTTAGACACGGCTCGTATGATAAAGGGACCTTATTCATGACAGGGGCCATTATCGGGAGCGTACGCAGGGCCGCGTTGTCCATTAGGCACTTTGAGCGCGGTGCCTGGGGCCTATGAAAACAGACTCCGGTACGATATCTGTCCCCGGTGGCGCATCAAGGGAAACGGAGAATAGAAAACTGTCCAGGGCCTGCGAAAACCTTAATGCGGCCCTGGTCATATTTGTCCGATAACTAGCCGAGGGAACGCGGACGTCGCGCCGCTGTAGAAATAGTTTCGCCGACCATAACTTCGGGCATACTTCCTCCGTCGGAAAGTGCCTTTGTGCCTGAAACGAACCACGAGGCTTTCGGAAAGTTTTCTTTTTTTTTAATAAAAGCGAATGTGAGAAATATCGCGAAGCTAATTGCTCGACCAATTAGCGTCTCCTTTTCAGAGCGCGCGAGTATACGCGTCGCGAGAATCAAGCGACGACGATTATACTCGTCGCGACGCAAAATACAGTAATGTCTCCCTAACTGAAGCTCAGGTTAGGGAGAGCCTGAGGCTCGTTTATTATAATCGTTGACAAATCGTAATTATAAAAGTTAACTGCAAGGCTCGAATAATCGTATCTCCTCCTCCCAAATTGTGGACAATCTGAGCGTCAATTGGAGAAACATTACTGTACTGTAATGTCTCCCTTACTGACCCTCAGATTGTGCAGAAAAATGGACAATTTGGGAAGAGGAGATACGATTATTCGAGCCTTGCAGCTCGTTTTTATAATTCTGGACAATTTATAACTATAAAAATAAACCACAGAGCTCGAATAACCGTATCTCCTCTTCCCAAATTGTCCATTTTTCTGCACAATCTGAGCGTCAGTAAGGGAGACATTACTGTCTTCGCCAAATTTGAGAATGCGATCTGTTTACTGCGACAATGGTTCCACTGAAGTGCTAACAAACGATCGCAAAAATTCACAAAAATAATACCTCTACAAAATATCTAAGATTTGCAGAATTTTAAAACTTTTACTCCTCTTATAATCACTGTATTCCAATACAATTTCTATATATTTATCACTGCGATACAAATTCGAATCAACCAATTACAGTAATGTCTCCCTTACTGACGCTCAGATTGTCCACTGAAATGGGCAATTTGGGAAGAGGAGCTCCGATTATTCGAGCCTTGCGCCTCATTTTTATAATTGTGGACGATTTATAACTATGAAAATAAACCGCAAAGCACGAATAATCGTATCTCCTCTTCCCAAATTGTCCATTTTTCTGCACAATCTGAGCGTCAGTAAGGGAGACATTACTGTCTTCGTCAAATTTGAGAATGCGATCTGTTTACTGCGACAATGGTTCCACTGAAGTGCTAACAAACGATCGCAAAAATTCACAAAAATAATACCTCTACAAAATATCTAAGATTTGCAGAATTTTAAAACTTTTACTCCTCTTATAATCACTGTATTCCAATACAATTTCTATATATTTACCACTGCGATACAAATTCGAATCAACCAATTACAGTAATGTCTCCCTTACTGACGCTCAGATTGTCCACTGAAATGGGCAATTTGGGAAGAGGAGCTCCGATTATTCGAGCCTTGCGCCTCATTTTTATAATTGTGGACGATTTATAACTATGAAAATAAACCGCAAAGCACGAATAATCGTATCTCCTCTTCCCAAATTGTCCATTTTTCTGCACAATCTGTGCGTCAGTAAGGGAGACATTACTGTCTTCGTCAAATTTGAGAATGCGAGCTGTGTTACTGCGACAATGGTTCCACTGAAGTGCTAACAAACGATCGCAAAAATTCACAAAAATAATACCTCTACAAAATATCTAAGATTTGCAGAATTTTAAAACTTTTACTCCTCTTATAATCACTGTATTCCAATACAATTTCTATATATTTATCACTGCGATACAAATTCGAATCAACCAATTACAGTAATGTCTCCCTTACTGACGCTCAGATTGTCCACTGAAATGGGCAATTTGGGAAGAGGAGCTACGATTATTCGAGCCTTGCGCCTCATTTTTATAATTGTGGACGATTTATAACTATAAAAATAAACCGCAGAGCTCGAATAATCGTATCTCCTGTTCCCAAATTCTCCATTTCTGTGAACAATCTCTGCGTCAATTAGAGAGACATTACTGTACCGCCGCTTCCCCGTGACGAGTATGCTCGTCGAACACAGTTAACCGGTTGAGAAGATCTTCGTTTTCAAGGACTATAGCACGGACAGATCCGATGAAAGCAAGGACGACGAAGTTGCAGAGAACCGACGCGCCGACCGACCAGACGCAAAGTCCTTCGGCAACTTTGTCAGCGTTGTCATGCGACCTCCGCGTGCCGGGTTGCAACGGGAGAAAAATACTTGCGGCGAGGACACTTTCCCTGGTCGGCTTACCCACGGGGAAACACATGCAATGATCCTGCGAGAGTGGGGATCGATGGCGGATCGATTCGAGCCGTTCGAGCTGTGCGCACCGTCTATTCCGGACTCGAGTCAGAGGACTCGAATGAGGAAGACGCGGTCTTGCTATAAACGCCCCTACGAAAATACACGTTGATTAACAAACGGGCGTGGTTTATTATTGCGTCGTGCCGCGCGCGTAGTTATCTGGTGAAACGGTTCAGACGCGTACGCTGCAAATGCATAAACTCCGCAGTTTAATCATGATTACGCGAAAACGAACCCGCCGACCCTTGCAGGACCTGTCTCGACGAGCGAAAGGCTTTCGCGCGTACGTCTCGTCGCGCGATACAAATTTTCGTTTCGATTAGAAAGCGAAATTTCTATCTTTCCTTTTCGAATAACTGCTTTTTGCTGTTTTTCGGTGTTAAATTACTTTTGGCCTTTCTAAACGCGCAGATTCGATGTCGAGCAATTGTCGTTAAAAAATCTAGTGTTTCCTACCTTCGATAATTATATTTTAGATTAGAAAGCGAAATTTCTATTTTTCTTTTCGAATAACTGCTTTGTGGTGTTTTTCGGTGTTAAATTAATTTTGGTCTCTCTAAACGCGCAGATTCGATGTCGAGCAATTATCGTTAAAAAATCTAGTGTTTCCTACCTTCGATAATTATATTTTACATTAGAAAGCGAAATTTCTATTTTTCTTTTCGAATAACTGCTTTGTGGTGATTTTCGGTGTTAAATTAATTTTGGTCTCTCTAAACGCGTAGATTAGATGTCGAGCAATTATCGTTAAAAAATCTAGTGTTTCCTGCCTTCGATATTTACATTTTAGATTAGAAAGCGAAATTTCTATTTTTCCTTTTCGAATAACTGCTTTGTGGTGTTTTTCGGTGTTAAATTAATTTTGGTCTCTCTAAAAGCGCAGATTCGATGTCGAGCAATTATCGTTAAAAAATCTAGTATTTCCTACCTTTAATAATTACATTTCAGATATCTTAGAACTTAACGATTCACTCTGGTGGATTGATACTTGTTTAAAAGGAAGCGCGAGTTGGAACGATTAGCACAGTTAAAAACGTTTCATTTAAAAAGAAAGAAAAGAACATTTACCTTTACGCGTCCACTTATAGAAAAACGAATTACGCGAAATTACGCTGGCGTCGGTGACGTTCAACTTTCGTTTGGCACATTTTTCACTAAAATCAATACCCTACGCGGTAGTCGAAGCGGTTCTGATTACGCGCGCCAGCGTATGTACAACAAGTAGAAACGGTTAGTCATGAACAGACACGTTAGCCGTGCCGACTAAATGGCAGTGCCATTATGGCATGCGTCCCTGCGAACTTCAATGCCTATTTTCCATGCGAACAAAGCGTCGCATGAGAAAAGTGTATTCCACGTTTTCTGTACGTTTCTTCGTCTAGTATCGATTTCAGTATTTTACATCTCTAAATATGTTCAGACGTCCCGCCCGTTCGAAATTGCTTTTTCTTTGCGAATAAATATCCAGATAATTGCGGACATATTCGCGAAAACATGATCGAATATCGATGCGGGGTTGAAGAAAAAAAAGCATCGGTCACTTTTAGTGTTCGGTGGAGGATTGAGCAATTATTTTGTATATCCAATTTTCATAAATCTGGTCACGGAGACCGGAAGGCAAGGGTGCCTTCTGATAAGAGGACTGCGTTGGACCGCTCAACACTGAATCGTTAATGAAAAAATAACGTTTCTATCGAGGCGAAATTTCTGACAAATATTTGAGCCGTTTATTTTGAAAGTGACATAAGTCACTTTGTTTTTAAGTAGATATATCTAAGGGTTTGCGTGTTTTAACACGTTTAGAAATATGGATGCTAACTTTCGAGAAGATTTACTTGTATTTATTGTCTCAGGATACTGATATTTTTCTCAGTATAAATAATTTCGTGTAATCATGAAAAAAATCACCACTTTTCATTACGGTAAAGTGACCTATGCCACTTTCAAAATAAACGGCTCATTTAAAAAAAAATAGCCGAGAATTTCCAAGTGCAGAATCTCTATCCGCGCCAGCGCGAAGGGCAAAAGTATCGAGTTACTTGGTATAATAACCCAGCTCCGCCCTATTCCTGCCGTCCAAACATTCCGAGCCCAGCTTAGCAATTAATCTATCCGCGGCGCCCTAGCCTAGGGAGCAGTTAGCACCCTCGTTTTCCCTTGAAAATGGAAACACGTAGAGGGAAAAGGAAGCTCGGCGTCGAATGGGATCGGAAATCACAGCAAACGCACCGACAGCCCGTCAAGTCGGATCCATTCCCGAGAGCGAAGACGAGAGAGAGAGAGCCGGCCGGTTTGTTTTTGCATAGTCGCGCGAGCCGCCAAGGCAATGGCGTGGCCGTGCGAGTAAACCGATTACATATGCGCTCTCGATCAGAGGACGATCGTTGCAAGTGCGGGGGCGCTGCTCGCTCCGGCGTCGGCCGGCTCGCGCGAGGGGCGCGGTGGGAGGGGCGTAGCAACTAGGGGAACGGCGGTGGTGGGGACGGCGCGTATTCGCGCTCGGAACTCGGAACGCGATAGGGGAGTGGCGAGAGAGGGGCGGCAGTGGCGTAGGCCGGGTGGGGGTCGTTCGGTGGCAGCAACGGCGTGCTCGGTGTCATTGCCTCGACGCTCGGGGCGGCCAGTGACTCCATCACTGACCTAGTGCCGAGCGAGCCCGAGCGCTCGCGGAAACGGCCGAGCCAGCGGACGTCGACCTCGGCCGGCCTCCAGCGCGAAGCGCGACACACACCGATACTACGAGTAGCGCCCCGCTACCGTACAGATCGAGCTTTGTCCTTCTCTCTCCCGGCGTCTCCCACCCCGCCGCGACCCGTCCATGCGTACTCACGCTCCGTCCCCGTCTTTCCCGCTGTTCCGCGTCTTCCTCGCACGATTTGTTTCGATCTCCGTTCCACGGGCCTCTTCTCTCGTCTCTCTTTCGTCGAGCTCTCCTCTCGGCTTTCGATCTCTCGGAGCCGAACGAACCACCCATCACTCACACACTCCTCGCGGACTCGCTCGCTCGCTCGCTCGGAGACGCGGCTTCGCGCACACGCTCCCGGGGCCCCGGTGCCGAAAACCGCGGAAACACGGGACTTATGGTTACGCGCGCGAGTTTTGTAACCGCTCGAGGAAGCGGAGCGTCGGACGCACGCCGCGCCGCCGGCCGGTCCGTCTTCCTATTCTACTGACGCTCGCGCGACCCTAGGAAACCGATCTCGCTTCTCGACCATCGTCGCCGTCTTCCAACATCGTCGTCGTCGACGGCGGCCGCGTCGGTGACGCGAAAACGGAGGCCAGACGCGCCTCGGTTACCGCCGTGCCGCTCCTATGACCAGACGTATCGGTTTTACGACGGAAGTCTGGCTAAGCCGGGTTCATTGTTCCCCGGGAAAAATTTGTTAGCTGATTGGAGCGCAGTTAGAGAGTCGCGTGATTGATCGAGCCACGGTTCCGCGGCTCGACCCCTAACGAGGCTCCGTTGTCACTTTTATCGATACCCGCGATCGCTCCTGTTCGACATTTTTGTTCAACGTTGCCCGACAGAGGAGAGAGAGCCGCCGCCGCTTTCCACGACCACCGCTATCGATCGATCGACTGCACAACGTCTTTCGTTTCGGTTTCAAGTTGAGTCATCGCGGCTGCGAACCTCGTTCGACGTTCGCGAGCCGCATCGATTAACGCCTCGTCGGCTGGATGCGTTCTTCTCGGCGACGCGACGCTGCGAATAAATCGTTCTGGTCACGTGCGCGGGGATGCGGCTTTTCGGCTGGATCATGCGAATTCATCGTCGACTTAAAAGATGAGGATAGCGCTAAGAGGTTCCGAGTTGGTTGAGCGTAGTTCTCAGATAGTTTCGTTACGGCGAAGATGTTATGGCAACCGAGTTATGGCTAGACTCGTCGTCATCGAGTCTAGCGGTTTAATTGTTTTATATTATTTATTTGTTAAGGCAGCTATTTTCTAATTCGATACCGGATGTTTCGCTGGACAATTCATAACTAAAATATTTTGGAATAATATAAGGAGAGATTATTATTATAGTTATTACTCGCAGTAATATTATTATTTGAAGATGAGGATAATGTTAAGTGGTTCGGAGTTGGTTGAGCGTATTTTTCAGACACTTTACAGCGAAGATGTTATGGCAACCAAGTTATGGCAAGACTCGTCATAGTCAGTTTAGTCGAAGCGGTTTAATAATTTTATGTTATTTATTCGTTAAGGCAGCTATATTCTAATTCGATCCCGGCTGTTTCGTTGGACAATGCGCAACAAAAATATTTTGTAAAAATGTAACACGAGATTATTATGATAGTTATTACTCGCAATAATATTATTATTTGATGATGAGGATAATGCTAAGAGATTCGGAGTTGGTTGAGCATATTTTTCAGACACTTTCGTTACAGCGAAAATGTTATGGCAACCGAGTTATGGCAAGACTCGTCGTCGTCGAGCCTGGTCGAAGCGGTTTAATTATTTCATGTTATTTATTCGCTAAGGCAGAGCCATTTTCTAACTCGAACCCGGCTGTTTCGCTGGACAATGCGTGACGAAAATATTTTGCAAAAATGTAACGCGAGATTATTATTATTATACTTATTATTCGCAATGATATTATTTTTACAGCTATTATTTGCAATAACAACGAGCGAGATCACATTTCTCAACCGAGTTTCATCCGATCGCGTAACGAGAATTTGCACAGTGCACTTTTTAGGTCTCGGTAACGTTCGCACCCCTTTTTTCACCGTTCCACCGAATCGCAATTTTATCGAAAAACGCTATCGCTCGTTGTCCGAACAATAACGCGATGTGCACCGATTCCGTGGCGATGCTTTCCGAAAAGCGACGCTTTCGTCCGGCAGGACTGCGTCGGTCGAAGGACACGCCGGCTGTTTTCACGGTCGATCCTGAGCGATTTCAGTTACGAGGTCATTTTTACCCCGAGCGAAACACGCGACCCGAAGATTCCCGGTGAACCAACTTCCGGGACACCTTGCACGCCGCCGGCGAACATCCGCGACAAATACAATGAGATTGTAAATCAAGCGGACGGCCGGCTATTGAACGTTTCGTGCCGTAGGAAGTATCGTTGGCACGTGTATGAATCATTACGAGAATGGTAACGTCGGGGGCCGCACGAAACGGGAGGAGGACGACGACGACGGGCCGAAGAAAGGAGGCCCCCTTGAAAAAAGTGCGTCCTTTTCGGGAAAAAGATTCATTCCGTTCGGCATAGGGACGCACGCATACACGCATACACGCACGCATACAAGCATGCACGCACGCACGCAAGCGTGCTAATAGCTATAAGAATATAATAATATTATTATTATAATATTATTAATATTATTAATATATATATAATGATATTATCAATATTAATTAATAATATTATTAATATTATTAATATATATAATATATATATTAATTATTATTATAATATTATTAATATTATTAATATATATATAATGATATTATCAATATTAATTAACAATATTATTAATATTATTAATATATATAATATATATATATTAATTATTATTATAATATTATTAATATTATTTATATATATATATATATATATATATATAAAATATTATCAATATTAATTAATAATATTATTATTATATATATAATAATTTCGCGTGCACGAGCGCGCGCATCGTGTCGATGTCGGATCGTTGGGACAAGATCGGGGAACACGAGAAAGTCGGGTCGCCTCTATGTGTGAGTGAAACCGACACGCCCAGGAACTTAACAATTCCTGGCCGCGTCCTAATGAGCCACGGAACACGTAAAAAACCGCTGTTTATTGTCTCGTAATACACGTGATTCACGCTTCCGGGTTACCATTGTAACGTGGGCCGGGTTTATTCTTTCGTGTTTCGCTTCAGAAAAAGATTTTCAAGAGGCCCGAAGAGAGATACGCGCTTGCATGGACTGTCCGACGCGAGTACGCGTTGCGTAACAGCATTGTTACCTTTATCGTCTCTTTTCGCTAAGGTCCCGAGTCGATGAAAAATATGCGGAAAAGATCGTCCGGGGGGAAAAACTACGGTAATGTGCAATTTGTCGCAGGTTGCGGATACGAAATCGATTTGCACCTTGCACTTGTAACAGCAACTTGCTGCACGGTATAGTAACTTTTTTAACGCGTTGAATGCCACGTCGGTTTTACGAGGCTCGAACTTTTATCTCTTGCAAGGCTCGAACTTATCTCCTTTTCCAAAATTAGCCATTTTAGTGGACGATCTGAGCGTCAGTAAGGGAGACATCACTGTACAGTAATGTCTCTCCAATGGACGCTCAGATTGTCCAGAATTTAGGAAGAGGAGATACGATTATTCGAGCCTTGCGGTTTGTTTTTACAGTCACGAATTGTCAACGATTATAAAAACGAGCTGCAAGGCTCGAACGATCGTATCTCCTCTTCCCAAATTATGCATTTTAGTGGAGAATATGAGCGTCAGTAAGGGAGACATTACTGTCTTCGTCAAATTTGAGAATGCGATCTGTTTACTGCGACAATGGTTCCACTGAAGTGCTAACAAACGATCGCAAAAATTCATAAAAATAATACCTCTACAAAATATCTAAGATTTGCCGAATTTTAAAACTTTTACTCTTCTTATAATTACTGTATTACGATACAATTTCTATGTATTTATCACTGCGATACAAATTCGAGTCAACCAATTACAGTAATGTCTCCCTTACTGACGCTCAGATTGTCCACTAAAATGGACAATTTGGGAAGAGGAGATACGATTATTCGAGCCTTGCGGTTTGTTTTTACAGTCACGAATTGTCAACGATTATAAAAACGAACGATCGTATCTCCTCTTCCCAAATTATGCATTTTAGTGGACAATATGAGCGTCAGTAAGGGAGACATTACTGTCTTCGTCAAATTTGGGAATGCGATCTGTTTACTGCCACAATGGTTCCACTGAAGTGCTAACAAACGATCGCAAAAATTCATAAAAATAATACCTCTACAAAATATCTAAGATTTGCCGAATTTTAAAACTTTTACTCTTCTTATAATTACTGTATTAGGATACAATTTCTATGTATTTATCACTGCGATACAAATTCGAATCAACCAATTACAGTAATGTCTCCCTTACTGACGCTCAGATTGTCCACTAAAATGGACAATTTGGGAAGAGGAGATACGATTATTCGAGCCTTGCGGTTTGTTTTTACAATCACGAATTGTCAACGATTATAAAAACGAACGATCGTATCTCCTCTTCCCAAATTATGCATTTTAGTGGACGATCCGAGCGTCAGTAAGGGAGACGTCGCTGTACTTCGCTCCGATCGATTTTTCATGTTACCCCCGGCTCCTTCTTATTTGTCGTTGGCTCTGGTCGTGACACAAATGACTAGTTAGCGTTACCCACGCTGTCGAAATTGGACTTCCCATTTAATGGTGATTGTCGTACGGGCCGATGCGCGTTTGCCTCTTTTTTTTCTTTTTTTTTCTTTCCTTGTCATTGTGGCAGAAGCGTTCCGCTGTTCCGAGTTATTGTGCGCGGATGTAACGGGAGCCGATCGTGTGGTCGGACAGAAAATTATGGTAAGATATACGGGATGCGTCTGCAGCCGGTTTTGTGTAACTTGGGTAGACGCGGTGGGACCGGAAGAGAGATAAATGGGCCTTGCTGCACAGTCACAAACGAACCGTTCAGTGTGCGGCGAACACTTTCCAACGTGAACCGATAGCGCCTCGAATCGCGCGTCGTAACGTTTACCGTCACGTCCAGACGTGGAGTATCAATGATCCCGATGGTAATTGTAGCAAACACAAGCATTGCAAACTGTAACAAAATCTAACAACAAATCCGAGAACGTACTGTTTTCGAAAACTGCGACAAATGCGTGAGATCGAGTAAAATTGTATTGAGAAATTAACTTTTCGTCTTTCGAGAAGCTGGGTGACTCGCTTAGAAAGCGTTTCGTATATTTTGTTAAATATTGGTGAAATATAAATAAAATATTGTGTTCTTTATACATTTCAGTTATGAAGAAATTCGTGCTATAAAAAGTACTATATAGTACTATTTATGGTACGAATTTTATATAGTACTTTTCATATATAGTAATTTTATATAGTAATACTTATAATATTATATAGTACTATACTATAAGTACTATAATATTATATAGTACTATACTATAAGTACTATAATATTATATAGTACTATACTATAAGTACTATAATATTATATAGTGCTATACTATAAGTACTATAATATTATATAGTACTATACTATAAGTACTATAATATTATATAGTGCTATACTATAAGTACTATAATATTATATAGTACTATACTATAAGTACTATAATATTATATAGTGCTATACTATAAGTACTATAATATTATATAGTACTATAATGTAAGTACTATAATATTATATAGTGCTATACTATAAGTACTATAATATTATATAGTGCTATACTATAAGTACTGTATAATATCATAAGTACTATTATACTGTGAAGACTACATATGTATATATCGTACTATACAATTCGTACGTATAAAAAACATCAACGCACAATTTAAATGTTTTAATAAATTGCGACGTAAAGACGGCAAAGAAGCTATTTAATTCGTCGAAAACTACGGACTAAGAAATGTGCACAGTAATCCACACGCTTGCCCTACGTTCAATCAGCATCACTTCCTTAGCGACATAAACTAATAAAAAGATTGAAAATGAAGCTTATTATGATGAAGCTTAAAATTACGTCGTCCATAACCCGACCGCGCCAATTATGGTACAATTCGAACGAAACAATTCAATGTTACGCAACGTCGAAATCGTCGAACCCGAAGGCCAAAAGGGTCGAGCGAGTTTCTTCGTGCAGGGACGAAAGTTTCGCGGGCGGGCGCGCGTCTCGTTCGCCGGAAGGGTTGGAAAAGGGGGACGACGAAAGTAGGAAAGAAAGAAAGAGAGAAACGCGGGGCAGGTACGGCGCGCCATGTGCGCCGCCGAGATTGGCACGTTCCTAACCTACCCCATTCGTTAACCTGACCCGTGTCGCGATTCCTCCGCAGGTCGATTCCCATCGAGCGCGGATTAACCTACATACGCGCGGGCATTTCTGCGGGGCCGCCGCTCCGCCTCCGCTCCTCTCCGCGCCTCGCCGCGCCGAGCCGAGCCGCCGGCACACGGCGCGTAGGTGCTCGTCGATACAAAATTAACCGGCCCTCACCCTTCCGCCGGTAACGTCCCAGTCGATACGCGCCAACCCTCCCTTCCCCGTGGAATCTGCACGACCTTTTTACACCCTCTCGTGTGCGCGCCTCTCCCTTCTCCCTCCCCCCCGTCCCTCCCCGTCCTTTCTACACCCCTTTATCTCGCTCGCTCCCGCGAACGTGAATGAATAATAGAACAGCATTATGAACGTTCACGCGGCCGTGTGAACTTTCGACGATCGTTCGACGACCGTTTCTTGCGGCCGACGTTTTTCTATTCGCGGCCCGCGTAATCGTCGGAACGGCGATCGAGAGCGGTCGATGGCGGAACTTTTTGCAGCGGCGCGCGGCCGAACACGTTCGGGACACGTTCGGCCGCGCGGACCGCTGCTCCGGTCGCGATTTGAATCCGAGGAGATTGAAAATTGGGCCGGCTTTCTTGCCGCTGCGGAAATCGGCACGCTGGAAATCGGCCCGTCTCGCAACGGCGTTTTCCTACAACCAGCGATAATTGCACCTTGGGTGCTGGAAAGGAACGTGCACGCGCGGGCGAAATAATTGTTGCGAGCGGATCGTTCAACCCTTTGCAGTCGGAGCCATTTTAACTCGAAGTACAAAATAGGTTTTCTGAACTATAGTGTTTCCGTTTTATATGACATAGAATTTTGTAACTCGTGCAACAATTACGATATTAAGAGGTTCATAAATATAAGCAAAATTTGATAAGGTTAACATTATTTAACTCGTGCGACAATTACGCTATTAAGAGTTTCATAGATATAAGGAAACTTTGATAACGTTAACGTTATTTTCAAACGTGGCATAACCATTTTTAGTGGCGCCTTAGAGTCGCTACACCAGGGGTGTCAAATTCGCGGCCCAGTCAATATATCGGACGCAAAGTAAAAATAAAATAGAAACAGTCTCGGCCAATAAAATTTCTCCCGAAATAGGGAAGATAGTATCAGAGAAGAGATGTCAAGTATCAGGACGTAAACAATATAATTTAACTTTATATATGTTTATTACAATGTACTAGTCAAAATAAAAATATTTGTTTCTATGAACATTGATATTCTTTTGCGGCCCACCTAAAGTTAAGCATTGTTTATTTGGCCCAAGTTAGCTTTTGAGTTTGACACCCCTGATATAAGCGATCAAAATCTACGAAATTCATTTTTTAACCGTTTGACTGCCGAGGAGCGCTGTCGCGCTCTTCTTACGTTGTGCCAAAAATGCGAAGAGCGCGATAGCGCTCCTGTTATTTTTTTTAATGCCAAGACCGCGGAGAGCGTAATAACGCTGCTCTGAATCACTAGAATCTGTGCTTGTTAGCAATTTTATTCGCAAAATTAATTCAAACAAATTTATGCGAATAAGTGGTATTTTTTAATTTCTGTTGTTGCAAAGCAATACAAGCGAGTTTATTGTATGAAAAGTGTTTTACATTTTTCCCCATACACGCGCAATTAGTGCCGCAGTTTTGGCATACGTCCGAAAGAATACGTCAGCAGCCAAACGGTTAATTATCATTTCGCGGAGACATTTCTAAAGAGTTGATCGACGAGATTCCGCGGAAGAAGATCGATCGTTTCGCTGTTAACGCGAAACCTACCCCTGCGCCACACGATTGCAAAGGGTTAATAGCGATTTTTCTTTCACGGCGTCCGCGATGGAATACCGCGAATTCGACGAGTTCGTTGTATAATTGCCGAGGCGACGCGCGAAACGGTAACACAGCGAACGCGAATGCGGGGTGCATCGTTTCATCGTATACCCTTAATCCTTTACGATCGATGATATTATTGTCGGAAATTGCAACTAAACCGACGGAGCTTCGTTTAAGATTAAAATGCACCAGACGGCGCTTCCACCTTTAATCGAATTAGCCACACGGCCAAGTGGGCACATAATAATAAGATAAGGCCGCGAGTCGTCTAGCGCGCTACTTAGAATCACCTCGCGAAAGATAAGTCGCGTTACGTTTCCTGTTTTCCCTATCTTCGAGTTACTTCGAAGATAAACTATCCGATTCGGCGTAATCGCTCTATTCGATTAATACCTTCGACCGAATTGCGGAAAGAAGCTTCGAAACGAGGAACGAAGTTTCATTGCCGAGGTACAGTGCCACACAAAAGTGTTGTTATTGTTATTGCTGTTATAAGTGGCCTGCAAAAGCGTTGTTGTTGTTATTATTATTGCCATTATAGATGGCCCGCAAAAGCGTTGTTATCGTTATTATTGCTATTATAAGTGGCCCGCGGAAGTGTTATAAATACGTTGTTCAAACTGCGATAACTTTTTTCAAACGGGACTAAGTGACTTGGATTTTCTTTTAGGTGATAGAGGGACTAGTCTGTGCTAGACGATGATTAAAATGCCTTTTTTTAAATTTGTTATTACTTTAGATGATAAAAATAAAATAGAAAACTCTCGATTTTTAACCTTTTTATCTGAGGTTATAACGATGATTTAAAAATTGCCTTTTACAGGTCTCGATGATTTATACGCGTGCCGAGAGTTTAATCGAAATCGGCTAGCCCAGAGAAAGATTTATAAAACTGCAGATTTCTTCTAGTTCTTTTTTTGTTGTCAAAATTGCGATAAAACCGCGATTTTTGCCACCTTTGATTCGTCGCAACACGACTGATTTCGATACAATTTTCAGCACGCATACAAGTTACCGAGATCTGCGAGAGCCATTTTTTAGGCTCAGATAAAAAAGTGAAAAAAAACGATCGTCATCGTCTAATAGACCAGTCCCGCTATCATCTGAAAACAATGCAAGTCACTTAGTCCATATTTAATACGTTTGTAGCGGCCAGTCGGCGCGCATAAGAGAAGATTTATTTCTCGCGCAAACGACTAACATATTTATGACTCTCCTTCGAAAAGGCTATCTTTGAGTAAACTGTTTTCTGTGCGGATGGCAATAAGCCAGTAGAGTTTCTTTTTTACCTGATTCTCGATAGCCTACGAGACCGTCATAAATAACGGGAAATTCCGAAGGGCACGCAAAACGGACCCGAACGCCGGACGTCCGAGCGCAACGGCCCTGAGGAAAACCCAGGCCGTTACATCATAAAAAACGCACCCACTCCGATCACCACGCGGTCCCAAAACGGGACGCGCTCAGGGCGTAAGGGACAACGCGGTGAGAAGGAGATGGACAACGCTGATTGGGAAAACCCATTCGCGGGTCAACCAATCAGGGGGTGTCCAGAGCCCTTGCCGGGGGCAAACAGGAAAATATAAAAAGAGCAACAGTGAGACGCTCGCTCTCATACCTCGCATACCTTCGATACTTCTCATACCTCTCTTGCTACGACGTCACGTTACCCGAAAGTGTTTCTACGCAACTTAATAAATAAAGTTTAATAGTTACACAGCACGCACCAGTTATTTACCAGAACACACCCCATAACTAAACGTTCAGTGCCGCGTGAGTCACTTATGGGTGACACGAACGTTTAGCTAGGTTTTCGAAATTCATTTTTTATTGCGATATATTGAACGAATATAATATTACCAGGCTTTCTAGAACACAAAATAGCTGAACCAATATTTCCTACGGTAAATTTTCTAATTTCGTTGTCATCGATCAAGTGACATCGTGTGAATTTCTCGAGTTAATATTCGGCACTTGACGATTTTTAAAATTAATATAAAACAGTCATCGCGTTCTAAAGGGTGTACGAACGGTTTCGCGGGCCACCGTGAATCCGGCGAAATTCGGCGGCATTCCAGTTTTTAACGGAGCAACGACCCAGCTCCGAGGCAACGCGAAAACGACGAGCGTTCTAATTCTTTGGTCCGCCGCGGCGCGGATCCGAGACGCGAAACGGAGTCGTATTGAAATGTAACTAGATGAGCGTCGAGCGCGTCTGCGACGTTTTATTCAAGAATCTCGGCCAAGCACATATTTTATCAACCAATTCGGTCAAGTCCACTCGCCATTGTCCGGCGCATCGGATTTCGAGGAAATCGGTCGAATTCATTCGAAATTACGTTTCCCCTCGGCGATCGCTGCCCGTCGTGGCCCGTCCCACATTCTCGAATTCCAATATTCAGTCGGAGCCAGACTCCGCTAACTTTCAAGATCACCGAGCTCCGATCGCGCTGTCCTGTCGAGGGATCGAGGGATCATTGAATTCTTTCGCCGAGCCCCGGAATATTGTGCCAGCCGATGTCTATCGCGCTCTTCTAGTTTCAAATATGAGCCGTTTATTTTGAAAGTGGCATAAGTCACTTTACCGTAATGAAAAGTGGTGATTTTTTCATGTTTATACGAAATTATTTATACTGAGGAACAAATACAAGTAAACAAATAGAGATAGATATACTGAGATAACAAATACAAGGATATCTTCTCGAATGTTAGCATCCATATTTTTAACCGTGTTAAAACGCAAACCCTTAAATATATCGACTTAAGAACAAAGTGCCTTATGCCACTTTCAAAATAAACGGCTCATATACCGCTGCTCGTTTGCAACCAGGCTGCGCGGATCTTAACGCAAAATACAGATTCAACCGAGACTATCGTACGAAACGGAAATTAATATAATAATCTCGTTAACCCTTTCTTAGGCACTTTTAGCGCGCATACGGACACCAGGCTCGAATATTCCCACCACGTTAAAATGTGCTGTCATCTATACAAGGTGTCCCAAAAATGTCTCGCAATACAAAAGTAGGCGATTCCTGGGGTGATTTGAAGCAACTTTTTCCTTAGCGAAAATGCGATCCGCGGCTTCGTTTACGAGTTATCAACGAAAAACAGTGACCAATCAGAGGCCAGATCGTTCGGAGCGAGACGGCCGAGCCAATGAACGGAACTGGGCTCCGCGCACTCGTTGGCTGGGCCGCCGCGCGCCAGCCGAGCTCGCCTCTTATTGGTCAGTGCTTTTCGTTGATAACTCGTAAACGAAGCTTGGGAGAAAATTTTCGCAAAGGAAAAAGTTGCTTCGAATGACCTCGGGAACCTCCTGTTTCCGGATTGCGAGACATTTTCGGGACACGATGCTCGCGATTATCCTAATTATTGGACACGAAATGGCGCGGATTCCGACGATTAGTCAATTAAAATTAGTCGATTAGTCAATTTTAACCGGAAGAAAGGGCCCGGAGAAACCGATGGGAAACGACGAGCGGCTCGAAAGAGTTTGCCCGTGAACCGGCGCGATCGTTCCGAAAGGGGTGGGGGGGACTAGTGAGGGGCCCGCGAATTCTGTTTCCGCGGGAAGGGAAACGCTTCCTTCTTCGTGCAGGCGAAAACGAGTCGCGGAAAGAGACAGTGAAGAAGTGAAACTCGATCCAGCGGTGCGAGCCGCTGCCTAGAGCCCGTTTCTATCCGCTTCCTTTCCTTTCTATCGCGGCGGCCCGGCTGCTCCTTTCTGCTCTTTTCCAAGGGGGGGACCCCGCAACGCCGCATTAGAATCGCGAACGTTCTTTTCCACTTTTTCGCCGGCGTTAGGTAACGATGTCGTTACGCGACCGAATTAGATTCTTGGATCATCAACCCTCGGCGCGCCCCGACCGCCGTCGAAGCGGGCTCTCTTCGACCCGAGCCGAACCGACGAAATTCGAACTCGCGCCGCGAGTTTGGAAACGGCTCTTTCTTTCGATTAGAATAACTTCGGTAGATAAGGCTAGTCGGATAGATTTGTAATCTGAAAACGTATTCGTTGGCTCACGTTTACAGTCACGCGCAAAAGTCCGGGGGCGGCACCGAGATGTGGAATATTTGAAATAGGGGATGTTTTAACCCCTTGGGTACATTTAGTGACAGAGATTCGTCGTGCAGTTGTTTTGCCTGAGGATGACGAGTCTAATTTGTTATTCAAGGTGGTCGTTCAAGAGCTTCTAATTACTTATTTATTATTATTATTATTTTTATTACTATTTTTATTCTATTCTATTATATATTATTATTTATGTATTCTATTCTATTATACATTATTATTTATATATTCTATTATATTATATATTATTATATTATTTATATTATTATTTATTATTAGTTAATGTATATTATATCGCTCAAATAAATGAATTCCTGCGAAAAATCTACCGCCTTTTCACACTATTCCGCGCATCGGCAAATTAAATTCGTTCCGAACGCGAAAATGTTTTCAAATCAATCAACCCCAAGCGATTAATTAACCCCCTTGCCGCGACGTTTAATCTGTAAATATCGCGCAAAGACTCGTTGCGAAGATATGGATCGTGATCTAATAAATGCGGGTTGTTCGCGTCTTTTAAACACACAAATAAAATTCGAGATGCTTCTATCATCAATATTCGAACATTCGCGTAAATATTAGAACACAATAATTATATGTTATCAATGAGAAACGAGCCTAAAAATTGACGTCGCCGTGCAGAAATCACGGCGCAAAAGGATTGAAGGAAAAAGATACCCCGAATATTTTTCGAACGAACTTCGATCTGCGGCATTCAAGTACGATGATTGTAATTTCGGGGCAGAACGCGGCAACGAGGCGAATCTCTCCCGAACAAATTCATAAATCACAGAAATCAGATGTTCGTGTTTAGCGTTGCCTCGTAGAAGCGATTAATAAACACATTATTTTGATGCGTTAATTAGATAGTGCCCGGACTTTGGACACCAACAATTCGCAACGATAACGACCTAAATATTTCTCCAACAAAAGAAATATTCCGCGCGTTCGCCGCGAGTACGATAATTCGGCTCCCCGACGTTCTATCACAATAACGCGTTGATCATTATAATAACGGGGCAAAAGAGCGCGCAAGATCGCCGAAGAAAATCTCACGGGGCCCCGCTCGGCGACCGGGGGCCCGTGGACCGGTAAACAAACCTAACCAGGGTCAACCTTGACCTCGCCGAAATCTCGGCGATTTCGACGATCTGGATCCAACGATCTAAACTCTTCGAGCTCGATCATGTATCGGAGCTTATTCTCTCTCACATAAACCAAAAGAAAAACGAAACAAAACAAAAAAACGGCCGATGCTCGCGCCGAAGACATAAATCATCGGCGTAATCGAGTCGGGTCCTCGATCACGAAGAGACAAACGGCTGGATTCTTCGATAAACGATGCAGTGATTAAAAACATCAATGGCCGGGGGCACCGTTCGATCATCCCCGATCGGGGGGAGGGTTCGCGGGGGCCCGGGGCCGGCCCGGCGGTGGCCGGCCCCGGGGATCGAACGGGGTTCAACGAACGTGCGCGTATGTCGTATGTACACGTATATATGTATGTATGTATGTATGTATGTATGTCGTGAAACTTACATTTTTAGTTCGTCGATGATCGGCCATCAACGTGAGCGCCAGCTGTCAGCGTAGCCTATTCCCCCCACCGGCTGTTCCGGAAGTGCACGGGAGCCTGGACGACACCGGGCTGGGCAATCGTCGCCCACTTTCAGCTGCTCCCCGGCTCGCACCTGCGTGCCATTCTCGCGGATGATCTTGCGGACCTGTCGTCGGGCGACCCCGGCAGAGGATCGCTAGACAGGAAAATCGTAACGTCGATCACTTTCACTTCGCGGCGGCGGCGTCGCGTTCCCTTCCGTGTCACGATCACGACGACCGAGGACGAGGTTGGGGCGGCGAAGGAGGAGGCGGACGGGGGGCAGGGGAGGGGGGTGGGGGCACGGTGAACGGAAAGAAAGCCAAGAAAGAGCCAAAGGAACCGTGGAAACGGCGAACAGCGACAGAAGAAGAGGTGGTAGAGCAGCAGAGAGAGAGAGAGAGAGAGAGAGAGAGAGAGAGAGAGGTGGAAGAGACGAAGGGAAGGAGACAGAGAGAGAGAGAGAGAGCGAGAGAAAGAGAGAGACACAGAGAGAGATAGAGAAAGAAAGAGAGAGAGAGAGAGAGGGGGGAGAAAGAGAGAGGAGACAAAAGCGGTGGGAGAAAAAGAAGACGACGCCAACGACGTCTAGAGGCAGTAGGAACGGTAGCAAATAGGAGAAGGGGGAAACGCGTGGAGTGCCGGTGGATCGTCACAGTTTCACTTTTAAATTCCTCGAGGCGCTCGCTCACTAGCCGCTCTCCACTTGCTCCGCTCCGCACCGCTGCGCCGACTAGGTCGCGTGCGTGTTGTGTACGAGGGTTACCGTTACCGTTAACGTGACGTAGCGAGCCACGGTAAACGTCATAGACCGCTCCTCGGCACACTCTGTTCTTTCCTGCCAGTCCTCTCTGGCAGCGCTAACGAACCAACCTCGGGTAATCCCCGAGCACCGAGCACCGAACCAACACCGACCAACGCACTATCGTTTATCGTGCTCGGTCCACGCGCGTTGCACTTGCTCCGATTTCGTTTTCCACTGTCTCTGGAGAGCACACGCGCGCGCACGCACGCACGCACGCACGCACGCACTCGCACGGGGGGGAGGAGGGGCCTCGCTCTCCTGTTCCCGTCGCTTTTCACCGAGTTCGAGGCCGCGGGATCTCTACGCGATACACCGGCGCGGGTTTCTCTTTCAAGAGAACACACGGCCCGATTCCGCGCGCCGCGCCGCCGAATCGACGATAGGCATCGTCCCACGCTCGCTAGAACTGCCGCCGACGCCGCCTCCTACACCATGCGAGGAGGCTCCATCGTTTCTTCGTCTTCTTCTCTCTGGGTTAATGGTTTCGGCCGGCGTTCGCTCTCGGACCGCTCCGGCCCGACAATGGCCGGACTGTGTTGTCCGTCCGGGCCCGTTCTCACCGGCCCGTTTTTTTCTCAGTTGCTCGCCGCTTCCTCCGGGCGACGACGCACGCCGTCGGACGCCTGTTCCCGGCGCTTTCGAGCACTACCCGCCGACCGCCGCTCGCGGTCATCACAGTTCAACATCGGGCCAACCCCGGGCCGTCCGACTTTCGTACGCGCGCGTCTATCACGCGGCCCGATATGCGCGAGCTCTTCGACTACCTCCTCGTCTTCTTCTTTCGCCTCCGGGAGAACCGCGACCCGCCACGGACCCACCTGGAACTCCTGGAACCGTTGCCCCCGCAGAATCCGCTTCCCTGCTACCCGAGCTGCACCGAACGAAATTCGAATATGACGCGGATACCTCTCGCCCGGCCTCGCGGCGCACCCCGCGCCCAGCCCGATCGCTGTGTGCGACCGTCGATCGAAATTGCAGAGGGAACCTACGGCGCCGATTAAACCGGCTGCAACGATCCCTTCCGATCCCTCGCGATCCCTCGCGAGCCCTTACGAACTCCCTTAGTCGCCCGAGGCGACTCCCTTCTCCCTTGCCCCGCGAGCCTAACACGCCGGGCTCGATTCGCCGCGCCGAAAAGACAGCCGCGCGACCGCCTTTTCACGAACGAATCCTCTTGCGACGGAGCGGACGCGATCTCGCTTGAAAATAGAGCGAACGAACGATCGATACGCGCGTTCGATCGATCGCGCGTGAAAACAGGACAGAATTTAGCTGGAGCAGAACCCAGATTTCTCGAACTGCGGAACAATTTTTCTAAAGTTTCTCTAAAGTTTCGCGCGAGCCGGACGGCGCGGTTCGACGCGGCGTTCCCTCTCCAATCTCGATCTATGATCCACGCGCGGCTCACGTGCGCGCGGCCCGCCGCTTTCGAGCGGGCGCGAAGAGGTTGCGTCGATCGGACGCGACCAGCGCAAACCCGACGACGGGGTCGCGCGACGAAGCCGAGATTCGTTTTGTCAGCCCCCCTCGTTCACCCTGGGCGAAGATCGGTCGCGATCGATCGCGATGATCGTTCCAGCCAATTAGCTAACGGATTTCTCGCGGGCGGATCCCGAGGACCTTGCGATCGAACAGTGCGAGGATTGTCGATCGATCTATTTTGCGGATCTTTGTTTTTGCTTTGTCCTTTTTTGGGGGGGATGGGGGAGGGGAAGCCGGCGCGCGCGGTGGCGCACAGAATTGCTGGACCGATTCTATCGGGCCGTTCCGAACAGAGGAATTATTCTTTTTATTTCTCCCCGGTCGCCTGTGTGTCGCGTTCGAGTGGATATCGAGTCTACTGCTCCTCCGCTTCCCACAACATCGCCGAGCGTCGAGAGGCGTTTAGTCGCGATAACGTTCCGATCGATAATTGACCGGTTATTGTTTACAGTCGGTCTCGGACGGGGACGGTACTCGACGGCCGCGCTGAATTATTGCCGGATAACGGGATCGATTCGGTTGATCGTCGTTAGGCGAACCAGTTTCGCGCCGATTTCAAAGGTCGACGCGCGCTGCCGCGCGAGAACCGCGCGTGATCGAGAAGGCTTGGCGGTTCGTTCGAATCTCGAGGAAGGTCGGATCGACTCGGAACGATCGTGCCGGGGATTCCGGGGTCCGGGGGAGTGTATTTTCGAACGGGCCCGCGTGGCGGAGCGTTCGAATCGAACGAGACGCTCGAAAAGGAATCGCTCTCGAAGACGATCGCTTTCGAAGAAGATCGTGTTCGCTGGACAGCCGTCCACCGCGTTCGAATTAAGCGATTAAGATTCGAATACAGCGAATCGACGAGTTTTCCCGCGGTGATCGGGAACAGAAGCCGCGGTGAGATCGATCGTTGACAGAAAGTTCCTCGCGACTTTCGCCTCGGCGAACGCCTCCGCGGATTGTTCGCCGCTATTTCGGCCCGCCGTCGACGCTCGACGTTCGGAACGAGCGAGCAAACTAATTAACGGCGTCCTCGCATTGTCGAATTTTGCATGCTAGAAAATATCTGTTAATTAAACTGTTCCCAGCGCCGCGGCCGGCGTGCTCGCGAATGGATCCGATTGATTAGCCGGCTGCAAATTCGCTGGCCAATATGGAGCGTATTGTCGGCCGATATTTCATCGGCCTCGGGGATACGTCGACGATTTCGCGACGGTATCTTCCGGCGAAAACATCGTTGGCGAATTACAAAATCACGGCGCGACCGATCGTCCGGATTCGTTGACGCGAAGCATTCGACAAGCCGGCGCGGAACGTTCGAAATGAACGTCGACGATCGCTTCCAAAAAGTCGATCCCGTTGCGACAGCCCGGCAACCCTAACTTCCGGTATACCTTCTCCGATGGGCCACGTGGTTCGGCGAACGTTCTCCGGACCGATAGAAGCCGAATATAAATTCGGCGAGGAGGAAACGCGAGAAATGGTCCCCGCGGTGAATCAGCGAACGGGCGATCTTGTTTTTCTCGCGCGAAAGAAACCGCCGAATGTTTACCGCTTGTCTATGAGTCACGTGGTTCAACGAACTCCGGCCGGAGAGAACGAAATCGAACGACAGGAAGAGCGAGCCATCGATCGAGCGATCGCTGAAGAAATCGTTTTGAGAAGAAACGATTCAGATATCGGAGCTCGTCGTTCGTATTTTCGTCGTCTACGAGCCACGTGGTTCGACGAGAGCCGGCCTAACGATGAAGCAGGACCGAAAGAAGAAGAAACCGCGATCCTGGACCGACGCGCGAAACAATCGGATGATCCTCGGTGGCGGTCGCAGCCTCTAAAACGTGTATCGTTCGCGTCTATGGGTCACGCGGTTCAACGAACCCGGGAGCCGACCCGAAATCAAATCGGCGCGGAGAACGGCGCGGGAAAGGCGCGGGGCGGTCCGATTTCGCGGACACGCGATGATCGAGCATCGAAAGTCAGGGTTTCCACGGGGGCCAGACATGCTGTCTCTATTTCCATTGACACGTCGCGTTGTTACACCGGCACGAAGCAGGCTCGAGCGTAATGCGGTGCCGCGGGGCCACGGCGCGCGTTTTATTTATAACCCGCGTCGCTCCGAAACGGCCTCCGCCGTGACGCGCGTGTCGAATATTACGCGCGCGTGCTGCGTCCTATCGCGTGCGCCGCGTACACGTCTCGCGCGCGGCCGCGAGAGATCCGAGAAGGTGTTGTTGCGGGATCGAGAAAGATATCCGCGGCGGCTTCTTATTTCCGCGGCTGTTCCGAGGGGCCGCGATCGTTCGCGATTCGCTCGAAGCGAATTGGTCCGATCGACGAGTCGGGTTCCGCGATATGACGCGAAATAATGGGGACCTCGATTTAGAGCGGGCCTCGATTCAGAGGAGGCCTCGATTTGGAGCGGGCCCTGATTTAGAGCGGACCTCGATTTAGAGCGAGCCTCGATTTAGAGCGGCGCTGGCGAACGAAGCGCCGGCTTCTTATTTCCGGGCCTCGATTTAGAGCGGGCCTTGATTTAGAGGAGGCCTCGATTTAGAGCGGGCCTTGATTTAGAGGAGGCCTCGATTTAGAGTGGGTCTCGATTCAGAGAGGGCCTCGATTTAGAGGGGGCCTCAATTTAGAGCGGGCCTCGATTCAGAGAGGGTCTCGATTTAGAGCGGGCCTCGAATCAGAGCGGACCTCGAATCAGAGCAGGCCTCGAATCAGAGTGGGCCTCAATTCAGAGCGGATCTCAATTCAGAGGAAGCCTCGATTTAGAGCGAGCCACGATTCAGAGGAGGCCTCAATTTATAGGGGGCCTCGATTCAGAGCGGACCTCGATTCAGAGAGGGTCTCAATTCAGAGCGGGCCTCAATTCAGAGCAGACCTCGAATCAGAGCGGACCTCGATTTAGAGCGGCGCCGGACTTTCGGATCGAGCCGCGGGAGCCTCGTGGTCGCGCGATCACGCCGGCCGTCCGCGTCCGACCATGACCAGGGTGCTCTCGACGTGCTGGCGGATAGGCGCCGAAGTTCGAGCACGCCTTTCGATCCGCGGAAACGGGTGGCGCAAGTTGCGCGATCGAAGATTCAGCGGGAACCAGTTGCCGCGGGCCTAATCTGTTCGCCGTTCACGTGTCGCCAGATAAGAAGATCCCCTTCGTTCTGTATCAGTCGCGCGGGCCCGATAGATCGACGCCAGTCTACGGTTAGACGATCGCGATGGTTCGCGGCGATTCGCGGCGGAGATCGCCGGTTAAGCCGAGCGATTAGGATCGATCGGGACGATAGGATCGAGTGGACGACGATGATTCGACCGCGAAAGAACCGGCGACGTCACCTATCAATTTCGAGGCGGCGTTCATCGCGACAGATCCTCTTGGCGATACTCGTCGATTTCCCGAACC
The DNA here is from genome assembly GCF_051020955.1 of Megalopta genalis. Lineage (NCBI taxonomy): Eukaryota > Metazoa > Arthropoda > Insecta > Hymenoptera > Halictidae > Megalopta > Megalopta genalis. The sequence goes on from NC_135013.1 coordinate 33,768,630, forward strand.
GGGAAGACGGTTCCGTTCCCTCTCTCTCTCTCCTTCTTTTTTTTCTCTCTCTCTCTCTCCCTGTTTCTCTGCCCCTCGGTAGAACGTGTGCGGGAACCGCACACGGATCAGTGCTCGACTCTCGGAAAGAGGAAACGGTGACCGTGGAATTGACGCGCGCGTTCGGCGCGTTCGCGGCCGAAACGCGGCCGTGTCGATACTTAAATTTCCTGGATCCGGGCAGGTACGACGAGACGACGACCGATGGATCTAAGGGAGCCCGGTATCGTCCGGTTCTGGAATCGCACTAACGGGAGATGAGAGAAATTCGGAACGGGCCCCCGCGGCCACACGCAACCGCTGACAGAAGCGCGCGGAGCCGAGCCGAGCCGAGCCGAGCGGCGCGGAGCGGAGCGGCGCGGCCTCCGCGGGAGGAGAACGGGGGGCGAGAGAGCATGCACACGCACACGCGCGCACGCTCGCTCGCTCGCTCGCTCGGATTCGAGCGCGATTCGAACCTTGACGAGGCGAGGAGAGAGAAAGAAAATACGCGCGGAGCGGATAAACGCGGACCGCGGTGCGTGTGCACGGACACGTGCACGCCGACACGGGGAGGGAATAACGAAGGATCGTTTCGATGGAAAAGCGGATGACGGGCGAGAAGCGTGCGCGCGCGCGCGCGTTCCCGGCCGAACGAGAGCGAGCGACGCGTGGAACGCGAACGAAAGAGAGAGTGGCCGAGGTGGCCGAGGGTGCCGCGAGGAAGAAAACGCGAAAGAAGAAGCGGCGGCGGCCGCCGCCGCGGATGAACGCGATGAACACCGGGAAAATCGCGAAGGATACCGGCGCGAGGTGTCCTCGATCCGTCGACGGGGCTCTTACGTCGTCGTCGGCCTAATCGGCGATCGAGCGAAGAACACCGGCGTGCCGGCAGTGCCGAACGAAACGGTACGGAACGGAACGAAAGGAAAGCCGCGTGTCGCAGGAATGAGAAAGAAAAGAGAAGAAATCGAACGGAAAAGAAGAACGCGGAGAGGCGAAGATCGGAACTGGAGAACGACGTCGTCGACGAACTCGTCGTATCGCGCGACGAACGTCATATATGCATCTATTTATATGTAATACGCGCGTGTGCGTGTGCATGCATGATGAATATATCCGGGAGGCTCTCTCTCGCTCTCCGGACCGATCACTCTATATGTGACAGATTTCTCTTCCTGCTCCTTTATCTCTCCTTTCGGCCTTATTTTTTCGAGTATGCGACGCCTATTAGCCGGCGCGGCCTATGCTCTCTCTCTCTCTCTCTCTCCCCCCCGTTTATCCCGTTTTACTTTTATACACGGTATTATAATGTATACGATCTCTTTTGATCTCCTCCCTCTATCTCTCTCTCTCTCTCTTTCACCCTCTCTCTCTCTCTCTCTTTACTGCGTGTATCGTGATCGTATCGCCACAGGTGAGACCGCCACGCTGGTCATTCTTCCGCTGTTCCTCTCGGTCTGGACCCTCCACCCGCGATCATCTCCGCGCGACCACAGGACAGAAGATAGAAGACTATTTAAGAGATAGGTGCGTATATGTTGGTATATATTACATAGAGCCTGGTTACGGATTAGCAGTAGAGAAACAGCACACACTGGGTACGGGCGGTCGCGCACTCGCGTAACTCAATTATTAGATATACATATACATGTACATGTATATGTATGTACGTATCCCGTAATCCTCCGCGTGGCCGGGCCCGTTCCGGTCCTCCGTGCAGTCCGAAACGGTAACACGCACCGAAAAAAAGAAACCAACCAACCAACCGACCGACCGACCGACCGACCGACCGGCCGACGAAACAACAAGCGGCGTGTGTGCACTATTGTGGCCCGGTCGTCGCACTCGCGAGTCTCTTCTTCCTCCTACTCTTTCAGCTCCTTCTTTCCGTTCGTCTTCCTTGCTCCTCCTCCTCCTGCTGCTGCTGCTGCTGCTCCTCCGTCACACCACCTTCTGATGTTACTGTTGCTGTTTGCTGCTTCTGCTTCTTCTTCTTCTTCTTCGTTTGCCTCAGTATCAAGTAATCCTTGCTGGTCGCCGGCTGTCACAGCAGAAACGTCACGAGATGGAAAGCAGCGTCGGACGAATCTCACGTGCGAGAGACGGCCGAACAACGAGTCGCGTTGAACGCGGACGGGTGAACGAACCGAACGAACAACCGTCGAGCGAACGTCGTTACGAACGTTGCACGTTACGTGTGTTCGCACACGTAACAACGAACGACGCGGACGCGGACGCGGACGATATTCGTGAACGAAATTTCGTACGGCACTGTTCCACGAAGGCGAACACCCGTGTCACCGTGTAACACCGTCGTCACCGATCGTTCGCACGACAACGATCGGACACCGTTTCAAAAAAAAAAAAACACCGTCACCGTAAACCGTGTCCCCTAACCGTGGACGACGCGCCACAGCATTAGGATCCGACGTAGGAGGATGCAGAGAGACAGACAGACGGACAGACACTCCGTAGAAAACCGTTCGGCACGCTCGTTCGCGATAAGCCGACTCTCCGCGCGTGCACGCGTGGAGCCTCGAAGCGCGACAGACGTCTCTCCTCCCTCGTGGAGAAGGGAACGGACGCGCGCGGTCAGAAAAGCCGGGGAAAAAGACACGCGGGGAGCGAGAGAGAAGGAACGAGGGAAAGAGAGAGCCCGGAGCGGCCGATGAAGACGGAAGCAGGGACAGAGGGAGCGAGATGGAAAGACGACGGTGGTCGTGCTGTGGAAAAAGAGAGAGAGAGAGAGAGTGAGTGAGAGTGAGAGAGAGAGAGCGAGAGAGCGAGAGAATCGGAGGAGAGTCGGAGAGCAGAGGAGAGAAAGAGAGAGCGAGAGAAAGAGAGAGAGAGAGAGAGAGACCGTCGCGGCGACGGGGATCGGACGGTAAAGCACTAACGAGGGAGAGAATTTTCCTTAATCGCGTGTAACTCGGTGACGAAAAGCCGGCGACCGATCGCGCGGAGGCTCGCGAACGTGCCACACTTCCCGAGTGGCCTCTCGCCGGACGGTTCACCGGTGCACGCGGGGGTGTTCACACCGTGTACACCCGGCCAGAGCGAAAGAACAACAGAACGGTTGCGGCGCGGTGCGGTGCGGCGCGGCCGTAACGCGGAACACGCGCGCGCTCTCTCTCTCCGTGGTCGTCACCGCGATCTCTCGTTGTAACGCAACGTCGTCGTAGGGAAACACACAGTGCGCGGCGGTGTGCTTGCTTGCTAGCTTGCTTGCTTGCTTGCTCGCTCGCTCGTTCGCTTGCTCTCTTTCTCTCTGTTTCTCGCGTTGCGCCCTGCCGGAATCGCGGCGACGAACAGAGGCGAGAGAAGGTACACGGTATAGGGACACGGAACGGAGAGGCAGAGAGAAAGAGAGGGACGGACTCTGATGATCGGGGAGAAAGAAAGACCGTAGGAGAACGGCCAGAAGAAGATGGACAGAGAGGGAAAACGAACGATCCCAGTGAACGATCGAGGGAGCGAACGAGAGGGATTTACGAGATCGACGGAGACCGCGGCACGCCGAGAGAGGAGATAGAGGTGTACGGGTCTCTTTCTCGCGCGCACAGCACACACGAGGTTACGAACAAACGCGGAACAGACGAGGAGAGGCCAGGGTAGCGCGCGAGCGACGTAGCTCTCTAGCAGCCGGCAGCCTGCTGCTCGGGTCAATGACCTCTCCTTGCCGTCGTCGAGCTCTCCTCCGCTTGCGTTTATTCCCCACCCGAAGCCCCGAAACCCCACCGCCGGCTCGCGCCCGCTCCCCCACCATTCGCCGAATTCCCCCTACTCCGGCGGCGATCCCCCACGCGGCCGCGTTCTCCCCACTGCCGGGCTGTGTCGCGCCGCACCGCTCCGCGCCGCGCAGCGCGTACCTCTCGAGCCGGCACCGTCGACGTAGCGGAGAACGACGGCGACGTCAGCTCGAAGCGGTTGGAAGCGTAACGACGTTTCGGCCGAAGCGTTCTCGACCGTTGGAGGGGTGCTCCAAAAGGGTTAGAGGGGAAGCCGCGTGGAAGGGGACCGTCGACGCACGGCGGGGAGAAACGTTCGCTCGCCCCTCCATCGGCGCGTCGGTCGACCTGTGGTGGGGACAGACCGAAGAGCGGGGCGGAGGGGTGGAAAGCACTGCTATTCGCGTTTTCTTTCCACCGCGTTCTCCTCCCGCCGCTCTCGCCGCCGTCTCCCTCGCGCCAACGTTCCACCCCTTCTTTCGTCCCCTCTCTCTCTCTGTCTCCCGCACTTTTCCCACCCCTCCCCGCCCAGATCTTTTACCGTCTAATCAAGGGGTGGGGAGGCTCGCCTCCACTCTGTCGACAGCGTACACCGGGTTCACTGGTACAGTGTACCCTCTCGAGCAGTGCAACGCTCTCTCTTCCTGATTCCACTTCTAATACGAACACGCTCGCTCCCTCCCCGAACCGCTTCGAGGAGATCGACGCGTATTGCGGCCGGCCGACCAGCCGGTCGGTCGCTCGGTCGGCATGGCCGAGCGGCCGAGCGAGCGAGCGAGCGAGCGCGCACCGACCAACGGAGGAGGGTCAGTGATGACCGATTCCGGTGGTAATGGGATACGATCCAGGGTCAGATTCGGTGCGCGTGGAAATCGGGGGTGGGATCTTGGACTTGCCGATGAGCTGGCCGCGGAATGGGTCATGCTTATCGACGAGACCCCGCTGGCTCTGACTTGCCGATAACGTTTCGGGGATATTGTTAACCTCTCGTAACCCGGTTTCACACTCGTTTCCTGTGCGCCCCGCCGCGCCGCGGCTCCTCCGCCGGAACGAAGAGACGCCGCGGATCGGGAACTTGAAATTTCGCACGCGGATTCCATCTTTCCGTTTTTGCTCTCGACGACGGCCGCGTTGCCGCGACGGTGGCCGCCCAGGCCGCCGCTTTAATTCGACCCGAAAGCAAATTGTAATTCCAACTCTGCTTGTTCAAGGCTGCAGCATGCGCGCGTCGTCGTTTAATTAATTCGGACGCTTTCGCGGTAAACAAAGTGGGCCTGGAATTCCTATTTGTTTCTCGGTCGCGTTGCAATAAGATTGTAAATGGTATCGACGATAGATTTATGGATCTCGTCGAAACGACGGGTCGCTAAGTTTTTAATTTACGATTATTTATGCCGTAAAGATGCGTTCGTGAGTTATTTATTCAATTTGGACGTTATTTACGGCAAATGTTGCAATAATACTGGTTCAAAATCGGAATGATGTTATTGTTACTTTTATAAATATAATATAAAATAATATTGTAATATAATACAATAGATTTATGGATCTCGTTGAAACGACGGGTCACTAATTTTTTAATTTACGATTATTTATACCGTAAAGATACGCTCGTGATTTATTCAATTATTATATTTATTCAATTTATACGTCGCTCACGGCAAATGTTGCAATAATACTGGTTCAAAATCAGTATAATATTATTACTTTGATAAATCTAATATAAAATAATATTATTGTTATTTTTATGGACTAATATGAAACAGATGTTTCTTGTGCTCCGTAAATCTAGCGTTAATAACGATCTAGTTGTCACCGCGCCATAGGAACGGAATATGTATTTGCCTGATTAAGTCGCGGATCATGTTCGATCGGGGATTAGAGATAGAGACTTAAGACTTAAGGAACCCAAGTGACGACTTAATTGGCGCGTAAGGATTAAAGAGAATAAATCTGTAATCTAACGCGCGGTCGAAGTTGTTGCAAGGTGAAAAAGGGCTGATTAGAAAATTCTGTCTCCTCTGTGAATTTTTTAGCGAACCGCGCAAATTCCTTCTCGACGGTTTATCGTTTGAATGTCGCGACACTAATTAAGTAAATACGATCCCTCCGCGACGAAATAAACGTAATATCTCGCTTCGGTTGCGTTTCGCGCGAAGGAAATCGTTCCCACGATCGGACGACGGCGACGATAGGCGAGTTTGAAAATTGAGCGTTTACGTTGTTCCACTGTTCTACTATTTGTCGTAACGTGTAGCAATAATTTAGTAAAAAAGGAAAAGAATATTTCGAACAACGGAATATTTATTATATTATTTATATATTATTTATTATTATTATATATAATTATATATTTATATAATATAAAATATAATATAAATATAATATAAATATTAATATATATAATATTGATATAATTATGTAATAATATAATAATAATATTAATATATTAATATATTAATATAACAATAAATAATAATATAATAATAATATTAATGTAACAATAAATAATAATATAATAATTATATATAATTATATATATATTATTATATTATATATATATATATATTAAATATATATTATTTATATATTATTTATTACTAAATTTTATCGTCACCTACGAATACCGATCTTCTAATAGTTCCAAAGATTATTATACCTTCTGAAATGAAGGATCAACGACCAAAATACGACACCAGGAAACTTCGGAGCCATTCCGTACGATCGGAAACGCGGCGAGCAGATCGAGAGATTCCTCGGTTCGATGATTAATCGGCCCCGAGCCGTTTCTCGCCGCGACGGGCCCGGCGACGCTCCGTCGATCGAATAAATAGCGGGGCCGTTGACTTTTTCGTCGACTGTATTTCGTCGATCTAATCGACGATCTACGATCGAAATGACACGATGCCGGCCGCCTTAGGAAACTTACGGGCCGCAGCCAGCAATGTCACGAGCGCGAAGGTCCGATCGGGAGAGTTCGGCGCCGATAACGGGACCTAACGAGAGCTAATCTATCAAGGACGCTCGGCAGTGAAAATCTGACCTTGAACAGCTGGGACCGCGTTCGCTGGAGAGCCGACGGTGCCAGGGGAGCACGGGGAGTTCTCCCTAATCGACCCTCGGCACCTACACAAAAATGGACAATTTCGGTAGAGGAGATAAGATTATTCGAGGCTCTCGGTTTCGTAGTCACCGATTGTCAACAACTGTGGAAACGAGCCGCGAGACTCGAATAATCGTGCCTCCTCTTCCCAAATGATCCGTTTTTGCGTAGAAGCCGAGGGGTCGATTAGGGAGAATTAGTCAACAGGTAGACGCTGGACGCGAGTTGCGGTGAGCGTTGCAATTATGGCAAAATCCAATTTCGGAGCTGCGACTAATTTTCTCAAGGCTTTTGTTCGCGAATTTCGTGTGTAAATTTTAACTGTAGATTCTCTGGTCTTTTCGTGAACTATGTTGCGAATTTGTGGCATTTGGTTATATTTGCTGCAAACATTAAATAAATTATAATATAATTATATTGTATTATATTATATTATATTATATTATGTTATATTGTATTATATTATATTATATTATATTATATTATATTATATTATATTATATTATATTATATTATATTATATTATATTATATTATATTATATTATATTATATTATATTATATTATATTATATTATATTATATTATATTATATTATATTATATTATATTATATTATATTATATTATATTATATTATATTATATTATATTATATTATATTATATTATATTATATTATATTATATTATATTATAAATATTTAAGAAATAAATAAATCTTAAGAAGTACAGATTTATAAATGTAAAATAAGGAATTCGTAAAATAAAGCAAAAATACAAGGAACGATATAGTAATACAAAATAGATTTTCAGAAGTGAATAAAATTATTCGATTCTTTCATTTTCATTCTTAAATTAATTATTCTGTAACTGTTCAAACATGTGAGAACGACGTTTTTAACGAGCACGAAGGATTCGGATTCTAAAGAATTTCACGCGATCGGGCTTGAAAACATCGTTCGAATTATTTATAGACCAGGGAAGTATTATCTCCCCGATTGTATTCCTACTAACGTACTCCGTAAACTATATTTGCTCTATAATGACGCTAACTGCTGAATGTAGTCCCGTATCGTACGTCGTATCGTTAATAGTCGAAAGCGTTCACTGAAAACACGATACCACTCGATCGTAAGCGTGTCGGAGTGAAAATATAAAATCGACGATGACATAATTCTGTCTTAAATAGGAGCGCTTTATCAATCGCCTTTGTACGAATAGCTGGTAAAATTTTTAATATATTTTTGGACGCTAAACGTATACAAAAGTGAACGAAACTATTATAAATCGCGGTGTTTACCGCTCGGATACAGATTTATTTGAAAAAATTTCTTGCGTTTCGAACGAATTTAATTTTCTGATGCGATATGGTATACATTAATTAATAGTAAATAATAATATAAATAATATAATATAATATAATATTTAAATAATAATACATAATATAATGTAACATATAAATCATAATATATAATATAATATAATATCTAAATAATAATATATAATATAATATAATATCTGAATAATAATATATAATATAATATATTTAAAATAATATATTATAACATCTAAATAATAATATATAATATAATATAAATAATAATAAATAATAATAATAATAAATAAGTAATTAGAAGTTTGAATGACTAGTTCGAATGACGAATAAGACTCGTCATCCACAACTTAGGCAAAACAAGCGCATGCGAGTCTCGGTCATCGACTGTACCCAAAGGGTTAAGAATGTGACAATGTAAATTAAAAAATACCCCGATATACCCTGTATTAATTCTGAACATAAAAATACACATATCCGATTCTTTTTCCCAATAGCGTTATGAAAGAGGGGGGGGATTCAAAAATATCTATAAAATATCTGGAGTACCAGGGACAGCTGCCATTTGCAAAACTTTTCTATTCGATGCTGATTCCTGTCCACGTGAAAGTCTCTCCAAGTAGAAAGAAACGAAATATCGGAGACTCGCCGTGCGTGCGAGAAAGTGTTCGAACTTCTTGCAGCGTTGGTTCCGCATCTGGCTCGGCTGTTTTCCCATCGAAATACAAAAAAAAAGAAAAACGGATTTATCCCGCGAGCTGAAAATAATGATTGTTCTTCCCTGAAACTTCGATACACCGGAACTTCGGCCCGAGCATATTTTATCCGATTCGCGCAGCGTTCGTGTAACCGCGCGAAACATTTTTCGAACTACGGAACGTTGTTTACGACAAATTTCAATTCTAACGAAATTATCGCACGTGGCACCATTGCTCCGATTACATATTCTTTGCGATGGTATATCCTTTCTTTGCGGTGCCATAAAACAACGACGAACGTTCGCAGATACAAAACGGTTATACCTGAAATTGTTTGTAACAAATTTCAAGAAAAACACAGTCGAGTGTCCTTTTATTTTATCCGGTTCTCGGTGAATCGAAATCAAAATACGTGGTGCACATGGTGCGATTAAACTACGATGTACAGTGGCCCACAAAAGTGTTCTTTCAAAGCATAATAACTTTTCTAAAACTGAAAAATAATAGATAAAAGTAATAAGTAAATAAAAACTGTAAAATAATAACAATTTTCAACGAGCACATAAGTTGCCGAGATCTGCGAGAGGCATTTCTTAAATTTCCGTTATAGGCTCAGGCAAAAAAGGGTTGAAAAAACGAGAGTTTTTATTTTCTTGTCATTCTAAGCAATGTCAAAATTGAAAAAAAAAACATTTCGGTCATCGTCCAATAGACCCGCTATCATCTAAAGCAAATTCAGGTGACTCTGTCGGGTTTTAAAAAATTTATCACATTTTGAAAACTACGATGTACAGTGGTCCACAAAAGTGTTCTTTCAAAGCATAATAATTTTTGTAAAACTGAAAAATAATAGATAAAAATAATAAGTAAATAAAAACTGTAAAATAATAACAATTTTCAACGTGCACATAAGTTGCCGAGATCTGCGAGAGGCATTTCTTAAATTTCCGTTATAGGCTCAGACAAAAAAGGGTTGAAAAAACGAAAGTTCTTATTTTCTTTTCATTCTAAGCAATATCAAAATTGAAAAAGAAACATTTCGGTCATCGTCCAGTAGACCAGTTATCATCTAAAGCAAATTCAGGTGACTCTGTCGAGTTTTAAAAAATTTACCGCGTTTCGAAAGGTGTACGAACCCTTTTGTGGGCCAGCTTATGAAATCCTCTGCAATTTGTACGCGCTCAAAACGCGCGGAGCTCGACGATCGCGATGAACGCGTCGCGAGTCGAGCAACGAGAGTTGCGAGTGGCATTTCTTAAATTTCCATTATAGGCTCAGACAAAAAAGATTTGAAAAAACGAGAGTTTTTATTTTCTTCTGTCATTCTAAGCAATATCAAAATTGAAAAAAAAACATTTCGGTCATCGTCCAGTAGACCAGTTATCATCTAAAGCAAATTCAGGTGACTCTGTCGAGTTTTAAAAAATTTACCGCGTTTCGAAAGGTGTACGAACCCTTTTGTGGGCCAGCTTATGAAATCCTCTGCAATTTGTACGCGCTCAAAACGCGCGGAGGTCGACGATCGCGATGAACGTGTCGAGCAACGATAGCTCAGCATTTTCGGAAAAGGAGAACTTTTCGAAAGGGAACGAAAACCGAAGGGTTAAATTAATAATAGAAGACCTCCCAGGTTTTTGTGCGGCGCGGCGCCGCGGCCGAAGACAGAAAAATGTGACCGCGTACGTTATTATTTCGAGATCCCGCGGCGTCGTCGCCTGAAGTTTAAGGTCAGAGTCAGATTTCGATTCGTTCTTATCGTGCCTCCGTGATATCGCCGTGTGTTTTATCGTAGCCGGGCTTTGTGTTAATGTAAGCATGCGCGCCGAGTCCACCGAAAGCTATGTTTGCGCAATGAAAATATTCTCCGCGACGCTCAGCCGTCCGCGCGCGCGTACGCCGTACTTGTTGAACGTCGAAAACGGCCGAGACACGCGTATCCGGGACAAATTTACTTGATTTCGCCCCAGCCAGGCCGAGCCCGCTGCTTTCGCCTTTCGATTTGCGTTTTATTAATTTTTTCCCCGTTCGCTTCGCCGCGCCGATCCGACCGAATCGCGGGGGAGAGCCGCAGATTACAGACGTTCTCGACGAATAACGAATTATCGCCGCGCGAGTGGGCGTCTGTTTTCTTTTTCTCGCTCGATGAAAAAAAAAAGTTTGCAAATCAGAAAGTAGGATAAGAGCCGGCGAGCACGCCGTCGACGTTCTCGCGTTCGCCGTTGAATCTAGCGGATGCTGTGATATTCCATTATTTTCGGCCGGGCCGCGGCGAAGAAGCTGCGCACGGTACGGATCGCGTAAACGGAATCCTGCCTATGTTTTCTAGTCGATCATGGATGACACAAGTAATCTGACTCGTAAACGATAGAAAAATGATTCGTCGTGCGTTCAAACGAACGAATATTTTCGTCGGCGGTGCGACGAACTTTCTAAACGAGAATGATACGCGTTCGTCGTCGCAGCGGACTGCGAACAATTTTCTTTCGTTTTCTTCGTTTATTTTTCTAAATTTTCCGTTTAAATTGTTACTGTTTCGTCGAGCGTTTCTTTGAAACGTTCGCGAGGTGGATGGATTTTGTCGAGAAAAGGGCTGAGATTTTCCTTGGGGTTTCTATATTTTTTTCGTTTTTTCAGTGTATATTTCAGTGGATTTTCTTGAGAAAAGGGCTAAACTTTTCGGTTGGGCGTTATGTCAAGGTTATATTTAGTTTACGTCAAGGTTACGTCGAGGTTAGAGCTGCGTCAAAAGGTTAACAAGGTTGAAACTTCGTCCGCGGACTGAGCAAGCGTCAATATGGCGGCCAAATCTGTCGAAGACGCTGGAAATTCGCTAAACTTTTCGTTGGGCGTTATGTTAAGATTATGGTTATTTTACGTCAAGGTTACGTCAAGGTTAGAGCTGCGTCAAAAGGTTAACAAGGTTGAAACTGCGCCCGTGGACTGAGCAAGCGTCAATATGGCGGCCAAATCCGTCGAAAACGCCGGAAATTCGTCGACTTTAGACGCGCGTAACTTTGCAACAAACGAATTCAGGAGCCATTTTAATTACATTCTTAGATTCAGAACTTCGATATTCGTACTTCTGTCGACAAAATGTATCGGAATGTGCACTGCAAAGTCGAAAAATAGAAGCTACCAAGAAAAAGTTTAACCAAATCCGCGATCTACTAACAAGCTCCTGCCTCGAAATCCGCGGTTTACAAGCTTCCGACTCATATTTCCTATAACAAATTGAATCTCTTTCCCTCGACATAACCTGTTAGTCCCGAAAACTGAAAATATCGCACAAGCAGCGAAGATGTGACGAGATCGCAGCAGGTTGCACGGATACCGTGATCATCGCCGTGCCTCGGATTCCGCTTTCGGAGGAGCGCGGCGTCGAGCTGGCGACGCAGCGAGAGATCGGAGCTCCTTCTCACGGAACTAAAAGAGGATGCTCCTGGACAAGGGGTTAAATAAGAACGTACGAAAATAGTCGAGGTAAAAAAAGGGCTCTCGCGTTTAGGCATCGAAGTCTCCCGGGGGACGAGGACAGAGGACGGCGAACGCGATCCCGCGGGCTGCGATGCGGCCGTAATCAGAAAACCGTCCGTACACGGTGGTCGAGCGTTGGCAGCAGTCCTTCATAGGACATTGACTTTGAGATATCGTCGGCTGGCTGCGACGACGCTATCTCGTTTCGGCTTATCGCACTTGTTTCGCTGTACCTTATCTCGCCGCCGCCTCCTTAAGTCACTTTCTCGCGGGCTGCTTCGTGAAAACGTTATTGCACGCTCGCTACATCGCGGGGCAAAGCGCCTGTGCCTGCCCGTGAGAATCGTGTAACGGGTTTTAAATAAGCTGCCGGAACACGAATCGCCGTTTCGGTCTGCCGGCAACCGGAGCCTTTTTTTCCCCCCATCTTTTCCGCACCCTTTGCTCCGCGAGCTCGCCGAGGCCGCGGACGCAGAGCGCGGCGACGCTCGCGCGCGATGCCACGTGGGCCAATTGTTTCCGCGGCACGGTTTACGTTCTGTGATTTGAAAATTATACCGCGTCGAAGTGAGACCGAACGCAGTGTCGGCCGATTTTTGCCCGCGCGAAAAGTAATTTTGTTCGCCGAGGTAATTTTTCCAGAATAAAAATTGCCGATTGATTCTTCTTGGTGTACGGTAAATTCTGCCTGGTTTTCCTTCAGCTTGGAAACAAAGATATATATATATATATATATCTTGTTATGTTATCTTTATTATTATTATTGTTATTTTATTTGTCATTATAGTTGCCGATTGTCGACGATTATAAAAACGAGGCGCCAGGCTCGAATAATCGTGTCTTCTCTTCCAGAATTTTTCATTTTTGTTTGCAAGCTGAAGGAAGATAAGGGAGAATTTTCTGTATTTCCATGGCCTTCCTTCAGCTATTGTAAACAAAATTGAACAATTTGGGAAGAGGAGACTCGAATAATAGTGTCTCCTCTTCCGAAATTGTCCATTTTCGTTTGCAAGCTGAAGAAAATTAGGGAGAATTTACTGTGTTTCCGTGGCGACCGACTACAGCAAAATTATTCCCAATATTCCTTCAGCTGTTGTAAACAGAACTGGACAATTTGGGAAGAGGAGGCTCGAATAATCGTGCCCCCTTTCCGAAATTGTCCATTTTTGTTTGCAAGCTGAAGAAAATTAGGGAGAATTTACTGTGTTTCCGTGGCGACCGATTACAGCAAAATTCTTCCCAATATTCCTTCAGCTGTTGTAAACAAAACTGAACAATTTGGGAAGAGGAGGCTCGAATAATAGTGTCCCCCTTCCGAAATTGTCCATTTTTGTTTGCAAGCTGAAGAAAATTAGGGAGAATTTACCGTATTTCTATGGCGACCGGCTGCAGCAAAATTCTTCCCAATATTCCTTCAGCTGTTGTAAACAGAACTGGACAATTTGGGAAGAGGAGGCTCGAATAATCGTGCCCCCTTTCCGAAATTGTCCATTTTTGTTTGCAAGCTGAAGAAAATTAGGGAGAATTTACTGTGTTTCCGTGGCGACCGACTACAGCAAAATTATTCCCAATATTCCTGCAGCTGTTGTAAACAAAACTGAACAATTTGGGAAGAGGAGGCTCGAATAATAGTGTCTCCTCTTCCGAAATTGTCCATTTTCGTTTGCAAGCTGAAGAAAATTAGGGAGAATTTACCGTATTTCTATGGCGACCGGCTGCAGCAAAATTCTTCCCAATATTCCTTCAGCTGTTGTAAACAGAACTGGACAATTTGGGAAGAGGAGGCTCGAATAATCGTGCCCTCTTTCCGAAATTGTCCATTTTTGTTTGCAAGCTGAAGAAAATTAGGGAGAATTTACCGTATTTCTATGGCGACCGGCTACAGCAAAATTCTTCCCAATATTCCTGCGGCTATTATAAACAAAACTGAACAATTTGAAAAGAGGAGGCTCGATTAATCATGCCCCCTCTTCCGAAAGTGTCCATTTTCGTTTGCAAGCTGAAGGAAAATCCGTGAGAATTAAACCGTACCTCAGAATTTCGAGAAAAAGTCGATACCTAATAAAGTCGATTCTATACCTAATTGATCCTAATCGATTGAAAACAAAAATGGAGGAGAATCAGGAAGAATGTACTGAATCACATCAAAGAAAACCACGGTTTCCTCGAAATGCTTCTAAGAGACCGATGGGTGGCCCCGCGCGCTGCCACCAACGAGAATCGATCGTTCGGCGCGGGGCCTAATGTTCAAGTGTTTTGCAATTGCGTCGTCGTTGATCGCGGCGAAGAAATTAATCCGCGGCTGTCGGCGATCGGCGTCGATCGTATCTACGGTTCAACTATTCCCGGCAAGGCGATATCGCGCGTTTTATTTTTCTCACAAGCGCGCAACGCCACCGCCGCCGCGTTTTATATTTGTCTCACGATCGGGCCCTCCGTCGCGGGCGTTTTACCAGTGTCTACCGAGGCAATAGTTAATCGAATCGATCTACGTTGTACCGTGAAATTATCACGTAATCGTGTACCGTAATTGTATGCGTACGTATGTATGTATGTATATCGGAGCCGATCGGAGCCGGGCGCGAAAAACGGCGCACCGACACCGCGCTTCTAATTATAAATCGAACTTCGATAGACTTATATCATGTCCGAGGCAGGTGGCCCTTGCCGGACTGTTATTAATAAACATGCTCGAACGCCAGAACGATCGGTGAACCGCGAAGCTGTTCGCTGCAACGCGAAAGATCGGTTAATAAACCTTGACACCGATCGGCTCTGCCGAGCGACGCGGTTGCTTCTGCGAGCGCGAAGCAGATCTCCGTTGCTGGGAACATTGTTGCGATCGCGATTTCTACTCGCTTATGAGCACGTTTATTCCCGAGTTCATGCCGGAGTCGCTTTTGAGTCGAAGCCTTTCGCTGCGTATCGAGCGATTCGATTGGCTGCTTGGCCGTTCGTTCGAATGGACTGCGAACTACCCTACGCACCTCGAAACCGTCGCTCAAATTTACCGTGCTGCAATGTGAAACGAGTTCTGTGATGTCGATTTACGGGCCGCCGAAAGGAATTGTTTCATATCGATTTATTAATAATCGATAAATTACGATATTGTAAATTTAACGATTCTTGTTTCGAGCGAAGCGACTTTATCGAATAAATAAACTCGTGAAACGCTAACCCAGATAGCACAAAGACGTCTTTAAGACGTCTTGAAGACGTCCAGGATCGGACGTCCTTTTAACGTCTGAAATAAGACGTCTTAGAGGCGTATTATTTTGGGACGCGCGACGTTCGGACCGAGAATGGACGTAAAATGGACGTCTTTGAGACATCCAGTGCTTATTGGAAATTCAATGGAGACGTCTCTTCTGTATTGTACTAGTTTTCGCCTAATTCTCTCGAAGGTTTAGATTTTGAATATAAATGTTCAGAAAGTAAATTATTTTATTTTATACTTGTACAATATAAAATGTCATATAATTATGTCACGGTTATATCGCCTAATTCTCTCAAAGGTTTGGACTTTGGTATAAATGTTCAGAATTTAAAAGTTCAGAAAGTAAATTATTTTATTTTATACTTGTACAATATAAAATGTCATAATTATGTCAAGATTATGTCGCCTAATTTTCTTAAAGGTTTGGACTTTGGTATAAATGTTCAAAATTTATAAATTCAGAAAGTAAATTATTTTATATTTTATACTCGTACAATATACAATGTTTTTAGTAGGGTTAATTTTCTGTATTTAATAACTTGCTAAGAATTTTAGCGCGAGACGAGCAAATGCGCGCTGAATATCGCTGTTATTTTATACGCGAAATGTTCTAAGACTACAGAAAATAGCCTCGAGCGTTAATATAACAATGCTTGTTGGTGGAAAAAAAAAGAATTCCATCAAGAATTTTCGTTTCGTCCCAGTGACGATCAAAACGATAAAAATGATAAAAATGACAAAAAGGATTATCTACCGTGGCTCGAGCCTAGTCAGCAAGTTCAAGAAAATGGTTCTTTGAAATCTTGAATGGGTGGTTCTCCAATATCTGTCACAGGGATGACCCTCACCTGTTCTTGTTCCCACGGGTCGTTACCTTCTTTGTTCTCTCTCCTCAAAACGCGTCAAACGAAATTTTCTCCCGTGATCGCGCGTAACACGTTTTAACGGTTCTGCAGAATTAAACGAAAAAAGAAAAAAGAAATTAAAAAATCATGGCACCGATATTGTATCTCTGTGTTTTATTCTGTGGTAACAGTTTAATTTTGAATGTAGCCCATGGACACACACACACACACACACACACACACACAGTCAAACGCGGTGTGTAAAATCGAAAAACGGAGATACGATTATTCGATATTCGCGGCTCGTTTTAATAGTCGTCGATTGTCGATGACTATTAAAACGAGCCGCGAGCCTCGAATATTCGTGTCTGCTCTTCCCGAATTGTCCGTTCTTCTTTAGAAGCAAATTCTTTAGGGCAATTGCGGAGAATTTACTATAATCCTCAGCTCGCACGAAGGTGCAGGGTAAATGAGTTAAAATTGCGATTGCTATTACTTGTACGTCATGAATTATCGATATTGAACGTATAAAAAACGATCAGATTCATTTTTTAGAAGATCGCGCGCCATAAAGTGTTAGATTTCGTTACTTTTATAAATAACTGCAGTATTTGGGGCGTCCGCAGTATTTGGCGCGGTAATATATTTGCACGCATGGTTTCTTTCTTTCTGAATTCTGTGCTTTCAGAGATAAGTAAATATTCGAGTCGTCAATTTACATATATTTTTATCATTATTGTACGTTATTATACATTATTATACATTATATTTTCAACGTTGTAACTCGATTTATCAATTTATTGCCGCGAAAGCTCTTATTTTTCTCCGTCGAAGTTCTCTAATTGACGCTCAGATTGTCTACAAAAATGGACAATTTAGGTAAAGAGAGATACAATAATTCGATCCCTGCGATTCATTTTTATAGTAACGAATTGTCGACAACTATAAAAACGAGCTGCAAGGCTCGGACAATATGAGCGTCAGTAAGGGAGACATTACTGTACAGCGATGTCTCCCGAATTGACGCTCAGATCGTATTGAAAAAAATTGACAATTTGGGAACAGGAGGAGGCGCAAAACAACTTTGCGCATCGATTTTATAATTGTTAACAACTGGCGAGTGGAAAAACGAGCCACGAAGTTCGAACATCGGTATCGCCTCTTCCAAAATTGTCCATTTCTGTGGACAATCCGAGCGTCAGTAATGGAGACATTACTGTAATACAGCAATGTCTCCCTTACTGACGCTCAGATCGTCCACTAAAATGGGTAATTTGGGAAGAGGAGATACGATTATTCGTGCCTTGCACCTCGTTTTTATAATCGTTGACAATTCGTGACTATAAAAACAAACCGCAAAGCTCAAATAATCGCGTCTCTTCTTCCCAAACGGTCCATCTTTGTGGACAATCCGAGCGTCAGTAAGGGAGACATTATTGTAACACCTACACCTGACACCCCGACGGTCGAACCCGCGGCGCGCGTTTGTGCGTCGCGCCAATGCCGAAGAGAGCAATGCCGCGCGCGAGATACGGGCGGGCTGAATCGATGGGAAAAAGGAAAAAGGAGAAAGGGGATAGTGAGAGTGGAGTGACCGGCAGGATTAATTCGACGCGCGGGCAGCGAAGACGGTCGCGTCGCTCGTAAATCAGTCGGAGCTGTTTAACCGTTTATGATAGCTGCCGCGAAGTCTTCGCTCTTTTTCTTTGTATTACGCGCTCTCCCTCTCCTCTCCCTGTCGCGCCCCCGGTCGTCACCCCTTTCGGCGACGATTCCTCTCCCGCTCTCGTTCCGCTCATTTTTATTATTACGTCTCTTTCCATTTCCTCCCCCCCTAGTTAGCTCGGCCTGGTTCGACGGTCGCGCTCTTTTTTTCTCTTTATTTCTCCACGACGGCCGCGATTGTACTTTCTCTCCGGCGCAGCCGACGCCATTTGAACCACGGCGACCCTCACTCTCGGAAATATTATCGACACTGCCAAGTTCACTTCTGTTTACATTCGGCACGCCCGACCACGACGACGACCACCATCGCGATCACGACGACCCTAACGAACGCAGAGCCCCGCGTTTTCTCGCGGAGGACCCGCTCGATGATTTGCCGCCACGCGTTTTCTCGCGACAGATCGGAGGACCCGCTCGATGATTCCCTGCTCCGTGATTTCTCGCGATAGATCGGAGGAACCGCCACTCGATGATTTGGTGCCTCGCGATCTCTCGCGATAGATTGGAGGACCCGCTCGATAATTCCCGCTCCGCGATTTCTCGCGACAGATCTCTGGACCTGCTCGATGATTTGGTGCCCCGCATTTTCTCGCGACAGATCGGAGGACCCGCTCGATGATTCCCTGCTCCGCGATTTCTCGCGATAGATCGGAGGAACCGCCACTCGATGATTTGGTGCCTCGCGATCTCTCGCGAAAGATTGGAGGACCCGCTCGATGATTCCCCGCTCCGCGATTTCTCGCTACAGATCTCTGGACCCGCTCGATGATTTGGTGCCCCGCATTTTCTCGCGACAGATCGGAGGACCCGTCGCTCGATGATTCGCCGCCCCGCGTTTTCTCGCGACAGATCGAAGAACACGCTGCTCGATGATTTCCCGCTCCGCGATTTCTCGCGACAGATCTCTGAACCCGCTCGATGATTTGCCGCCCCGCGATATCTCGCGACAGATCGAAGGATCCGCTGCTCGCGATGATTCGCTACCCCGCGATACCTCGGGGATGAAATTGGCCGAACGGGCGCCTCGAAGGGCGCCGGGATTCGGCTCGATTTCGCGCTCGGTTATCGAATTTTTCGCCAGATTCGGCTCTATTCGGTCCAGTGGAAAAGTTCCGACGGATTCCGCGTTGCAGATCGCCCCGCGGATCTGTTTATTCAACGACAGAGCGTTCACCGTTCTCTAGAAACCCCAGCGGAAACCGAGGAAAGTCTTTCGCGGAAAGTTATCGGGGATTCGAGTCTGCAAGGCTATCTCGCGAGGTCGCACGTGACCCCAATGAAGTTCCTTTTACAGTGTAGTTTTCGCTGACCAGTCCCCGAACGGTTTTCGATATTTTTTAACTTGCGTAGGGTATCGAAATTTTGAGGATCTTTAATTGTCCAGCTGACGGTGTTTCGGTGAAGTTTTTTTTAGAACATTTCTGGGAGAATCTCGGTGCGATATTTGCATCTGCGATGGTTCGCGAGTTCTTCTATCTGATATACATAGTAAGTTCTCCCGAATTCTCCTTTAGCTTGCGGACAATAATGGAGAATTTGGGAAGAGGAGGCACGATTATTCGAGCCTCGCGGCTTGTTTTAATTCGCGGCTCGAATAATCATATTTCCTGTTTCAAAATTGTCCATTTTTGTGCAGAAACTAATCGTCGATTAGGGAGAATTTACTCTGGTTCGTGATAGTATATCACTCCGAAATGGTTCGAAACGCTGCATTAAGTTCTTCTATGCGATATACATAGTGAGTTCTCCCGAATTTTCCTTCGGCTTGTGGACAATAATGGAGAATTTGGATTCTTCGAGCCTCCTCTTTCCAAATTGTTCAGTTTTGTTTAAAACAGCTGAAGGAATATTGGGAAGAATTTTGCTGTAGTCGGTCGCCACGGAGATACAGTAAATTCTCCCTAATTTTCCTTCAGCTTGCAAACGAAAATGGACAATTTCGGAAGGGGGACACTATTATTCGAGCCTCCTCTTCCCAAATTGTTCAGTTTTGTTTACAACAGTTGAAGGAATATTGGGAAGAATTTTGCTGTAGTCGGTCGCCACGGAGATACAGTAAATTCTCCCTAATTTTCCTTCAGCTTCCAAACAAAAATGAAAAATTCGGGAAAAGGTGACACGATTATGCGAGCCTCGCGACTCGCTTTTTTATAGCTGTCGATCGTCAATAATTATAAAAACGAGGTGCAGGCAAAATAGTCCATTTTTGTGCAGAATCTAATCGTCGATTAGGGAGAATTTACTCTACTTCGTGATAGTACATCACTCCGAAATGGTTCGAAACGCTGCATTAAGTTCTTCTATGCGATATACATAGTGAGTTCTCCCGAATTTTCCTTCGGCTTGTGGACAATAATGGAGAATTTGGATTCTTCGAGCCTCCTCTTTCCAAATTGTTCAGTTTTGTTTAAAACAGCTGAAGGAATATTGGGAAGAATTTTGCTGTAGTCGGTCGCCACGGAGATACAGTAAATTCTCCCTAATTTTCCTTCAGCTTCCAAACAAAAATGAAAAATTCGGGATAAGGTGACACGATTATTCGAGCCTCGCGACTCGCTTTTTTATAGCTGTCGATCGTCAATAATTATAAAAACGAGGTGCAGGCAAAATAGTCCATTTTTGTGCAGAATCTAATCGTCGATTAGGGAGAATTTACTCTACTTCGTGATAGTACACCGCTTCGACATGATTGAAAACGTTGCAAAGGTGAAACATGTTCGAAAATCAATCACTGAAACAACTGGGACTGAATTATCTCTAGATATTATTAACAGAAGAGTATCCCGGCACGTGAAAACTAGTTATTCTTGTTCGACTTTCTTCTAGGTTGCTCCTTTTTCGCGATTTGTTTATCGACGCTTTTAGTTGCAGACGTCTGCAAATGTTCCGCGTTCGTTTTCTTCTTGTTAACACGGGTCTTAATCTTTCCCGATAAACCCACCGGCAAACCTAGAACGTAACGCTGCTGCCTTTCACTTTCTTCTTCGCTCGCTTATCCTTGCACTTTCTTCCGTCCCACTCGGTCCTTCCTTTCGTTTGCTTTCGTTCGTTACGGACGTCGAGAGATTTCTTCCGCGATCGAAGCGTGCGATCGAGAAAAAGAACGAAGCTGTACCATACGTGTTTCGTTTATTTGTAAAACAGTGAAATCTAATCTGATTACGCCCGTCGTTTTAATAGGCACGATCGTTTCCGTTTCCGTTTCACGTGAATTTTTCGCGCTGATTTGTAACATTAATTTTTCACCTTAATTTCTCAAATTAATTGTTCACATGATATTGTCACGTTAATTTGTTATAAAATTAATTTTGCATTGCGTTGCAACAAAATGAATCGGAGTCAGAATATTTCTATACACTGTTCTATTATATATTTCTATGTATTATTACTTATATTATTACATATTATTATTTACATTACTATATATTATTATTTATATTACTATATATTATTATTTATATTACTACATATTATTATATATTTTTATATATTTCTATTATCTATACACTGTTCTATTATATGTTTCTATATATTATTATTTATATTACTGTATATTATTATTTATATTACTATATATTATTATATATTTCTATTATCTATACACTGTTCTATTATATATTACTATATATTATTATTTATATTACTACATATTATTATATATTTCTATTATCTATACACTGTTCTATTATATGTTTCTATATATTATTATTTATATTATTATATATTATTATATATTATTATTTATATTACTGTATATTATTATTTATATTATTATATATTATTATATATTATTATTTATATTACTGTATATTATTATTTATATTACTATATATTATTATTTCTATTATATATTTATCGAGTTGATTTTTCGGGATTTCGCATACGTAAATGTTGCGATTTATTGTTCGTACACTCGGCCGATAACGGTGCAGGTGCTGCAACAATGGTCATGGGACATTAGCGGCCCAGAATGTTGGTTGGCCCACGAAAATACATCGGTTGTCCGGTCTATTATTATAGCTCGTATGTGGCATGAACAAATTATTAACTGTATCCTAGTCAAATGGATAGCGAATTTTAGAACCAATCGATACCGCGCACGTTCATCGAATATACGCTTACTTTCGTGTCACATCGATAATAAATATCCTCGTCGCGATGCGACGATTTTATAGAAAGAAATTTTATAAAAGATAGAGATAGAGAGATTTTATAAAAACAAATATTTAACAGCGTTATCGAATTCTGTGCTTTCTGTCTAAATATTCTTCTACGAACGCGACTTCGAATCCTATATATAAAAACACCTTCGCGATAATTAAAAATTGCACATCGCACATTGCTGCGAGTTTCGATCAACAAATTATGCCAGTTCTATCCGATCTATTATTAAACAATTAGCGCTCGCGCATCGCGATAGAATAATTATGTAATATATATGTAAAACACCTCTAGAAAAACAGCTCTGCTGTAATTAAAAAAAAGCAGTTACGCACTGCCGCGAATGTCGGTCAACAAATCATGCCAGTTCTGTCTGAACTATTTTACAAAAATCAGCGCTCATGCGTCGCGGTGGAATAATTATATAATATATAAAACTCCTCTAAACTGCAAAAAAAAAAACACCTACAAAACATCTGTAAAACGTTTTCGCCGTAATTTTAAAGAAAGGAGCAGTTACACATTGCCGCGAATATCAACAAATTATACCAGTTCTACTCGATTAATTTTTAATAAATTAGCGCACATGCGTCGAGATAGAATAATTATATAATATATAAAGCAGCTCTAGACTTGCAAAAAAACACCTACAAAACAACTATAAAACGCTTCCGCCGTAATTAAAAAAAAGGAGCAGTTACACATTCCCGCGAATATCAACAAATTATACCAGTTCTACCCGATTAATTTTTAATAAATTAGCGCACATGCGTCGAGATAGAATAATTATATAATATATAAAACACCTCTAGACTTGCAAAAAAACACCTACAAAACAACTATAAAACGCTTCCGCCGGAATTTAAAAAAAAGGAGCAGTTACACATTGCCGCGAATATCAACAAATTATACCAGTTCTACCCGATTCATTTTTAATAAATCAGCGCTCATGCGTCGCGGTTGAATAATTATATAATATATAAAGCGTCTCTAGACTTGCAAAAAACACCTACAAAACATCCGTAAAACGTTTCCGCTGTAATTGCAAAAAAAAAGCAGTTACACATCGCCGCGAATGCGAATATCGACAAATTATGCCAGTTCTACCCGATTAATTTTTACGAAATTCGCGCTCATGCGTCGCGGCGGAATAATTTATTCAATTTTCCAGATAAACCGGTGGGCAGTTATGACAAGTAAACAGGCCCCCGTCCCATTCGTCATCGTTCGCCGAACGTTTACGATTACCGGAAAATCACAGGCTACGCGAATAATATATGGAATAACTAAAAGAAATTACACTCGATATATCCCGGGTTCCCGCGGACCAGATTCTTCACACTTCAGAAACTACGAATCGAGAATTGATTATCGGCCGCGTAGAATGACAATTTTTGTTTGCGCTCCAGATGTTCATTAATATGCGGCGCGTCGCCTTGAAAGTAGACACCGATTAACATTGACGTTTCAAATATATCGTATCTACTAGCAACATTGCGCGAGTCAATGGTTAAATTACGTTGCAATTTGCACGCGCGCGCGAGCGAGAACGTTACGCGAACGGCGCGGCGCAAGAAGCGGGCGGCCGTTCAAAGATTATTTCTTTCTATGATTTATTCATCGGTTGCGACATCGAATTAAACATTAATGTTGCCAGTAGTTTGTTGCGTTACAGAACTGTTTGTCTCGTTACCGTTCTACCGCAACATGTCGGCGATTGCGTTGCCGTTCGCGCCGCCTTCCATTTCCGAGCAATCAATGAAACGCGTGAAAAATTAGTACTGCGAGTTTTGTTTTTGTTTTTGTTTCTTTTTTTTTAACCCATTGACTGCCAACTACGAGATATCTCGTAGCAAGCGTCTGTACCAAAAGTTTAGATTGGCTACGAATGGCTGTTTGAGTTAGGGACTATTAGAAAGGATGAATGAAATATGTACACAGTGTAGAGAACATATTCATTATAAATAAAAAAATACTGTAAATGCCATTACAATATTATATCAGTAACTTAATATGCTAATATATATATATATATATATATATATTAATATTAATATTATATTATATTATATTATATTATATTATATTATATTATATTATATTATATTATATTATATTATATTATATTATATTATATTATATTATATTATATTATATTATATTATATTATATTATATTATATTATATTATATTATATTATATTATATTATATTATATTATATTATATTATATTACATTATATTATATTATATTATATTATATTATATATAATACAGGTTGTCCCGAAAATGTCTCGCAATCCGGAAATGGGAGGTTCCTGAGGTCATTTGAAGCAACTTTTTCCTTTGCGAAAATGTTCTCCGAGGCTTCCTTTACGAGTTATTAACGAAAAACACTGACCAATAAGAGGCGAGCTCGGTTGGCGCGCGGCGGCCCAGCCAACGAGTGCGCGGAGCCCAGTTCCGCTCATTGGCTCGGCCTTCTCGCGCCAAACGATCTCACCTCTGATTGGTCACTGTTTTTCGTCGATAACTCGTAAACGAAGCCGCGGATTGCATTTTCGCTAAGGAAAAAGTTGCTTCGAATCACCTCAGGAATCTCCTACTTTCGGATCGCGAGACATTTTTGGGACACCCTGTATTTGATAAAACTTCATCATTTTCTTTAAAATAAAATCGTGGCACCCAGGGCATGATACGCTTAAATTTGCGTGTGTGTGGCAGTCGATGTGTTAAACGAAAAGAATAATTCGAGGAAATTTGGCGAATTTTCGAAACTGTTATTCCGATGATAAATCGTGACTACGAATGTCGGCGAAGGACGACGAGCATCCGAAACTCTCCGAAGTGTTCGGCAAGGCGGTTCCTATGCAACGCGACAGGAAAATTGAGCGAATCACGAGCAGGGTAATCATATTAGCCATAATTCCAGAACGCTTATCGTCGCCGGTCGGATATTGCCGTGTAAACACGAGTTTAAGCGCGATCATCGCTGGGTAATCAATCTAATCGAGATGTGCTTCGATGACGAGGTCTCTCGAAAAATCAATAATACGTGGCGTAACCTAAGCATCCCGAAAAATATGCGAGCACGTGTCGCGATCCTCTGATTGGTCTAATTAATCGAATTTTAATTTACTAAAATAATATTAAAAGGATCTAATCGACGCTTAAGACGCGTGGCCGGATCAGAGATACTATTTAAAATATTACTATTGGAGAGTGGAAATAAACTAAATTGTTGTTTAACTTCGTCGATTGACATTTTAAGCGGCATCGCTTCGATCGAGTTCGATTCAAGGGAAGATTCAATTTCTATTGAAAAATTTATTTCAATATTTCGTATATTATATATTATATTATATTCGTATTATATTCGTATTATATTCGTATATATATAATATTTATTTCAGTATTTATTTCAATATTTATTTCAATATTTATTTCAATATTTCGTAATTGCATTTGTCGATTAGAAATTCATGTAAATTAATATTGACAAATTTGATTTGCTTGTCGTTGGAATATTTAAAGAAAATATTTAAGACTTTTAACTAATTGAATAATCTGTAGCTGATCAATTTAATAATCTATAGATCAATTTGATAAGCGATCGATAGAAATGCAAAGTTGCGCTAAAAGTAAGCATCGTTTTTATTAATATCTGTGTTAATTGTCTAGTCGCATTTCGTGCACTTATCCGATAAATTGAATGTCGAAGAAATATAAACTTTTATACTTGTTAATTACTACGTATCCATCTAACAATTGTCAAACCAATTGCGAAATGCAGTTGCGCAATATTAATTGTTACCAACCAAAGGTGAACGGTTTCGTACAAACTAGAAATGTAATAACAATTATTGAAAAAGTAGTTTTAATTATGTTATATTGGAAACAAATTATAGAATGTGGAAAAATAGAAACACATTCGTGTTTTTTTAAATGATATGTGTGTATAATGTAAATAGGTGTCGAGTATTATCGACACAGACTTTGAATCTGTGTTATCGATGTCCACACAATTATACCGATTGCGGATGATTGACTTAGAATCCACAGACTTAGAGTCCGTATAAACATTGCATGCAATGATCTTTTTCACAATGCTAGTGACTGTAAAGCTTATAAAATTAACTTTGTAAATACATCTGTACGTATACCATCTGCAAGACAAAATGTGAAAAGACTATTGCTATATGTGTACCATTAATAATAACATAATTGTTAGAAACAATTTAATAATAATAATTTATTTCTGTAGTACATGTTTCATAAATGCTATTTCCAGCATTTAAATGTTCATATTATATATGCTTATTGCTGTCTCCAAATAATATATATTCAGCACTCGTAGTAGAAATGAAGTATACAGTATATTCGATTCTTGCTAACGCGCCTATTTCTCGTGAACTATCGGTAACGCTGAATAAAAATAAAAAAGGAATACATTATATTTTTCTTAAAATTATTAACGGTTATATATGGTATAAACTATAAGCTGCCTTAATATTATCTGAATATTATAATATTATCTTCTTGTATAATCATAAACAATTCTGTTACAATCTGTATCAGTTTACAATTACTTACAACTGTATCTGTATCTGTTTAAAATTATTAACGCTTGTATATACCTGTGATATAAACTATAGGCTGTCTTAATATTATCTTAATATTATAATATTATCTTCTTGTATAATCGTAAACAATTCTGTTATAATCTGTACCATTTTATTTCTCCAACTTCTCTGTACTATACCTTATTTTCACTCATTGTGTTTTCTTAACGCTTATATATACCTGTGGTATAAACTATAGACTGCCTTGTAATATTATCTTCTTGTATGATCATAAACAATTCTATTATAATCTGTACCATTTTATTTTTCTAACTTCTCTGTACTATACCTTATTTTCACTCTTTGTGTTTTCTTAACGCTTATATATACCTGTGGTATAAACTATAGACTGCCTTGTAATATTATCTTCTTGTATAATCATAAACAATTCTATTATAATCTGTACCATTTTATTTTTCTAACTTCTCTGTACTATATCTTATTCTCACTCTTTGTGTTTTCTTTCTTGTACTTATTTTTATCTAGTATCAACTTAAAGCTACTATGTTGTACCTATAGTCCTCCATAACGAACATTTACATATTTGAAATATTATTTATCAAATAATTTCGCTCGGTTTACATTGCAGTTGCCTAAATTTGTCGTAATTAATCTCTTAGCTGTGGACGACGTGTATGATGTACACGCGTTACAAGTAAATGTCAATTTTACATGTTACAACGAAAATACTCTTCCTACGATTTCTGTTAAAATGCATGTGAAACATATTCATAAATTTCGCACATTTTAGAATAATTCTAGAATAACTTGCCGAAATAATCTGAATCCAGTATGATCGATAAAACGCGTACAGAATTGCGCTGTGGCGCCTCTTGCGGAGAAAAGGCGAAGCTTCGTACGAGGTCCGTACAGCGCCAATTGGTGCAGCGGCAAACCGCCCAAACTGTTGGCCGAAATCGACTGTCGGTACTTTGGCTAACAGTTTGAGCGTTTTGCCGCTGCACCAATTGGCGCTGTACGGACCCCGAAGAAAGCTTCGTTTTCTCACTGCAAGAGGCGCTGCTATCATTCGTATATAAATCCAGAATACAGGATTTTAGTAAAACATTAATAATTGCACAATCAGAGTATATAAAAATGATCTGAGGAAACGGAATTGTTCAGTAGAATCTACTGCATCGATTTTATATATTTATCGTACTTTGTAAAAGCTATTAAACTTAATATATTTATAATAATTAATATATTTATTAATTATAATAATTATAATATAATTAATATATTTATATTTATATAATTAATAAACTTAACTTAATATATCTATATTTTATTAAACCTATTAAACTTATGTTACATTTTTTGCTTTATATTAGGGTGCATTTCCAGAGAGAAAAGAAAATACAGTTCAATTTGTAGTAACCGATATTTTTTAACGCGCCGGTCAAATTGCGAGGCAGATTACTGGCACTCGATTTTGGCCAGCAAATTCAGCGTTTCGCCACGGATGGCACTACTCGGACTCTTCGCGTGGCTTCGCAGAACATTTTCATTTTCGAAACAGCAAGTTCGAGTCGTCGACTGTCGAGAAATTTATGTTTTTCCATTACGGTTTCTCCGATCCCGTTGCCATTCGCTTTTCATTACCCTAATTCCTTCTATTATGCGTTTATTTATTGCACGGTATTCCAGCGGCTGTATTCACGGTCGATTCAGAGAAGCAAACTACCCCCAATGCGGTGCGCTAATAACAAAATTCACCCCTTCGTCCGCAAAACGATCGGAAGTTCGCCTCGATCGGAGCTACGCGGCGAACGGAATAAAACAAAACGTGTCGCCGTGGATTTCCAACGGCTCGGAACGAGTATCGATTCCGCGGGATCGACGGAACATTCCGGCGATTTCAGGGATCGACGATAAAACGGGCGTAATATCGCAAATCCGCTGAGTGATACCGCGGCGTTCCGGTTTTCCATACGGAGCCGAGTGGTTCCATTTATAAAGATATAACGGGAAGCACTTCGGGGCGAGAAAATCCGCTTAGCACGTGGCGCAGATTCGCCGGCAACATCGTTCGAAGACTTCCTTAAGTGGTTATGGCGGCACGGCTTTGTATCCAGCGGCTTTCCGGAGATTCCGGCTAAAACACCGGAGATAAAGCTCTCCCTCGATCGATGCCATCCCTCTGTTCCGTTCGAATAAAAAAAAATCCGCCCGGGGAGATCCTCACACCGTGAACAGATCCATCCGTCTTCGCGAACGCCTTCTCGGAAGGCGAATTTTTCGCAAAGAGAAAGAAACGGAAAATAATAACCTTGACATAACCTTGACATAATGCCTTCTCGGAAGGCGAATTTTTCGCAAAGAGGAAGAAACTGAAAATAATAACCTTGACGTAACCTTGACATAACTTTGACATAACCTTGACATAACCTTGAAATAACCTTGACATAACTATGACATAACGCCTTCTCGGAAGGCGAATTTTTCGCAAAGAGAAAGAAACGGAAAATAATAATCTTGACATAACCTTGACATAACCTTGACATAACTTTGACATAACCTTGACATAACCTTGAAATAACCTTGACATAACTTTGACATAACGCCTTCTCGGAAGGCGAATCTTTCGCAAAGAGAACGAAACGGAAAATAATAACCTTGACATAACCTTGATATAACCTTGACATAATCTTCTCGGAAGGCGAATTTTTCGCAAAGAGAAAGAAAAGGAAAATAATAACCTCTACATAACCTTGACATAACGCCTTCTCGGAAGGCGAATTTTTCGCAAAACGAAAGAATCGGAAAATAATAACCTTGACATAACCTTCTCGGAAGGCGAATTTTTCGCAAAGAGAAAGAAACGGAAATAAAAGAAAGAAAAGAAATGAAAACGAGCATCGAACTATTTTTTTTGCAGCTTAACCGGGGGAGGACAAAGGGAGGATTCGCTCGCTGGAATTGTTTCGAGAGGAGCGAGAGAACCGCGCGGGAACGGCAAGGATATCGCATTCGTCTCCAACTAAATTTTGCGTCTACTAGGTGGTTAGGGGATGCTCGCTCTGCGGCTGTGTTTGTTACCCTCTGTCTCGGTGCCTTCATCCCCTCCCTCCCTCTCTCTCTCTCTCTCTCTCGCTTTCGCTATTTCTCCCTCTCCTTCGCATGCCTTCAGCCACAATGGCATTAAAATTACCAAGGAAATTCAATTCCCAGTTGGAAATGTATCGCGCACGTGTAGGTCATACTCGTATAGACGATGCTGCGGAGCTAACGTAGGCGAAATTCAGGGACGGAGGATCGTCGGGCCCCCGCGATATTTCTCGCTACCGATCGGCGATCGTGTTTCCGTGGGAAAAAAAGAAGCGATTCGGGTCCGCGAATCGCTTCGGCGATTCGGAGGATCGCGGTGAAAATTCTGCGCGATTTATTTTTTTCGCGGAAACACGATCGGTAGCGCGAATATCGCGGGGACTCGACGATCATTCGTCCCCGAATTTCGCCTACGTTTGCTTCGCGATTTCTATTAGGGGGGCCGGAAAGTAATGTCGTTTCTGCGCATATTTATCTGTTTGAATTTAATGTAAACAAACGACATAACTTACCGGTCCCCCTAATACTTCGGCTTCGAAGAGAAGGGGCGGTTATGTGTGTTCGATGAGCGACGATTATACGGCTCATTATACGGTCGTCGTTTCGAAATACGTTTTTTAATAATTGTTTATAATACTTGAACGACCGCTCGCGAGATTTCTCGCGTCTCGATGCTGAGACGTGAAAGACCAATGAGATTTTCCAGTTTTTGTCTGTTTTCTCTGAAAATTAACTGTTCTAAATATTATTGAATTATCGAACAGATTTATATGTTGCAGGATTTAGCTCGTTATGTACATCTCGAGCTTGCTGGACTCTGTTTTGTATTCTCATAATAATTTCGATTGATGTATTATTATTTTATTTTATTTTATTTAACCCTTTGCACTCGCAGCTGAATTAACGCAAAATTTAGAACAGTTTTTCCATTTTATATTGATCCAGTGCATTTTCTGCATATGAAATTGAATATTGTGGCCCACGCAACAGTTACGCTTTCAATCAACAGTTACTCTTCTGTGTGTGTGAATATAAACTTTGAATAATATATATAGAATATATCATATATAGTCTATATTATATAGAGTCTATATTATGTAGAGTCTATATTATATATAGTCTATATTATATAGAGTCTATATTATACATATATAGTCTATAGTATATAGAGTCTATATTATGTATAGTCTATATTATATAGAATCTATATTATATAGAGTCTATATTATATATAGTCTATATTACATAGAGTCTATATTACATAGAATATATAAACTCTGAAATATAAACAAATTTGATAAACAAAATTATTTCGAGACATAAATAGTGACGTAATAATTTTTAACGGCGCCCCGGAGTCGCCACTCGACTGCAAAGGGTTGATTATCATTTACTTTAATTTAATTTAGTTATTAATCACTTTAATTCGATTGAAATAATTGCTTAATCCAATTTTGCATTATTTATAATTCCAAATAATATGTTATCTCAGCGTTAATTTCTTACCCCGATTTTTACCTCGCGATTGCAAAGCCTCCCCGTCTCGCATCGTCGTCCACGGGAACTCGACCGGTTCGAACGTTCGACGGAACAGTTCCATCGCGAATCGGCCTCCCGCGGCCCGGGAATCGTGGTGCGACGGTTCTCGTCTCTAGTTTTCGGAGGCAAGATCGAGCGAAAATTCGGAGGACCGTGTAAGGGCGAACCGGCGCGGCTTGGCGCGACGGTTAGACGTCCCTGGTCGTCGTCGTCGGCGTAGGAAGGCGAGCCGGAGAACACACGCTCTCGAATCGCGTACGTACGCCCGAGAGCCCGGAGCCCGTTGCGGATAGCTTAGGTTGGTTAGTTAGCGTGCAAGTACACGTATCAAAGGCACTCAGAATCCGAGCTTAACAAAGCCAGCTTCGGGTTTACCAACCGTGTCACGTAGTACGTGTATACCTTACCTGCTCACGCTTCGCGAAACCTAAACCTCCTGTGGCCCGTCCAACTTTGGTCTTAATGCGTCAACGGGGAAGGGATAAGTTTCGCCCGGGGGCAATTAAAACTAATTATCCTGTTTGGTGCGGTATCGGCTAACCGAGGGAGCTCCCCCTCCGCCCCCCCCCCGGCGTCTCTCGACCCGGAGGGAGGAGGGGTGCAAGCAAGCCGATCGCTCTTAATTATATGCCGGAGGAATAGAAATTTCTCGGGGATAATTGATGCCGATTTAATCAACAGATTCGCTCCGCTCCCCTCGCGGAAAACTTTTCTCCGCGGCGGCGTCCATCGATACCGGTCGGTGTCGAAAGTTATTTCCTGGCCGGAGCCGTTGCGCGAGCCGCGATATAATTGATAGATCGCGCGCGGCTCGAGCTAAATCGCCGCACGAAATACGGTCATTTCTTTCGGATGTGTTCGGACCGTGTCGCGATTCTTCGGGCCCCGCGGCACGTTCTTTTTTCTTTGAGATACTCGGGGCAATTGGAGAGAAAAAGGCTGCGGCCGATAACGCTGGAATAGAAAGGATGATTTTACTTTGTTTGTTTCGAATTTTTCGCTACGATTCGGAAGCGATTTTCAGGCCACGTGACGCGACTCGGAGGCAATTCAGAGCTTTGTGACACGATTTAAAGGCAATTACGGCCTCGTGAGACGATTTGAAAGCAATTCGGGGCCTTGTGACAGGATTCGAAGGCAATTTGGGCCTCGTGAAAGGATTCGAAGGCAATTCGGGGCCTCGTGATACGATTTGAAGGCAATTCGGGGCCTTGTGACAGGATTCGAAGGCAATTTGGGCCTCGTGATAGGATTCGAAGGCAATTCGGGGCCTCGTGATACGATTCAAAGGCAGTTCGGGGCCTTGTGACAAGATTCGAAGGCAATTCGAGGACTTGTGACGCGATTCGAAGGCAATTCGGAGTCTTGTGACAGGATTCAAAGGCAATTTGGAGCCACGTGACGCGACTCGGAGACAATTCGGGGACTTGTGACAGGATTCAAATGCAATTCGGGGCCTTGTGACAAGATTCGAAGGTAATTCGGGGCCATGTGAGACGATTTGAAGGCAATTCGGGGCCTCGTAACACGATTTCAAGGCAATTCAGGGCCTTGTGGCACAATTCGAAGGCAATTCGGGCCTTATAAGACGATTCGAAGGCAATTCGAGGACTTGTGACGCGATTCGAAGGCAATTCGGAGTCTTGTGACAGGATTCAAAGGCAATTTGGAGCCACGTGACGCGACTCGAAGGCAATTCGGGACCTTGTGACAGGATTCAAAGGCAATTCGGGGCCTTGTGACAAGATTCGAAGGCAATTCGGGCCTTATAAGACGATTCGAAGGCAATTCGGGGCCTCGTAACACGATTTCAAGGCAATTCGGGGCCTTGTGACACAATTCGAAGGCAATTCGGGCCTTATAAGACGATTCGAAGGCAATTCGGGGCCTCGTGACGCGATTCGAAGGCAATTCGCCAATTCACATCGGTAGTCACAATTCATCGAGATTGTTCTATTTTAGTTCAGGTAACAGCTACTCGATTTTCTCGTAAATGTGCGAACGAAACGCGGTACAGCGAGGACGGAATTGAAAAATACCGCAGCGTCGCTTTCATCGGCGTGCTGACATCGTTAACAGAAGAAATACATACAGTTTTATCTAATTTCTGTTCGATGCGCGCGGGACGACGAGAATTTTTATTTTGCATAAAGATCCGCTGTATCCAGTAATCGCTGCGAACGACAAAATATTATTCTTTAATATTCATAATATTCCATTCCTATTTCCTATATTCTATTTCTATTTATAATATATAATATTCTTAAATATTATAATAGTCTTTATATATTATAATATTATATAATAGTATAATACTTAATATAATAGTCTTTATTAATTACAAAATGCTGGACTTACATCGACGTTCGTCTCTTTTCTCAATCAGGTTAACAAGTCGACAGTGGCAGAACAACGGTTCGAAATCGTTCGCACGTTTTTGCTATTTTGCGTCTCTCGATCGATCGATTTTTCTCGATAAACGCGCGAAGATCCGCGCGCGAACGATCGCGATCTGGCGAACGTTGATTGCTCGGTTCGAGTTTCCGCCGAATTCCGGGACGATTCCGGGACTCTTCGGCGGGCGTACGTTCGTCGGTGAACGATACCCGCTCGATACGTAACATAATAGCCGCCATACGGCCGGCCGAATTCGAGGCAGATTAGCGTGACGCCGAGCGGCCAGGTAGAGTGCATCATCGGTCGCATCTCGAGGAGATAGCATCGCGAATTCGGCTCGCTCGCGTCGCTCGATGGGACTGTAGAGGGGGGCTGCCGGTAGTTCCTCGGCCAAATGTGCAACTAAGTAGCTACTTAGGTCCCATTTGACGCAGGGGATCGAGATATCGCATTTGAATGGGAGATTTAGCCGGCGGATTTTCGCCCCGAATTGAGCCATTGTGCGCTCTCGACCGGCCACCTGACGGCTCTCTTGACACGCCAACGTTTGCCTTTCTGCATTTTAAATACGGCTCGTTTTTCGACCGGGTGGTGGCCGCTCTCTCTCTCTCTCTCTCTCTCTCTCTCTCTTTCTCTTTCTCTTTTTCACTCTTTTTGTCGTCACGTTTACTAACCAGTTAGCAGAGTTTGACGAGTATACTCGCCATGGAGATGTATATTAGAGTAATAAAATTGTTAATTTCATCAAATAAAACCGTCTTCTTGATCCAATAATTTAAAGGCGACACTTGCTCCGCGTTTGACGAGTATACTCGTCGTCGCTCGATTCTCGCAGCACAAGTAGGCGCGCGCTCTGAAAAGGAGGCGCCGCAGCTAAATGGTTAAATACAATACTGTCTCCCTATTAATGTCTAATTGACGCCCAGTTGTGTGTGTGTGTGTGTCCGTCCACAAAAATGGACAATATGGGAAAAGAAGATACGATTACTCGAGCCTCGTGGCTCGTTTTTTATGGTTATCGATTGTCAACGAGCATAAAAACGAGCTGCATGGCTCGAACAATCGTACCTCCTCTTCCCGAATTGTCCATTTCTGTGAGCGTCAATTTGAGAGACATGTATATACGATAATGTCCCCCTTATTGACGCTTAGATTGCGCACAAAAATGGACAATTTGGGAAGAGGAGATACGATTAAATCGAGTCTTGCGCCTCGTTTTATAGTTACGAATTATCAACGACTATAAAAACGAGATTTGTGGCTCGGATAATCGTATCTCCTTTTCCCGAATTGTCCATTTCTGTGGACAATCTGAGCGTCAATTAGAGAGACATTACTATATATACATGGATCATCGGGAGAAGTGTACCGTAATTGTGGGCCGAGTCAACAATTTCGAAAGCGAAAAGAGAGAGAGAGAGAGAGAGAGAGAGAGAGAGAGAGAGAATCGTTGCCCGGCCGATCGGAAGCGTCGTTATCGTTCGCGATTCATTCTGGCAGCTGTCTCGGCCGCGTTTTCCGAGCCACGGCATCAATCTGCCCCGGAGCGGGCCGCGACAATCTAATAGGCGGTTCCACGCCCAAAAAATTAGCTCAAATGAATAAATACGAGGCGAGGCCGCGGAACTATTGACGAGCTTCGTTTAAGGGTGCTCCGCCTCCGGCGAACAAGATTCGAGAACGTTTCTCGCGACGCGTTCTCTCGCGTCGAGCGACGACGAAGTTGCATCTCGGACGACGTTAATTTCGTCGTTAGCGTCGAACAGGATTTTTACGACAGCGGCGAGACGATCCCGGTGTCGACAATATTTCCTCGAGAAACGGGCGGCGGATGTTTTGGCACCCCAGCGCGCAGAAATGCTCGCCCCTCTTGTAACGCGCGCAGCACCCCATCTATCGAATTATTTTGATTCTCCGATAATTCACCCGGCCTAATACGCCGATTCACGGCCCTTTCAGCCTGAGCGGTATGAGAGGGAGGGGTTGGGGGGGGAGAAGGTGATTCTCCACCATTTTGATGGAAATTCGAAAACACGATACGCGCCGGGGTGGTTTTCTCTTTTAGAATCCGGGCCCGGAGATTAGTAGGATTTATCGGTGACCGAGGACGATGGTCGGATCAAAGTGTTGTCACGTTGTTCCGCCGACGAAAAGAACCTATTCGGATGACTATAGGATTTCTGTTAGCGTTCGATCTCCGTGAACGAAGCTCTACCGTTGCGCCGGTCTTAATTAGTTCGATGCGGCGCCTTCTTTTCAGAGCGCGACATCTATTCGAGTCGCGAGAATCTAGCGGCGACGAGTATACTCGTCGTGACACGAAATACTGTTATATCTTCGTGACGAGTATACTCGTCGTGGCACAAAATACTGTTATATCTTCGTGACGAATATACTCGTCGTGGCATAGAATACTGCTGCGTCTTCGTGACGAGTATACTCGTCGTGGCATAGAATACTGCTGCGTCTTCATGACGGGTATACTCGTCATAATACTGCTGCATTTTCATGAGGAGTATACTCGTCATAATACTGCTGCATCTTCTTGACGAGTATACTCGTCGTGACATAAAATACTGTCACATCTCCGTGACGAGTATACTCGTCGTGACACAAAATACTACTACATATTCATGACGAGTATACTCGTCACAATAGTGCCACATCGTCGCGACGAGTATACTCGTTGTGATACAAAATACTGCCACATCTCAATGACGAGTATACTCGTCGCGACACACAAATATTGTCACATCTCAATGACGAGTATACTCGTCGCGACACACAAATACTGCCACATCTCAAAAAATGACGAATAAACTCGTCACGACACAAAAATACTGCCACACCTCCATGACGAGTATAGTCGTCGCGGCACAAGATAATGTCACTCTTCTCCGCGACGAGTATACTCGTCGAACACAGCTAACCGGTTAAGAGTAGCCTGCCGGGATCGGTCGCGTTTCGCGACAGGAACATTTCCTCTCCTCGCGGTTCCATTGTTTCAGCATCGGGAATAGAAAAAACGGTCCTCGTTCGCTGTTAAATAACCGTGGCTCGGCCGAGAAGCGTTCGGGGAATGCCTCGTGGGGCTCCACTCGAGCGGGCTGCCACGATTTGAATATTCCGGCGGGCTAATTCGCGACCGACAAAAGATGTTATTCCCTCGCAGCACTCCTCCTCTTCGCCCCGGCTTCAGGCCGACGTACACCCCGTCCCCCTTCTCCCCCGGGGGAGAGCGAAGTTTCCGGCCGCGACGGGCGTCTTGGTTAATCACTACAATTGATATTCCGCTGATATCACCGCACCGAGTAACGGAGTAACGCGGTAACGAAGTAACCCGATTAAAGGGAGCCTCTTATTGGCCCGCGCTCTCGCTCGTTCTCTTCAATCGAGTTACATGATTACCCGCGGGGGGACGAGGGTTACGCCGAGAAAGAGGGGCGCTCCTGCCTCCTTCGCGACGATCGTTCAGACCGACGAACGTCAGAGAAACCGGCGCGACGCGACGCGACGCGGCGTCGACAACCGGCGACGGCTCCAATCGCGATTGCTATCCGATCAATTCCTTCCAATTACAAACGCAAAGGCAACGATCGGTCCTCGACACGTGGACCCACTCCCCCCCTCTTCCCCTCAGATGGCACGCCGTAAAAGGACTTCGACGGACGCTGCCTCCCGGCGGATCGCGCACTTTTCACTCCGAAGATCGGCTTTAATCTTTTTAGGCACGACGCGCCACTATAGTGGCTTCCGCGGATGTCATCTCTCTGAACGACGCGCCACTATAAGTGGCTTTCGCGGATGTCATCTCTCTCTGAATGACGAACCACTATAGTGGCTTGCTCTAGTAGCTCACTCGGTCATCGTTTGAATCAAATAATCATGCGCATTGTTTCACACTTCTTTTGTCTTCGCATCGATTTACAACAGCCTACATGGTGTCCCAAAAATGTCTCGCAATCCGGAAATGGCGGGTTCCTCGGATCATTTGAAGCAGCTTCTTCCTTTACAAAAATGTTCTCCGAGACACCGTTAACGAGTTATGAACGAAAAACAGTGACCAATAAGAATCGAGTACGGCCGACGCGAGGCGGCCCAGCCAACCAGCGCGCGAAGCCCGGTTCCGCTCGTTGGCTCGATCGCCACGCGCCAGCCGAGCTCGCCTCTCATTGGTCACTGTTTTTCGTTGATAACTCGTTAACGGTGCCTCGGGGAAAATTTTTGTAAAGGGAAAAGTTGCTTCCAATGGCCTGAGGAACCCGCCACGTTCGGATTGCGAGACATTTTTGGGACACCCTGTATATACAGACAGAATATACAGTATCAGACTCTGTACAGTACATATCAGACTCTGCCGTCCAGAGAAATAGCCTCGCGCAGAATTCAGCCGTACCTAAAAGGTTAAATCGAGAGCTTTCGCAGCAATCGGCGCATAACCTTGAACTTTAAAGATAAGTTACAGACAGAACTGGTTCGTCGAGCGAATTGTCTACGACAATAGCGACAAATTCGGCATACTTGCAGCCGGTATAAGAAAATTCAAATCGAGTTCGCATAATCGCTGATTCGCAGATTCTGTATTATAGTAATTCCAGCTTTAATTCTGTATTGTAATAAATGAATGTTCAGCCGTATATATGAATAAATTAAAAAATTCAATAAAATTAAATTAAATCACATTAAATCGAATAGAATCAAGTTAAATCAGATTAAAACAGATTAAATCAGATTAAATGAAATCAAACAAAATTAAAACAAATTAAATCAAATTAAATCAAATTAAATCAAATTAAACCAAATGAAATCAAATTAAACCAAATTAAACCAAATGAAATTAAACCAAATCAAATTAAATCAAATTAAATAAAAATCTCGCCTCTATACAATTATACGGTTCTGCGAAAGAAATTTAGGCGAATCCCGATCGATCCGAGAGAACTGGATCTGCGATACAATAAATTTCCGATCGTCGCGTTCGTTGTCCGTCTCGTTCGCAACGTCGCGGCTCAATGTTCGTCGGCGGTTTGTCGCGTAATTTCGTCCACGGCCACGTTGATTAGAATCTGCGTGCTCCTTCGGAATAAAGGACGATCAAATTTGGTTAATTCCGTCCGGAATGCTCGGTGCGGCGGTGGCCGAGGATTCTAATCGCACTTCAGAGGCTCGCCGGCAATTAGCCGTTCCCGGGCAGAACGAGGCCGTCCGATGAATTAGACACGGCCTCGTGATCCGGTAAAATCAGGCCCGAGGCCACATTATAATAATGCGAGATCTGTCGATCGTCGCCGTTGGGGTAACGCGACGCCGAGCGTACACCACGGCGAGAGAGAAAAGGAGAGAGTATCGAGGCGGACACTCGACACAGCTGTCCGGCGGGCGAGCCTTGTACGCGGCCCATTGTTGCCGGCGACTGTGGGCCTAACCAACCGTAAACGCCGAAAATCTAATTGACGAAATTCAATTTCGCGCCGACAATGCCGGGGCCCGCCGTGGATTATCGTGTCTCCGGTGTTCCCGTCGGTACACACGCGCGCACACCCGACGGTGCTTCCTCTCGAGTATTACATCGGAATCGGGTCCAGCCACCGATCCGTCGCGATTCGACACGCCGCGAGGATTCGACCGGTCGTTCGAATCGCGTTAATGGCGGGCCCTCCTACCGCAGGGCCACACGTGCCGACCGCGCGTTAAGCCGATCAGCACCGCTCCTGCACCGAGAACCTTTCAAACTCACGGATTAAACGCTGCTCCGCGTTGCCATCGCGCGAAATCCGCGCGCGCGCGCGTTTTCGACCGTTCTCGCTCGACTTACAGTAATGTCTCTCTAGTCGATGCTCAGATTGTCCACGGTAATGGACAATTTAGGGAGAGGAGATACGATTATTCGAGCCTTCGGGTTTATATTTGTAGTCACGAATTGTCGAGAAATGTTAGGTCTACCGGAAGGTTCTGTCTGATAATGTCATTGCAAATTTCGATAGGTATGCACGTATTCGTTTGAGACATATATTTTTGAAAAATGTTGCTCGCCAATTGCCATCACGCTGGCAAGAGGTCATAAGTAAAACGACGGAAATTGTATTGTACAATAAATATTACTAAATTTATGAGAAATCTATTATTTCCTTTCATTTCTCGAACGGACAGAAGTTTCCGGTAGGCCTGATATAAGAACGAGCTGCGAGGCTCGAATAATCGCGTCTTCTCTTCCCAAATTGTGGACAATCTGAGCGTCAATTGGAGAGACATTACTGTACAGTAATGTACAGTAATGTAAAATTGGACAATTTAGGGAGAGGAGATACGATTATTCGAGCTTTGGGGTTTATATTTGTAGTCACGAATTGTCAAGAAATGTTAGGTCTACCGGAAAGTTCTATCTGATAATGTCATTGGAAATTTCGATATATTTATTTGAGACATATATTTTTGAAAAATGTTGCTCACTAATTGCCATCACGCTGGCAACGACGAAAATTATAGTGTACAATATAAATATTACTAAATTTATGAGAAATCTATTATTTCCTTTCATTTCTCGAACGGACAGAACTTTCCGGTAGGCCTGATATAAGAACGAGCTGCGAGGCTCGAATAATCGTGTCTTCTCTTCCCAAATTGTCCATTCTTGTGCGCAATCCGAGCGAGGAGTTAGAGAGACATTACTGTATTTCTGCGATTTCAGTGGATTCGACCCGTCCTAGGGTCGGACGAGGGAGGATCCTTCGGAATCCTCCCTGCAATCGTTTGCGTTCGAAGCCATTACTTGCGACTGCGGAGACATTTCTTGCGACTGCTTTTAGCATTTTTAATAATACCAATGACATAACGAGAAATAAACAACAGAAAGTTATAATAAAGAATTTCAACCGTCCATCCGAACCGCCCGATTCGCTGAGCATCAGTAAGGGAGACATTACTGTAATGTCTCTCCAATTGACGCTCAGATTGTCCACAATTTGGGAAGAGAAGACACGATTATTCGAGCCTTGCAGCTCGTTTTTATACTCGTTGACAATCGATAACCATAAAAAACGAGCCACGAGGCTCCAGTAATCGTATCTTCTTTTCCCAAATTGTCCATTTTTGTGGACAATCTGGGCGTCAATTAGACATTAATAGGGAGACATTATTGTATTTAACCATTTAGCTGCGGCGCCTCCTTTTCAGAGCGCGCGCCTACTTGTGTCGCGAGAATCGAGCGACGACGAGTATACTCGTCAAACGCGGAGCAAGTGTCGCCGTTAAATTATTGGATCAAGAAGACGGTTTTATTTGATGAAATTAACAATTTTATTGCTAATATACGTCTCTACTACATACATCTCTACTCTAATATACATCTGCATGACGAGTATACTCGTCGATTATTCGAGCCTTGCAGCTCGTTCTTATATCGGGCCTACCGGAAAGTTCTGTCCGTTTAAGAAATGAAAGGAAATAATAGATTTTTTATAAATTTATCTTGCCAGCGTGATGGCAATTTGTGAGCAACATTTTTCAAAAACATATGTCTCGAACGAATATGTGCACACCTATCGAAATTTGCAATGACATTATCAGACAGAACTTTCCGGTAGACCTAATATTTCTTGGCAATTCGTGACTACAAATATAAGAGCCCCAAGGATCGAATAAAACCGAAAATTCCTTCAGATCTTTTTCAGCAATTTTCATCGTCGTATGAAAATTAGGCAGAATTTGCAGCGTCGCGAGTCGTTCCGTACTCGTTCGAAACGTTTCATCTTACGGCTGGCGGTGGTGGCGAAGCGCGTATACTGCGCCGAGGGGAGCCGTTTTCGAGGCCGAGTTTATCGAGCCGGAGGAAGTCGAACCGGTTGAAAAATTCCGTGCGCCGCGAGAAGGAAGAGGAGCACAATGAAATCTGTACAATTTGCGGGCGGAAAGGAAGCGCGGAGTGTTCATGGTTCCCGGGGCGCGTTCGTTCCCTCGGACAGGGATTCGTTTAGCAGAAACGTA
This sequence comes from Megalopta genalis, assembly GCF_051020955.1. Taxonomy (NCBI): domain Eukaryota; kingdom Metazoa; phylum Arthropoda; class Insecta; order Hymenoptera; family Halictidae; genus Megalopta; species Megalopta genalis. The sequence continues at coordinate 33,810,522 of NC_135013.1, forward strand.
TCGGCGACTTCCGGCGAGCGAAGCCAACTGGTCGGTGCATCCTCCTCGGTACGCGGCGGCGGGGCGCGGCCGGGAGAGCGGCGCGGATCGGCGCACACGCGTGGGGAATCGTCAAAGCGAAATCTAGAAAAACCGCATCACGCAAGGGCGGTCGCGCGGGTACGGGCCGCTGATTTCCGACGTTAATGACATATTTGCGACAATAACGTTCTGTGTAAACGAGTATATTATATAATGACGGAATCGGCGGCGCGGGGGAGGGACACACACACACACACACACACACACACACACACACACACACAGAGAGAGAGAGAGAGAGAGAGAGAGAGAGAGAGAGACACAGAGAGAGAGAGAGAGAGAGAGAGAGAGCCGCAGCGAGCGTGTTCGGCGAGCATCCAGCGCGTCCCCGTCGCGGCGTTTTCTGTAGCTGCGTGTCGACGAATCGGTCGTTACGTGCGCGGTCGTCGTGCTTCCTGGTGTGCGACTGGCTGCGTGGACGCGCACGCACACACATTCGAACGCGGGGACCGACATGGCAGCCGGGGACAGGACGGGCACGAAGAGAATCGTGCGATCGCGAGCGCGAGCGCGAGCGCGCGGCCACCGCCGCGATGGCGTTTCTTGCCGACGTGTGGGTGGAGGATACTCACGGTCGCAGGAAACAGCGCATCATGGTAATAACCGTCATCAAACGGCGACCACTTAGAACCAGGCCGGGCTCTCGTCGTGGAAAATTCGTCCTTTTGCCACCGGCCGCGGAAACCTCGTCGCTTCCGACGCGGCACGCCGGCGCGCGGCCCCGTCGTAAACGCGATTCTCTCTCTTTCTCTCTCTTTCTTCCTGTTGGAAAAATCGGCGATCCCGGACCGCTTCCTTCCTGCCGCGGCTCGTCGATTAAACGGGCTACGGTCGTTCCGAAGTTTGCGGCCGATCGTCTGACGGCCGCTTCCGAGTCTCGCTAAATTGAGGGACGACGGAAAGTTTCACGGCCTGCGCGGACGCGCCCGCGGTCTCACCCTTCGCCCTCCCTCCCCTAGCCTCACCCGATAATCTCGTGGGACGGTTATTAATTTTTTGGATGTCGAGTTGAAATTTGTGTTTACGCGCTGGAATACTTATTATCGAAGTATTGTTTTGTATGTGTTGCGGTTATTAGATGTTCTTTTTTCAATTAAAAAATGTTACATGTCCTTTTCTCAATTAAAATATAATAAATGTTCTTTTTCAATTGAAAAGCTTGTATTTCTGCGCTGGAATATTTATTATCGATATTTTATTTTGTTCGTCTTACGGATATTAGATGTTCTTTTTTCAGTTTAAAAGCTTGTATTTTCACGCTGATATACCTATTATCGATATCTTATTGTCAGTCCTGTGGATATTAAATGTTCTTTTTTTCAATGAAAACAATATTAAATGTTCTTTTTTCAATTAAGAAATGTTAAACGTTTTCTCAATTGAAAAGCATGAAATTTTTCGGAACAATTAATACCTCTTCCGCGCCGCATAGTGTGTTAAAAGTACGCAGAATCGTTGACGGATCAGCTGATCGCGTAAAAGTGTCCATCCCTTGGTGAGCACCGTAAAATAAATATTGTGCAGGAGGATTTTTAGGAAACAGAAATGAAATAAAATTCAGTCGATTTATTTAACGTAATTCTAATAGGTTGAAAATGGCGTCGCACACAATATTATTAAATTCTTCCCTCTTCACAATTTTATACTTCGACTGCTCATTATTGCTCCCATAAATGCGCGACATCCGCGATCTCGCGTTCTCTTCTCCCACGACCCATTAAAAAAAAGAAAAATTAAAGATCCATTGTCTGCGCCGCAGAAATCGCCGGGCCATCGTCGATTCTCGCGATCGAAGCGCGAGTCTCCGGGAGAACACTACCGAGACTCGCTTTGGGAAACGGCTAAGAAAAAATGGGCCTCTCTGGGCTCCCCGCAACCAGAGCGGTCCCCTTAATCGATGGAATGGCTCGTTAATGTTCTGCCAGGCGGGCTTCGTTATTCACGGCCGCAGGAAACAGCGTGTCACGGTAACAACCGTCATCAAAAGCGACCGCTTACCACTTGTTAGTTGCGCGAGGTATTTTTCGTCGCAGAAATGTCGCGTTCCCGGTCGCGGGATCCTCGCGTAATCGCCGACCATGATTCTACCGGGCCGCGTATACAGGGTGCCTAAAAAATGTCTCGCAATCCGAAAGTGGCGGGTTCCTCGGTTCATTCGAAGCAACTTTTTCCATTACAAAAATGTTCTCCGATGCACCGTTAACGAGTTATTACCGAAAAACAGTGACCAATGAGAGGCGAGCTCGGCTGGCGCGTCCGCCGCCTCTCGTCAGCCGTACTCGATTCTTATTGGTCACTGCTTTTTCGTTGATAACTCGTTAACGGTGCCTCGGAGAACATTTTCGCAAAGGAAGAAGCTGCTTCAAATGATCCGAGGAACCAGCCATTTCCGGATTACGAGACATTTTTGGGACACTCTGTACATCGAGCCGCGTGCCACGCTTTTCTAAACGCGGCCGATCCGCGCGGATCGTTTCGCTTCCGTGCGCTTTCCGTGCCGCGGCGCGGTGCGGACGTCGAAGTTTCCGGGCTGTTTTCCAACGGAATTAAAGCATCGTCCGGTAACGAGCGGCCGGTGACGGCGACGCGGTATTAAACTGTCCACGATATCCGCCATTTCGAAACGCGTCGCCGCGAGGGGAACAGCCGGCGAAAAAGGGCCGGACAGAGACGGACAGAGGAAAACAGCCGGGACAGGAGGAACGGCGGAGGCGGAGGCGGAGGGAAACGGAGAGCTGAAACGCGCCGCCGCCGCCGCTGCATCGCCGCATCGCGACGCGCCGCGCCGCGCCGCGTCGCCGGAGAGAGAAAGAGGAACGGATGGACAGACAGAGAAATTACAGCCGCATGCTGCGTTCAGGAAACGGCGCATTCTATTGTGCTTTTGTCATAGTTAAACTGTCAGGCCAATTTCGCGTCGAGCCAATTTATGCTCACGTGTCCCGATCCAGGTATCCCGCGATCCTGTCCCGACGCTACGCCGAGTGCCGCGTTATGCTGGCTTGCATAATTCCGCAAGATTTTCTGAACACGGGAAACGCCGCGGGACCGCCTGCCGGTGTCTTCCTTCGCCGATTAATCTACGCTTACCCGGGGACCCTTCCGCGTCACCGAACGGGCCCTGTTTCTCTCCCGATTCGTCGGTGGCTCGAGGCTTTCTTTCCGATCTCGAGAAATTCGCGCAGAAAAGCGAAGCTGTTCGAGGCTTAACTTCGTTCGACTCGAGTCTGTGGGAACGCAGATTCGCGCAGAATTCACAAAGGAATTGACTTGGATAATTTTTATTTCGCTATGCGAGTTATTATAATTTTAATTCATAAAAATAAATATATATGTTTAGATACATGAATTTATAAGGGGAATCAATTTTATATTTGTTCGTAAATTTGTAATGACAATATGAATTATATTTTTCGTATTCGATTGCTTTAATATAGTCAATAAAAGTGCTTTTTATATAACTAAATTGGATAAGGAAATACATACTATCAATAACGTATTTTTTAGGATTCATTTTTTATTTTAATATAAAGAAAATTCGATATAATTTTAACGGTACGTTGCTTATTATAAGTATAGTATTTATTTGAATATTTTATATAAAATCATATATTTAGAAATTTTTAAAAATATTATATATTATAAGAAATCATGAATAAAATATCGAGATAACCTTGGGGCATAAATTAGTCAATATATATTTTATTTACGAAAAAATTAAATCAGTCAATAATTTAAAAAAATTATATAAACTTTATTTATGTACCAAAACTTTATATTACTAATACATATATTCTTATAATCGCTCGCAGTCTAATTATAATGCATTAAAGATCGTATATACATACGTCTGCAGCAGCGAGAAAACGAAAATCGCGATCGTCGCCATGATTAACAGTTCGGCGGAAACAGAGCGCGTAGCTCGGTGATCGAAAGGAGACTCGTTAAGGCGGCAGGAAAAGTTCCCGTCGATCCGACGGTCCCGGCTCCTCCGGGGCCAGAGGGACGGTCCACGGCGGACAATTAGCGTAATGAAATAATAATCGGAAGGAGGGAGCGGTTGGCCGAGGGAGACGGTAACCGAACCACGCCCCGAGCATTCGTGATATGCCGACCAATCGGCCGGGACGATCGTTTCCTCTCGACTCCTCTTAATCGCCGCCGACTCCGCGTCTCTATCCTTTTTAATCGGCGAGATCCGCCTCGCGGAGGCGGCCGAGGCATCGTTGTCCGCCTAATCGCGTATCGATCGCGGGGCGATAACGGCGGCGACGCCATTTTCGGATCTATAATCGGCGGCCCTCGGTTCGGAGAGTTCGCCGGTCGCCGCCGCCGCCGTCGACAGAGACGGCCGAACGATTATCGTCGGGGCGACGATTTGTCGGGGCACGAGAGCAGAGTTTTAAATCCGTCTCATGCATTATGCATAGCGAGAAAGTGAAACAAGCCGCGAGCGAAAAACCGCGGCTCTTCCATTTTTACAGGCTCCGCTTGTCGCCGCTTCCCGAAAATCGATCCCGGTTCGATGGCGAACACCGCTCGCCGTAAAACGATTTCAGAGCGACGGCATTTCCGGGCCGAAGGGAAGGATCAACGGCTCGTTTAAGCCGGATTTTATTTATCAGGGCCGCGATTAAAGCTTTATTAATAGGCTGTGCGTCGACGGGGTCCGATGGTTTTTGAATAAAAAATCGTACGGAGCGTGAATTGGTGGCATTGGACGAAACGGGCCGCGGATCCTCGCGCAAAATGAGAAGTTTTTTACGCGAATCGTTCGAAACGGAAGCGCAATGAAAATGTATTTCTTCTTTGAATCGTTTTAACCCCCTTGCAGTCGAATTTGAAGGTATTTTAACTGTAAATGCAAGACAGTTTCTTTCTGACTTACAGTTGTGGTGTTTTTTAAAACGGGCACGAAGGAACATGGAAGCAACCGGAATAATTAACAAGAACGGGAAAAATTATTTTGACCGTAGAAAAGAGCGGACGTTTAAAAAGTCAAATCTAAAGATTGTTGTATATTCGGTATAAATAACGAATGACTTATTTATTATTCGAAATCGGAAATGGGATTCGAAACCACGCCCACAATGTGGGTGCAGCAGTGGAGGTCGAAGGGCCTCCATTGCGTTCCAATGAATCGAATAATTTTGAAACTAAAATGAAACGAAAAAATCTGGATCTAACGCTTCATCGCTATCAAACACTATATATGCATGCTGGTGCATCCCGTAGTATAAATAATAAATAACTTATCTATTATTCGAAATGTTAGTGTTTAGCTTTCGACTAACTTAGTGTTAGCTTTCGACATCTCTTAAATATAAACAAACACGATAATGTAAAAATAATTTTGTAACACGATGCAACAATGTTTAACGTTGCCTCCGAATCGCCATTCGAGCGCAAAGGATTAATAAATCGAGGAGAAGATATCAATGTTATCGAATATTATCCTAACGCGTTAACATTCTTTCTACTAATTTTTATCGCGAATGCGTACAGTCCGCAGTGGAACGATAACACTAACGAACGAATAATAAAGCAATTGTTGATCCTGAATGCCGAGATCGCCTGCTGCATCGTAGATGCTCGATAAATCGTACAATCAGTTCGTTTAGCGGGCAACTCGATCAAGATCGAGCGCTCGGTTCATCGAGAACGAGATGACGAAGCCTGCTCATTATCGCCGGCTCATTATCATCTCGCATCATTGCTGCCTGGATCAAGCTGCTCTCCGGCGTGGCACAGTCGTCTAGGATTTTGTAACCTTCGAGCGAGTTCGCGGGGAGCGCGGAGCCGAGATCATCGGCTAAAATAGACGCGCGAGAATGATCGCGCGTCGCGACGCGAATCGACGAAGCGATCGCGAAAAATGGCGAAAGGCCGTCGCCGAAGGAACTTTCATTCGCGAGCCACGTATCCGGCCAATTAGTCGATGCGCTAAAGTATTCTATGGTTTCAAGGAAAAGCGATTCGCGCGATTAAACGCGCTCGACTCTCGACTCTCGACTCCGCACTCGACTCGGGCCGGGCCGGGCAACACTTTCGATGCCCGATGCGCATGAATAAAACATCGGCCGAGAAAGGCGGGCGATGCGCGAGACTGCGTGTACGAGAAAAAGAGATAGAGATAGAGGTGAAAATCAAATTAACCTTTTAGGCCCGACGCGCCACTATAGTTGGCTTCCGCGAATATCATCTTTCAGAACGACACGCCACTATAGTGGCTTTCGCGAATGTCATCTCTCTGGACGACGCACCACTATAGTGGCTTGCTCTAGTAGCTCACTCGCTCATCGTTTGAATCATTGAATCATATCCATTGTTTCACACTTCTTTTGTCTACAGGATATCCCAAAAATGTCTCGCAATCCAGAAATGGCGGGTTCCTCGGATCATTTGAAGTAACTTCTTCCTTTACAACAATTTTCTCCGAGACACCGTTAACGAGTTATTAACGAAAAAGCAGTGACCAATAAGAATCGAGTACGGCTGACGCGAGGCGGCCCAGTCAACCAGCGCGCGAAGCCCAGTTCCGCTCATTGGCTCGGTCGCCTCGCGCCAGCCGAGCTCGCCTCTCATTGGTCACTGTTTTTCGTTGATAACTCGTTAACGGTGCCTCGGAGAAAATTTTTGTAAAGGAAAAAGTTGCTTCCAATGGCCTGAGGAACCCGCCACTTTCGGATTGCGAGACATTTTTGGGACACCCTGTATATACAGGCAGAATATACAGTATCAGACTCTGTACAGTACATATCAGACTCTGCCGTCCAGAGAAATAGCCTCGCGCAGAATTCAGCCGTACCTAAAAGGATAAAGCCGGAAACGAAAACGGAGCGGGAAAATCGGCGCCGATGGAACGCTCGCGCGCGCGCGCGTACGACTCATCGGCGGAGATTGGCCCCGGGGCGAGAGAATTAGAGGACCGATGAAAATTTTAAACGCACGGCAAAACGAATTCCCGAGGCCCGTTACGGAGGGTGGCCCCGACACCTAGACCCCTGTTTCAAGATAATTGCGTTACGCCACCGGCCTCAAGCTTTTGATTCCGACCGATGACGTCAGCGGCTTCGTTGCTGCCGGGTAATGAAACATTCGACGGCTCGTCATTACGTTAAGAACCGTGGTTAAATATTAAACGCGGCGCCGTGGAGGACCGGACCGGGACCGATCCGCCCGGTTCCCGAAGACCGCTCGACCAAAATTATCGACGGTTTTCCAAACTGGATTCGGAGGAATCGATACGAGGTCTTCGTAACTCCAGCGCGCTGTGCTGGAAGTCACTCGTCGCTCGTCCTTTCGAAGTCGGAAACGAACGGTTTCGAGAGTTTCGCAACGTTGATGTATTTTCGTATCGCGATCTATCGGGACAAAACGCAACGTCTTATTGGTCGACGCAATATTAGTGAAATATCGGGATCGAAGATAAGTTAGGGACAGGTTATGCAGGATTATTGGCGTTGAGTGGATCTCTTAGAGCAGAGAATAGATTATAGAAAGAGGGTAGTTCAATTTGGAGAGATATCTTGTCACGAAATCATTTTTGTTATCGTTATCTTACCTGCTCCATTTTTACCTGTCGTTCCTTCGAGATCAATTTTATTAGGACCTTTGGATTTTTAGGGATGATTGGATCTCTTAGGGCAGAGAAGAGATCGCAGAAAGGGAATAATTCAATTCGGAGAAATATCTCGTCACGAAATAATTTTTATTATCATTAACTTATCTGCTCCATTTTTACCTGTAGTTCCTTTGAGATCAATTTTATTAGGACCTTTGGATTTTTGGCGATGATTGAATCTCTTAGGGCAGAGAACAGATTACAGAAAGAGGGTAGTTCAATTTGGAAAAATATCTTGTCATGAAATAATTTTTATTATCGTTATCTTACCTGCTCCATTTTTACCTGTAGTTCCTTCGAGATCGATTTTATTAGATCCTTTGGATTTTTAGGGATGATTGGATCTCTTAGAGCAGAGAACAGATCGCAGAAAGGGAATAAATAATTATTATTATTATCGTACCTGTTCCATTTTTACTTGTCGTTCCTTCAAGATCTATTTTATTAGGACCCTTGGGAAAACTGAAATCATAAATGACTTAGCTACAATTAATGTAGGATTGTTGGCGTTCATTAGATCTCTCAGAGTAGAGAATTACAGTACAGCTTACAGAAAGGGAATATTTCAATTCAGGGAAATACTTTCCCATGAAGTAATTTCTATTATTATTGTATCTACTCCATTGTTACTTGTCGTTCCTTCAAGATCAATTCGGAAAAACCGAATCCTTTGAGAAAAAAAACAATCGTAAATGACTTAAACACAATTACTGTAGCACTGTTGGCGTTCATCAGATCCTTTGGAGCAGAGAACTGAAAGGGGGTAGTTCAATTTAGGGAGACACCTTTCCACGAAATAATTGTTATCGTTACTGCATTTTTATTGCATTCCACCCCCTACCTATTGCATTCTTCCCCCAAGATCGTATTCATCGGTACCTTCCGCGACAAAAATATTATCCGATTGTCATCCCTCGTCGCGTTCAACGCATCGAGCACAGAAAACATAATCCCGAGACCACAAACAACCCTTAAACGAGAGACAACGAATGCTCGAGCAGCGGTAACGCTCTGAAATGATCGCGCAACGAGCAAATCCCAAGAATATCCGGCGTATAAACGCTTCTCCTATGACAAACAGTAAACCGTTGTTTACTTCCGGCCAGCCCAGCACCGAGGAAGATCACGGGAAGGCTTCGTTACGTGTCCGCAAGCGTTCGTAATCGAAAAGTCACTGGGCCGATAGCTGAAGCCGCGGCGCGGCGAGGCCGCGAGTCTCGGAACGGCCGCGGTAGAAGATTGTTTCGCGAGCAAACGGGTGGAGAAACGGCTGTGCGGGACGAGGAAGGAAGGAATCTCGCGGCGTCGCAGACATATCCCGACGTTCCGTGGTCCATTTTCGTGGTCATTCCGGCGCACAGGGAACGGTCGAGCGGGTCGACGGCGTGCGAAAGAGGAGATCGGCCGCTTCTCGCGACCATTTTGGCGTGCGCGGATGGGCTGGTTGTTAAAAAGTATATGCGCGTTTCTGGTGTCTGGATGACTGACTTGCCCGCGGAGGAAGCTAGGGGCCGCGTGAGCGAGGACGAAAACAGGAGTGGATGGTATCCGGGCTGGTTGTGTCTTCGAGTGCCGGCACGATCTTCCAATGAAATTGCAGTGAGTGCCTGTATATACCGGGGGCGATACGTAGAACGCACGCACGCCGGCGCAGACGCGCCGCGGAGGAAACAAGCAAGCAGGAGGGTGCGTATTTCCACCCTCGACTTGGGCTGGTAATGCCGTGGCCGGGGTGTGAAAATCAGGAGCGGGCCGCGGCGGAGGCGGAGGCGGAGGAGCCGAACAGAAAGAGGAAGGGTGGCGCGGCGGCACGATGGAAAGAGGCGAAAGAGGAGGCGGAGGAGCTGGAGGGACGAAGGAGACGGCGCGGCGGTGGCGAGAGGGCGGTGAGGGGGCGAGAAGAGGGTGAGAAGCTGAAACACCCCTGGGTCCAGCGAGCTAGGGAGGATCGGGGAGGAGAGAGGTGAGGAGAGAGAGAGAGAGAGAGAGATAGAGGGGAGGACGGTCGAGTGAGAGGGAGAGATTGCCGCCATTTTACAGTGGCGCGGATCTGCATAACGATCAGAGACTGTCGTGTTTATCAAAGCTTTTCTCCGCCATCTGCATAATTTTCTGCCGCGCCAGGATAGCTCGGGAACACGGGGGTTGGCGATGGATAGAGAGAGAGAAAGAGAGAGAGAGAGAGAGAGAGAGAGTGAGAACGGGGAGGGCGGAGGCGTTGCGAAGGGGTGGAAAGGATACCGTTGCTCTCTCCACTCTCGAGTGCATTTTATGTGCACGACTTATGAAACTTTAACGCCCTTACGAATAAATTACTCGAGTAAGCGCCGGTCGCTCCAGCCTTCCGGACGCGTGATTGGCCCATTTGCATTTCAAGCGGGCCGAATTAATAAAAAAACATTTGCCCAACTTCGCCGCTGCGGAACCGTATAAGTTGCTGGTCCGCTCCTGTCGTGTCCTCCTTCGGCCCTTATCTCCGGGGGATTGAGATATTTCGATGCTAAAGCAGCCGAGTCACGAAAACCGAGAAAGAGGGCGGCTGGGTGCCGGCGTGGGAGGAAGAACACGGATAGTTCGAGCAGAAGACGTTTATTTGCCATCGATTACCCGAGTCAGCCCGCTGGGGGGCGACCGAGGAAAATCGTCGCGTCGATGCGAAATGAAATTTCGAGAGAGAGAGAGAGAGAGAGAGATGGATCGATGCTTTCCCGAAATACGTCACCAGGACGTACGATGTGCGTGGGTGCCCCGATTATCGCGGATTATAGGGAGTCTACGTAATATCGAAGAAATACCTATAAACAAGATTATTTAGACATCATTATTATTATTATAAACAGTATCATAGACAGATTATTATAGACATTCTGCAAGGGAATTTCAAACATCAAGAATGGTTATATTAAACGTTTATGCTGTATCAAGATCAGGAGCACCGAACGCAAAGCAGTCATTCCAAGAAGAAAATTCTACGGGAATTAATTACCAAATCGCGGATCTTTACGCGAAAGAAATATTCTGTCGAGTAATTATTTAAAACAAGAATCGAGAATAACAGTGTGTTTCTTCATTTAATAGTATTCCAATCGATTAAAAATAATAATATTCTTAAAAATTCGTCCAATGTTTTCATTATTCTGTACTTCTCTTATCAATTTTTTGCTACAAATGCATAAAATCCGCGGTTCATCGATTATATTAACGAGCCATTTAAATCGATGCTAAAATGATTCGCGGTTCGTCTTTCTTTGATCGACTGCCACTTTTACAATAATTAATGTTTAGGTAGCCTCGCGAGCCGCGCGTTGCCGAGGAAAAAGTAACAGAAACCCTTTTCTTCCCTTCTACTCGGAACGCAGCCCTGCGTCAATAATTTCGGAACACGCCAACCATGATCCGCGAATGAAAGCGACATGGCCGAATTCCCAGAGCAACCGTTCGGCAAGAAAAATATTTAGTGACAGCCCCTGTTCCGTTGATAGGGTGGCACCCGTTATTAGGGCTCTTATTAACCCAGCATATGGACCAGAAGGGCGACTTTCGATAGCGATCTGCGCGCCTCTCTCTCTCTCTCTCTCTCTCTCTCTCTCTCTCGGACGGCGATGATCGCGCGGCCAGATAACCGCAGTTTGGCAGTAACAGGTCCTGTTTCAAGGGATTACAAGCGGGCCCCGCGTTTTATCGGCTCGCCTCTGTCCCCCGATCTATCATAATGCAAATGCTTCTCTGTGCGCCGCGACACTTATTGGAGAGAACAGATACGCTCTCGATTCGGGTAACCTTACACTTTGATGGTTTTAAATATTTCCGATCGACGCGATAAAAATCCGCTATTCAGGATCCGGCGATCGTCTTCGCTCGGTTTCGTGAAACGCTCGACTAATTTAACCCTTCGCACTCGAAGCACTCTATTGCACTATTTTAACTGTAAATCTAAAAGAATTTTTCCGACTTACAGTATTTTTATTTTATACGACAAATATGCATTTTATGCATATGAAATTGACTCTTGCGACTCGCATAAACAGTCGCGCTCTTAACAATCTTCCAAATCAAAACTTTGTTGATATAAAGATCATCTTAGAACGCGATGTAACAAATTCTAATGCTGCCACTCGAGCGGAAAGGGTTGATCCCTAGAAAAATCAAACGAAACGCAGGTCTCTGAAAATGCCACGACAGAACCCTCGATTATCCATCCGATCCTGCAAAATCGAAATCGCCTATTATGCAAATACCTTTCACTCGTGTTCGACTCCGTTCTAAGCAATCGCCGTACAAATTAATCAAGATGAAATCCGGCACTGTAATTAAGTAGCTGTTCCATTATCCAAAGATTCGCGTCGCTCTGCCCGGCTCGGATAATCGAGGCTCTACCGTGTTTAATTTGACCGATCCGCGGATGCGTGAAAGTTTGCGAATAGAGGGAATCGCATTCCTAAATGTCATCCGATAAGATTGTCGTACGCTACAAGCGACATCTTCCAGACATCGATTTATGCGAAGAGATCAATTACTTTACGGATAATCGGGCGCGGGACGAGTTCGCGCTTCACCGACGTTGCCGAGTATGCTGTTTATCAAACGATGTTCCGCAGAAATTTCTGTCCACCTATCAAGGACTGCCGACCTAAAGGAATCGGGAACGAGATACAGTAATATCACTCTCTAATTGACGCTCGGATTGTCCAGAAAAATGGACAATTTTGGAAGTGAAGATACGATTGTTCGAGCCTTGTTGCTCGTTTTTTATGGTTATCGATTGTCAATAATTATAAAAACGAGCTGCAAGGTTCGAACAATCGTATCTCCTCTTTCCGAATTGTCCATTTCTGTACACAACCTGAGCGTCAGTAAGGGAGACATTACTGTACAGTAATGTCTCTCTAATTGACGCTCGAATTATCCAGAAAAATGGACAATTTGGGAAGAGAAGATACGATTACTCGAGCCTTGTAGCTCGTTTTTTATAGATACGAATTGTCAAGGTTATGTCAAGGTTGTGCAAGGATCGAACAATCGTATCTCCTCTTCCCGAATTGTCCATTTTTGTGCGCGATTCGAGCGTCAGTTGGGGAGATATTGTTGTAGTTCCTAAACTTTGCCTATCCCTGGTCAAAAGCAATAGTATGCACCGAATAGAGGTACACTAATGTCTCTCTAATCGACGCTCAGATTGTCCACGAAAATTGTCCACAATTTTGGTACTTGAGGTACGATTGTTCGAGCCTCGTGGCTCGTTTCTTATGGTTATCGATTGTCAACGAGTATAAAAACGAGCTGCATGGCTCGAACAATCGTACCTCCTCTTCCCGAATTGTCCATTCTATGGACAATTTCTATGTCAGTCAATTAGAGAGACATGTATATACAGTAATGTCTCCCTTATTGACGCTTAGATTGCGCACGAAAATGGACAATTTGGGAAGAGGAGATACGATTAAATTGAGTCTTGCGCCTCGTTTTACAGTCACGAATTACAAAACTGTCCACTTTTGTGCGCGATTCGAGCGTCAGTTAGGGAGACATTACTGTATCGCGGCCGTTTCGCCGGTTTCCGTGTCACGTTGCCGTTTCGTGTCGCGCGGTAATAGCGTTGGGAAACCGTGCGACGAACACAGTCCGGGATCCGGAAAAGTGTCCGAATTCTTTGCGGAAGCCATGGGGAGGGGACGAACGGTTGTTAACGCGTTAGTTCACCTGATTTGGAGGCTTAACGAGCCCGTTGACACTGGCGGCGCGAGTCGTCCCCGCGTGTCGCCGGGGAATTGCCAGCTCAATAATTCAGAGGCTGGCCGTAATGGAAGTTGTCCGCGGGACTCGATCTATCATAGGAAATTGCACGGAGCCCTTTTACCGGCGCTCATAAGAAACATACATATTAGAAGAATAACAGAGAGCCGGCTGGCTCGCTCGCTCGCTCGCCGGCTCGGCCGTCCCTGACGTGTTCCGTTTCCCAGAATTGATTAGAGACCGGAAATAAATCCTGCATGCGCGTGTGTCGGTTCGAAAAACGCGGCCCGCCCCGTTCGGGGAATCGGCGAGCCGGGCGGCTGTTCGGGAAAAACCGAAAATATCGCCGGATTATGTAGAAGCTGTCCGGGTCGCTCGGATTTATCCGAATCGATTACGTCGGCCGCCTCGGGTTCCCCGGCATTCATCGGATGGTTTCCTGAAGCTTGCGGAGAAGCGAAGAGAAGCCGCGGCTTCTCGTCGCGTCGTCGCGCCGCGTTGCGCCGCGCCGCGCCTGCGAATCGTCTCTGTCGGCGATCGGTCGAGATACGCGAACGAGCAGAAAATAATCCGCGATTCCGTTTGCGCGAAATTTTTCCGGCGGATCCTTCCGTCGCTTTTCCATTCGTCCGAAACGATGACTCGGTCCCGCGGATCCGGGGAACGGGTAAAAGAGTAAGCGAGCGAGCAGAGCCCAGCCGGTCGTCGTTCTCGACAGCGAGAAACGCCCGACGTCAAAAGCAAAGCTCAGAGGCAATCATGAGCTTTCGAATGCAAAACAGCAGCTTTCGCCTAGCAGCACTCGGCACTTTTACATTTAAATGTAAACTCGCTGAGTGCGCGCCGCAGAGCCGCCCTCCTCTCTCGCCATATCCAGCTGCCCCCTCCTCCCCTCCCTCGCCCCGCTCGCCATCTACCCAACACAGCCGTCTAGCAACGGACCCCATCTCAGCCCTCTTCGCACCTCCTCGCCCCCTTTTACACCCCCCTTTACACCCCGTTTCCAGCCCCGGCCGCTCGCACACCGTTTCCATTCCGCCGCCTCCACCTCTTTCGAGGACGTAGGCGATATGGCGGAGGCGCCCGGATTTAATATTTTACACCTCAAATGTTGGGAGCCCGCGCGAGCATCCCCACCCACCCCGCGAGCCCGCGAGCCAGAAATGCAAAACAGCTCGACGAGTGTCCCTCGTTCTGCTATCCAGCCATCCCTCCCTAACGATTCCCTCCCCTTTCGCCGGAGGATTGGATTTAAAACGCGCTAATTTGTCGAGCACGACACGACCCACGCTCTCTCTCTCTCTCTCTCTCTCTCTCTCTCTCTTTCTCTCGCTCGCTCTCCTCTCTGTCCCCTAGCCTAGCGTGTCTTCAGCCGTCCGTGTGACCATGCCTACTTCTGTAGTCGAAACTGCAAAGTAGTCGAAGAGCTCTGTGCCACAAGGGCGCAGAGCCGTGTGGGCACGGTGGGCCACATCTAAATTTAAAATCTGCTTTGCATAATGCCCGACCTCGTCGGTGCTCGTCGACCCCGGGACCGCCTAATTGCGGCCTCGTTCGAGCCCCGTGTCCCTTCGACACCTACGGCAGCCATTCTCGAAAAACCGGCTCCTTCCGCCCACCCCCGGCCTCTCGCTTCCGCCACTTTGAATCGACCGACTAGATAACCGGCACGCCGCGCCGCACCGCGCCGCGCCGATTCAACAGACATCGATCCTACACGCTGCTCGGCTAACGATGTCCATTATTATCTGTGAATCCACCCTCTTCGCCGTCCCAGGACCCTGCCGGCAAGTCGTCCGATTCCTCCAGTTCGTCGTTTCCGGCAAACCGCGTCTCGAATCGCGGCGATTATCTTTGCTTCGTAAAGAACACTACGGTAATGTCTCTCTAATTGACGTCCAGATTGACCACAAAAATGGACAATTTGGGAAGAGGAGATGCGATTATTCGAGGCTTGTACCTCGTTTTCATACTTACCGAATGTTAATGACTATAATAAACGAGATGCAAAGCTCGAATAATCGTATCTGCTCTTCCCAAATTATCCATTTTGGTGGACAATCTGAGCGTCAGTAAGGGAGACATTACTGTATTCGTCAAATTTGAGAATGCGAGCTGTTTACTGCGACAATGGTTTCACTTAAGTGGACAATTTTAGTGGACAATCTGAGCGTCAGTAAGGGAGACATTACTGTACAGTAATGTCTCTCCAATTGACGCTCAGATTGTCCACAATTTAGAGATAGATTATAGTTATAAATTGTCCACAATTATAAAAATGAGCCGCAAGGCTCGAATAATCGTATCTCCTCTTCCCGAATTGTCCATTTTAGTGGACAATCTGAGCGTCAGTAAGGGAGACATTACTGTACCTCTATTCGGTACATGCTACAGTAATGTCTCTCTAAGAGGAGATAGAATTATTCGAGTCTTGCATAATCTTGACATAACCTTGACAATTCGTAACTATAAAAAACGAGCCGCAAGGCTCGAATAATCATATCTCCTCATCCCAAATTATCCATTTTAGTGGACAATCTGAGCGTCAGTAAGGGAGACATTACTGTATATACATATATATAGCGTACAGTACATATTTTGTACTGCTTTGTCTCTCGAGGCTCAATCATTACACCCTAAAGACACCTGCGTTGTGATACCCAGCTCCGTTTTCACTAGGCTTCGTTTAACTCTGCGTTTAATTCTGCTCTTTCATCGGCTGCTCCTCGATTCCATCGACGTCGTTACGGCGATATTTTTAACGTTAAGTCGTCTCGGAAGGCAAACCTGTCTCTCGCGTCCGTGAGACGAAGAAACATTAAATCGAGTCGTAAATAACGTCCGACGCGGCTACGTAGAATCTATTGTTCGGATCTACTCGCTATGAGTCACCGGGACAAACGAGTTTTTCCTTTCGCTAAATAGATCCTTCTTGTTTAGAGAGAGATCCTTAAACAGATCCTCCTTTATTATCCTTTCGGACCCTTGTTCGGAATGAATAAAATAAGAAAAAGTAACAAAGACAATAAAAAATGAAATAATAAAATAAAAAGGAAAAACGAAATAAATGTCTGATAAAACATTGCAATACATACAACAGGAACACGGAGGTTGTTTATAACTCGACCTAATAGAATAGAGGTGTTGCCAAGAATCTTCTGGACCAGCTGACAGTCTAAGAGTCGCATCGGAGCAGTTCGGAGGGCGCAAATAGAGCGACGATTTTGCGCTAGAAGTCGGATCGAAATTCGCAACAAGGTCAGGATAAAAACATGTTCGAGAGTATCTTTTTTGGTATCTTTTAGTTCGAGAAACATTTGAACAGAGTTAATCGAGTTAACATTTAGTACCGGCATTGTTACAGAAGCTTATTGGTTTCGGCAGCGGTGCGTCGATCGCCGGCAATTACCGATTGCATCAATTACGCCGCACGATAACGAGGCTCGATCGTTTCCTCGAGCGATCGAAACGCCGGAAGTCGATCGAAAGGAGCGCCGCGCCGGTTTGCGCTCGTTCCTTTTGATACATAACGATAGGCCTAATCTAGCTGAACGCGGCGATACAATTTGACATGAAATATCGCGCGGCGGGCCCCGGTAATGACGCCGAAGTGAAACTCTGCTCCCAATCCCGTCTCCCGGATCGCGTGCATCAATCATGCACTTTTCAAATTGATTTCAACAGTACTCTCTCTCTCTCTCTCTCACTCATTCTCTCGCTCTGACTCTGTGTTTCTCTTTCTCTCTCTTTATCTCTCTCTCTCTCCTTCTCTCTCTCTCTCTCTCTCTCTCTCACTCACACGCTCTGTCTCTGTGTTTCTCTTTCTCTCTCTTTATCTCTCCCTCTCTCTCTCTCTTCCTCTCTTACTCCCTCACTCTGTCTCTGTGTTTCTCTTTCTCTCTCTTTATCTCTCTCTCACTCTCTCTTACTCTCTCGCTCTGTCTCTGTGTTTCTCTTTCTCTCTCTTTATCTCTCTCTCTCCCTCTCCTTTTCTCTTCCGACGAAACTGAAACCTGCGCCGCGGTCCACGCGGAAAAGAAGGGTGTTTACAGGCCGGAGGAAATGCGACGCACGTGCGTGGACGTTCACCGTCCCTCGGACGGCTAATACAGAGGCCCGGGCTCGCATTGTCCGGGAAACTTTGTCACGGTGGTCACCGGGTCGATCGGCCCGCAGCGTGTTTAATGTAGTATTAAACGCAGCCATTGTCCCCGTTCACAAATTTACTTCCTTCGGCGCCCGTTGTCCGTCCGAATCTCTCCTGCGAATGTCCCCGTTGTCCTTTCCTCTTTCTCCGCGGGGAAGAAAAAAAACCGGAGGCACGTGCCCGATCCCGGAGAAATTCGAAAGTAATGCGATTTTTCTTGTTTGCTGCCGACCCTCGGCCGTCGGGCCCGTGTTTCGGATTTTTATTCGCGCGACGGGGCGGCAAAGATCGTATCCGTGTAGCCGGAAGCTGGGAGATAAGTGGGCCGGCACAGCGATTTCTCCCTAATTCGCGCGAAAATGGACAATTTGGGACGAGGAGATACGATTGTCCGAGCCACGTTTCTCATTTTTATGGTTGCCGATTGTCGACGATTATGAAAACGAGGCGCGAGGCTCGGATTATCGGTTATAAAAATTGTCCAGTTTTGCTTAAGAGTTGAAGGAACATTAGGGAGAATTCACTGTATTTCGTAATTACTCCACGGAGACGCGATTTACCCTTTTTTTTTTAGGAAATGACGGACCAGGAACATTCGAATATAGTCTTTGTTACCGCGAGAGGGGTGGCTCGAATCAAATCTTCGAATCAAGCATCAACAAATCCGACTCGCGGTGGTAAATTTCGTAAATGTAAATGTAAATTTTCTTTTCCTTCCGAGAGATTATTAGAATCAAAGAAGTCGCAATCGTCGCATCTGCGATAAGAACGGTATACCGGGCAAGGGGTTAAAATACCCTTCGTCGTCCGTTTCGCGAGAAACAGCGAAAAGAAAAATACTCGGATATTCTTCAAGAATCGTACAATCGATTCGCCCCGTTCCAAATTGTCCTGCATCATTATGCTCTCGTGAAAAATAATTCCAGAATACAGTAAATTCTCCCCAATTCGCGCTCAGATCGTCCACGAAAATTGGACAACTTGCAAAGAAGATATTCGATTGCTACAAAAAGCGAGCTGCATGGTTCGAACAATTGTGTCTGCTGTTCCCAAAATTCTCCGCTTTTGTGCAGTTTTGTGTCCACTATTTTGCACAATCTGAGCGCGAATTAGAGAAAATCTACCGTATCGCGACGGACGTTAACAACCCGAACGAGGAGCAACCCGTTGAATCATCGTGTACAGGGTGTCGAAATCAATCGAAGCCGACTTCGCACGGTGCGTAGGAAAGTATCGAGCGATCGGGCGGACAACGAATCGGGGATAAACGAATCGAGCGTATTCGGAAGAGTATGCGCCTCTTAGAGAGTCGTTACTGGCAGTTTCCTGCGATAACCCCGGCATTGTGCCGCCGGCCCCCGGGCAACAGGGGAAGTGAATTCACAATGGGCCACAATGACTGAGCCAACATCACGAATTAGGCTCGGTTACGCGTTTATTGCCGATTCCGGTCCATGGCAGCGGCGTCGCGACCGACGGGGTTCCCCGCGCGCTCCGCGTTCTCGCCGGGGGCCGGAGGTTCCCGAGTAGACGCCATTGCGGAGACGCGAAGTATTAGCATTGGTTAGCTTTATGGGGCGTTCAGTTCCGCCGTGTGTTCCCCTCTCTGTCCCGCGGCCGGCAGATCAATAAAATCTGTCTGTCTGGACGAGTAAACGGCGAATCCGTTTTCGCCGAATAAACGTCTTCTCGCGAGAGAAGAGTCGGCGCATCGATTTTTCCGGCGATTCTCCGAGATCGCGGGATCCGTCGGAGGACGGATCGCCATCTTTCCGGAACCGATGGGGCACATCGATCTCCCCGCGACGATCTCGCCGCCGCCGAGGGAATTCCTTTTTTCACGGGTCCGTGACTGGCACGAGCGAGAGGGGCCAGCGCCGCCGAAATTAGGACGCAATAATTATTAATCAATTTCGTATTAATTGTTTCCCGGGCGTCGCGGCTTAAGTGGGATGTTGTGTTCCGGCTCCCGGCAAGCTCTGCCCTGTAACCAAGCCGAGGTGTCATACAGGAAGATTAATTACGGTTCAGCCGCGTTTTATGTGGGCCATGCGTGCGCGGCTCTCCTCGGCCGGCTGATACACGTGAAACTAGTTTAGCTTCGCCGGGGGAAAAATCCCCGGTATAGACCGCAACACGGCTTTTCCGTTTATTCGCGGAACAATTAAAAAAAAAAGAAAATCTTACAGGAGCCGGCTCGAAGCTGCGGCGAATTTTGCGGCGAGTTTCTGCGGGAAACTTCTCCTCTGTCTCGTATCCGGTCCGTTCCCCGGTTTTTCGTGATTGCGGCCGCCCGAAGAGAGAGAGAAAAAAAGGGGCACGCGAAAATAAAAGAGACCCGAGGGAATAAGATTTCGCCCGGTACTCCGTGCTCGAGCCACGAAAGAGCCAAGTTAGTTTTATTTTACAATCCATCGGCTCCCGCGACACGGTGGGGTGAGTTTCCGTCGTCCTCGTCCTCGTCGTCCTCGTCGTCCCCGTCGACGACCGGTGCAACCACCACGAAGAGAGACGGATTCGTTCGACTCACGGAGCTCGGAATCCTTCAGGATGGTTGGACGAGACCGTCTAGAGAGGGCGGCGACGGGGCCGGGGGGCGGGGGCGGCTGTCAACTAGTGTTTTAAAAGTTTGCGACAGCCTACAAATTGGCTCGCTCAGTTCTTTTTAAAAGCACCGCCAACCAACCACGTCGCAGAACCCCTCCGTGTCTGTCCTTCATGTTCACAGCCGTATCGTTCAGCGAAGAGCTTACGGAACTTTTTCCAGCCAGCGTCAAATTTGTACACGTTGCGTCGTCTGGAGCCTGCTACACGCCGACGATCGTTCACACTTACGAATATATGTATATATATATACGTGTATGTATTTACATCGCGTGGGACGCGCGCGCGCTTAGAAATTCCTGCGAACGATCGACGTGTCGTCTCGCGACACCGCGATCGAGATCCAGTTGCCGCGTTCGTTACAATTCGATCATTTCTTTTATAGTACTGGATCGACCCGTTGCGATCGGCCACTCTACTCGGCGTGCGTTTAACACTGAACCTACCAAGCAGTAATACTAACTGGCGTGTACCGCTTCGCAAAAGTGAGAAGACCGGATTTATTTCGATTTTGTAAAGTTTTCATTGTAAAACTTGCTCCGAAAGTTTCGAAACTTTGCAAAATAAGAAAGCGGTCACTTCGACCGCGGTAGGTTTAGTGTTCAAATCAAAAGTAAATGGCAAATCGTCTTATTCCTTTTCGTTCGTTCGTCAGTTTCCCCATTATAACTTTCGATTGTTAATTTCGAGCGGTGCAGTCGGCGGTGGTCGCCGATCGCAAAGGGTTGGCTACGCGATTCGACTAAAATCTTTCTCCGAAGTCTTGACTACGGCGTGCCATTTGCTTGGCGTGCCATTCTCGGGGCGCTCGATCGTTTCCGCAATTTTTCCTTCGGGAATAACATGAAATATCACAAGTCCCGAGAACTCTTCGCGTATTTCTCTGACCACCTCGTCTTTTAGAAGATGCTTGAACTGGGAGCTCCCTAACGAGACACTAATTTTCGGGCGCTCGATCGCGTTCTGCTATTTTTTCTTCGGGAACAACGTGAAGTATTACAAGTCCCGAGAACTCTTCGCGTATTTCTCTGTGCACTTCGTCTTTTAGAAGATGCTTGAACTGGGAGCTCCCTAACGAGGCACTAATTTTCGGGGCGCTCGATCGTTTGCGCAATTTTTTCTTCGGGAATAACATGAAATATCACAAGTCCCGAGAACTCTTTGCGCATTTCTCTGACCACCTCATCTTCCAGAAGATGCCTGAACCAGGAACTCCCTAACGAGGCACTAATTTTCGCGGCGATCTTCGCCATTCGAGATAAAGAAAACGGCGAGACATTTTGCGTATAACGTGTTCTAACGATCCTGCACAGGTCCGCGGTAAATGTTATACGCAAACCAACGATATTTAGTATCATTGTCTCGTGTCTCGAGATCATAGTCCTCCTTTGAACGCGATCTTCGGTTCGCTAATTCGAACCTCGGGACCGTGATCCACTTTCGGACACGATCTCTTAGCGCCTTTCGTTATCCGAAACCGGAAGACCGTCCCTCGAGCCGCGCATCCGGATTCCGGCTCGGCCGTTTCGCAAAAACAGAAGAAACAGAGAAATACACCGAGATTCTGGCGCGAGAAACGTCGCGCTCCGAATCGTTCGCTAGAAAAATTGCAAAACGCTTCGCGATAGCCTAAAAAACGATTCTAATCCGCGTCGCACCGGAAGTCGCATTCGCGATCCCGTAGCCCCGATATAGCCGGGAAGCGAACGATCCCGCGGGGGGAGGGGCAAACGGCCGAAATAAATCGGTGGCGACTTTTCCTATCGGGGCCATTGTGCGCGCTCGATCATTATTCTCGGGAGTTTCGCGAAAAGTTCCGACCATTCTCGGACAAATCGACCTCTCCATCCAGGAGACGGCGTTCCTGCCGGCGCGGCGGGGAATATGCTTTGCGCGCGATTCAAATTCCCGGAAGTTTAAAAGTATTTCGACGTAAAACGCGGCCATCCCTCATGTTTTCTATGCAGCCGCGCTCCGCCGCGGTCGCATTTGATACACTCTATTAGTCGCATCCCGGCGCTGATTTATCGAGCCCGCTCGCGTTATTATACATACATTCTCCCCGTGGAGCGGGGCCGGCCGAGATTCATCGCGTTTCTGGGTAGTTCGGCCGTCCCTCCGCGCACGTTCCATTAGTCCGGGAAAGTGATCAATGGTTATTACGCGAATTCAAGGTTCGCGTCTTCCCGCGGGGACGCCGTTTAATCGGCCGTTCCTCGTGGCGACTCGAAATAAACGCGTCGAACGTCCAAACCGTGCGGGTGTCACGCGCGGGCCGCCGGTTTGCGCCGGCAATTAGGCACTTCGCGATAGCAGCCTGTCCCCGATCCTCCGGGATCGTTATTTCGGCAGGATCGAATCCGGCCGAGGCGAGTGGAACATCGCGAAGTTCTGCGAGAGGAAGGACGGCGTCTTCGGCTCGCTGTTCGCGTCCGTCGACGATGTTGCCTCGACGAAGTCGACGTCGTCGACGGAGTCCGGCTCTTCCTGGTCCAACCAGTCCTTCCGTGCCACCTGCACCACCGTCCAGATGTACGCGCTGAACACTGCCGGAACGAGAGAAACACGCTCGATGTAACACGTTGGTGCGCGATTCGACGCTCTCGGTTGCGAAATCGCGAACCGCGGGAGAGCGCGATCGGCTCGCGATCGGCTCGCGATCGCGGCCGAGAGGCGCGCGCGCGCCCGCGGTGCGCCTACCGTGCACACCTGTGCGCACCTGTGTTGCAGGCAATTCTAAATGTACTTACTCAGATAGATGCTGGACACTGGAATGTACCATACCGATTTATCGTAAACATCGTACTGCGACCCGTGCGTCAGATGAATAGCCAGCGCCACAGACTGATCTATTATGCTAATCATTTGCAAATACATCCAAGGCACGGCGCACTTCGGTCTCCTCTGCGAACGTACACGGAAGTTAGCGAGATCGTTAGCGAGTTTAAGCAAGGTTGCTACGTGCCGAAAATACGTTCCGCGAATAAAGAAGCCCGCGGATTCATTCATTTTCGATACACGACGCTCTCTTCCCCCTCACCCCGACCCATCTACTATTCCCCGTCGTTCTCTCTTCGTCCAACACGCTACGCCCGCGATTATGCGAAACGTTTCTTCGTTCGAGAGGCGACGTTAAACGATTTCGAACGTGTTTCCGTCGAACTGTAAACTCGCATACTCACCGAGATCGATCCCAAGGCGAGATACGCGCTGGCCAGCAACAATAATATCGCGTACAATAGCAGGAACACCACCGCCGTTTCCGCTACGGAATTTTTATTTACTAATTAGCGAGCGCGACGGGCCCCTTTCACCGTGCCGCGAAACTTCGTTTCACGGTTCATAGGGGACTTCTTTCTCCGGGGAGACGTAGCTTTTGTGGCTCTCACCTTTCTTTTCCACGCGCAGGTTACCCAGGATCTGCATCCAGTTCAGGCCCAGCAGGGACCAATCCGACACCGAGTCGAAGAAACTGTCGTCGGTCGGTCTCGAGAAGTAGTCGCTCATTAGCACGTTGATTATCAGGATCGAAATCGACTGAAAGGCAATAATTGGTCTATTCGCATCGCTCTGTTCGACTGAGGTGATCACGCGGTCGCGTGATACCTATTAACGCCTTCTATTTGCGCTATCGGAAGTCCTCTACGATGCCTCGCGGAGCCTCGTAACAACGCCTTGAAAATTTCGATGATCGTAACACGAAAGATTCCGGATGAATCGTTTCGTGCCGCTCGGAGGAGCGTACTTTTCGAACGAATAATAAATAACGTTGCATTATCGATTAATCGTTAATTAACCGCTTGACTGTCGAGGAGCGCTATCGCGCTCTTCGCATTTTTGGCATGACATAAGAAGAGCGCGATAGCCTCCTCATCTACCAAAAACAGGCAATTTTCATGATTCTCAGTGACTACGCAACGGAATTCAACGTGAAATTTTCTGCATTTATATAAGCCAGGGGTGTCAAACTCGCGGTCCAAGATGAACATTTTTGCGATTTCTCCCGAAATAGGAAAGATAGTATCAGAGAAGAGATGTCAAGTGTCAGGAAGTAAACAATAATTTAACTTTACATATATTATATGTATTATATATTATATATTATATATTATATATTATATATTATATATTATATATTATAAATTATATATTATATATTATAAATTATATATTATATATTATATATTATATATTATATATATAATATATATTATATAACATATATTATATGTTTATTACAATGTACTAGTCAAAATAAAAATATTTGTTTCTATGAACATTGATCTTTTTTTGCGGCCCACCTAAAGTTAAGCATTGTTTATTTGGCCCAAGTTAACTTTTGAGTTTGACACCCCTGATATAAGCGATCAAAATCTACGAAATTCATTTTTTAAACGTTTGACTGCCGAGGAGCGCTTTCGCGCTCTTCTTATGTTGTGCCAAAAATGCGAAGAGCGCGATAGCGCTCCTGTTTTTTTTTTAATGCCAAGACTGCGGAGATCGTAATAACGCTGCTCTGAATCACTAGAATTTGTGCTTGTTAGCAATTTTATTCGCAAAATTAATGAAAACAAATTTATGCGAATAAGTGGTATTTTTTAATTTTTGTTGTTGCAGAGCAATACAAATGAGTTTATTGTGTGAAAAGTGTTTTACAATTTTTCCCCATACACGCGCAATTAGTGCCGCAGTTTTTGCATACGTCCGACAAAATACGTCAGCAGCTAAACGGTTAATTATCATTTCGTGGAGACATTTCTAAAGAGTTGATCGACGAGATTCCGCGAAAGAAGATCGATCGTTTCGCTATTAACGCGAAACCTACCACCACCACCGTCGCCGATTATTGGAATTGCAGGAATCTTTCCGTGGCATACGTGCACTCCGACACGATCGACGAATTTATTAATTCATATTTATGCGGAACAAATTTATGATAAAAATCGCCGAAGATCTGAATAAATACATGTATGCTAGTTATCTTCACGAAGCAACGTAAAACAGTTGTTCCGTAAACCTAAGTTAAGTTCGAGGTTAAATCGAGCCAAATATACGAACGAAACTAGTCTGTGATCTTTCTTGCAAACGCGACAGAATCGGCCCACCGAACGGCCAACAAACTCGTCGGCCGTTATTTAGCAGAAGTAAACATGTTCGTCGAATAATCAAATCGTTGGACGCGTCTTGTAACCGGTTTAACGGTTAGGCAATTATATGAGATCGGTTCGTCACTCACCATGGTGTACGTGCCGATCATCCTGGCCGCCAACGAGTAGCCCATACAGCAGAGTTTGGTCATGGTTAACCGTGCTTTAACCGGGACACGATGGCTCACTGATAGAAAATGCCGGAACGCGTGCCGGTTGCTCAGGATTTCCGTGGACGGTTCACTTGGCCGAAAAAAATGTAAACACGCATGGTAAACACACGCGGCGGATCGAAGCCGCAACGATCGAGCACCGGCTCGGCTCGGCGAACAGCGCCGATTATTCGGTGTAGTGATAAAACCCGGTTAGGACATCGCCGCGGCGTACGGACGATTGCGCCGATCGATCGTGATCGACGGCGCAACGGCGCGCTCAATCCCGTCACGTTTGATTATCGGCTGCTCGATAATGCTTTGGTAATCGTTCGGTAATCGCCGAGAGAGGTTACCAAGCGCGCGAGGAAACGCGCTCCGTTTCGAACTTCGCAAAAACTACTCGTTTACCGCGTTTTTGCAATTGTTAATTGGAAGGCAAACGCGTGCAGTTTCAATATTAGCCTCGAAACCAGCGCGCTTTCGGCTGCGCATGCGCGCCACCGGCCGAGGCAGTTCGGTGGCAGCGCGCGATTAATACATGTGCTTGTAGGTTAGTTCTCGTGATTCTTTCGGTATTTACGATCGATTCGTTCGAGTCTGTGCCGGAACAGTGTTCCGATTGAGAAAACAGGTGGCTGTGAAGCATGGGAAGTATTGGCTGAACGATGACTGTGCAAGACATGGATATTTCTTTGAACATCTCCGCGGAGCCTGCTCTGCACATGGTAAGTGACGTTTCGATGGGTGAACATACTTTGTATGGATGTTTTTCTATGAAAACTATGAGACAAGTGCATGCAAGAATAATATAGGATTTACGATTGTTACGCTTGCTCGATATTGCTTTCCTGTTGATTTTTACGAAATCATTCTGTTCCAAAAATATGCGAGAGGACCCTTTTCCTTATGGCGGGCTTTTGACTCCATTTTGATTTATGTCTGCGTTAATTTTGATATCTATTGAAAGTGAATTGTGGTACGAATACCACTGTATAGTGTCTTTCTTCTTCTCGTCTGTCTTCTTTCATTATTAGCCACCTCGGTAGTGCATGTGCTACTGTGGCTCGAGTACGTTTAAGTCGGGTTCTTGTGAAGTACGCGGTGTTGCAAAAATTTGTGGGGTTGTATTCCTGCACTCTTAACAGTTTTACAGATTTACAAAAGTCCATCATTCTTGACTCTTTTTACACAGAGCACCCAGAACAACGATGAGTCTATTCTTAAATTAATGAAAGCACAAAATAATAAGACTCGTAACAGCAAAGCTATAGTTAAAAGTAAAGTGCAACCTAAATCTGTGAGTACAATACCTGCTGTCTCTCAGAAGCGTCTTAAACAGAAGTCCTTATCTACCATTGTTGCTAACAAGTTGAAAGGAAGCGCTTTTGCTAAACAGACTTTGGTAAAAGGGAATAAAGTTCAAAAGAAAGTAACGTTTGAAATATCATCTGGAGGCATTGAACAGAAAAAGCCTGACCAGAAAGTAATTAAAGCATCTTCAAGTGTGAATAGCAAAGATGAAGACTCGAATAAGCCATCATCCAATAATGATAGCGAGACGCACGAAACACCTGTTATATCCTTTACTAAAGTTACAAAGGAAAACTTTGGTAAAACGATATTAGCAAGGAAAAGGCCCGTTAGAGACACAGAAACAAAGAAGTCTCTCTCTAGCATATTTTCTAAGCAAGATGAATCTAAAAATGCTGAAGTTATTTTCTTGAGATCGTCGCAAAAGGTGGATACAAATGAAGATGTGGTTCCAAAGAAGAAGTCTAAATTAGAGGAATCCCAAAAGTCTTTGTCCACAACAGAAGAAATAGGCGTTAAAAAGAAAGACAAAGAGAAGAAGAAGAAAAAGAAAAACGCCGATGAGAAAGGTGCAAATGCTTTTCATAAGACCATTGGGAAAGTGTCTTCCCTCTTCGGTCACAATCCAGAGATACCAAATATCGGTCAAAGGCTCGTGAAGCCAATAAATGAGCCGGTCTTCACGGGAACAACTTTCGAAGACTTAAATATCCATCCCTTCACAATTTCTAACTTGAAGCAAAATATGGACATCACAGAGATGACTATAGTACAGCAGAAAACAATTCCTCGAATACTCTCCGGCAAAGACATTTTAGTCAGGTCGCAAACAGGGTCTGGGAAGACCCTAGCCTATGCTCTACCTATAGTAGAATTCTTGCAGAAGGCCAGGCCCAAATTAAGTAGAAGCAGTGGCATGAAAGCTCTCATAGTTGTGCCAACCAGGGAATTGGCTCTACAAACATACGAGTGCTTCTTGAAATTAATCAAAGTGAGTCTAATGCAGTGTTTGACGCATCAGGGATGCGGAATGACAGTTCAATAATTTTTCCTACAATTTTAGCCATTCACGTGGATCGTGCCAGGATATTTGGCAGGGGGTGAAAAGAGGAAAGCAGAGAAAGCTAGGCTGAGAAGGGGATGCAATATCTTGGTAGGCACACCTGGCAGATTGTTAGACCATATTCAAAGAACCGCTGCCTTGAAGCTGGGGAATGTCAAGTATTTCGTTTTGGACGAGGCCGATCGAATGTTCGACATGGGCTACGAGAAAGATATATCGGGGTACGTGCTCTCCGAAATTAGCGTCACACGATCACTTAATCCTGAATCCTTTCAATCATCAAATTTTCATTGACACTTTTTAAACCTGATTTTTATAATCCCCTATATTTTCGCGTCGAAAGATTTTTCGATCGTCGTTCTATAATTATTTAACCACGCATTTCATTCAAATTTGAGAGAATAGGGTCGCAGAGGGTGAAATTAACGATTCTTCCAGAATAGTAAGTGCTCTAAAGGTGTCCACACCGAACGAGAACACGGATTACGACGCGATGAAGATGCTCCGACAGAATACGAAGAAAGTGTTCACGGAGGACGAGGTCGAGGACATGGACCGGAAGTTAGACACCTCGCGAGAGATAGAAGATGAATCTGAAGCTGAATACGACGCTAACGAACCTGTTAATCAAAGACAAAAATATCATTCCAGCAGCGAAGACGATTCCAATGACGACGAACCGTTTATTAAAGTGAAAAAATTCGCTCAAGAAAAGATTTTACCAAATAACGATGACGACGACGACCATGAAGACGCAGGGGTTGTTGATAATCAATCTAGGAGGCAGACGATCCTGCTTTCGGCTACCTTGACACAGGCCGTGGAGAAATTAGCTGGCCTCACGATGGTTAAACCAGTGTTCGTGGACGCCGCGCAGGAAAATTTGAAGCTGATCGGCGACGCGACCAGCGGGGTCAACGAGGATCTGGTGGTTCCTCAAAGCGTGACGCAAACTTACATTGTCACGCCGCCTAAGCTGAGGATGGTCACCCTAAGCGCTTACATCGCCGGCAAGTGCCAGGTAAACAACGTTGCTTCCTTCAACCGTTTTGTGAAAGAAACGTGATCTGTGGGAAATTCTCCGGAGAAAATAAATGGACTCTCACGGAGAGGAGTATGTCATTTAAAAGTTCGTATGCTGCGCAAGTTGCGTAGTCATTTTGTTGTTGTTGCAAAATCTTGAGAAAAGGAGCTTTTTGCAGTTTTCTTTTCTAGCAAAATTGCTACAGTTTATTCAATATTATTATATTATTATATTATTATAATATACGCTTTTAGACGAGACAGTTGTTCGAGGAAAGAGACTGTTCAGTTTCATAAAAAAAATACCTAAATATTATATGTAGTCTCTTGGTAGAGAGACTGTTGCTAATTTATTTCTCAAGATTTCGCCACAGAAAAATTACTAGAACTTGTCGAATATAGAGATAGTTGTTTGAACAAAATGCATTTCAATTTCTTGAGAAGAAAATTCCCACAAATTACAGTTCTCGAAATAATTGTCTAGACATGCTCCCTGAATGGTTTTTTTTTGAAGTTTCGGTAGTTGAATAAAGGATGTCCGCGTGTATTTTGCAGAGCCACGGCCAGCACAAGATGCTGGTGTTCATGGCGACGCAGGACATGGTCGATTATCACACGGAAATTCTGTCGTCGGTGCTGGGCAAACCGGTCGACGACGAGGACGAGGACTCCGATCCTCTGGTGGACGTCGAGTTCTTCAAGCTTCACGGCAGCATGACGCAGAAGGATCGCACGGAGGTGTTCAAAACGTTCCGGCAGGCGAGAAGCGGCGTGCTCCTCTGCACGGTGAGCTTTTTCCGCGGACGAAATCCGTTGTTCAATTGTTGTCGCGGGGGCGGGCGAGAGAGGATCGTGTAACGCCGCATGAAAGCGATGACACTGTTCGCTCGAGAGCAGGAATTAGTATGAAGGGGCCTGGTGCGCGGGGCAGAGCAGAGCAGAGCAGAGCAGAGCAGGCCGGAGCGGAGAGAGGAGAGGAGAGAGAGGCCAAAGAGAAGGAAAGAACAGAAGAAAAGCCGGGGATAGCCGACGGCACTCCCTGAGCAGTAAATTACCCCGTGGCTTATTCTTTCAGGGCGGAATTTAATATCTCTGGACCCACGCTGCGTCCGGAGGTTAAAAATTATGCGCGCGCATGAGGCCTTCGTAACGAGTATAATTATGATTGCTCGCCCGTTATGCGCCGGCCCCCTTCTTTAATTGTTTTCTACTTGTAAAATAGCGAATGCTTAACAATAACGATACCGCTACCAACCGGAGGAATCCCGCCGGGCAACGCCTCCGGGCCTTGCAACTAGCTTCTCGCGATCCTACTCTAATTTTGGTGCACGTCCGCATGAAAGCAGACCGCTTCCTGCATCGTGCAATTACGCAAGAACCGCTCTCTTTCGTTTGCTAATTACCCTGAAACCGATCGAGCGCCGTGCCGCGCCGCGCCGGCTCAGACCTCGCGATCTAGCCTAATTGAGGTTCCCGTTCCGTTCAAAATTTATTTCACTGCTACCTCCGCGTTACCCGAGTCTCGTTCGGATTTTTATATCCTAGAAGCCTAATCGCTGCGTCGAATTTCCACGTCCCCGTTTAATTTGAAAAAAGTCCTAGCGCTCGAAGAATCTCGACCATTTAGTTGCACTTTCGTCGATCCTTCTTCGCGCGTCGAATACGGCGATCTATATAGGATCGGAAGGCGCTCGATCATCGTGTGAAATCTGAGCATCCTAATTCCGGTTTTCATCGGCGACGATCAACAGTCTCTAAAAATCCGCTTCCTCGAATGATCGTAATTCTAGTCGCGCGGTTCGCGTACTTTCCACGCCATTTGCTGACAAAAATGTCGGATCTCCGTAATTACTTAATTACGGAAGGAACGAAATTCGAGTGCTCGCGCGATCCAGCGAAACGATAGCCGGCGATCGCGGGGCTCTAGCAACGGCGAAAGCGGTCGATCACGCCGCGAGATAACCGCTCCCGGGAGATTCAATAATAGCGATGATTAAACCGATTGTTATTAACATTATCGCTTCCCGGCCGGTTTAACGCGAGGCTCGCATGCCAGCGCCGCGGCCGCAGGAATAATATCCGGGCCCCGGTCGAAAATTCATGCTCGGCGACACGCAACGAGTGACACCTTTGCCCACGGGGAGGATTAATTCGTTTTAATCAGGCGAACCGGCGCCGTCGATCTGACACGTGTTTCACGGTGACTCGCCGTGGGTTTTCCTGTTTCGCCGATGCCCGTTTAATTGCCAACCTGTTCCCTGAATGGCCGGATTAAGGGACACGCGAGGAGCGTTCCGAACGGCCCACGTCGAATCGAGGAGATTCAAAGATTAAAATCGAACTACCGAGCTCTTTCGGCCACCTTTCGGCCACCTTTGCTGCGCCCCGGACGAAGTTAAATGTTCCAACGTCGCAGTCAGCGTTCGGCCGGCGCGT
The DNA here is from genome assembly GCF_051020955.1 of Megalopta genalis. Lineage (NCBI taxonomy): Eukaryota > Metazoa > Arthropoda > Insecta > Hymenoptera > Halictidae > Megalopta > Megalopta genalis. The sequence goes on from NC_135013.1 coordinate 33,841,846, forward strand.
TAATTATATCATCGTTATCACGGTCTTCGATCTAATCGCGTTATTTATTCTCGCGTAGAGTCTTCCTCGAGAAATATTAACGACCGCTTCCGCAGGTCCCGTGAAAATATTCAATCGAAAGTTCAGCCGGAATTTCAGGCGCCGCGCGGAGCTTCCTCGAAATCGGCGAACGCTTCTCCAATTGTTCGCGCGATTCTACGAAAGCGAAAGAAGACGTTAACATCGAAGTTACTGCATTCGGTGTGGATTATTCAACCCTTTGCAATTGAGTGCCGACTCCAAGACGCCGTTAAATATTGTCTTGTCGCGTTACAAAATAATTTTAGCATCATCGAATTTGTTTTAATATTTAAACAATTGCGCGAAGCGTAATCGTTGCTTCAATTGCTTCCGTTGCTTCAAATGCGGCGATTTAAATGAAACGAAAATATAGATTTAGATTTCGAGTTGAAACGGCTTCGAGTGCAAAGAGTTAACTTTTCTCAGTTTTTCTAGGCTTTTCTCGGATCTACGCGATCGTAGGCGATCCACAGAAGATCCGCGTTTCGATCCGCAGAACGATCCGTCTAAATTCATATTCCCGGCGCTGTTCGCGTCGGATCCAACGAGCGATGTCGAAGGAAGTCGTTTCGAAAGCGATCGAAGAATAATCGAAAGTTTACGATCGCCGAGGAGAGAGAGAAATGTTCTCCGACGTGATTCCGAGCGGCCGAGATAAAGTTTCGGTGAAATTTCGGCGCGGCGGCGAGATCATCGTCTCTTCGGTTGCATGAGCAACGATGGCAGCCGGCCACATTTCACTGGCGTCACTTGCGCCGGAGAATTCTATGGCAGCGTTATTAATTTCCACGTTGAAAACTCACGTGGAGCCCCCGCGGATGGAATGTTCCGCGGCTCTCAGCGGTGGTGGATCCGGATCCACGGGGTGATCTATGGCCCGAGTGAGATGTTTTGAGCGGACGATCCGTTCTCGATCCTCCGGGCCACGATCGCGGCCTCTCTCCCCTAAACGATCGTTTGTCTTAATCGCTGCCATCGATCGCTCCTCGTCCCTGTTTTCGTTACATTATATCGCGCCGGTGGCAACTGCGCTGCTTGTACCGCAAGAAACACGCGTAGGCGTTGCCCGACGTTGGCCGGGGCATTATCGAGCGATCTTTTTCGGTAAATCCTAATCGGGCCTGCTCCTAGTCGACGATCCATTATACCCTGGAAATTATCGCCGGGCGATTCCGAGACGCGCCCGGTGATCGAGACGGTCCATCGCGCCTTCTGCGCCTCGATCGCGTTCGGCTTCGCGATCTTCGTATTAGAGATCTCTCCTTCGATCGTTCTCGCCCGACAGAATAGGATCGAACGAATCGATCGGTACGCTTCGAATTCGCGTATTTATATGTATATCCATGCGTCGAGAGCATTATCGCGCGTGTAACCGCTCGGCGAAATGGCCCTCGATATTCTACAGGATGTCCCAAAAATGTCTCGCAATCCGAGAATGGTAGGTTCCTGAGGTAATTTGAAGTAAGTTTGTCCTTGGCGAAAATGCAATCCACGGCTTTGTTTACGAGTTATTAACGAAAAAGAGTGACCAATGAGAGGCGAGATACGCTGGCGCAAGGCGGCCGAGCGGAACTGGGCTTCGTGCGCTCATTGGCTCGGCTGCGAAGCGCTAGGTGGGCTCGCCTCTCATTGGTCAGTGTTTTTCGTTAATAATTCGTAAACGAAGCCACGGGTTGCATTTTCGCTAAGGAAAAAGTTACTTCAAACGATCCCAGGAACTTCTCATTTCTCCGGTTTACGAGACATTTTTGGGACACCTAGGGTACATACATGGGGTATACGTTCGATAAAGTAGTTTCGAATCGTTCTAAGGAGGACGTGCCGCAACTTGTGCAACGATGCTGCTTCTGAAATCTGTGCAGCTACATTCGGTAGTGCAGGCAAGTTGTTGTTCCAGCACGATCAATCAAGGATTGAATTACGAGCCGTTAAAGATTGCTATTGCGTATTACCATCTAAAAAGGGCGAGACAACAGCGAGGACATGAACGTTGAGAAAATAAAACGATTACTTGCGTACAAAGCTAGATTAGATCCCCATTGGTTGTTACAATAAATCATGTTCCGCATGGATTACATGGATTACATGGATACAGTGGCCCATAAAAGAGTTCGTACACCTTCTAAAACGTAGTAGCTTTTTTAAAGCTGGATTATAAGTGACTTGAATTTTTTTTAGGCGATGGAGAGACCACTGTATTAGATTAGATTAGATTTAAATGACGCTTTTTAATTTTGCCATTACTGGGGATAAGAAATGAAAAGATAAGAAGCTGAAAAGCTTTTTTAACTTTTTTATCCGAGCTTGTATGGTCATTGTCCGCTAGACTAGTCCCCCTATCATCTAAAAAAAAAAAAAAAAGAAATTGAAGTCACTTAGTCCAGTTTTAAAGAAATTATTGCGTTTTAGAAGGTGCAGTGAATCGGCTTCGATATTTCAAGATTCCTTCGTAGGAGTAAAGAATAAAGCTTTGAATTTTTTATGGCACTAAAGAGCAACAATATAACCTATTTATTATTAAAAACAATTGTCATACCGCGTCTTCGTTGTACAACGCTGGCTCGTCGCTTGTGTCACTTAGGACCGCGTCGAGGATGCAATTCGGCGCGCGCGCGCGCTCGGCGAAAGAATGCGCGTCGCCCCGTCGATATTCGTTTCTACGTCCGGTGCTCCCTCGCGCTCGGCGCCCGGACCTTGGCGTCGTAGACCGGCGTCGAATTAATTCAATAAAAAGAAAAGAAAAAAGGAAAGAACCGAGGCGACGAAAAGGAAACATAGAAGTCGAGACGCGTCCGTATCGTGCCGCGAAAGAATTTTCGGGGCCAGGACGCCGCCCCCCCACTGGTGGTCCGGGATTAGTCTCCAGGGCCGTCAAGCAGAACCTCGATGTGCTCGGTTCGGTAAATCATTGGTTAACCGAACGCAAGGAAATCAGGGCCGTGCTCAAACGTTCGCCGTTGGGGTCCCGCAGCGGGCGCCCGCTGCCAGCCGCGCGCATTCACCTTTGTACAAAACGAGAAATCGACGCGGTTTGTAAGACATTTGTACCTGGCTGGATCGCGCGCGCACGCTCTCCGCTCGACGATCAGAATGAACGCGCTTTTGCACGGCGAACCTGTGCGTCGATCGCGGATGAAATCGTCGATCGAGAACTAGTTCGTGTCGATCGTTTTATGAAAAACCTGTGCGTCGATCGCGGATGAAATCGTCGATCGAGAACTAGTTCGTGTCGATCGTTTTATGAAAAGACGACTTTTTCGAAACGGGAGTCGATTTGGACGTTTTTGTCGATACGTTCCTTCTTCGCCGGATGGAATTCTTACGGGGACATTGACCGACTCTGCTAGGAGTTAATTCGATAGATCGATAGTCGATTCGATGCACGGTCCGATCGCGATAGTCGAAGACAAGCAGCGATAACGGACGCGTAATGAAAAAGGTTCGTCGATTAGAAGACGCTAGGAAATTCTAAAACAAATTCGACACATCTCGCAATCATTTCGTGCCTGTTGCAGATCGATGTGCAACTATTTCCTCGTTGGATGGAACATTTGAGATCTCGAAATAGATCTCTCTGGATCGTGCCAGGGAGACAGAACATTGAATCTCAATATAATTTAATCATTTATTTTATCTTTATTATTATAATTTAATTATTTATTTAGCAATGACTTACTTTGCAGAAATTCAAGTTAGGAATCTAAATTGAAAATAAAATAATAATAATAATATAATAATTATTATTATTAGTCTTATACATATTAATATAATAATAATAACTATTATTATTAGTCTTATATATATTAATATAATAATTATTATTATTATTATTAGTCTTATACATAGTAGTATAATAATAATAATAATTATTATATTTATTTGATCAGCGGGATCAAGTCCCTGTGTTACAATAGTATAGCAAATTATTATTATTATTAGTCTTATACTTATTAGTATAATAATAATAATTATTATTATATTTATTTGATCGGCGGGAGCAAGCCCCCGTGTTACAATAGCATGACAAATTAAAGGAAATTTTTTGAACAAAGTATCATGAACGCAGTGTCAAAGAGCTTCAGCACATCGGTTAGAATCGTCGCAAGAATTCACGCGTTCGAGTCGATCGGGTCGTGACGCAACGCGGATTATTTCTGTTTTCCCAGGACGTGGCGGCGAGGGGATTGGACCTGCCGAAGGTGGACGACGTGGTGCAGTACACGGGTCCGATTTCAGCGACGGATTACGTGCACCGAATCGGCAGAACGGCGCGAGCCGGTTCCTCCGGAACGGCGACGATCTTCCTGACCCCGCCGGAGATCGAGTTCGTCCGGATGCTCGAGTCCAGGCGCATTCGAATCAAACAGGAGAGCATGGACGACGTGCTCGGCAATCTTCTGACTCCCCTGTGCAAGCACAGCTCCGCTCATGGTGCGGCGATAGCGTTGCAGAACGAGTTCGAGACGTTGGTGCTCGAGGAATCGAAGCTTCGCGGCAGGGCGGTGAAGGGTAAGTGCGATTTAATCGTGCCTCGATGTTATTGGTTATCCGCGAATTATACTCCTCGGGCATAGTTCGTTCGAAAGATCTTCGAACGAAGACTTTCCTTCGATTCGCGCGATTTTATTCTCCCGATTGTTTCATAATTTTGCAGCTGGTATTTTTGTGTCGGTTGTTTTTGCATTCTCGGTCGCATTTTCATTCCACCACGTTTTATTTCGTGGCAGATTTCGCTGCATTTGAAGCTGGAAACGAGCGAATTTTTATCAGTGTACAAAACGAGGGTTATGTTTGTGTCTTTAATAAATACAAATATCGACATTGAATGCAAGATTTAAATTTTAAAAGCGCGATCAGACGGAAAACAGTGTCAAAAATCGAAGCTTTCGGCGTAAATCCTGACACTTGCCCTCTAATTTGTATAATATATAATAATAATAATATAATAATATATAATATATAATAATAATAATATAATAATATAACAATATATAATAATAATAATATAATAATATATAATAATATGATATATATATAATTGTATCCGAATTAACCCTTAACGGTCTAATGCCGTCACACACGCGGCAGAAATCGATAGAACCGTAAAATCTGGCAGGAAACATCGGAAGAATAGGCACGATTGTTTCGATGAAAATATATCAACGAAGTTTTATTAAAAACACGAATATCTCTTCTCTATATTCGATACAAAAATTTCCAGTAAAAAATTTCTCTTCGTCTGAAAAACAGTCTGGACTTGGCAGTGGAAATAAATAATTTTGGTCCCCTAAGGGTTCAGTTGAATTAACCCTTTGCACTCGATTGGTGACTCTGCAGCACCATTAAAATTCACGATGTCACGTTCTAAAATAATATTTACATCGGCAAAGCTTAGATCTAAAAAGATCGTTAAGAGCGTAACCGTTGCGCGAGTCGCAATAGTCGATTTCATACGCATAAAACGCACGTTGTCGTGTAAAATAAAAATACTATAAGTCGGAAAAATTACTTCAGATTTACAGTTGAAACATCTTCGAGTGCAAAGGGTTAAATTCGTGGTCGATTAAAAATCTCGCGAGCGACGATCCCGAAACGCCGACGATCGAAAAGGGTGTCGCCAGGGGTGTAGGCCGAGGAATCGCGGGGGATACGAGGGCGAGGCGCCGATAGACGAGAAATAAATAGTTTTGATCCCCTAAGGATTAATCCAAATTAATTCCCGCCGAAGAATGAACGCCCGAAACTGAACGTCCCTCCCCTCCCCCTAAAAAGCGGGACTCCGAGTCCGAAGGACCGACGACGCTCCTCTTTCCGATCGCGGATCGTCCGCCGATAGAATCGCAAAACTCGCGGCGCGAATACATATAAAAATGCCGGACTCTCTCTCGCCGGAGAGAGCGAGAGGGGGGAAGAAAAAAATCGAACCGCCGTCGATACGTTGCCGATGAAAAGGGGGATGGCATGAAAATCACGCGGTGCTCGATGTAACAACGGCCGGGCTAGCGAGGCAGCGGTTTAATAGAAAGCCGGATCGGCTTTACGGTCTTCCGGTTAACGCGATTCCGAGCGGCAGCTCTCCCGTTGAAACACAAAGTACTCATGAAATTTAGCGAAGGATGAGGGAGCGGCGCCCATTCCGATTCAGTTGGATCGGAACGAAAGCGAGCTGACTTCGGGGGGGTGGTAGTAGCGGTAAGCCAATTCCAGCGGGCCACCCCACTCGCATATAAAGTAACCCCCATACGCTCGCGTTCGAGAGCCTTCACTCTGTGTCTCGGTTCTCGTCCGCCGCTCCGATATTTACATACTCTATGGACGAGGAAGGATGATCTTGTTTGCCCGTGTGCCACGGCCGCCCTATTAGGGTCGTTCGGCCACCGAATTTATTTGCTGCAATAATAAATCCATTAGGACACGATCGTTCCACTCTAGGGGAGAGTAGTAGTCCCCTGTAACGTTCGTTCTATCTATTCGTGATTAGCCGGGCCAGATGATTTTATTCGTTCGACGGAATTGGCTGGGACCACTCGGAGGAAACCTTCGGTCTCAGGAATCATCGCAGAGAGAGAGAGAGAGAGAGAGAGAGAGAGAGAGAGAGAGAGAGACAGAGCGCGAGAGGAGAGCGCGAGAGGAGAGAGCGCGAGGGAGAGAGAGCTTAAAAGAGAGAAAGAGCGCGAGGGAGAGAGAGCTTAAAAGAGAGAGAGAGTGAGAGAGAAATAAAAGAGAAGTGTGAGAGAGAGAGCGCAAGAGACAGAGCGAAAGAGAGCGAGAGACAGAGCGCGAGAGAGCGAAAGAGAGCGAGAGGTAAAGCGCTAGAGAGCGAAAGAGAGCGCGAGAGACAGAGCACCAGAAAGCTAGAGAAAGAGAGAGAGAGCAAGAGAGAGAGGAAGCGGCAGGCGATTTTTATTTTCGAGAAAGATCCGATCCATTCTCGAAACGTAAAATAAAGACCATAAATCTTTCTAAGAGGTTCCGGAGTTCCGCGGGTTGTCCCGCGTCAGGGGTGGCTTTACACGAAGGTTAGCCACGGTTTTTGAGCGCTTAGCCGCTCCAGATTTGAGTGACGGTACACAGTTAACCACTTGACCGTTCCTCTACGTGCTCCGGGTGATTGATAGATTAATTGTCGCCCGGGCGCGATTCGGCCGCGCTCTCTCGCCCTCCTCCCCTCCCGTTGGGGGGGAAGCTGTGTACACCGCGCGGGAATCGAGGCGATCGGGGAAAAGAAAGATGGATAAGATATTGGAATCGATATACGGCACCCGCAAGATTTGTTAACACAAAGATCGCGTCGGATAGGTAGGTTCCGTCGAGACACTATGGGACTCTCTACTACACAGCCACATAATTTCCCCTCTTCCCACCCCCAAGAATTTATTTAATTCCTGACCGACGGAGGGGCGGGCCACGGTGCGGGGAAGTGGAAATCTCGCTAATTCGTAACATTATCACCCCAATAGATCCGAACGGCCCTCAATAGCGGACGCAACTCTATGGAACAACCCCCTGGTCTTCGACCCCTACCGCTGACCTAAGAGACCCGTCCACTCGGCTCGTATACGGGGTGTCTGAACCTACTTGAGCTGCCCAAACAGGGCCTCCGATTTCGGTGGCAATTTATCGAAGCTGCTCGTGTCGCGGTCGTTCGAGTTTTAATTTTAGCATTGTTAGTATTATTCGGTATTGTTCAGTATTTAATTTCTCTTGGAATTTCTCTTCGGTCGCGCTGTTGTCTTCCTAGCTGCAACTAGGCTAGAATTTTCTTGCTAGCTTCTCGGCAGAAAACAAAAGTTATTATTATATTATTATTATTATTATTATTATTGTATATTTTATACATTTAGTTTAATGCTGAACTATTTGCACTAGAACAACGTGCCAGACTCTACTAATAATAAAACTAATAATAATAATATAATATATATATAAAATAATATAATAACTAATAATAAAATAATACAACTAATACTAATACTAACTCTAATACTAATAATAATAAATGTTCTCAATAATAATAATAATAATAATTAGAAATGAAATCCAATTTTTTTGTTATCAATCGTTGGCAATTATAAATACAATTGGCACGATAAATATAAATTCTCTTTCTCTCTTATAGGAATTTATTAACGACAAAGGGGCGCTAATCGATGCAGTTATTGAACAATTCGCAGTGCAAGTAAAATTCCCCATAACAAATATTAAGTTCGATTGTTTCGCACTGTAAAAATCCCAGAACATTCGGTTTCGACTTATTAAAAATGAATTTCAAAAGCCGGTCAACCTATTGAACATATTAAGCATCGGCAACGGACCGATAAAATCGTTGTTCTATTTAAAAAATAAACGATCAGCGCGAATAAACCATTAGCTTTAAAAAATCCTCGTCGCAATTTCGACTCTCGAGGGGGTATAATTCGCGAACGGAGGAACGTTTTCGGTGAGAATCGGCCTCGGCTCGGGTTAGATCGAACATAGTGTACACCGGTTATACACCCTCCGAGGGGGTGGCCGACACAATCCAACCACTGAATGTGGCTTCCGCTAAAACCACTTACGCTTTGTGGCGAGAGACTCTTAACAATGCGATACAGGATACAAATACAATAAGACGCAGTTACATCACTTAGGAACAATGCCGCCCCACGCGACCCACTCTCTTGCACCCCCCTCGGCGTCGCCTCGCTCCGCGTTCTCGCGGAGAGATACACCACCACCCCGCGTCGCTGATTTATGTGCTAAATGGAGAAAAACATTTCTCCCTTTTGAGACGGCGTCGTCGACGCCGGGACACACCGGGGAAAGATCGCCGCGAGTTTCTTTCCGCAAGGAGGAGACGGCCTCGGGATGGAAGGCAGACGGAAATCCAGCCGGAAAATGTCGGGTCATAAGGTCTGCCGCGTGAATTATCGGAATTAAGGGCGTTTAGGTATCCCCGACAATGGTCCACGACCTCGAAAACTCTGCCTTTTCTTTTTACTCGTTGAACCTTTGGCAACGAACCAGTGTATAAAATGTATTACGTTATAATGGATAAAATATATTGCATTGTAATTTATAAAATATATTAGATTATAATGTATAAAATGTATCACATTATAATTTATAGAATACATTAGATCATAATGTATAAAATATATTAGATTATAATGAGTAAAATATATTGCATTATAATGTATAAAATATATTTCATTATAATGAATAAAATATACTACGTTATGACTTATAAAGTACATTAAATTATACTGTATAAAATATATTACGTTATAATGAATAAAATATATTACATTATAATTTATAAAGTACAGTAGATCATAATGCATAAAATATATTAGAGATTATAATGAATAAAATATATTGCACTATATAATTTATAAAATATATTACATTATAATGAATAAAATATATTGCACTATAATTTATAAAATATATTACATTACAATGTATAAAATATATTACATTATAATGAATAAAATATATTGCACTATAATCTATAAAATATATTAGATTACAATGTATAAAATATATTACATTATAACGTGTAAAACATATTAGATTGTTATATATAAAATATAGATAAAATATTATAGCTGTTATAGATAAAATATATTATAAGAATAATGAAATTAGGCTTTTACTGCAAGCAAGAGCTTTCTTGCTCGAATCATTTAAAAAATTTGGGTACAACATATTTACCCCTCCAATTACATTTATCCACAATGTATAGACAATTTCTTAGTTTCTCGAGCTAAAGATAACTCTGTGCAAAGCTACTTAGAACAGTCTGATCCCATCGACCGCCAGCCAGCGATCTAACAGTACAAAGACCGAAAGTCACGGCTTATTAAAAGCGAACGAATAGTTACGTAAAACGACGACGTCCATCGATGATTTACGCGTACGACCTGCGGCTTTTGTTTTTCGCCGTAGCGATCCCGAGGGGTGAAGCTACGAGGCGTAACGAGGCCGAGAACACTCGGAACGGTTTTCCTTTCCGCGTCGACTCGCTCTCAGACATCGATAATTGTAGCTTTCAAAAGTTGGATACCGAACGTGCGCGGAGGGGTGGGGCCACGTTCGAGTAGCTTCATCCGTCAAAAGAGCGGGCAGAAAGCGGGGCACTTCACGGTAGATTTTTCGCACGGAATGACAGTAACACTGGCACATGTCAAGTTCTCTCAGGATCGGGGAACCCCCAAGGTTCTCACCCCCGCGACGACCGAGCGAGCGAGCCGAGAGGCTACCTAGAAGAGAACGCTGCGGCGAGCATAAGGGGGTGACTATTAGCCACAGCACTTGACTCGACCCCCGTTAATGCCTCTTAATAGCCCGGCCGGGGGCACGCCGCCCCATAGAATCGCGGCGCCCAGGCCCCGTGGAACTTAATGGAACCACGATTAATAAGGGCGCGCTGCCTAACACGCAGCCAGTGATTATGGTTGCGTTACGGCGGAGCGCACGTGGCCTCATTTACGCGGCGCGGCCGGTACGGCGCTCCACGAGAATGAAAAAAAAATAAAGAAAGAAGCAATAAGCTACAGCCACTGCAATTATATCTTTTCAATTTTTTAACGAGAAGTTTCGAGCGTCCAATTTAGAAGATGCGCGCCGTTCGTTCGTGCAATATTAAGCGATTTGGGAATGCCACGCAATCGATCGAGTCTCGATCGAAGCCGGAAATGATTTGTTTTCAGTTTCTTCTCGATCAACCGTTGGAATTAGAGAAATTCTTTTGGGAGACGTTTCTGGACGAACCTCTTAAAACGGCCCACATTTTTGTGAGTCCTGAGCGAGTGAAGTTAACAATTAATTTGACACATTTGCAAGCGAGATATCGAGTTCTAGTGAAGGAAACGATGTTCCAGAATGTTCGAACTATATTTTCAAATTTTTTGCTGCGAATAGTATTGCTAGTTTTTGAGCGACACTTTGAATACCGTGTGGCGTATCGCGTCGCATGGAAAAAGCGGCGTCGGAGAGTTAATTGCAACGTGCGTAATAAAAATCGCGGCAAGTCCGAATAAATGCTATATTACTGATACAGTAATGTCTCCCTAATTGACGCTCAGATTGTGTACGAAAATGGACAATTTGGGAATAAGAGATACGATTATTTGAGCCCTCGTTCTTATAATTGTTGCCAATTCGTAACTGTAAAAAACGAACCGCAAGGCTCGAATAATCGTATCTGCTCTTCCCAAATTGTCCATTTTTGTGGTCAATCTGAGCGTCAATTAGAGAGACATTACTGTATCGTTAATATTGCATTTATTCAGACTTGCCGCGATGTATTACGAGATAAAATTCATTTTTATATATATTTTATTACCTATATTTATTATTTATATATTTATATTTATATTACTTATATTATATATATTATATATATAAGTAATATAAATATCTCGCTATTTTGTTGGAGATAATAAAATTATTATATATAATTTTATTGCTGCGCTCGCCCTTATCTCCAACAAAACTATTTCCTCCGCCCCATGCATCGAACAGATCAGCCCTCCGAGCTCTTAATCGTTCTTTCGCTCGCGCAGAGTTCTCCAAAAAAAAAATAAGAACAACGTCGTTTCGTTTACAGCGTACATTTCCTGGATGCGTTTCTACTCGAGCTACCCCCGCAACATGCGGGAGGCGTTCAACCGGAAGGAGCTCCACTTGGGCCATTACGCGAAGAGTTTCGCTCTCAGGGAGACACCTCAGCGGATCGGCGGGATCGCGAAGAAGCTGCGGGAGAAGGAGGGCGATCCGCAGCAACAGCAGCACAGGAATCAACTGGCGAACGAGCGGTGAGTGGTTCGGTATTTCGGATCGATGAAGGGACAGAAGAGGATCGTGGCTGGCTGGCCGGAAGCCATGAGGTCCCGAGGACGTCGAGGACGGTTCGGCCGACCGGTTCGCGACCGTTTGAGAGAGTATCGCGGAGACGTGCGGCTGTGCTCGCAGTATTAATGACGGATTCATGCGTGGCTTGCCGTGTTAACCGCGATGCGGCCCGATTTCTCCCTTCCCTACACCACCACCCCGGCTTCCCTCGGTTTCCCTCGGTTCACGGTAACTGGCGGACGCAACCACGTGGAGAACGCACGCCACGTAACGCACACGCAGAGAGAGAGAGAGAGAGAGAGAGAGAGCGGCGCGCGGGACAGCTCTCCGGTGGCTCCTAGAGAGGCCAGATACGTCAAAACTGTCGCTTTGTGTCATTCGTCATGTACGACGAACGGGCGGACGTTCGTGTACGGTGGCTGGCAGCCATAAGCCATACGGCTCTCGTCTCTCGTCGTGCTCATCCTCGTTTGTTCGCCATCTCGCTCCGTTTCCCCCCTTGTCTCTCGCTCCTGTCCTCTCTCTTTCTCCCCTTATTCTGTCTCTCTATCTTTCTCTCTCTCTCCCTCTCTCTCTTTCTCTCTCTCTCTCTCTCTCTCTCTCTCTCTCTATCTCGCCGGGTATGCATTTCACATGGCATTCGGCTGGCTTCTGCCCTTCTCCAGGCTTCTCCTGTTCTCTCTCCGACCACTCGGCCTCGCCCCGCGGCTCTCTCGCTCCATCTCGCCATTGTTCATAATTATACAATACGGCTATTAAACAGACTGATGCGACCGCTGCTTCCGGCCCTGGCTGCGCCATTTACGGAAACCACGGGACGAGCACGAGCCTCCCTTCACTCCCTCTCTTCTCTCTCTCACTCTTGCTCTTGTTCTCTCTCTCTCTCTCTCTCTCTCTCTCTCTCTCTCTCTCTCTCTCTGTCTTGCTCTGTCTATGCTGTTCCCCTCTTATGCTATCTCCCTTCGTCGAAATCTCGTGCACAAACCGAGCTGATTTTCTCTTCGCCGCCTGCTCCTCGCTGCGAAGCCGATGCTTTTTCATCGGCGACGCGTTCCGATGAATTAGGCTTCTTGCTTCTCTTCGGCTTTGCACTCGGCGCGCACCACCGTTTCTTTCCTTCGGCTCCTTCGCTCGTCGAAAATTTCCTGCATTCTTCACCCCCTCCTCCCTCTGCGGACGAACATGCGTATCTGGCACTTTGGATTGCGTATAAATGATTTAAATAGTCTAGGAGCCCGGAGAATTTAATCTTCAGATTTCGTATCGATTTATAACGTTGCAGCGGTTTCGCGCCAAGAAACGAATTACGTTGAATCTTGAGACCGCGATCGATCGTAATGTTGTAGTGCAATAGACGTAATCGTGCTACTAGAATTGCCATAGGGTAGCGGAGCCGGTTACTGTGCGGTCCATTGCAATTGCTGTGCTCTTGGTTTTCTTTCATAATTTATATTTATATTTATCGACTGAGACGTATTAAATTTTTTTGTGTTGCAAAATAATCGAAGTAAAAGACTGAAAATATTTAACACGCCTCATTCGGTTAATACAAAATTAACCCTTAGGGGACCGAAACTATTTCCGGTTTACACACTGCCAAGTCCAGACTCTTTTTCAGACGAAGAGAAATTTTTTACTGAAAATTTTTCTATCAAATATAGAGAAGAGATATTCGTTTTTTAAACAAAACTTCGTTGATATATTTTCATCGAAACAATCGTGCCTATTTTTCTAACGTTTCCTGCCAGATTTTACGGTTTCATCATTGATTTCTGCCGCGCATATGGCGGCATTGGACCGTTAAGGGTTAATTATGCGCGAGAACAACCTAATGCCAATTGGTCATCCCGCGGTAATCAGCTCCGCTATCCTATCCTCCGCATTCGTCCGGCTTAGAAAGCAACAGGCTTTGCTCGAACGCCGCTTCTGGCCGAGCAGAAGCAGGTCCTATTGCACCTGCGTTGAACAACAATTCACACGAACCGGGACCGTTTATTTAACCTTTTAGGCACGACGCGCCACTATAGTGGCTTCCGCGGATGTCATCTCTCTGAACGACGCGCCACTATAGTGGCTTACTCTAGTAGCTCACTCGGTCATCTTCTGACTCAAATAATCGTCTTCGTATGCATTGTTTCACACTTCTTTTGTCTTCGCATCGATTTACAATATACAGACTGATCTTAACAATATAATTGCTAACAATATAACTGTATCTTAACACTTTATCGACCGCTAGCCTATTTATCGGCTTTTCGATTGCCAATGTTTATCGATCGCTAGCCTATTAATCGGCTCTTCGATTGCCAATGCTTATCGACCGATAGCCTATTAATCGACTTTTAGCTATCGACGGTTTTCGCTTCTTTACTGTTTTGTTAGTAGCTGACCTCCTGTATGCTGACCTCCCCATATCCTTATGAATTATAATTATAATAATAATTATTATTTATTATTATTTTTAAAGGAATAAGCACAACACAATGAATAGCGAAAATTTAGCCGGTACTGGGAGCAAATGCGCGCGCGACTAAGCCAGTCCTTACTGAGTGGCAGCCTCAACCACGACCGGACGATAAAGTGTTAACAATATACAGACAGAATATACAGACACTCTGTACAGTACATATCAGACTCTGCCGTCCAGAGAGATAGCCTCGCGCAGAATTCAGCCGTACCTAAAAGGTTAAACGTCGCTAATTTCCATTCGCACAGATACTCCGCGTCTCCAATTAACGATCCAGTTCCGCGCGACACTGACGCAAGCACAACACGAATCGTCGTCGGGCAGAATGCTTTTTCCAGTGTTTCTCGCGGCAAAAGGGAGAGAGAGACCGAATCGCTGCTAACCGGCTGCTCGCCACCGCGAAAATCGCTGAAAAAAAAGAAAACATTCCGCCTAACAACATTGTCGGAATCCGAAATGCCGACGGCTGGTTGCCTTATAATTTCGTCGACTAGAGCAACGCCGGGTCTCCGCGGTCTTATTTCAAACAGCTATTCATTAGGCCGCTAATGAACGCTGCCGATCAAAAGGCTGATCGACACTCGGTTCGCGGGCCGGTTCCTCGCCCGCGGCCCGGCATTCGGCATTAACTTGTTTAATGCGATTTGAATGGGCGTGCTTTCGGCGCGCAGAAACGGGTACCCGACGGGCGCCCTCCGCCCGTAGCGAGAGAACAAGTCCGTTTTAATGGGTGAAAGGCGGGCACCGAGCTGACGGTCCAATGGATCGAGAGACCCGCGGTGTACGCCTCTGTGGGTGCGATTACGCCTGTTTCCCGTCTCTCTCTCTCTCTCTGGCTCTGTGTGTATGTGTGCGCGCGTGCAAACACGCGCGGGAGAACACGGATGCTACGCGAGTGCCCGTGTGGACAAGTCTGCACAACGTTTCCTCCACTCTGCTCCCCGATCCCGCCACTCCGGTGGACCCTTTGCCTTCCTTTGATCTCTAAAAGACCTCTCTGTGCTTGCGATTATGGCTGCTGTTTTTTTGCGCGCGTGGACGCACGAACGATCCAGAACGCGAATGTAGTCGTTCGGGTGCGCGTGGACACGTTTGGACACCGTTTGCATCGTTGTTTACTTTATTTTGTTCCCCGATCCTGGGAATCTCCGATGGACCTCTTCCTTCTTTTGATCTCTCTGGGAGACCTGTGCGGTCGCGATTATGGTTTCTATCTTCGCACGCGCGCCTGCGCGAGCGAGCCAGAATATGAATTTAGAGATTGAGTGCATGTGGACATTGTTTGGACACTGTTTTGTTCACTTTGTTCCCCGATCCTGGGATTTCGATGGATTCTTTCCCTTCCTTTTATCTCTAAAAGACCTCTGTGCTTACGATTATGGTTGCTGCTTTTGCACGCGTGCCTGTGTGAACGAATCAGGACATGAATATAGCGATTGAGTGCATGTGGACACCGTTTACCTTATCTTGTTTCCCGATCCTGGGATTCCGATGGACCTTTCCCTCCTTTTGATTTCTGGAAGACCTCCGTGGTCGCGATTATGGTTTCCATTTTTGCACGTGTGCCTGCATGAACGAGCCAGGACATCGATATAACGATTGAGTGCATGTGGACACCGTTTACCTTATCTTGTTCCCCGATCCTGGGACTCCGATGGATCTCTTAACCTTGGACGATCTCCGGAGGACAACCGCATAAAATGATAGGACGTTCGATGCATCTGAATCGAAGTTTCTTTTATACGGTGTATTCGAAAACTAGCATATACTAAATCGAAGTTGGTGAAAATGAATTTATCCCGATGCCCTAAGATGGTATGGCCATTTAAAGATGGAATCGCATTATCCAGATATATTATTCGCTGCGAGATACAGTAATGTCTCCCTTACTGACGCTCAGATTGTGCACAAAAAATGGACAATTTGGGAAGAGCAGATACGATTATTCGAGCCTTGCAGCTCGTTTTTATAATGGTTGACAATTCCTGACCATAAAAACAAACCGCAAAGCTCGAATAATCGCATCTCCTCTTCCCAAATTGTCCATTTTCGTGCGCAATCTAAGCGTCGATAAGGGAGACATTACTGTATCTCCAATATACAAGATATCCCAAAAATGTCTCGCAATCCGGAAATGGCGGGTTCCTCGGATCATTTGAAGCAGCTTCTTCCTTTACAAAAATGTTCTCCGAGGCACCGTTAACGAGTTATCAACGAAAAACAGTGACCAATAAGAATCGAGTACGGCTGACGCGAGGCGGCCCAGCCAACTGGCGCACGAAGCCCGGTTCCGCTCATTGGCTCGGTCGCCTCGCGCCAGCCGAGCTCGCCTCTCATTGGTCACTGTTTTTCGTTGATAACTCGTTAACGGTGCCTCGGAGAAAATTTTTGTAAAGGAAAAAGTTGCTTCAAATAAACTGAGGAACCCGCTACTTTCGGATTGCGAGACATTTTTGGGACACCCTGTATTTTCGAGATATCTCCAAGATTCCAAAATATCTCAAAATCACGTATCTTTTTCTGCTTATAATCTGCTTATATCTCACGTAAAGAGCGTCGATCGCGCCGAATCGCGCCGAGCAGAAACTATTCAAATGCATCGAAGGGACTTCGCGCGATGACGTTGGCCGCCGCGGCGATCCCGGTGTGTTCGGCGGCGAATGGAAGGAGATCCCGTGAATGAATACGGAGCGAATGATACGGATCGACGGAAAGAAAAAGGCACGGGACGAGTGGAATTCGGCACGGCAGTTGCCCGAATTCCCTCGAGCCGGTGTTATTCGGCCGTGCACCGAAGGCGAGGCCGGCGAGCGCGCGGCTTTTTGCCGATTTTCGATTACCGCGCTGTCTGTCCTCGCCACATGTCGTTTACGTCGAATTACCGAAAATTGCGGGTTCGGGCTAACGCGACGATTAAGCCCTGTGCGATTTCCAGGCCCGACGACGGGGTGCCCGGCAAGCGGCAGCGGGCTGCGCGCGAACAACAGCCGAAGAGCCGCTCGTTGAAGAACGTCAGGATGCTCAACACCTCCGAGTACGGAAGCGGCCTCGAGCCCGCCAAGAAGCCAAAGAAGTCCTGAGCGTCGCATTATCACCTCGACTGGCTGGTAAACAGAATGCGATTTCGTTCCCCGTGATTCCCGGCCTCTCGTGTAAATACGCACCCTCCTTTTAACCGTACGGTTAACCGTCACGGCGAAATCAGGTTACCGACGGCTTTCCGGGAATTCAACCCTGTTCGCGGAGACCACCCCGTTCCCCTCCCACGCCGTCCGCGTCGTCGGTGACCGATCGAACGGACGTTCTTTCGTTCATTGTTCTCGCGACTTTGTTCGCGCCTCGACGACTCGTCATCGAGAAATAAACGCGGTGCTCCAAATTCTCCTTAATTTTCCGTCGACTTGGACAGCGAAAATGCACGATTTGGGAGAAGGAGACGCGATTAATCGGGCCTTGTACTCTGTTTTCACGATCGGTAATTATAAAAACGAGCCGCGAGGCTCGAATAATCGCGCTCCTTCCAAATTGCCCAGTTTTGCTTGAAAGCTGAACGAAAATTAGGGAGAATTTGCTGTCCCCGACGCCGGTGAAATCCGTCGTCGTTCGTTCGTATTTTGTTCAAATTAGGCCTATGGCTTGCAGATGACGACACTGCCGATATTTTACTTCTTCAAGGTACAGAGTAATTGCCGGTTACTATTGAGTGACCAGTTGTTCCGCCTTTCATACGTTTTCGGACATAGTTTCAGTTCATATTTCTCCGACAAGACGCGTTAAATTTCTTAATTCATAAATAAAGAAAATGAATGAATAGGGAGATTCAACGTCTTAATTCGACGGATAGAAAGTTTTAATTGTCCTCGAAAATAAAGGCACAGCAACTGGTCGCGTGGCGCGCGTTATTCTTGATCTCAGCCACGACGATTTCTTCGCATAAATTCCCATCGAATTCGGAGAATACGCTTCGCAACCGCGCGACTAAGAAATTTCAAAATCACTTTAAAATCCTGGAATGACACCTTTATTTAACTGGTAGGTGAAAAATTATAGCTCGTCGATGCGATCACCTTGGTAGAAGAGAATTCGTGTTTATCGGCAAATGTAATTTTACAGATTGTACGTAAAGACTGTACGTAAAGATTGTACGCGCAGACCAACATAATTTTATAAATTGTACGTAGATTTGCAAGATTCTTCAGAAAGATTCTTCGCCGCAAATATATCGTTTCCGAAGACACGCACACGCACATACACGGTGGTTCAAAAATTCCCTGAAATTAATTGCGAATTGTTCAACGAGATAGAAACGGAAAGGTCGCGCGTCTCAGCGGCGAATACGTCGTCGCAAGAATTTGCACGTGGATGCAAACGATTTCGTCGGCCATGCATATGGGCGGCGAGCTCGTTGAAGAGAACGCGAAAAGTTCGACGGAGCCGGGAGCGTGCGAAACGAAGAGGCGGCCGACGCGAGGCGAATAAAGGCGGCGCAATGAGACGAGCGAGGATCGTCGGGACGCAACGAGGAACTGTGCAAGAGTCTCGCATGAAGCCGCAATAAACAGTGCACTAAATTCCGCGGCCCGGACAGCGCACGGATACGGAGTTTTTTGGTCGTAAATACGCGAGGACGGGGGGCGTAAGGCGCGTAAGTATGTCGGCGCGGCGCGCACGGACGAGGAGGAACAGACCGCTCTGCGGTCGTCGGCGGGGAGAGAACAGAAGCGGCGAACGAAGAAGGATAAGGGCGGAGGGATATGATTAATACGGCGGCATTATTTTCAGATTTTTTGCAGCCGGATCCGCGCGGCGCAAATTGCTTGCAAATAAAGGCGGCGTCGGGACTTCTATCGTCGCTGGTAGGACGACGACGGCAGGAATGGCAGGGACGACGGCCAGAAAGGGGAGCGAAGGGGTGGAGAGGGCCGAGCAGCTCGGCCGGGCTTAATTTAATTTAATTATGCCTTCTTTCTTCGCTACCAGCGCGCCCGAAGATAGATGGCGAGCCCCGGAATCGGCTGAATTGCCTCTCGCGCGCCGCCATTAGTCGGAATCACGGATTTCCGTGATAGATTTCGGCTTTCCATTAATCGGTCAGCGGTCCCGATCGATCGTTTAACACCGGAAACCAAACATCCCATGCTGGATCTGCTCCGCCCACTAATTATCCGCGTGCAACGGCTCGACGGTCCTTCGAAAGATCCTCCTCTTTTATTCCAAACGTTCTGCGAGAAGTCGACCGTCCACGTTGCTACTTCCTTCAATAATTTCGTCCTTTCTTCCATATTTTCTATAATAGTCCTCGACATTGCGCCAAAATGATTCCATTGTTCCACGTTTCGATCGCGAAGGATCGCAGAATTTGCGGCGGAAATCTGTCGATGTCTATATTCGAACTATCGTAACTTCGCGAAAAAGAATCGAAGAACAATCTACCTCGGCTCATTCGAAAGCGCGAAGCCTCGGCTTTCGCATTGTTTCCTGTTATTTTTGTCATTCGGCCCTTCCGGAACCGCGAGCCTCGCAATTGCAACCACCTTACGATGCATCTTGGATCGCACGAACGTCGTCGAACACGTCTCCTTCGAAGCGCGACAAAACGGCGAGAAAAAATCGTACGTTCAATTTCGAGAGCTCGTTCTAAAGATAAAACTTCATTCTTCGACGCTGCGTTGGTCTCGGCCCATCCGGAACCGCGAGCCTCAAATTGCAACCACCTTACGGTTTACCTTGGATCGCTCGAACGTCGACGAACACGTCTCCTTCGAAGCGCGATAAAACGGCGAGAAAAAATCGCACGTTCAATTTCGAGAGCTCGTTCGAAAGGCAAAACTTCATTCTTCGACACTGCGTTGGTCTCAGCCTTAAAAAAAATTTTGCACGACTCGTACGAATTTTCGAAGACGTACCATTTCCGAGCCAGCGTCTTCGCTTCACCGCTCGCCGCGATCTCGTGCTCGAAAAGCAGCTCCGGCGTAAAAATTGACGAAAAACTCGTCGACACGTCGAAAGAACGATCCGCGATCGAATCGTGGACGGGTTAAAGATCGCGTCTGTCTGGAACCGGAAGAGAGGGATAAGAAGACGGAGGAGGTTTTCTGGCGGACGCACGCGACGAGCCGCGACTGCAATCACCGGTGCGCGGCGTGCATAATTGAATCGAATCTAGCTGTTCAAGGATCGAGCAGGTGGTCGTCGCCGGACGACAGCTTTCCCGGGGCCCGTCCTCTCGCGGAGGGCCGGCTCGCGCGTGGGAGGAATAGATTGTGTCCTGCCGCGGAATTGCGAGCGCGGCGCCGCGGCCGCGGCCGCGACCGCGACACGGAATATTTAATTAAACGCGAGCTGTCTGCGCCGGGACCGTTTTCGAAACCCACCCAAGCGGTATAATGATCGGGCACACGGGCACATTAGACGGGACACGGAGCAAAGAGTGCGATATTTATTCGTAATGCGCATCGCAATTCGTCGTGGCCCCGCATCAGTCATAGTCATCGCGCGAACGTGCGCTCGCGCTCGTAATGAACCGTACGATTAGTATATATCCCGTTCGTCGGTTCGAATGGGCTTCGTGCCGGGCCCCGCTTCGACGGCTCGGACGCCGAACGAAGAGAAGAAAACGAGGAGATTCGGGGAAAGGGGATAATTCTCATTACCGGGGGATGCGCGCAGCTTGACTCCGATTAACGCGACAGAAAACGCTCGGGGGCCCCCGGGCCCTGACAGCGTCGCGGTCGCGGGCCCCAGAAAAAGGGCCGACCGTCCCGTCCCCTCCCCTGCTGTTCCTTTTTCATCGCGGAGAAAAAAATCGGTGGCCGCGACTAACGCGTCGCTCCGAGAGAGAGAGAGAAAAAAAAACGAAACTAACGTAAGCGGATGTAAAAGGAGCAGATTATTACGGCCGATTACCGATTTCCGGCCCGTTAACGATCTTCTCGCTGTGATTATTAACGCGATCACCGATTCCATAGAACGCGGCAGCCGTCCCGGCGCGTAATGGTTCGTATTGTTTTTTTTCTTTTCTCTTTTTTATTCCGTGGCCCGCAGCAAGAAGCATTCCGTGCTAATCGTTCTCCATCGTCTCGCTTCGTCACCGTTTTCTACTCGTGTTCCACTCTTTTCCCCATCGTCCGCGAGCGTAATATCGTTTCTTCCGTGCCCGTAAACATTTCATTCCGTTCGATGATTTATTCGGTTCGCGCTGATTACTTTTTTTCGCAATGAGATACCTCGGCGCATTCATTCGGTACGTAAATTCGTGGATTTACCGATCGCTGTCGCGAGCGATGCAATTCTTGGGATCTTCGTGGGAAATCAGAATTTTCATAGACGATCGTCCAAGAAACCGTGATCGAGTGGAAATAAATCGTTTGTTTGGATAATTTTGGTAAGACGAAAAAATTGCATCGCCCATTTTTGCTACGAACGCGTTCCGCGGGTCCATTTGTTGTCATCGTCGATCCACTACCGAAATCTGTACGAAATCGACAGTCCAGCTGTGCGTCGTTTTATTCTTCTTTTTCTCTCTCGTTTTTTCTTTTAACCACTGTATAGGATTCGTGACAAAGATCGCGCGCGTAGAGTCTGCTAAATATGCATGTCGCCCGGCCCCTTTGAAATGATTTTTCTCTCTTATGAATATTTAGCCGCCAGAGTAAATATAAATCTCCTTTGTCTCCCGGGAAATTATTAACCACAAAGACATTCTAATTATCGGATGTACGGGGGCGATGTTAAATAGCCGTTCCTTTCACCGTATCAGCTCCGGTCTACTATTTTACTCTTCCCCGTCGTTTTGTAACTTCTATTTTATTCCTCGGCATTTTCTAATTCGCGTTTCATGCAAAGCGTTCTCTCTCTCGGCCGCCTAAAAAACTATTCAATTATACCTCACTCGATATTCTTGTCGCTGCGTTTGCTCGCGGTGCGCTTCTAGCGCATTCCAATAGTCCAATGAATGAACGATAATGCATTTGTATTCGTTTAATTTAATTCGACTTAATCCAATTCAATTGAATCCAATTCGATTTTATGTGTGTATAAATTTTATATATATCTATATCTATATCAATAAATTTTAAATATATTTATATCAATAAATTTTAAATATATTTATATCAATAAATTTTATATATATCTATATATATTTTATATCTATCTATATCTATATCAATAAATTTTAAATACATCTATAACAATAAATTTTAAATATATTTATATCAATAAATTTTATATATATATATATATATATATATATATATATATATATATATATATATATATATATATATCTATATCAGTAAATTTTAAATATATCTATAACAATAAATTTTAAATATATTTATATCAATAAATTTTATATATATCTATATCAATTTTCATATATATAAACGAGTATATATTATACATACATATGTACACATATACGAGTAAACAGCCATTTTTACAACATTATATATTTTATTACAACGACAGAACAACCACATATCATATTTACACTGACAGCGAATCTGCAAATTAGGTAAACTATTTGTTACCTTCGTTCCTCATAATTTTCGAATTTATTCGAATATACCGTCGACGCTCTTATTTTAGTTCTTTTCAGTACGCTAATCTACTCAGCCGACCCGTTGAATAAATAATAACGATCAGTGGCTCCAGGATCGGTCGAAACGCGTTCGATCGCGATTACGCGAGTCGCGGTGACACAATCGGCGCTCGATTTACGCTGCTTTCGAAAGACGTTGCAGGTGTTTTCGCCGCGACGACACCGAGCGCATCACGCGACCGTATCGAACGCAGAACTATGCATTTTCCCGAACGAGAAGCAGCCCCCGAGCCCGCGATTTCACCCTCGGAATTAAGGATCATTTATCGCCGGGACTGATCGTCCGCGGTTCGACACGGTTTTTCGACGCGGCCGTGCGCCACTTTTTATATCGCAACGCGGCCCGATCTCGATCTCGATCTCGATCTTTCGATCGAGGGGAAAACACGGTGTCGCGGAACCGAGAAATCGTAACAACACGAGGCGCGCACATTATCCGCGGGGAACGATCGGTAAACGAAATACAACGTGTAATTGGAAAATGATGCACGCGGCCCGCTACGAAACCACGATTATTGCCCCAATTATCCCGATAACGATGCAATTAAATCTCTCTGTTGCGTTCGACGCGCGATTTATGCCGGCGACTGCGTTCTCCCTCTCTTTCTCGTTCCTCCCTCTCTCTTATTCTCTCTCTCAGTCTCTCTCAGTCTTTCTCTCTCTGTCTTATTTTCTCTCTTGTTCTTCCTCAGTCTTTCTCATTCTCTCTCTTTTTTATTCTTTCTCTAATTCTCTTCGCTTGTTCTCTCTGTTCCTTTTTTATTCTCTCTTTAATTCCCTCTCTTTCATTCTCTCTCTTTCTCATTTTCTCTCTTATTCTTCCTCAGTCTTTCTCATTCTCTGTCTCTCTTTTTTATTCTCTCTTTAATTCCCCCTCTCTCATTCTCTCTTTCTCTTATTTTCTCTCTTATTCTTCCTCATTCTTTCTCATTCTCTGTCTCTCTTTTTTATTCTTTCTCTAATTCTCTCTCGCTTATTCTCTCTGTTCCTTTTTCATCCTCTCTTTAATTCCCTCTCTCTTATTCTCTCTCATTCCTTCTTTTTTATTCTTTCTCTAATTCTCTCCCTTCCTTTTTATTCTCTCTTTAATTCCCTCTCTCTTATTCTCTCTCTCATTCTCTCTCTCTCTTATTTTCTCTCTTATTCTTCCTCATTCTTTCTCATTCCCTCTTTTTTTATTCTTTCTCTAATTCTCTCCCTTCCTTTTTATTCTCTCTTTAATTCCCTCTCTCTTGTTCTCTCTCTAATTCTCTCCATCTCTTTTACACTCCCTCACACTTTTTCATTCTCATTCTCTCTGTCTCTCTTTCTCTTTCGATACAATGGAGGGAATCGGACGAGTTTCAACAGGAAGACGACCGGGAGATGTTTCCGTAAGATCGCCGAGTGAAATCCGCTCGATTAACATTTCAACCGCGAGAGAAGAAGCGTTCTTATCGGGGCCGTCGCATGGAAGCATGATTTCCGAAATTTTTAAACGGCCAGTCGTCGATCGCAGAGAGATAAGGTAAAAAGTTTCTCTAAGATAATTATCCGAATGTTTGTATTCCTTTCGACCGAGTATTTCATTCTAAATAAATCATTCTTCATTCGAACGATTCGTACGAAGTCGTACGAAATAAATAAATCGATAAACTACGAGAAAACATATTTATATTATATTTATAGAATATTCTATCATATTTATTCAATTATGTTCCGAACGATTTCCTGTGCGAATAAAATCTCATTCGAATGAACTTTTATCCACATAAATTTCTATTCGATAGCGTCGAATACAATTTCATTCGTCAGTCTTTACCTTTTATCCGTCGATCAAATAAAATTTTGCTATCCAGTTTTTATTGTTTCACACAAGTCGCTGTTCCAAGAAGGGACGCCAACCGCGCGGTGTTCCCTAATAGGTGCTCGGTCGAATACGCATACAAGGAACCGCGCATTTTTCTCGCTGCAATTTCTCCCGACGACCGAAAGGATTCCTCGCGACAAAATCGCGCTCGCGTACGCTCGCTTTCGATACTTCGCTGTACAGCCTCGCCGCGGCGTTTCGCCTTTCGCGAAGGAATATACGGTGTTCGTTGTTGTCTGGCCAGCTTGCGGTTTTCGAAACTCGTCGGGCGCTCGTCAGAAGAGCATCGCATCGAATCGGGCTTGTTGCGGAAGCGTAGGCTTGTTCGCTGTTAAACGAGTTGTTTAAATCACGGCGGATCAGATAACGGGTGACGGGTTCTAATTTGTTGTATCGTTATTCCGTGTGTTTCACGGGTACGTGCGTGCGATAGGAATTGGTTCATCGTTCGCGTGTCGGCTCTAATAAAAGGGAAGACGGGAAAGGTGGGAAGAGAAACGTTGCCGAGCTAGAGGAAACGAGAGAGAAGGAGAGAGAAAGAAAGAGTGAGAGAGAGAGGAAAAGCGTCGGCGCGGGGTGAAAATCAAGGCTCGCCCGAGAAATTGCGAAAAACGCATTACGGCTGGACGACGCGCGTTGTGCACCGTTTCGAACATCGTTATGCTCGATTCATGGTAGATTTGCCGGTCGATAGGATTTCTCGTGCATTACCGCATTAGCGCACTCCATCGCGATAAGTAACAAGCTGTAAACTGCTTTCCCCGATGCGATGCAGGACTGCGCCGCGCGATTTTGTTGCTCGGTGTACAAACGATAATAGCGGCGCGGCCGACGCCGACGCCGCCGCGTATATGCACCGCGGCGGTTACTTAACGTTCATTATAATTAACACGCTCGATGCCTTAACTTTCCCAGGAGGAAAGCGAGAATAATGTGCGTTTGTAATCGCGCGCCCGCGGTCTCGCGCGCCGCGCCGCGCGGCCCGGCGCGTATGCGCGTTTAATTTTTATCATTTCCTCGGTGCCGCTAATGACCGGGGAACTTATAAAATCCAACGCACCGTGTAAGCAACTATAATCGATCCCGACGCCGCGCGGCAGCTACCGCCTTTAACCCCTGCCGCTTGCGCCGCGCCGATTCCGTTAGCTTTTAATTGAAATAATTACACGATCGAGACCGGCAGATTACGCGCGCTTCGCGCGGCGGCCCGAATTGTAATCGACGGATCGGACGAAGACCGGAAAGGTGCCGAAACACGGTTAAATCGGTTGAAGTTCGTCGTGTGACCGACATCCTACCGACATCCGCCGCTTGTGTAAATCGGCGGATCGGCTCGCGAATGCGATCGCAAGTTTATCGGTCGCCCCGATCGCGTGTCGTCGACGCTGAATCCACCAGCGTCGGTCAAATGACCGGTTTCACGTTTTCCATTTCATAATCGTCGAAGTTATAAAGCTGCTTCCATTGAAGATTGTTAAATGTATTTAATATGTAGGGTGTTCCAAAATTATGGTATTTCCGGGAAATGAGACAAATTGAGACAATTGTCGACAATCTCAGATCATTTGAAGCAACTTTTTCCTCAGCGAAAATATTCTACGAGGCTTCGTTCACGAGTTATTAACGAAAAACCGTGACCAATGAGAGGCGAGCTCGATTGGCGCGAGGCGGCCGAGCCAACGGGCGGTTGACGTCTAGTTCCGCCCATTGGCTCGGCCGCTTCGCGCGCCAGCTGATCTCGCCTCTCATTGGTCACTGTTTTTTGTTAATAACTCGTGAACGAAGCCTCGCAGAACATTTTCGCTAAGGAAAAAGTTGCTACAAATGACCCCAGGAACCTTTCATTTCCCGGATGTACCATAATTTTGGGAGACCCTGTATTTCTTTATTCAGGCAGATGCTGTTATAAAAATTGTGAAAAATTTGAATAAATTCTGTCTTGTGATTCTTACGAGGCAATTTTTATCAGTCGCTCGAACTCGCTTTAATCTGATCCGACGATATCGTATAAAAATGCTGTTAAGGAATCGATGCAGTTCGATTGGGAGTATTTTTTTCCATAAGTTAAGTACACTTTTTTGTGTATTATGCATTTATACGAAAAATAAACACAATGGAGCATGGAACAGCGAAGAAATGACATCGAGAGAGAGAGAGAGAGAGAGAGCGTAAGCGTTTGTCAAAGGTTTGATTGACGGTTTGATTGATCGAAACCGTCTGGATACGAGATACGTCTTTGCTTAACTCTTGTCTCGTGCAATTAACGCGAAGGATTTTCATTTTGCATAAAGATCCGTCCAACGATCCCGTTCTCATGAGCAGCCAGATGTTTATGCATTCGCAACGTAACACAAATAGCGCAATAAGCCATGCAAGAAATATCCGCACGAGAAGCAGTTACTTAACTGCAATCGCAACTTGGCGGCAGCGGTCTCTCCGAATCGTATCGAGAGCGTTTAATTTTACACAGACGCTAATTTCTAATTGAAACGAAATTTCGTCGGCTTTAATTTCTAATCGACCCGTCGTCGTCGGGATCGGTTGCGTGTTAGCGAGATTGTAGCGGTCCGCAGTGTGCGACGGGTATATCGATAAAAAAAAGAAATCGAAAATTAATTTTCCTTTAAAATAGTTATATTTTAATACCGGCAGCAACTTAATCGTATTTATATCCAGCGAATTTAATCTTTGACGTAATTTTCGACGTAAAATGCTCGATGAAATGTGTCGACGAGTACTATAACGATTACAAAATATATACATTTTTTAATATATACGATATATCTATGATATAATGTATAAATGTCTCATGTAAGATCACTCAGAAGCAGCTAAAACTGCATACCAAAATAAAAGGAAAACAGAGGAAACCGATTGCAACAAAAAAAAAGATGAAAAAACAATGTATTTCCTTTCTTTTTTATCCTCTCTGAAAGTCGGAAAATGCAACGAGAACGTAACGCGGTTCGAATAACAGCGCCTAGAAAACATCGAGATCGGCTGCGTGTCTTTTCCCGACAGCTAATCAAATTTCTTGTTCGCGTTGCCGAGTTTTACATTGTTCTTACCTCGGAAAAGCGTCGATTGCCCGTTCGACGGAAGCGAACGCGAGATTTCAAAGACGAATTCTTTGATTTTCGAACGGAGATCCGCCGACACGGCGCGGCGGCGCGACTCGTCCCGCGAAAAACGTCTCCGATCTGTTGCATAAATGAGAATCCCGGTTGTCGTGTCGTGCACGGTGCACACAGAGACGGAGTTTAATGAACGATCGCGCGGGGACCGGAAGCGTGGAACTCGGTGAAAGCAACGCAATCCCATTTCGCGGATTCCGGGTGTCTTTGAGGAGCGGATCCGCGGAGCGCGGCGCGGCTGGAGGCGCGCATCGCGGCCGTGTTCGCGCACCGGGTTCCACAACAATTAACCGATGGCAATTAAGACATCTAAATTAATTCGTTATAAACAAGCCAGATATTCCGTAGCGAGCGGAGCACACGTAATTGCCCGGATTCTCACAAGCCTCGGCAGAATAGAGAAAGAAAGAGAGAGAGAGAGAATGCTCGTCGCTCGGTTACCCACTCCGCGCAGAAAGCCGACCAACACGGCTCTCCGCGCGTACACGTGCAGTCCACCAACACTGAAGCCGGTTCGCTCCGGTAATAGCAACAATTACTTTATTTTACCATCTTCCCGGTTCTCAAACGAGCGGGCACCCAGGCGATTTCATTTCCTCGCATTTTAAAATATCCGCCGAGCAAGAAGAAGCCGCGGGACTTTCTTTTCTCGCAGCCGCGCCGCGCGTCCAGCTTCGAGATGGAAAGCAAAATTTGGCGCGCGCCAAAAATCAGACTCGCGCGCTTCTTATTCCCTTCGATCGGCGTCCCTTCGATGATACAGTTCGCAAAATCATTCCGAATCATTTCCCACGATTTTATATACTTTTTTTATATTTATTATACTTTACTGCATTATACTTTATTATACTTTATTATACTTTTTTAAATATTTTTTATACTCTTTTTCGATTTTATATACTTTTCTCCTTTCGATGGGACGAGGCGCAATTTTTGTCGACGCTTTTTTCTTTTCTCGAGCTACTTTTCGTCTTCCCGAGATTCCTTCCTGTTCCAGGAAGATACCGAATCCTTTCAGAGAACGATTTCACACCTGAGAACCGAACGACACGTTTTCTCCCACATGCTCAGGCGCATAAGAGTTGCAATCCATCGGCCACGATGAAGTCAAACTTTCTAGTTTCGGTTCGATTCTCTGGCAATTCTTCGGTTCGACCTCCTGCGTTCGACGCGTTTACGGACAACAAATTGCTAAATTGATGAACGATTATAATGGACAGACAGAAGACATATAAGACGGTATATACACATGTTTTAAGATTATATTATACAGACATTTATACAGGCATGAAAGACATTATGTATGTTTTATATCGTAAGGTTATATTGTATAGATAGGTGTCCCAAAATTATGGCATTTCCAAGCAATGAGGGATTCCTGAGGTGATTCGAAGCAACTTTTTCCTTTACAAAATTTTTCTCCGAGGCGTCGTTAACGAATTATTCACGAAAAACGCCGACCAATGAGCGGCGAGTTCGCTCGGCGCAAGGCGACCGAGCCAATGAGCGGAACCGAGCTCCGTTGGCTCGGCTGCGCGCGCCAGCCAAGCTCGCCTCTCATTGGTCACCGTTTTTCGTCAATAACTCGCAAACGAAGCCGCGGATTGCAATTTCGCTGAGGAAAAAGATACTTCAAATGATCTCAGGAACCCCTCACTTCCAGGAAATACCATAATTTTAAGACTGTATAATATAATCTGTATACTTTACAGATTATATTATATCATATATATATATTTATTATAAGGCGTATTTAATTGTAACAGACGCAATTATAATAAACAAACAAAGCGTGAAAACGCCGAGTGGAGCGGAAGTCGTCGTCGATTCGAGCGCAGGCAATTTCGAGGGCTCGCCGAGTCCCACGATCGAGGCTCCCAGTCGCCTAATGTTTGTTTCAATTACGGGCGACTGTCTCCAAACGGGGTCCACGAGGTTCATTAGCACCGGCAGAAAAGTCGTCAAGTTTTTCCTCGTCGCGGCTCGGACTGTTTAGGATCGAATTAGGAGCTCGTTCGCCGCATTTAGCTATCCGGGGAACAATGCGCTGATTAGGCAGCGCTCGCGCGCGCGCTATCCTTCGGTATTTATGTCTCGCGGAGTCTCGCGGCGAGCTCTCGGCTGCGCTCCCGACACGTAACGATGGCCTTAATTTGACGATCAAGATCTGAGAAAATTATAAGTTACCGTTTCCTGGAACAGCTTCCCGTTCGCCGTGTAATACACCGAATTGAAATTGTAATCCACCGGTGCGCGAACAACCGCACGGCGTTGTTCGCGTCCGTGCTCCGGTTACGCGTTTTCCTTTTTTTCTTTCTTTCTCTCTTCTCCTTTTTTCGAATCCCTTCGATTTTCGAGCGATAGCGATCGGTAGTTACACGGATCGGTTCAGAGAAGAAAACGAGGACGGTAGAGGAGGAGGAGGAGGAGGGATCGGCCGAAGGGAACGGGAACGAGGCACCGGTTTTATGTAATAATTTCATTACCGCACGTACTCCTGACGCCGGTTTCCTGACGCGGCGACGCTGTGTTACGCGATAATTGCCGTTTTTCGCGGACTGCCACTCACCGGCGATCTTTCCGCGGCGTTTTCCCGGGAAACGGAGGATCCGAAACGGGAGATCGCTTCTTTTCTCTTGCTCTTCTTTAGTTTTCTCTCCATTGAAATGACCACTTCGAGAACGTCGCTTGTTACGAAAATATAGGAAATGCGTTTCGTAGATCTCGGCGAATTGCACGCGTGCTGAAAAGTTCATCGAAATCGGTTCACCTCGACGCAAGCTGTGAACGATTAAAAATCGCAAGATGCGCGGTATTCCACGAATTTCTATCAAAAACAGGCAATTTTAACAATTCTCAGTGACTACGCGCCTACCGAATTCAACGTGAAATTTTCTGCGTTTATACAAGCGATCGAGATCTACGAAATTCATTTTTTAACCCTTTGCGGATGAGTGTCCGCAAATAGCCGCCCAAGTCTTTTCACCGTTGCGGAAGAGTGTCCGCAAATAGCCGTCCAAGTCTTTTTACCGTTTTTTTTTTTTTTTTTTATTAAATTTGCATTGCAAGTTCGGTTAAAAAAAGCGAAGGAGAATCTTTTTACACTTCTTTCTTTGTTCCAAGAAACAGTAAAACGTTGAAAAGGTATTTTCGCGATTGGACAGTGAATTGACCGCTCTAAAATTTGCAGAAATGCTCGAGTTATTCGAATGAGTTTAAAAAACTATTAAAACCGTTTTAAAAGGCGTGCTCGACTCGCTGGACGCCCTCGCCGCTCAATTTTCCAATCGGCCGCGATCGCGTAACGTTTCTATTAACGCTTTCCCGCGACCGTTCCCTGCGCGGAACAATGTCTCGCCGTCACGCAGAAATCGTAATTTTTACGACATTAGCCGGCCGTGGCGGCGATTTGTCATTGCGTTCATCACCGTGGATCGTTTGCCGGGCATTAATCACCGGCGGGACGGCGCGGCGGATAGGACGGGAGGAAGACTGGAAGGGAAGCGAGCGAGGAGAGAGAGAGAGAAGAGAGAGAGAATCGCGAGAGAGCTAATCGCAACGTCGATGCGGCCCGAGAAACAAAAGTTTCACGGGTAGTCGTCTCTCCCGGCCATGATGAATCCACCGGTAGCCAATTAAGTCGCCGAGAGTGTCGTTAAACTACTATAGCACTCGTTAGCGCTAAAATGTCGGCGCGACGGCCGTCGGCTGGAGACGCGCTGCTTAAAACGAGGAAACGGACGTGAAAAACGACAATTAGCGGGCGGTCGCGGCGTTATCGCGCCAGGAAACCGCGAGTCCGCGACGGCGAAATTCTTGCGTCGAATTTCGCAAAGCCTGTCGGTTGCGGCACGCCGAGTTTCTAACGGCGGAAAAGTCCGATTCTTTTTTTCTTTTTTGTCGAAACTTTCGTCCTGTCGAGATCGCGTCACTCCAATGGCTCAACCGACGACGGTTCTCGACGTCTGAAAATTATCGGACAGAGTCGAGGAATATTGGACAATCCGAGGATCTTTACGAGCCGCATCGAGTTCTCGCTTCCATCGTAGATTCTACAGGCTGTCCCAAAAATGTCTCGCAATCCGGAAATAACGGGTTCCTCGGATCATTTGAAGCAGCTTCTTCCTTTACAAAAATGTTCTCCGAGGCACCGTTAACGAGTTATCAACGAAAAACAGTGACCAATAAGAATCGAGTACGGCTGACGCGAGGCGGCCCAGCCAACCAGCGCACGAAGCCCGGTTCCGCTCGTTGGCTCGGTCGTCTCGCGTCAGCCGAGCTCGCCTCTCATTGGTCACTATTTTTCGTTAATAACTCGTTAACGGTGCCTCGGAGAACATTTTTGTAAAGGAAGAAGTTGCCTCAAACGACATGAGGAACCCGCCACTTTCGGATTGCGAGACATTCTTGGGACACCCTGAAGAGTCCCGATGCTGGAAATAAAACGAAAGATGCAGGCTAATCGTAATATGTAGTTTCCGACGCATGCCAATTACTGGATATTAACTCCTTGCCATACTTCGACGAGTCTGCCGGAGATTTCTAGGAAGAACCCGTTAAGTCTGAATATTATTCCGGTCTTTTAAGTCGAAATGAAATTCTGATCTCATGTCGTCGACGTTTATGCATTCAACTAAATGCAGGCACGCGATAAACGTGAATTGTCTTTTTTCCTCTTAAAAATTATTAGAATCGGAACACCTCCGATCGTTGCTCAACTATGAAGAAAATGGTACGGCAAAGGGTTAAGAAGCGGCAGCGAGAAACGTCTCGCATTTTTCAAAAGATTCTCGCGACAAACGTCTAGAATTAGCTGATTAACCCTTTCAGTCGATTGCGTGAAGACCGAAGACGTCAATTCGACGTCTCATCGGTTCGCGAAACCAGCTACAACAAATTCGGTCACTGCCGAATGGTTGATGCTCGAAAATTACGCTCGTTAATTATGGCTCGTTCGCAAAGATGCGGAGAACTTTGAAAAATGTGTTCGTCGATCGATTCTGTCGGGATTCGGGATCGAATGGCCGGATTTTTCCGGGGAACGGGGTCGTTTAGAGCGTCGACGGCGTATAACCGGTGGCCGAGCTGAAAACGACGGTTTTGCAAAAGGAAGGAAAAGGGGAGCGCGGCCGGCGCGGCGGGGCGGAAGGAGGGCTGCTCGAAAATTATTCCGATATGAAACTCATCGCGCGGCGTATCGCGTCAAAGGAGCCAATTTAAAACAGCCCTTTCCAAGATTATCAGCGGGTCGTTGCGGTGGGATTAATATATAAAAAAGACGAGCCTGCGAGGATGGTGGGGAACCAGCCGAGAAAGAGAGAAAGAGAGAGAGAGAGAAAGAGAGAGGGCAAAAGTGCGCGGGATTGGTAAACTTGCCGGTAATTCGTTCGTCACTCGCTTTGAACCTCTTTCAAGCGACCACTGTTCCCCCCTTCAGGCTGCGTTTTTTTTTATCCGGAGACACGGGGAAAAAGGAAATTATTGCAAACTCCCCGGCAGGCCGGGGGTCGGGCGCCGAGGGAAAGGGCGGGGAGGGAAAACTTCGTGATTAAAGGTGCTTCCGCTTGTTAAATTATTCCGTAAGAGAGCGGGCCCCGCACGCGGGACGGCATTAAAGATTCTATCGCGAGAACTTTCCGGAAGATATTTCTTCCCCCGATCGTCGTCGATGAGTCTAATGAATTTGCCCGTCTCCCCGCCGCGCCGGTCGCGCCCTCCCCCTTTCGGCCGGGGCCAATTTATTTCGCCCCGAAAAATGTCGGACGCGCCGCTGCGAGGCTCGCGTTCGAGCGTTCCGAATAATTACGCGGACTCGGTTATGTTTCAAGGATGAGAAAATTGTAATAAGCGATTGTTGCCTCGAATTCTTAATTGATCCACTTTTATACATCCTGGACCCGGGCATTAACAGCACGCGAGGCTCGCCCGAAGTAACGAACGCATCCTCTGCGTTCCTCTCTATCTCTCTTTCTCTCGCCCTTTCTCGCCTCGCTCTCTCTCTCTCTCTCTTTCTCGTTCGCTATACCTGCCGGCAATAAAACGTTAATTCGGTGCGCATCGACGTCCTGAAAGCAACTGGACGGGCACGATAAACAGATTACACGATACCCGCCGACCGTGGAACACGTTCGCGCCGCTGCCTTTGGGGCGGTGTTCGCGTTTCTGAGCTTGTAACGCATTCAAATGGGCCCGCGCGAGACCGTCTCCCTCTCGCCCTTCGCCGCCTCCTTTTTCCCCCTCCCCACACACCGACAAATTATTAAAACGGCGAAACAAACGCGAACAGCTGTATCTTAATTCCGTTCGGACGCGCGCACATGCCCGCGTTCTAGCCGGTGAATGGGTGCAACCCGTGGAACCGGTTGAAAGATCGCGAACTCCGCGTGAAACCGTCGATAGCGTCGATAATGCCGATACGTCGATCGTAAACTTGTTAAAATTGCTTAATTCTTGGTAAGCAAGGTTTCGCTTGGCTCCTGCGTCTTGGCTGTTAACTTGCAGAATTTTTATTTTGCACGAAGATCGGCGGTCTAGTAATAATAATAATAACAGTAATAATAATAATAATAATAATAATAATGTAGAGGGCGAAGATTAACGATTTCGGAGCGACCTCCGAAATCACAGCAGCCGATCGATTGCTGTCCTTTTGTATTCTATTTCCTGTGCGCCGCTGTTTAGCAGTGAATGGAATAGTGCTCCAAAAGCTACTACAGTAAAGTCTCCCTAATTGACGCTCGGATTGCGCACAAAAGTGGGCAATTTGGGAAGAGGAGACACGATTATTCGAGCCTTGCAGTTAGTTTTTATAGTTACCGATCGTCAACAATTACAAAAACGATCCGCAAGGCTCGAATAATCGTATCTCCTCTTCCCAAATTATCCATTTTAGTGGATAATCTGAGCGTCAGTATGGGAGACAATACTGTACTAACGTTTCAATCAACGTATCGACGTTTTATCGTGTTGTAGAACGAGCGTCGACGATCGCTGGACCGCGGATATTTGTGCAAAATAGAGAGAAATCCCGTCGATCGCAACGAACACGAGTTAAGCAGAAGTTTCCTTCTTCCTTCGATGATTTTAGCGAGTTATCGTGCAATACAGTAAAGTCTCCCTAACTGACGCTCGGATTGCGCACAAAAGTGGGCAATTTGGGAAGAGGAGACACGATTGTTCGAGCCTTGCATTTAGTTTTTATAGTTACCGATCGTCAACAATTACAAAAACGAGCCGCAAGGCTCGAATAATCGTATCTCCTTTTCCCAAATTGTCTATTTTCGTGCAGAATTTGCGCGACAATTAGGAAGACATTACTGTATCTTTGCGATAATAATAATAATTCCCGAAAAACGTCCCCGCCCTCATCGAATTCGACGATCGGACAGAGGCTTTACGCATCTTTCCCCGTGATTTGCGAGCGATTTGGGGGCGGCGCGTTCGCGCGGCGCTCGATTAATTAATCGGGTGTTTTCGCGCGGCGCGACACGTTTCCATCCGAGATTCTCTCGTCTATCTCGTTTGCGGCACTGTAATTAACGCGTCGGATTGTTCGCGCACGGGAACGAGAACGAGAACGAGACGGAGAACGGCGGTCGGAACGACGAGAGAGGTGATGAGAGACCGGCGAGAGAGCCTGTGTCGGTGCGCGATCGAAACGCGTCCGCGTCGCGGCACGGTCCCATGACTCGGCTCGGCTCGGCTCGGCTCGCTCGCTCGCTCGCTCGCGTCGCCTCGCGTCGCGTCGATCGTATGCAAATCCAAATGCAATCTGCCGGTGCACCGCCGGCGTGCCGGCGTGCCGGTGACAACGAATAACGGTCGAGAAACCTTAGGTGATCCGGGGCGATCGTATTTCGAAATCGACACGACTGCGTCGCATATAATGGCCGTGGCAGTTACAGGTGTGCCCAATCGCGATCGTTATACCTTTTATTTCGCCCCGTGGGCCCCGGGGCGACGCGCGGACGCGCACCGCGTTCCCCGAATCGATCCCGAGCACGGCCGAGCGCCGCGCCGGAAGTCCCCGCGAACCCGAGAACCTGTCGCGAACGACTTTCCAGAATTCGATCTCGCGCCGATCCGACGACCGTGACAGTTTCGTGCTAGTCGAGGGGCCGACACATTGTGTCCGATAGCGTCGCCGATGACACTGACCGAGCAACGTGCAATCCACCATCTGTCGACATGTGCGCGAGGATCGCGTGCCCCGGAGGCGCGCCGTCCTCGCGGGGCCCCCGGAAACGCCGAAAAACGCCGATAACGCGGACACGATCTCTGATTTCGCTACCAGCGATCGATCGCGCTTGCGTTTACTTTCGGTTCACTTCGTGTTTTAGTTTGGGATTTGCTTGGATTTAGTTCGAGTTTGCTTTGAGTTTAGTTTGAGTTTGCTTTGAATTTACTTTGAGTTAAATTTGAATTTGCTTTGAGTTTAGTTTGAACTTACTTTGAGTTTACTTTGAATTCACTTTGAGTTTGCTTCGAATTTACTTTGAATTTAACTTTGAGTTTGCTTTGAATTTAACTTTGAATTTACTTTGAATTTAACTTCGAGTTTGCTTTGAATTTACTTTGAATTCACTTTGAATTTAACTTTGAGTTTGCTTTGAATTTACTTTGAGTTTAGTTTGAATTCACTTTGAATTTAACTTTGAGTTTGCTTTGAATTTACTTTGAATTCACTTTGAATTTAACTTTGAGTTTGCTTTGAATTTACTTTGAGTTTAGTTTGAATTTACTTTGAATTTACTTTGAGTTTAGTTTGAATTTACTTTGAATTTAACTTTGAGTTTACTTTGAATTTAACTTTGAGTTTACTTTAAATTTGTTTTGAGTTTACTTCGAATTTAACTTTGAGTTTGCTTTGAATTTAGTTTGAGTTTAGTTTGAATTTAACTCTGAGTTTACTTCGAATTTACTTTGAGTTTAGTTTGAATTTAACTCTGAGTTTACTTCGAATTTACTTTGAGTTTGCTACTTTTACAAATTGCCAGGAAAGCAGCTGCTTTTAATGCACCGTAAATCCAGCGTCGAATACACAAATTCGAATTGAATTCGATCGACACAGCTAATCAATACGGCAAAACATTTTCAGAATAATAAAACAGAACGGATTTAAGTTTTCAACGGGTCGAAAGTCTACGTTCGACTCGACATTTTGGCAATTCGTTTCCGCACAGTTCTCTCATTTTTCGAAGCAGATTCCGACGATTGCTCGCTCCAGCAATTAAATCGAAGATGACTCTTCGCACCGGCACGAATCGTGTGTGGGGGTTATGCAAACGAACCGGTGAAAAACGATGCAGCGTGTTAGTCAGCGAATTTCTCCAGAAACCATTAGGCGAGCCGTGCTCGTCGTCCGACGAACGAGCGCGATTCAATTAAAAACAGTTTATCCAGCCGTGGTCCGGAATCCGGCTGAGTTCCGCGCGGTAAATCGAAGGACTAGCATTTGCCATTGATATTTATCGTAATCGCGGATCGTAAATCATTCTAATTAAAGAAAATGTAGCTTTACGATCGGCCGGCGATGATATCCGACTATGTACGGCCGACGAAAAAGAGAAAGAAACACGCCGGTGGTTATACGATTGTTCGCCGGTTAACGTTGCGCTGATTAGGCTTTCTTTTGCACGGCACTTCCGCTTTCACTGCGCCGGAAGTGTTTCCATAATTAATCCGCCGCGGAGATCCGTATCTCGCTTAAACGAGCGGTAAACCAGAGGAGATTTCTTTCTCGGTTTCAACGTTCGCATCATTTCACCGTTATTTTACGCGCGAGGGAGTTGCCGTGCGAGCGCGCACGACGCATCGGCGCGTTCGCGAGAACTTGGTGTGTCCACCTCGGCTACGACGGAGCCTCGATCGTAGATCATTCGCGATCGGACCCGTTCGGAAATCACGCTCGATTCGGGAGAAACTGATGTCTCGAGGTACAGTGGCTCGCAAAAGTGTTCGGACATCTCCCGTGGAGAAACGCGATCGCATTTTTGGAGAACAAATGTCGAGGCACTTCTGCGATGCAATTGAGAATTGTAACAGCGACGAGTAATTAAACGATCGAAGAGTAAAATTGCAATCGAGTTAAAACCCTTTTTACCACAAGATTACATATTATTACACAGGGTGTTCCAAAAATATCTCGCAATCCAGAAGTGGCAGGTTCCTCGGATAATTTGAAGCAACTTCTTCCTTTACAAAAATGTTCTCCGAGGCACCGTTAACGAGTTATCAACGAAAAAGCAGTGACCAATCAGAATCGAGTACGGCCCAGCTAACCGGCGCACGAAGCCCGGTTCCGCTCATTGGCTCGGTCGCCTCGCGCCAGCCGAGCTCGCCTCTCATTGGTCACTGTTTTTCGTTAATAACTCGTTAACGGTGCCTCGGAGAAAATTTTTGTAAAGGAAAAAGTTGCTTCAAATGACCCGAGGAACCCGTCACTTTCGGGTTGCGAGACATTTTCGGGACACCCTGTTTAATAGATTGTTATCTTGATCGTGCATAGACTGGTTAAAAAATTAAATGACAGTACAGTAATGTCTCTCTAATTGACGCCCAGATTGACCACAAAAATGGACAATTTGGGATAAGGAGATACCATTATTCGAGCCTTGCGGTTTATTTTTATAGTTATAAGTTGTCCACAATTATAAAATCGTATCTCCTCTTCCCAAATTATCCATTTTAGCGGACAATCTGAGCGTCAGTAAGGAAGACATTACTATATTCGGAAAAGTACAGTCCTTAATTACAGCTAGTCGAATACAGCGATTGATATGCTCCTATTTTGGATCGCGAAAATTAGCCAAAATTAGCCAAATACTTATTTCATCAATTTTTAACGTATACGTATCATCGACATAACATCATTTGCGTGCCGATTTCTGATCGCGCGAGAAACGACGGCTAAGAACGCCAAGACAATCAACGCATTCGTTAATGTTCCTTTCTTAAAACCTTGATATCCAGGCATCCAACGCTTCCTCGGCGAATAGAATAATCGATCGAAGCGTGGAATATCGATCGTCGCCTTCGTCAGCCGAGTCGATTCGGCGATCCTCGCGAAAATCGAGTCGGCGACGAGCGGGCCGCCCGAATTCGAGCTCGCGTTCTCGAAGTGCGAGGAATATTAATCGGCAGTAATGAGTCGAACAGGCGGGCCGAGACTGGTAGCGCGGGGCATTTCTGCGATTCAATTGTAAATCCGAAAGGCCACGTTCTGCTCGATAATTGGAGGAGGAACGTTCGTCCCCGGCGCTCGGCGGGGTGCGCATTCGCGTTGTTGTATACGCGGCGACGTTAGACGGTTTGATTAATAGCGTCAGCGCTCATTGGTCACGCTACTAATAAAGGAGCGTTCACACGTATTAAAAGTTCGCGCCTCCGCGGCGAGGAGCGGCTTGGCTCGGCTCGGCTCGGCTCGGCGTGGCGTGGCTCCGCCACGACTCGAACCAGCCCGAACCACGTCCCCGCGGTCGTTGCGGGCCGAGAGTAGCGCGCGATATAACGAGGGAATGGCGTGCCTCGCTCATAATTGAAGCGAGCACCTACAATCCAATCGTTCTTAATCATTCGAATTCATCTCGCCGGCGAGTTCCGTTCGCCATTACTGCCAGTCCCCTTG
This sequence comes from Megalopta genalis, assembly GCF_051020955.1. NCBI lineage: Eukaryota > Metazoa > Arthropoda > Insecta > Hymenoptera > Halictidae > Megalopta > Megalopta genalis. Next base: position 33,881,425 of record NC_135013.1, read on the forward strand.
CCGCGCCGCGAAACTTATCCGAATCCGTTTCGCGGCCAATAGGCGGCCGCCAATCCGCCGCTTTTCCACGTTCCGTATCGATCGATCGATCGATCCGATCCACGAGACAATAAGTTCGGCACCGAATTCGGAGATCGACGGAGCAGCGTTCTTTAAGTCGTTTTAGAAATTCAAGGAGAAATCTTTCGGACAGAAGTTACTCGGCTTTTCGAGGGAAATTGTACGTTTTATCTGCAGAAAATTGAATTATAATTTGCGTTTTATAGGTACAGTAATGTCTCTCTAATTGACGCCCAGATTAACCACAAAAATGGACTATTTTTGGGAAGAGGAGATACGATTATTCGAGCCTTGCGGTTCATTTTTATAGTTATAAATTGTCCACAATTATAAAAACGAGCCGCGAGGCTCGAATAATCGTATCTCCTGTTCCCAAATTATCCAATTTAGTGGACAATCTGAGCGTCAGTAAGGGAGACATTACTGTATTTCGCTTGGAATTTAGTTTCGTTATTACTATATAATTAATAACTATATATAATTTATAATATTATATATATATTATTATATTTATAATATTTATAATATTATAAATTACTATATAATTAATTACTATATAAATTGTTATATTTATATAGTCTTTTCTAATTTACTGTTTCAAACAGTCGCAGCGAAGAAATTCATTATATTTTAGCTGCTTCTAAAATTAGGGGCAACGTCAACCGAATTCGAAGCGGACGGTTAAAATTGGCATTGCGAATTTAAGGCTTAGATTTTGAGAAATTATAGAACTGTACCTTTTTTAATCTGCAGAAAATTGAATTAGATTTTGTGTTTTATAGGTATTTCGCTTGGAATTTAATTTCGTTTCAATAAGTTGTACGGAGATTCGTTTGTTCGACCATATAAACACTATATAAATTGTTATATTTATATAGTCTTTTCTAATTTACTGTTTCAAACATTCGCAGTAAAGAAAATTTATTATATTTTAGCTGATTTTAAAATTAGGGGCAAGGTCAACTGAATTCGAAGCGGACGGTTAAAATTGGCACCGCGAATTTAAGGCTTAGATTTTGAGAAATTATAGAACTGTACGTTTTTTAATCTGCAGAAAATTGAATTAGATTTTGTGTTTTATAGGTATTTCGCTTGGAATTTAATTTCGTTTGGAATTTAATTTCGTTTCAATAAATTGTACTGGGATTTGTTTGTTCGACTATACAAACACTATATAAATTGTTATATCTATATAGTCTTTTCTAATTTACTGTTTCAAACAGTCTCAGCAAAGAAATTCATTATATTTTAGCTGGTTCAAAACTTAGGGGCAACGTCAACCGAATTCGAAGCGGACGGCTAAAATTGGCGTCGCGAATTCAACGCTTAGATTTTATAGGAATTATAAAATTGCGAGCTTCCGTCGGCAATGAAAATTTGTAGAAGTTCGCGAACTATTTCGGACGGAACGTTTACGCGCGTTTCGGAGCGTAATCGAACGCGGAACCGCGGCGGCCCCTTCCCGGCGGGGGAGCGACTGCGCCTCGTAAATTAATTGCGGCCCCCTTTCTTCCGAAAAGAAGGGTGAAGAGGTTCGCGAAGAGCGAAAATGGCGGAGATTACGCGAAATTATGCAAATGCCCGGCATTGTGAAGGGGGGGTCTGTTTTTCGTTTTATTGGGCCGGGGCTCCGCGGTATCCTCGGTCGTATAACCGAAACAAAAGCTTACCTAACGCAGAAACAAAGGCCGTAGGGGCGAGTAGAAATCTCTTGAGGACACACATGCAGCGAATTTAACTGCTTCCCCAGGCATTACTCTTGCCGGGTTTCTTTTATTCTCCAGCGTTCTCCGACCGCACCCACTGCTTCCCCCCCCCCCACCCCCCGGCCGCCCTTTCCTCCCTATCGGTCTTCGTATCCTTCGCGTCGTTTATTCTCACACTGGTTCCCCGGGCATTTTCGGAAAATCGTTTCGCTTAACACTGAACCCGCAGCGGCCGGTCAAATCATCCGTTTCATACTTTTTTTCTATTCGATGATTATTTTGAAATCGCAAGAATGTCTCTACGGAAATTGACGTCATAATTTTCTTTATTTACATTTATCTAGATCAGGGGTGTCAAACTCAAAAGCTAACTTGGGCCAAATAAACAATGCTTAACTTTAGATGGGCCGCAAAAAAAGAAATCAATGTTCATAGAAAGAAATATTTTTATTTTGACCAGTTCATTGTAATAAACATATATAAAGTTAAATTATTGTTTACGTCCTGATACTTGACATCTCTTCTCTGATACTATCTTCCCTATTTCGGGAGAAATTTGATTGGCCGAGACTACTTTCAAAATTTCTAATTCACATTTCTATTTTATTTTTACTCTGCGTCGGATATATTGACTGGGCCGCAAAAACGTTCATCTCGGGCCGCATGATAGATATCTGATAGGGATCGCAGAAAATTTAGATAAATTAAATATCGTTATTGTTACAAGGAAGTAGAAAATACGCGTTAATGTTAAATAGGTTCGTATTTCAATATATGACCGATTTTCTCTTAGTACAGATTTAACCCTTTCGTGGGCACGATATGAATTTTCAAGAATACTTCGATTCAGTAAGAATTTTCAACGGTGAGAATATTTGAGCCTGGTGGTCCACGTGTGCACTAAAAATGGAAGGGAAGCATAGTTCCCAGTGCCTATGAAAGGGTTAGAACGGCTGCACATTAAAAATTAGTTCCATTGAAAAAATTCATTCCAAAGTATGAAACAAATTTTGTCCACTGCTGTCCACAATTCACTTCAAATTCACCGAAAACGAATTCAACCAGATCTCATCGACAATGGAAACGTATTCGACCAGTGAAATCGTGTAAACGCCGCTGCTGCTTTCATCTTTCGCGTTCGCCGCGAATTCGTTTCGCGGATCGGAAAGTGCAACGTCTAAATTCGCCTTCGCGCGAACGATTTCCGTTGCAACGTCCGCGGCGGATCGATCGCAGGACAAACGAGAGAGAGAGAGAGAGAGAGAGAGACCCTCTTTGAAAGGATATTCATTATTTCGCCGAAGGTCCGGAGGCTCTGTGACAGCTTTTAAAAGGTGACAAAATCCCTTTGGAGCGGCGCGCTCGCGAGAGGGTCGACTAAGTTACAATTAATTAATTGACTTCGAGCCCCTGTAATTCATGCGGTAAGTCAAACTTAATTAATTACCCTTCCGGCGCGGAAAGGACTTCTCACCTTCTGCGATTCGAAGGGCGTTCCCGCGCTCACCTTCCTCTCTCCGCTTATGAACCGTTCGGCTCGCATAAAGGCCCGCGCCCGGGCCTCTTTATTCCATCGCCGGACGATCGATGAAAGCTCGATCGCGGGTCCCGCAAGTTCCGCTTGGATCAATACATATCCGGCGCGGACTTTTGTTCGCTCTTCGCAACGCGTTTTATGCGCGAAGATTAAGCGTTCCCTTCGAAACGATGCAAACTTCTCCGCGTTCGTCGGCGATCTCGATCGCGCTCTTCGCGGCGACGTCGCGCGCGCGGCGCCTTCAAATCACGGTAAATTCTCGAGCTAATCGACGCTCGGATCGTATACAAAAATGGACAATAGAACCCTTAACGGTCCAATGCCGCCATACATGCGGCAGAAATCAATGAAACCGTAAAATCTGGCAGGAAACATTGTTTGTATCCCATTTTTATTTGATTCTTCTCCGAAACCAGATGGAAACAAAACGCGATTTACATCATTCAACGCCCGTTTCATAGTTTCCAACTTAATATAATATACAGGGTGTCCCAAAAATGTCTCGCAATCCGAAAGTAGCGGGTTCCTCAGTTCATTTGAAGTAACTTTTTCCTTTACAAAAATGTTCTCCGAGGTACCGTTAACGAGTTATTAACGAAAAACAGTGACCAATGTGAGGCGAGCTCTGCTGGCGCGAGGCGACCGAGCCAATGAGCGGAACCGGGCTTCGTGCGCTAGTTGACTGGGCCGCCTCGCGTTAGCCGTCCTCGATTCTGATTGGTCACTGTTTTTCGTTGATAACTCGTTAACGGTGCCTCGAAGAAAATTTTTGTAAAGGAAGAAGCTGCTTCAAATGATCCGAGGAACCCGCCATTTCCGTATTGCGAGGCATTTTCGGGACACTCTGTATATACTCGATTCAATTATATTTCAGACCCCTGAATTTGAAATGTTGCTCGTTCGACGGTCCGATCTCGACTCTTCGATTGTCCGTTGGTAACACTCTTCCTTGGCAACTCCTCTATCTTCCATTATTTTTTAAGGAGTTGCTCGCAACAGGGCAGTTTCACATTACAGCGACTTGATTTGGACAAGTCGCCGTAACAATATTAATAGATTAATATATTTTCGTAGAGGATATCAAGATGAATCAACCGATGCAATAAAATATGAGGCTCGAATACAGTAATGTCTCTCTAATTGACGCACAAAAATGGACAATTCGGGAAGAGGAGGTACGATTATTCGAGCCATGCAGCTCGTTTTTATAGTCGTTGACAATCGATAACCATAAAAAACGAGCCACGAGGCTCGAACAATCTCCTTTTCCAAAATTGTCCATTTTCGTGTCAATCTGACCGTGAATTAGAGAGACATTACTGTAATCGTATCTTCTCTACCCAAATTCTCCATTTCTCTGTACAACCCGAGTGTGTCTATCAAAGAGAATTTACCGTAATCGACGAAACGATGTCCTCTCATTTCCGAATCGGCACAAAAACCGCCGTGAAAATTTCCTCCGGAAAATCCGCGGTGGCCGATTCTTGCTCGGACGCGCGCCCCCTCTCGAACAACGAGGCTGGCCAGCAAAGAAGATAAATTCACGGGACGGTTAAAAATGTTCCTGTTCACGCAGGCAATTATCGGGGGGCCGAAAGAATGCCGATTAAAAATTCGCGCGGCCATTTAAACGCGCTATAATATTATATTTAGCGATGGTCCGAGGCGCGGAAAAAGGCACGCCCCGTCCGGCGGGATAGATTGAAACGACAGCCTCCGGGGGACGATTAATTACCGCCACCCCCGGCCATTGTGCGAGGCGACGATAGGTTCGCTATTACGGCTTTAAAGGGGGATTCGGAGTAGCCGCGAGGACACGGTCTCGCGTAATCCTGTCGACGGTTTATCCGTGCGCGACTTCTACATCTGCCGGCGTCGAGCGGCCGAGCGTCGCGTCTAATCCGGAAAAAATGACGATCAGCTGTCCCCGGATCGATGCTCGGCTCTCGTTAATGCGAGAAGCTACGCCCACAGATGTTTCCCTCTGGATCATGATGGTGGTGATGGTGGTGATGGTGGTGGTGGTGGTGCCGCGGCCATAACGCGAGAGGGGTCGCGATCGTTTTTCCCGTTCGCGGCGAGATAAACTCCGGCAACGTGGACGGCCTCGCTCCTTCTTTGTTACTAATGGAAGGCTTGATGATTGCGGAGGATCGCCGAAGGTGTCTGTCTACCTGACGAGAGGAGCCGGCACTCGTCCGGCATTGCAATTAATCAATATTACCATCGACAATGGACGCCGTGGCCAAAGGCCACCGTTGCAATTTTGCTGGTCCCGCGGCTTTTGTCCGGCGACACCGTTGAACCGCAATTTTCGACTTTTAATTGCGCCGCTTTGACTGGAAGCTGAACGCAGGTTAGGCCAATGCGGCTCCATTGTTCGCGTGGAGCAGGTGATCGGAGCCTGTTTATTCGATCTGATTCGTTGGCCGGCCGTCCGGCCGGCCGGCCGCAGGAAATCGCCTGGACGCACCGCGAAAATCGTCCGGTCAAGGGTTTCCCCATTGAATTCGAGCCGCGCCGGCGAGACCGGCTCTGATTTATTTGTCGCCAATATTGCCGTTGACGGAACGAATAATACGAACCGCGCGCGTTTCGATGGTTTCGCTGCCGTGACAATGCCCGGCCGTGATACAGTAATGTCTCTCTCCAATTGACGCTCGGATTGTCCACAAAAATGGACAATTGGGGAAGTGGAGCCTTGCGAATTCGAGCCATGCGACTCGTTTTTATTGTTACCGATTGTCAACGATTATGAAAACATGGTGCAAAGCTGGAATAATCGTGTCTCCTGTTCCCGAATTGTCCATTTTTCTGGACAATCTGAGCGTCAGTAAGGGAGACATTACTGTAGTTGCGCGAAAACGGAACAAGTTCGGATTCGTGGTTCCAGTTCATTCTGCGATTCTCTTGCGACTTACAGATCTTTTTCCGTCGATTATTTGCATACGAGCCATCGAAGGCGGAAATGGTCGATGTAAGCCGGAAAAATTAATTTGTGGATAATGAAGGACGAATTGGAAGTTCTGTGCGATGCTGACATAAAAAATTGTCAAACTGTTTTCTATGCGAGCAACTCTCAAGCTTTGATAAAATTGTTGTTATTTCAAGTGGTTTTTATCTTGGCAGAAAAAAAAGTGCACTAGATTTAGAATTCGATGAGGTAATAATATAATAATAATAATAATATATCAATTTATATATATAATATATTAATATTAACATTTTATTATATTATAATATATTAATATTAATATTTTATTATTATGATATAACTATAATAATATAAAGCTTTAATAAAATTATTATTTAATGTGGTTTTTATCTTGGCAGAAAAAAAGTGCATTAAATTTAGAATTCGATAAGGTAATAATATAATTATAGTAATAATATAATAATAGTAATAATATAATAATAATAATAATAATAATAATAATAATGATAGATTAATTTATATATAATATATTAATATTAATATTTTATTATTATGATATAATTATAATAATATAATAAAACAATATTGTATCAACGGAATAGAAAATTGACTTGCACCACTTATGACAGTCGAAGCGTTAATTATGCGAAGGAAAACGCGTTTCTATAATCGAACGAGGGAAACAATGATCCGCGTTCTGCGAGAAAAGCCGAGTCCGTCGCATAAAATAGCGTTTAACAGGAAGGCGACGTCGGCCCGTCGTTCCGACGATTTTCGTGTTGCATCCGATCGGGAAAAAACGGGTCCTTCTAATGATCGCGAGGATGGTTATTAACCCTTCTGGTCGCCGGACGTGGCATTGTCCATTCCGGCGGGCTCATTACGGTGTCCGGAGGTCGGGACGGGCTCCGAAAAAATCACGGGGGTGAGTGAGAAAAATAAGAAAATGTGTGCGTGCGTGGGTCAGAGAGGAGAGAAAGAGAGAAAGAGAAAGACCGAACGGCTACCGTGAATGGCGCGTTGGCTGACCGAAGGGCTGCCGGGCATCAAAGGGCCTCAAAAGGGGCCGCTCGAACCTCCGCTGTCCGGAGCTCATTTGTTTCTACCGGCGCACCGAAAGATCGATCGACCGATGTCTTAACCCCGGACTCTCTCGGAATCGTCCGCTTTCGATAAGAAAATCGCCGAGGCGTTAATTAGATCGTCCGGTTAATAGAGTCGTGATGGAAAACTGATTGCCGGCGCGGATGCTGCTGTAATTTAACGATTCCGCGGCGATCGTTCGTTCTGTCGGCTTCTTAACGGCTCTCAGGATTTTCTCTTTTTTAGAGGAAACGAGCTCGAGCAGATCGCCTAATTCGGGCGACGCGAAAAGATCGATTAAGCGTCTAAATAAATTCGCTGCTGTTATGTTTATGGAACAATGCGTATATTTATATTTTAGCGCTCGGTAGATTCGGTGATTATTATTAACCCTTTGCAGTCGAACGGTAATTGTTATGTCACTTTTCAAAATAATGTTAACATTATCGAATTTTTAACTGTTCATTTAACCGTTGCAGCAGCCACAAAATTCAACATTTTTTAGACGAGAGAAAGACTCTTACAGTTTTTTGTCAAAATCGTGAGAACAATCGTGATAATTCTTGCGATCTTTAATTCGTTCTAACTCGTAACAACGTGAATCGATTTCGATAAAATTTTGTGCGAGAAACATTTTCTAAATTTTCGTTATGGGCTCGGATAAAAAAGTTAAAAAAACGAGAGTTTCTTATTGTTTTGTCATTTCAAGTGATTGATGAACAAGATTAAGAAACAAATCGTTTCAGTCATCGTCCGGTAGACCAGTCCCTCTATTATAAAAAAAAGATTCGAGACATTTAGCTCAGTTTTAAAACAGCTGAGCCGTTTATTTTGAAAGTGGCATAAGTCACTTTACCGTGATGAAAGGTGGTGATTTTTTACTGTTTACACGAAATTATTTATACCGAGAAAACTATCAGTATCCTGAGATAACGAATACAAGTAAATCTTCTCGAAAGTTGGCATCCATATTTTCAAACGTGTTAAAACGCAAACCCTTGAGTATATCGACTTAAAAACAAAGTGACTTATGCCACTTTCAAAATAAACGGCTCAATTGTCGACGATCGGCGAACCGCGAGGCTCGAATAATCGTGTCTCTTCTTCTCAAATTGTCCTTTTTTCTATTCACAAGCTGCAGGAAAATTGCGGAGAATTTTCTACAATTTAACGCTAATATTATCGAATCCTAAACGCGCGACTAATATGTATTGTTTCATAACAATGCCAAGACTGGGTGTATTTCAACTTTAAACGTATCATTTATATTATAAGAAATACTTCGGCAAAGATGTGTGTGTGCCTAACAATTTCTCCTCGAAGAATTTTTATATAACAATAAACGGCTCAGTTATTGCACTTTCGTGGGCCACTGTACGATCGGATTCTCGACTCGTTCGACGCGCGACAGGAGGAAACTCTTTAACCCCTAAACGTGCACGCTCGAGTTAACTCGAGCGCGCTAAACTGGCCAAACTGTGCACACTCGAGATAATTCGAGCGGCGTTGTACTTTACGTTGCTATTATTTTTCACACTCGAATGCAATCGAGAATAAAATAATAATGCGAAAGCAAAAAAAAAGCAATCGTTTTATTGATATTTATCATTTAAATGGGATTGTATATAAGCTATAACACTTACTTATTCAAGTATAAAATATATCCTTTTTCTATACTTATCACTTACGACTTATCTTTTCCTTGTGAGCCGCTTTCCGACAGCGTATTCATATTCAGATTCTGATTCGCTCATCTTTCAATATATATTTTACTAAAATATAATGTGAAATAAAATATAAATGATAATATATATATAAATATAATAATAAATATTATAAATACTAGTATTGTTATTATTTATGTTTTAAAAGTATAAATAAATATATCTACTGATAATAATGTTTATTCTGAAATGGGAATTCGAAAAGAAAGATAAAAAAAGTCGACGTGTGCGCGTGTAATGTTACAATATTCGACTATTTTCTGCAATGTTATCAAAATCCAAAATTGCAAGAAAAATCTTCATTATTTTTGTATTTTTGCAATTTTCTTGCCAAGACAACGTTCTAAACTGTGTTTTTTTACATGAAAAAAAATTGATTTTTTTTGGCCGGCCTTTTTCAAAAAAGAACTGTGCATTAAGGGGTTAACGCGACAGATCGCGCGGCGTTCTCACGGCGTCGCGGACAGCCGATGCATTATCGTTCGCGATTGAAACGCGGGCTTGAAAACGTGTTTCCGTTCATGAAATCGGACGAGGAAGACGCCGTGGAAGCATCCTAGGATTGCATTTACAAGCAGCCGGGGGCACGGTAGTCGAGAAACGAAGCGAAATTATCGATGCGATTGCCACTGGAACCGTCTACGGGCGAAGGGCCACCGACAAAGGGTCGATCAGCGATCCCTCCCCCCGGCCCCCCTCACGGACCCCCGTTCCGCGGGCTTTTTTCCCGAAAGATAACCCCACCGGTGGCCACCTTTTTGTTTGCACAGGCGAGATTGCTTGCTTGCCTCTTGCTCGGAAATTGACCGAAGATTGCGGCCGACCGACGTTTGCTCTGCGGCCACGGCCTTAACTTTCCGCCACCACAAAAATATCATTGGCTTCCTCCTTCTCTGTTCCCCGTCGCCTTTGTCCACTCGTTTTCTCTTCCCGTCGTCTCTCCGCCGTTCGTCGCGCGCGCTCTCGAAAAACCGATCGCCATTTTACACCTTGCCGCTTGACGCTTCCGAACGAAAATCGATCCCTTTTACACCTTTCGCCGTCGGATTATCGGCGGACGACGTTCGCTGCCAGTCGCCGGAACGTTTAGATTTATTGGTGAAGAGCTCGTGCATTGTTATTACATGGTGAATGGCTTTTTTATGATTAGGGTTGATTTTGTAATTTGGGGGAATATAGCTCATTTTGATCGTGATCTAAATGTTAGTATGAAATTTGGTTTCTATTTATTGAAATAAGGTTTCTATTAATTATGGTAATTATTATATGTATTATGTAAATATATTATTCTATATATGATATAAATATATTATTATATATATTATTAATTATAATAATTAATATAGAAGTAAAATTTGAAATAATGAACTATAAAATCGTTTAAATATTTACACATAATTACACCATTTAAATATTATTATATATTATATATTATATTATATTATATTATATATTATTATATTATATTATATTATATTATATTATATTATATTATATATTATAATAATTAATATAGAAATAAAATTTGAAATAAAGAACTATAGAATTGTCTCACAATTACACCGTTTAAATATTCGGACCTGTTACAGCGACACCTCGCTTATCCGAGCCTCCTTTATTAATTAACAATATTTAGTATCATTAACCAACTGTCAATAATATTTTATGTTATTATCCACTTCAAAAGAGGCTCGACAAACATTTCCGCGTCATTTTTACAACGCGGCTTCCGCTCGTTGTCCAGAGAAAAATTCTTAAAGTCGTCGATGCAAATCTCGTCTCTGTAAAGATTTATTTCTCTCGCTTTCGAAGAACAACTCGACTCGACGCGCCGATTTCGTAATTTCCGCGGCAACGAAACATTTCTCTGCGAGAACAAAGAAAATCGTAGATTTCGGAGTACCGTGATGACCCTAACCGAGAAGGAAGCCCATCCAGTGGGTTCCTTCGAATCCACGGTAGAAGCGCGCAGGAAACGTTTGACTGCGAGCCACAACCACAACCGCGTTTTCTCTGTCCCTCCTGCCGCGTCCTCCGGCAACGTCCCCCCCCCCCTCCCCCCGGGGCCGCTACGTCCACGAAGGAGATGATGTCTAAGCTTATTATCGGGTCCCCCTCGAGAGCTCTCCGTCTCTCCGTCTCGCTCGTACGATTTGATCGAAGTTGATGGAGCGAGCACGGAGCTAACCGCCCAGAGTATTATGTGTCGAAAAATATTCAAGAAAACCTCTTCGGCCAGTCCTTCGAGGAGCAATGACTTTTGTCCGGCACGATACTGTCAGAAGTGATTACTCGTAATGGATCCGGCTGTTAATGCTTCCCATGCGACGAGGGGACACAGGAGAGAGAGAGAGAGAGAGAGAGAGATCTTGGTATCGGGAATCGTGACGCGCGTTCCCCGCCATCGCGATCTAGCGAAGCCCGACGACGATCGATTTCGCTTGATCGAAATTCACGGCAATCATTGGTAAACAGGAGACGATCTACAAAGCGAGGCACACACAAAGAGAGAGAGAGAGAAAGAGCGAGAGAGAGAGACAGAGCGCGAGAGAGCGAAAGAGAGCGAGAGAGAAAGAGAGCGAGAGAGAAAGCGCGAGAGAGAGAAATTGAGAGAGATTGAGAGAGAGAAAGAGAGAAATTGAGAGAGAGAAAGAGAGAAATTGAGAGAGAGAGAGAGAGACAGAGCACCAGAGAGCGAGAGAAAGAGAGACAGAGCGCGAGAGAGAGAGAGTGCGCGAGAGAGAGAGAGAAATTGAAAAATAGAGAGAGAGAGAAATTGAGAAATAGAGAGAGAGAGGGAGAGAGAGAAATTGAGAGATAGAGAGAGAGAGGGAGAGAGAGAGTGAGAAATTGAGAGAGATTGAGAGAGAGAGAGACGTCGCAAGCTCGTGGAAACCGGTTAATCGTCGGTACGCTTATCGTTAAAAAGAGGATCGGACGGATTAGCTTCTCCTAGAGAGGCTAATTACGAGAGGCATTAATTAAGCGGCAACGACGATGGATTATTAACGGACAAATCGGCTCTCCTTACAAGGGGACAGGGTTTGATCGACGAGCCGCGAGCACCGAGCCGGCCGGGGGCAACTGCGACAACCGATCGATCCGTCGATCGATTCAACGATCGATCGGATTACCGATCGGCGTGCACGATCCTCCGCGCGCTGCGCCCGGGGAATCGTATCGACGACGCAGGATCGATTGCAGAACGAAACACTGCCAACTAATCCAGGCCGGGCCGGGGCGGGCCGGGGTGCGCGCGGCAACGACGGGATTGAATTACCATAAAACGCCATGATTAACGTAAAGTAAACGAATATAACGCCGCAGAGACCGCAGCCAGTTCTGTAGCTGTTAAAGTATGTCCCCGGCGTGATCTCCGACCGATCCGCGCCGCGTACTGCCCGCTGCCGCGACGGAATCTCGAGGAAAAATTCGACGAGGGCGTTCGAAATCGCGGCGCCACGTGGTTTCCGGGATATTAGATAATCGTTTTCCAACGATTTCTCGAGGTCGATCGCCCGGATTCCCTAGATTTCTAGATCTCCTAGATCTTTGGATCTTCTAGATCTCTGGATCTCCTAGATTTCCGGATCTCCTAGATCTCCGGATCTCCTAGATCCCCGGATCTTCTAGATCTCCGGATCTCCTAAATTTCTGGATCTCCTAAATCCCTGGATCTCCTAGATTTCCGGATCTCTTAGTTCTCTGGATCTCCTAGATCCTCGAATCTCCTAGATTTCCGGATCTCCTAGATCTCCGGATCTCCTAGATCCCCGGATTGCCTAGATCCACGGATCTCCTAGATCTCCGGATCTCCTAGATCCCTAGATCTCCTGGATCTCCTTGATCTCCGATCGGTCCGCGGCGACTAATTGCTCCGCGCGGCTAACTTAACCCTTTCGAGCGACCTTTTTTCCACGCTTTTTCCTTTCTCTCTCTCTCCGTTCACTTTTCCTCGTCCGTCCTTCTTTTCTGTTCCTTTTTCGCTTTTTCTTTTCTTTTTTTTTCACGGCGAACGACTTAAGCGGCCGTCGTGCGTGCACGAGTGCGTGAGAATTGACACGCGTGCGTGTGCGTGTGCGTGCGCGTGACGGTGTACGGTAGGACAGAACATATGATACATATGGGAACGTTAGGCTCTGTGGTTTGAAGCCTGTAACGTGTGGCCAGGGCCGTAGCTTTCTGCGCCCGGACGGGATCGGCGACGCGGGACGAGGAAACGAGAGAATACTCGGAAACGATAAACGCGATCGCTGCGCTTTACAGCCGCGGACCGTGCGCCTCCGGGCACCCGAGCCTCCGCCATCCTGCGATCGAAGGCGCTCGCGTGACTCCGCGATACATAGATCGGCCGGCCGTGCTGTACTCTCGATCCGCAGAAAAATTACAATCGGTACGCGCCCGGCCGAGAATCGAGTCCCGAAAGTTCGCGCGTGCTCGATGCGATTTAATCGAGACGGGACCGAAGGTGGATGACAGTGCCATTTTACGTGTTTCGGTGGAATTCGCGCGTTGAAAATCGAACCAATCGGCAATTAACAGTTTTGATATTTTTAATAGTCCTTTTTTTTATAAATGTAAACAAACCTGGTATTGTGATAGTTATTTTTAGATGCGCAAAATGCGAAGGATTAATCTTCTTCATCGTTTGAAATTAGAGCAATGTCTCTCTAATTGACGCTCGAATTGTCCAAAAAAGATGGACAATGCGGGAAGAGGAGATACGATTGATCGAGCTTTGCGGTTCGTTTTCATAGTCACGAGTTGTCAAGAACTATAAAAACGAGCTAAAAGGCTCGAGTAATCGTATCCCTTCTTCCCAAATTGTCCATTTTTGTGCGCTGTCCGAGCGCGAATTAGGGAGACATTACTGTATACCTTCTCGCTCTCTCCCATAAATGCATCCATTCCGCGCTCCATACATCGGTATATGTACAGTAAATTCTCGCTAATTTTCCTTCAGCTTGTAAACAAAAAATGAACAATTTGGAAAGAGGAGCCTTATTCGAGCCTTGTACCTCGTTTCTACAATCGTCGGCAATCGTGTCTTCTCTTCCCGAACTGTTCATTTTAAAAATGGCAATTTTGTTCACGAGCCGAAGGAAAAGTAGTTAAAATTTAACGCGTTTTTTCTGATACATCGGCACCAAATTCTGTCCTCAAAGGCTCGAATAATCTATCTATATATCTCCTCTTCCCAAATTGTCCATTCTTGTGCGCAATCTGAGCGCGAATTAGGGAGACATTACTGTATACCTACTCGCTCTCTCCCATAAATGCATCCATTCCGCGCTCCATACATCGGTATATGTACAGTAAATTCTCGCTAATTTTCCTTCAGCTTGTAAACAAAAATGAACAATTTGTGAAGAGAGGAGCCTTATTGCGAGTCATGTACCTCGTTTTTATAATCCTCGGCAATCGCGAACCGTGAAAACGAGCCGCGAGGCTCGAACAATCGCGTCTCCTCTTCCCAAACCGTCCATTTCAAAAATGACAGTTTCGTTCACGAGCCGACGGATTATATAATTAGTTAAACATTACCGTACATCGTTGCCAAATTCTGTCCCGAACAGTGCAAACATCGACGCTGCAAAAATTTGTCGAACCTTCTCCCCGGTTCCCGCACCGTTTCTCCGGTCCGGTCGCGAATGGCCAACGGTTCCAGCGTGGTCGAAGTTCGAGGAACCGGGGCGACGGCACGGGACGGAACGGAACGGAACGGGCCGGGACGGTTCTGGTCCAGATAACAGAGCAGAACAGAGTGCCGATAGACGGACAGAAAAGGCAAGGTGATCGAGCAAACGGTCGCGGATCGGCGGAGGATCCGGTGTGGTTTGAAAATCACGGTGTGTGGCCGCGAGCGTACGCGCTTAAAAGAGAGCAATGGGGTGGCGTATCGATGTATCGTGTCCCATTCTTCGGTGCATTGCGCAAGCCTGTGAGAGAGCCGATTGGCTGATCGGTTACAAAGTCTCTCTTGCGGCAAGACCGCATTCCGGCTTTAACCGGTCCCTTCATCGACTCGTCGGCTCGATCTCATCGATGAATTCGTCGATCCGGCAATACCCACGATTTTTACGATCCCCTCGTCCAGGATCGGGCTTCACCGCTTCCTCTGCGTGCTCGAAGGCTGGCGAGCAACGCTGCGACATCCTACAAAATACAGTCCGTGAACGCGATACAGCCGTCCGTCCGTCCATCCGTTCGTTCGCCAGCTGATCGACCCTTCCGGTGCGCATTCCTCCGAACAACCCTTGCCATTCGTTTCCTCGAAACTACTTAACCGTTCCATTCATCTTCGCCGTTCGATCTGCCGTGTTCGTTCGCTCGTGCTGCATTCGCTGCGCCGGATGAGACAACTTCGCTTCGCGTCGGTTTCGCGATCAATTGTACGAGGCGGGTCGATCGTGTACGGCTGCGAGCTGAAATAGTGTTGAAACTGATAGTAATGATAATGATAATAAATAGTAATGATAATAGCTAGACTGTAGAAAAATCTACTAGCTATTGTTATTTATGGTACATAAATTATTTATGCTAAAGTTGAGTAGATGCAATTTAAAACAGTAAAAGGATTTAAAAAGAACTTTCTTAAAATCTGAAATAATTGAAGAACGAACTTGCTATTTAGTTTCTGTATCTTGCGATTAATGCAGACAAATCCGCATCAAAATCCGCATCTGCATCAAAATCCGCAGTGTGATAATATTATTTATCGACGGGATTAACCCTTTGATACAATGAAAGTGAGAGAGAGAAAGTAATAACAATAATGATGTAGCAGTCACAATTGATAATAATAATGATGATGATAATAATAATAATAATAATAATAATAATAATAATAATAATAATAATAATAATAATAATGATGCAGTCAATCCAAGAACGGACAAAATACAACAACTTAAAGGTAAAAATAAAAAAATATACTTAAATATCAAAGCTCGACGGATGAAGAAAGAGAAAAAGAGAAAGCAACATGTATAATTAAGATATAATTTGATTATACAAGTGAAAACGAAGACGAGCGGCGACCACCTCGACGAGATTTCCGCAGAAAACGATTTCTCAGAAAACCGCATGAAGCACACATTCGATGGTCCAGTTTCCATTTGCACGCCGAAAGAACATTTTCCCAAAGGATACCTCAATCTTAAGATATCTCCGTGAAACTGGTCTCGACTCGAGACTTAGACTTCGATCCAAAAATCCCCGTTTTTTCAAGGAAGCAGGAAGGTTCGAGCCCGCGGCGCGCGCAGGCAGCGGTCCAGATTTCTCGAGCGACCGAGAAATAAACGAACGAACGAACGAACGAACGAAATAGACGGAAAGCTCGACGGAGAAACGAGGACGCCGGGTTCGGAAGGTTCAAGAAACTATCTCGGCCGGCCGCGCAGCTCGTTCGCAACATTGTGGGCCCTCGCCTCCTGCATCATCCTCCCGACTCCTCCGGACCCTCTGTTTTGATGAATGCGCGTTTTCTCTGTTCACGGGGCCCGCCGCGGCAGGTAGAGCCTGCCGGGCCCGTCTGATTGATAAAATACCGAGGGACCGCGTGCCGACACGCATCTGCGCGAATGCGAATAACACGGCCGCGTTATCCGTGGCCGGCGCGGCCTGACGCGGCCCGACGCGGCCCGGCGCGGCCCGGCGCGCGTCTTCGTGGTAGCAGAATCCGCGCGAGAGAACGTTGCACGTCGCGCGGGGCATGCAAATAAATGCCAGGGAAGCCCGTGTAGGTACACGTGGAGGGCCCCATCGGGAGGAGAGCGCGCCGCACACCGCACCGGGCCGTACCCCGGGCCCCTCCGCGCATCTTTTTCTCTTGTTAGCCCGCCGGTTCTCGCTAATGACGTAATCGGCTAACGAGAATTCCAGCTGGCCGGTCCGTGCTCGATCGTTTCCTCTCTCTGCCCTCTACCGCCCCCCCCTTCCCCCCTTCGCCGGGGTTCCCGTATCTCGGTCCATCTCGTTCCTCAATCTCGGTAATCGTTTTAATCTTTCGGTGGAACTTGCTCTCCCAGTGGCAAATTGAGATCTCGCGAGCCGACTCGGCTCGACTCGTCTTCGCATCGATCCGACCATTCGCCGGGGCTACCAGAGACTTCTCTGGTCGTTTTGCGAGTCGACGATCTTGTGATAACATTTTTAGCTGTAGCGCGAGTCCAACGAATCGCGGAAAACCGCGCTGATCGTGGTCGGGTCGCGTGGAAGAGAAAAATGGGGGAATTTCTTTGGGAATTGCGAGATGAAAGGACACGTGTCTGCCGCATCATAACTTTATCAATGTCTCCCTAATCGAGGCAAGATCGAAGAAGCGATCTTTATAGAAGTAAAAATTGTCAAATTCTATTAGGGATGTACTAGTTTAATTCTCCGAGGTCACCGCGTCGAAGTGACCCACATTTTTTAACCAAAAAGGCGCGACATTGTCGAGAGAAGAAAGAAATTAACAATTAATTTGAAACACTTGGAAGCAATATATAGAGTTCTAGTAAAGATAGCGATGTTCGACGATGTTCAAGTTACGTTCTGAAATTTTTGGATCTCGATAGTACCGCTACTTTTCGAGCGACGATAGGAACTATTAGAAAGGGGAATGAAAAATGTATATAGTGTAGAGAACGTATTGATTATAAATAAAAAGAATACTGTAAATACCATTGCAATATTATATCGGTAACTTAATATCATTATACAGGTTGTCCCGAAAATGTCTCGCAATCCGGAAATGGGAGGTTCCTGAGGTCATTCGAAGCAACTTTGTCCTTTGCGAAAATTTTCTCCGAGATCCTCTTTTAACCTCTTAGGCACGACACACCACTATATAGAGTGTCTAAAAAATGTCTCGCAATCATGAGAGGTTCCTGAGGTAATTTGAAGCAAGTTTGTCCTTGGCGAAAATGCAATTCACGGCTTCGTTTACGAGTTATTAACGAAAAACACTGACCAATAAGAGGCGAGCTCGGCTGGCGCGCGGCGGCCCAGCCAACGAGTGCACGGAGCCCAGTTCCGCTCCTTGGCTCGGCCGTCTCGCGCCAAACGATCTCGCCTCTGATTGGTCACTGTTTTTCGTCGATAACTCGTAAACGAAGCCGCGGATCGCATTTTCGCTAAGGAAAAAGTTGCTTCGAATCACCTCAGGAATCCCCTACTTTCGGATCGCGAGACATATTTGGGACACCCTGTATTTGGTAAAACTTCATGTTTTCTTTCAAATAAAACCGTGGCACCCAGGTACGCGCTAAATTTGCGCGGCAGTCAATGCGTTAAGAAAATGAAAGATCGCGAATGCTTCGCGGCGATTCCGTGGCGTAGCTTCTGGAAATCGTGCGGGGCACGCGAGAGATAGCACTTTCCGGTGGAGGCGAATCGCGTAAAACAGCGATGCGTTCCGCGAGGAAAATTGCGACGCCTGCCGTTTCTATTAAACGGGCGCGGGAATGAATCCGCGGTGTAAGAGAGAGAGAGAGAGAGAGAGAGAGAGAGAGCAGCCCCGTCCTGGAGCTAATGAATCGCGATTCCTGGAATCGCGCGTTTTCGCCGGAGGCCGCCGGGAAAATCGGTGTAAAATCCACGGCGGGTTGTAAGCGCGGCGGAACCGTCCGCGTTTAAATCGTCCGCGGCTGGACGTAAAGCGTAATTTATCGGATTAGAGGCGGCCCCGCGTTTCGTTACAGGGAGTAACGAGTGCATCGACGCGGGATACACCTCGGGCGGGAATAAAATCGCCGGGAGTGACGAAGGGTTCGCCGCAAAAACCGCGCTCCCGAACAGCTAATTTTTCATTCGTCTTCTCGGTCTATTTGGTCCACCCCCCTCGCGCCCCGCCACTCCCCCGCAGGCTGCAGGCCGCAGCCCTCTTCGCATGCTACCACTTACGTGCGGATCGGCCGGAGCATTCATCAACCGCGCGGCGGTGGTGACTTCGAGATGCAGAAAAACTTAATTACCTTCATTAAGCGAGGCTGGCTTGGCGTGATCGCCGCTGATCAGTCCCCCGATTTCGTTCGTGCCCGCGCGAGCGCGTTCCGCGAGCCTCTCTCTCCCTCTCTCTGTCTCTCTCTCTCTTTTTCTTCCTCTCTCTCTTTCTCCCTCTCGTTCTCTCTCTCTCTCTCTCTCTCTCTCTCGCCCCGTCCCCGATCATTTTCGAGCGATTCGTCTTGGATCGCCTGTCAAATCAACATTCTTCGCGCTCTGCGCTAAATTAATGCCGGAACAGAGGCGGCCATCTCTCATTAGGCGTCGCATCTGCCTGAAACAGGGTCCTTTACTCCCAGAACCCGCTCCCGGCGCGCCTCCTGCAGCGGCTTCGGCCTCCAAGTCGTTGCGAACGTTTGTTTATATCGTTCTCTCGATTGGCGAATTCGGTTCTCTTCGATCGCGCGTTCTTCGGAAATATTGTAATTCCGATTTAAAAATTTGGAGGATTTCGAAGGTTTTTAACTGCGCGGTAAGTGGACTTAACCCTTTACTGTAACATTTTCGCGCCGGTTATGATGACTGGAAAATTTTCAATAATTTATTGGAAGAAGAAGAAGATTTGTAGTCATCGCGTGTCTGTATACTTCCTTGGATACTCGAATATAGTAATTTCTCCCCGATTGTCCATCGGCTTGTACACGAAAATGGACGATTTGGGAAGAGGGGATAGGATTGTTCGAACCTAGCGGCTCGTTTTTATAGCTTTCGACAATCGAATAATCGTATCTCCTCTCCTCAAATTGTCCACGTTCGTTTAGAAACTGAGAGACAATTGGAGAGAATTTACTCAAATTCTAATTTGATTGTGAAGGGTAAGTGATCGCATACAAAAGCGATATAAATTCTCCTTAATTGACCCTTGGCTTGTATATGAAAATGGACAATTTCGGAATGATAGATAAGATTGTTCGAATCTCGCGGCTCGTTTTTATAGCTCTCGACGATCGGCGACTGTGAAAACGAGCCGCGAGACTCGAATAATCGCATCTCCTCTTCCCAAATTTTCCACGTTCGTTTAGAAACTGAGGAACAATTGGAGAGAATTTACTTAAATTCTAATTTGATTGTGCAAGGTGGGTCATCGCATACAAAAGCGAAATAAATTCTCCTTAATTGACCCTCGGCTTGTATACGAAAATGGACAATTTCGGAATCGTAGATAAGATTGTTCGAACGTCGCGGCTCGTTTTTATAGTCGCCGATTGCCATAAAAGGTAAACTGCCGCAAAAGTAACTTCGTTTATCTTGTAGAAGATTTTTGTTTCGAAAAATCGAAATTACTTTTGCAACATCTCGATGCTTCCGATCTACCCAACAAAATTTAACGGTAAATCCTGAGAGCACGGAAGCCGTCGCTAATGACGCAGTCGCAGTCGATGCGACGTTAAACCCGAAAGAAGAGAAGAAAAAGGATTAATTCGATGCCCCTTAACGCATTTAAAATTTCGAGCAGAATCTGCTTGACGCAGCGTTGTTTTTCCAACCATAACACATCAATTATATATCAAATAAAATACATGAACCGCTCTCGACCGGCGCTGCTAGTTTCAGCGTCACGTTCGCACAGTTTCGCCCTTCGGCGATCCACTGATATCGCAATCGCACAGAAATCCGCGGCCCGCCGATCGATCGGCCGACAACGAGAGAAACGGTCTCGATTCTATTTAAAATTAATAAACATACGATCTAATATAAATAAAAGCTCACGTGTCCGCCTATCGCCAAGGTTGCCGAAGGGCTCGCTTTCCAGGGTGATTTTCCAGGGCTGTTTTTCCCCCGGCGGACATTTTATTCAGCGAGATCGATTGGCGAGAGTCGCCGGGCGTTTTCCATCGATTAAAAATGGAAAGGCACGCGATCGCGGAGCGGATCCCGGGCTCGGGCAATTACGAAGTTCGCCGGCCGGGGGCTCGTGCCGAGAAACGAAGAGAGATAGGTGCTCCGTTAGGTGCGTGTGTCCCGTGGGTTCTACGAGTTGGTACGTGTATCGTTTCGGTGCCGCGGTAACGCACGGGATATTATACAATGGCTATCCCCCCCTCCCCTCTCCTCTGTTCCCGAAGCCCTCCCCCTCCCCGGGCCGAACCTTAACGCTTAATGACTCGCCGCCGTAGTGCCGCCAAAGGGGCGAGCTTCGTGCCGTTTTATTTTTACTTCCGCAGGCACCCTATAGGCACCCGCTATTAATTGCCGTCGTTCCGCACCGACTTTGCCGCGAATCCATCTACAACCACCGCCATCACCGGCAAATCCTTCTGCGTGCCCGCGGGGTTTCCGCGCTCGAACGCTCCGCGACCAAACGCCGTGCTAATTTCTGACCCGTGATTCGCCCGCTAGAAAATTCGATCGCCCGTACGCGCTCTCCGCGCGCTTTCGATTCCGTCCTCGTTTCCCAGTGAAAACCGCGTTCTCGTCGTCTATCGGCGCCTCGCCCTCGTATCCCCCGCGATTCCTCGGCCACACCCCCGGCGACACCCTTCTCGACCGTCCGCGTTTCGGGATCATCGCTCGCGAGATTTTTAATCGAAAACGAAATCAACCCTTTGCACTCGAAGCTGTTTCAACTGTGAATCTAAAGTAATTTTTCTGATTTATAGTATTTTTATTTTACATGGCAACGTGCGTTTTATGCGTGTGAAATCGACTATTGCGACTCGCGCAACGGTTACGCTCTTAACGATCTTTTTGGATCTAAGCTTTGCTCGTGTAAAAATTAGTTTAGAACGTGACATCATGAATTTTAATCCTTAACGATCCAATACCGCCATACACGCGGCAGAAATCAATAAATCTGGCAGGAAACATTGGAAGAATAGGCACGATTGTTTCAATGAAAATATATCAACGAAGTTTTATTTAAAAAATTAATGTCTCTTCTCTGTATTTGATACAAAAATTTGCAGTAAAATATTTCTCTTCGTCCGAGAAACAGTCTGGACTTGGCAGTGTGTAAACTGGAAATAGTTTTGGCCCCCTAAGGGTTAATGGTGCCTCAGAGTCACCAAACGAGTGCAAAGGGTTAATTCAACTTAATTCAATTTAATTCGACGACGGCAAAGTTATTGATCAAAACGAAAGTGTGCTGCAAAACTAAGCGACACCGCGAACCTCGATAAAATCAATAACAGAGCTAGCCTAAATTTCACGCTGGCCGGTAAAATTGTTTCGAAGATCCTGCTGCAGGTCCGTCTGACAAAAGTTCAGGAAAAAAGACATTACTTTCAAGCGTAATCGTCTTTACATCGATTTACATCTAAATGATAAATTACATTTAAATCGAACACGTTACGGACGGAAGTTCTCGAAGCAGCGCAGAAATGATCTCATTTAACCCTTTGCACTCGAATGGCGACTCCGAGGCACCGTTAATATTTGTTATATCATCTTTTAGAATAATTTTGATATTAACAAAGTTTACACTTGAGGAATTGTTATGAGTGTAACTGTCGCGCGAGTCCCAAGAGTCGATATTTCATATATGCATAAAAATGCATTTTCTCATTGTTGCGACGGCAACACCGAAGGTCAAGCGTCCCTGGCCATCCCTCGAGCAATTAAGCGATATACCTGCGACACTAGAAAATGCACCCAAGCGAAGGTGCCCTTCGACCCGACGAACGGACAGCGCGACTCATGGATTCCATATTTCCCAAAACGGAAGATTTACAACCCGGGCTTTCGGGCGGTTTCCCACTCCTCAAGTTCCTTCCGACGCACCCATCTCCAATCAAAAACGCTTCATTTCCTCCACCAAAACCCACCATACACCAATCAACAAAAAAACCGAGTCGACAAGCGAAAAGGCACCCAGAACGTTACACAGAATCGTTAGAACCACCAGAATCGTTAGAACCACCAGAACTGTTAGAACTCGTAGAACTCTAAGAACGCGGATAAAACTTCATTCCATTTGGAAACATCGCGCACATACACTCATATAAAATAGAAATACTGTAAGCTAGAAAAACGATTTTGTATTTTCAGTCTTAAATTTTCAGTCTTAATTTTCAGTCTAATTCTCAGTCTTTTGTATAATCAGTCTTCAGGGTTAAATTGCAAAAGTCGCGCCTCGACGGCGAAACCTGCTGTGCCAACAGGGCACAGTAATCGACAGCTCCGTAATCGGTGAATCGTCGAAGATCGCGCCTGTAGAAAAGAATTCCAAATTTGACGCTAATCGAACGGTCTCGGGACAGCTCGCGAACGATGTTTACGCTCGCTATCGATCCCCTAACCGAATTAGAGAGCGAGAAAATAGCGGCGTAGAGGCTGAGGGGGGGCATGCAGGCTCGAGCAGCCTGACGGAATAGCCGCGTTTTCCCCTTTCGTGTTCGGCCGGCATTTCGCCGGAGGCAATTTTCCAGTACATGACAATGGGAATGCGCGTTTCGAAGATGACGATAAGAGTAATGGCGCGACCGGGGCCCTCCCTTCTTGCTGTCATTATCGTTCGCTGCTTTATTATCGCGTCGCTGGCTGGCTGTGGCTGGCTTCGCCGGGTAGTCCGCGCTCGTTATTGCCCGCCGTTAAACGAGAGCAAAGGACTATAAGTACTATAACGAAGCAAGTCGGCTTGCGACGGACGGCTACGACGGCGGCGCGGCTTACATGCACGATGCACAATGCACGGGGAGAGGAGCGGAGAGGCGAGGAGAGGCCGGCGAGCTGGTGAACCCGGTGCCGTGAATTAACGCGAGCATAAATTCCCATAGACACCTCCTTAATCGGCCTGTTCCTCTCCACACCTGGCCCCCCTTCTCTCCTCTTCAAAGGGAACACAGCGTTCGCGTCGGCTCGGGTTATGCATGCGCGTTCAAGCCACCATGAAGACGTTGCTGACAATACGCCGGCTAATGCACGATACAGTAACTGATACAGTTATCTGTTCTTAATTGTCTGCCGCTCGGTAACGCGTGTGTGTCGCGGTTTTACCAGAGATTTTCTGTCGATAGCGAGCCGGAATGCAACGCGCGTCGGATCGTTCGAGCGTCGAAGAGTTCACCGCGCGCGCGCGCGCGTTTTTTTACAACAGTTCGCGAACGATTCCGCCGCGGTCCGCTTCGGCGGAACGCTGAAACGTTGCCTGCGGATCGCGAGCTATTTCGCTGCCCGAACTCGCTGTTCGAACGGCGGTTACGCGGCGAACAGATTTCCGAGTCTTTATGCGCGAACTTTCGTGCAGTTTCTTCCGCGTTACTTGTAATAATCGCGGAGAAATCCTCCGCCGTCGCGGAACAGACGCGTCCGCGATATTCGGAACAGATGTTCCGTCGACGCTCCGGGGCATCGCTGAAAATTGCTTACGTTCGCGTTTAAACTCTCGCGACACGATTTCTTTCGCAAACCGTGTCGATCTCGGTGCATCTTCGACTTCGATCGTTTCATCCGATGGGACAAGACAATTTTTTTTGTTTCTCGTGCTCCTTCGATCGCTTCTTTTATTTCGAGATTTTGGTAACGGAAGAATCGTATTGCGCGTTTCGATCGCGAAGACGTCAATAACGATCGCATTTCATAGATCATGTGCGAAATTTTCGCGACGAGTCTGTTACGCTGTGATAGCAGAAAGGGTTAAATAATTGCCATGCAATATCGTGTTAGATTCGTTACAAGAATTCCGAATATGATCTACTTAAACGGATGTTATTCTCGCATCGAATTCGATAATAATTGTTCAGCTACTATATATATATATATTTATTTATTTATATATTATATGTATATATATTTATTTATTTATATGTTTTCTATATAAATTAAATTTTAATATATATATAACTAAATTTTATAGATATATTTTAATAATATATATAATAATATATATATTAATTAATTATAATTATAATAATATATATATTATTATATTATTATAATAATATATATATTACAATTTAATTTATATAGATAGAATATTTTATATATAGAATATATGTATTTCATCTTACAAACTTGGAGGGGTGGTTTCACCCCCTAAATACGAAAGAACACAAAAATCTCCTATTTTTTGCTCCTGTATAACGTGTCCGAGACCTCGAATCGATCGAAGGTGGCCATTTAAAATCCCTCTCCTGTCGATCCCAATTTTACAATTCTCCAAAAACCTGCGCGAAAGGACGGTCGATCGACCGTCGCACGCTTCTCGGGACCACTTGACGCGCAGTCTCTGTCGGTTCACAGAGCCTCCTCCTCGTCAGTCGGACAATAATCGAAGATCGGAATTTCGGGGAAGGATGAGCGCCGGCCGATCGCGAATCGCGTTCGTTCGTTTTGTTCGATCGGCTCGGCTGTGCAAACAGAATGTTCCCGGTACTGGTTTCCGGATGGGCACAGCCGAGCCGTTTCAGCCCGTTTCGACCTTTGTCGGCGGGAATATTTCAGTAGCAATCATATCGGTAATTCGCCGGCTGATTGTCCCTGACCGCAAGCCCCGATCCACGAATGGGCATCGTTCCTTATTTTATTCGGTCCTTATTTGGTCAATGATAAACTCTAACGGGGCCCCCGGTGCCGGGGAGGAGAGCAGCAGCAACAGCAACAGCAACAGCAAAACGGCAACAGCAACACAGCAGCAGCAGCTCGGGCCATGGAGCACCGGAGCCAACAGATTGAGGGTGGTGGGCGAAGGATGAGATCAAAGGATCAGCATAAACGATCCAATCAGTCGAGTAATTCGCCGTGATTGCGTGGTATTCGCGCTCTGACGGGACCGTTCTGCTACCGTGCTGAATATCGTGCGGCTACGCTCGAAAACAATCGTCGAATTCCACGGCCCGCAAAACGAGAAACAAAACCGAATGTGATCGATCCTCGTTCGCGCACTCGGCCCCGTCTGTTCCCACGCGGAATAACTTTGCTCGGACCGACGATCGACCTCTTAGATCCTATCCCTCCGCGTCCCTGTCTGCCACGGCGCCGCGCTACGGATTTTGCGCACCCTGGGTGCACCACTTTCCCGAACGCGACGCTGCGCCAGAAACGTTCGAGCGCGCTGCTACTTTCGTTTGTTCACTCGTTTGACATCTATTTATTTATTGACGGGTGTAAGCTCTTTGGCAAATTGCTTCCCAAAAGAAAACATTGTTTATTTTCTAGAAGTTATATATAGTCTATGTGCTAATTAATATAGACGATATATAATATAATTTTTATATATATTATTATAATAATATAATATAATAATAATATAATATACTATATTATAATATAATATATTATATTATTATAATAATATTTTAACACGTTGACTGCCGACCACGAGTTATCTCTGTTAAAGATCTCTTGCTAAGAAAAAAGGGATCTAGATTTCTGTTATTTATTTTGTTATTTATTTTATTATCATTTATTTTACTTTATCATTATATTTATTATACTTATTTTTACTTTTTACTATACTTATACTTTTACTTATACTTTTTATTATACTTGTTTTACTTTATTTTACTTTATCATTATATTTATTATACTTATTTTTACTTTTTACTATACTTATACTTACTTATATTTTTTATTATACTTGTTTTACTTTACTCTTTACTTTATTATTTACTTATTTAAAGAAACTATTGGCGTCTAGAACAAATTTCTCCGAAACAGGTTCGACAATCGATCCGTCAAATCGTTTCCGCTTGAAACGAAATGTCAGCTGACAAAACTAGACCAATTCGAGAAGCGTCGATCCCGAACAACGGCCAGAATAAGGCGCAGCTTTTACACCAACGTGTCCTCATCTTCCCAAAAAACATGTATCCGCAAGAACCAGTGGAACACAATAGCTCGTTATTGACGGTCCGATCGACACCGGACCCGCATCTTGGAGCGCGGCTATCTGTTCTAGGATCGGTTCGATGATTTTTCGAACGGCGGAGATTACACCTTCACCTTGCGCGGCTTATTAAATTAGGATGATACGCTGTCCCACGTCTCGGACAATTACGATCCCGGGCCCCGGTGTGTTTTTAAAGATCATCGCCGAGGCCGGCACGGTCAATTAGCGATCGAGATCGTCACCCGGGGCCCGCGTATCGTATTCCCAACGTGGGAGGTCCGCCGTGTCTCTTCCGAAAGGATGAACCCGTGGAACTCGGTAAGAGGCTTCCATGGTGTACGGCTCTCTGCCTCCGCGCCGCGCCGCGCCGCGCCGGAGACCAGAAATCTGGCTTGGGTCACGTGGAATCCGGGCGAAAAATTGTCGCATCTCGTTCCTTTTACACGCCCCGATTCCACGCGGCTAAAATCTACCTCGTCGAATGTCTGCGCGACCGCAAGAAACAATCGCGAATTCGACGGTGTTCGAAATGACATACAGGGTGTCCCAAAAATGTCTCGCAACCCGAAAGTGGCGGGTTCCTCGGGTCGTTCGAAGCAACTTTTTCCTTTGCAAAAATGTTCTCCGAGGCACCGTTAACGAGTTATTAACGAAAAACTGTGACCAATGAGAGGCGAGCTCGGCTGGCGCGAGGCGACCGAGCCAACGAGCGGAACCGGGCTTCGCGCGCCGGTTGGCTGGGCCGCCTCGCGTCGGCCGTACTCGATTCTTATTGGTCACTGTTTTTCGTTGATAACTCGTTAACGGCGCCTCGGAGAACATTTTCGTAAAGGAAGAACCTGCTTCAAATGATCCGAGGAACCCGCCATTTCCGGATTGCGGACTCTGGTTCCCCGAAAAAATTCAACGCCGAAGTCCGGAGGACTCTGACATTTTTTCTGTCTTCATCGGGGCTGGACCTGGACTTCGATGGTCTTCTACACAGTCTCGACAGCGTTCTAGACTTCGTGCGATTCAAAAATTCATTCCCGAAGCTCGCAAAAAATGTCCATTCCGATATCTTCTCGTTAAAATGGTCACGGTCTAACTTTCAACGAGTCGGCGTGTCTTCGCTGTTTTCTACCAGCATGCACGATGATTCTATACTATAATTAACGCACACATTTACGCTCCAGGCCTTGCATTTTCCAAAAATCAAGCTCCGAAATCCGCGACGACTCTCTATCCCGAATCGTTCTCGTTTCATCGAAGCGATCGAAGGCCAGTCTCGAACGAATGGACGCGGCTTCGCGGCTCCGGCTTCACCGGTGCCGCCGCTGTTAATTCACGTTTGATTTAGGAGGTCCCACGGACGCCGCGGACAATTCATCAGATATAGACAATTGATGGTCGTTTGCCGGCGGTTGTGTAACGGTGATCGCCGATTTACCCGTCGCCGCGGCCCGCTAACGAGAATCATTAATATCGCAGACCGCGGCGGCCGAGCGTCGACGCGGAGGAAGGTGTCCGCATGCCCGCGGCCGACGAATTCGGGTGCGATCATGCAAGAAATCTGGCCGAACGAACTGGAAGGGACGGGGATCCCGTAACACGATCGGGCCAGCCCCGATCACTTCGGTGATCCCTCGACGAGGCGCACGTATGTAAAACGTGAAATCGTGATACGAGATCGCCCGTTCACGGAGAAACCGGCACACTCGTCCTCGCCCCCTTCCACCTTTGCAGGAAACGAGATAAGTGTCGGGCTGTCCCGAACGATTAGCTCGACGCCGGAGAATGCCCGACGACGAAAACCAGAATTCTGTGAAGATCGGGGCCGCCCCTCCTCCACGTCGACGATGCTCCATTTCTTTTTTCAGTTTATTCGGCCCAATTTTTGTCCCAGAAATTGGAACCGATTCCGAGGATCCGGCGATCCTCGGATCGTTCCAGCAGCTTGTCAGGAGACAAGCCTCTTCGCGTTCGTCTTCGTTTAACTTTCTTGCGAATCGTTTTATCTCGCAGTCGGTAGCAAAGCTCGAAGCATCTGGTTCGGTTTTATAATTTACTTGTCAGAGCAGGGCACGGAATTATCGGCACGCGACGCGAGGATCGCGAGGGCTACGCCTTTCGACCGATGTATTCAAGAGTGGGATAGATGACGCATGCGTAGAGAGCGCCGCGCTGCCGTGCGGCACTGTCGCGCATGCGTCGCCCGCCCCCACTCCGTGCGCTGTGACTTTTCGCCAGTACCCTGGCCACGCCTCTCGACTCCCGTCGCGCGTCTCGTTCCGCCGTGGTCGCTTAAATGCCCGGCCACGATCCTTGCGTTGCGTGCCGTTAAATTCCGAGCCCCGTTTACGCTGGACAAGTTCTCGCAGGAATTCGGAGACAGGTCCATTGAACGTCCGTTGAAACGCGCGGGTGACTTTCTAGAAATTTCGACCGATGGACCTGTTCCGGAGGTAACTCGAGCCGAAACCTATCCGGCCGCCCACAAGAGCCTCTAATTTTCCCTGAACGCTTCTTTCTCCGATGCTAATGAAGCCGATGTTAGGGGTCGGCGCAGAAGGAAACGTGACTCCCCGAAGGACATTAGCCCGCCGTAGGAGGGAACATTACGCGTTAACGCGAGGAATCCTCGGAGCATCGGGACTGTTCCGGTGCGGTTTCCGAGCGTCTCGAATCGGAGACAGATCGACGAATTCGAGCGAGAAAATTCTCGGGGGACGCGCGGGCCCCGCTCCGGGCTCGCCCCGAGGTACAAGGGGGGCCGAGCCGGGGCCTAATGGAGGGTGTCGCGACAAAAGGAGGAGCCCGGTGTCCCTCCACCTTGTTGACTAAATAAAGGATTGCAAATTTTCGATTCCAATGGCCACGGGTCGGCGCATTTGTCCGACTAACGGTCGCCAATTTGTCACACGGCTTACTCCTCTCGCGAGCGACGCCTGCGGAGGGATGCCTGCCGTTCTCGCTCGGAACCATTTCAGACGCAGCTTCACCGCCGGCAATCCTCGCCGACAATGCCCCGGTAGTATCCGCTCCGTGCAAATTATTGCGGCTGGCCAGCCGTAAACGAGCGTTTACCGCAGACGATTCAACGCCGCGGCCGCTGATCGCGCCTCGATGGATCTATTAACTAGAAAAGCCTCGGGTTCCGGTGATAATGCGCGATCTACAGTAATGTCTCCCTAATTGACGCTCAGATTGGACAATTCGGGAAGAGCAGATACGATTATTCGAGCCTCGCAGCTCGTTTTTATAGTTGTTGACGATCGATAACCATAAAAAACGAGCCGCGAGGCTCGAACAATCGCATCTCTTTTTCCAAAATTGTTCATTTCCGTGGACAATTTGTGCGTCAATGAGGGAGACATAACTGTATTCGTCAAATTTGAGAATGCGAGCTGTTTACTGCGACAATGGTTTCACTTAAGCGGACAATTTTAGTGGGCGATCTGAGCGTCAGTAAGGGAGACATTACTGTACGGTAATGTCTCTCCAATTGACGCTCAGATTTTCCACAATTTAGAGATAGATTATAGTTATAAATTGTCCACAATTATAAAAATGATCCGCAAGGCTCGAGTAATCGTATCTCCTCTTCCCGAATTGTCCATTTTAGTGGACGATCTGAGCGTCAGTAAGGGAGACATCACTGTACAGTAATGTCTCTCCAATTGACGCTCAGATTGTCCACAATTTAGAGACAGATTATAGTTATAAACTGTCCACAATTATAAAAATGAGCCGCAAGGCTCGAATAATCGTATCTCCTCTTCCCGAATTGTCCATTTTAGTAGACGATCTGAGCGTCAGTAAGGAAGACATCACTGTACAGTAATGTCTGTCCAATTGACGCTCAGATTGTCCACAATTTAGAGACAGATTATAGTTATAAACTGTCCACAATTATAAAAATGAGCCGCAAGGCTCGAATAATCGTATCTCCTCTTCCCGAATTGTCCATTTTAGTGGGCAATCTGAGCGTCAGTAAGGGAGACATTACCGTACGGTAATGTCTCTCCAATTGACGCTCAGATTGTCCACAATTTAGAGATAGATTATAGTTATAAATTGTCCACAATTATAAAAATGAGCCTCCCAGCTCGTTTTTATAGTCGTCGACAATCGATAACCATAAAAAACGAGCCACGAGGCTCGAACAATCGTATCTCTTCTTCCAAAATTGTCCATTTTCGTGGACAATCTGAGCGTCAATTGGAGAGACATTAGTGTACCTCTATTCGGTGCATGCTACAGTAATGTCTCTCCAAGAGGAGATAGAATTATTCGAGCCTTGCATAATCTTGACATAACCTTGACAATTCGTAACTATAAAAAACGAGCTACAAGGCTCGAATAATCGTATATTCTCTTCCTAAATTGTCCATTTTTGTGGACAATCTGAGCGTCAATTAGAGAGAAGAATTTACTATGGATATCGAGTGGCAGGCTCGCAGGTATTTGTAATAATTCTCTCGTCGATCGTAGAATTTGCCAATGCAGTAATTAGTAATAATTATGCAATTACTTCGTGAGTTCTAAAACGTTTCTACGAGTCCGGTTATCTTTTCGTAGCTTTTAGGATTTATTCGTCATTTTTCGCTTGGCCAATAAAGGTCCATGAGTAGATGTATGAACGACAGAATCGTCCACACCAATTACAAAAGACATATATCTAACAGAAACTTTTACAGAAACTTCTCCGATCGAGCACACATCATCGCAAAAAATCCTGCTTAGATTTAAATGAATCGAATCTTCGGTCGTTGCTACGAAACGACACGCATCAGTCGTGTTTACAGCTCGGCAATTCCAGTGTTAACCCTTTGCACCCGAGGCTATTTCGACTACAAAATGAAGACATCTGTTCCAACCAACAGTATTCTCATTTGGTACGATCGTTGCGATTGTTACGATAGTTTTTATTCGATAGGAAATTGAGCCTGTTCGATCGCGGAAGATTTTATAGTCGTTGACAATCGGTAGCTATGAAAACGAGCCGCGAAAAGGCTCGAACAATCGTATCTCCTCTTCCCAAAATTGTCCTTTTCTTTCTGTACAATCCGAGCGCCGATTAGAGAGAATTTACCGCGCGTCCAATTCTTTCCTCCCTTTTCCAAGCGATTCACTAATACGAGGATAACATCTACCAGATCGCGGACAATGTTCG
Source organism: Megalopta genalis (assembly GCF_051020955.1). Lineage (NCBI taxonomy): Eukaryota > Metazoa > Arthropoda > Insecta > Hymenoptera > Halictidae > Megalopta > Megalopta genalis. The sequence goes on from NC_135013.1 coordinate 33,913,380, forward strand.
AGCAGATCGTTGGGAGGCAGGTGTGACCTATAATTTCGACGCAGCCATTCGTCAGGACCGGGCGAAATGTTCCGGAATCGGCTTGTACTCGCGCGATCGCGAGTCGGCCCCAGAAGCACGTCGTCTCCGGCGGCCTGTAATTCCGCGCTAATCTCGCCTGCCGCTAGCAGAAAGAAAGAAAGAGAGAAAGAGAGAGAGAGAGAGAGAGAATGTTATCCCCGGTGCCAATCGCGGACGTAATCTTTCTATCTATTACAGGCGACCCGGCAGCACGGTCGCCTCCGCGAACTTTTGATCCCCCGGCACCGGTCTGTTGCATCACGCGCCGAGATGAAGCGTGTTTATCCGCGGCGATGCATCGGCCATCGGCTCGCCGGGATCGCGAAATTCCGCGCGAGCCGGCTCGTCACGGCAATTTCCGATTGCCGCGTGGTTTTCGTCGATTCTCCGGGCAACGACGCGTCGTTCTCGCGACGCGTTAAGGGAGATATTACTTTTCCGCGGCGGCGGCCGCGGCGGTCGCGATGTAATTTACAACTTCGCCGAGCCCCGGCCACCGTTAATAAAGAACTCTTCTAATCGCGAGGAGGTAATGGAGAGCCCCGGAGTGGAGGAAGTATTTTTCACAGACGTAATCGGACAGCCGCGAACCGACGCGATCCGAACGAGCCTGGTCGCCGCCGCCGCCGCCTCTGATTGCCCCGCGCACCACCGTAATTTATGGAAATTGAACGGAAATAAACGCGCGCGTAACTGAAATCGTAAAGAAAGAAACAGCTGAATTGACCGACCGTTACCGAGGATGGACCTGCGATCTTATCGGCGCGACGTTTACGCGTGCTTCTGCGCAGGTGTGCACGCCACTTCCCTTTCGGGACTCGTTTAACAAGGGATATCGGTATCCACGCGGCAACAGGCGTCGCCCAAATTCGACTGCGATCTTCTGTTCGAGGCAAATTTACCGGACCCGTTCTTTTTTTCATCGCTCGAAATCTTTGTCATTCGTTTTTCTTTTCTTTTTCTATTCGCTGGTCTCTCTAATCGACGCTCGGATTGACCAGAAAAATGGACGATTTGGGAAGAGGAGATACGAAATCTTTGCGGTTCGTTTTTATTATTATAGATTATAATAATAATATTATAATAATATTATATGTAATATTATTATTATATATTATATATTTACTTACTATTTATATTATATATTTACTATATACTATATGCTGTATACTATATACTTTATACTATATACTATATACTATATACTATATACTATATACTATATACTATATACTATATTATTATAATATATATATTTATAATTACGAATTGTCGATAACTATTAAAAAAAAGTTGGAAGGCTCGAATAATGGTTCAGGGTTAAATTACTTGGGTTAGTTACTTTTAATGTTGTCAGTTGTTTCATATAAATAGTTGATACGAGAAAATAGTTAATATGAAAAATAATTATACAATCTAGATGGCAAACGAGCCGCGAGCTTGGAATAATCGTACCTCCTGTTCCCAAATTGTCCATTTTTCTGCGCAATCTGAGCGTCAGTTAGGGAGACATTACTGTATACCTACTCGCTTTCTCCCATAAATGCATCAAATCCGCGGCCCGTACATTGGCGTATGTACAGTAAATTCTCGCTAATTTTCCTTCAGCTTGTGAACAAGAGTGAACAATTTTGGGAAGAGGAGATACGAATCTTTGCGGTTCGTTTTTATAGTTACGAATTGTCGACAACTATAAAAAAGAAGTTGCAAGGCTCGAATAATGGTTCAGGGTTAAATTACTTGAGTTAGTTGCTTTTAATGTTGTCAGCTGTTTGATATATAAATAGTTGATACGAGAGAATAGTTTGTTAACTATTTATTATTATACTATATATTTATTATTACTATATATATATAGTAGTATAAATATATAAATATACGGTATTACATATTTATATATATATATATATATATATATATATATATATATATATATAGTAATAATAAATATATAGTATAATAATAAATAGTTAACAAACTATTCTATATATATATATATATATATATATACATATATATATATATATATAAATATGTAATACCGTATATTTATATATTTATACTACTATATATTTTATATTAACTATACAATCTAGATGGCAAACGAGCCGCGAGGTTGGAATAATCGTATCTCCTCTTCCCAAATTGTCCATTTTTGTGGACAATCTGGCCGTCAATTAGAGAGACATTACTGTAACACGATCACGATCTCGACGGCGTCTTAGAGAGGTTCACGTTTCACGTACGTTTGAAAAGCCTGAACGTCTCGCGACCCTAAAATCGACGTCTTGTCACGGACGTTCGAACGACATCCGGCTTGTCTGTGGAAACAACGTCTTCGGAACGTCCTCGAAACATCTTTTCTAAATTGTCTCGGCGAACGCGTCTTCTCGTTCAGTTCAACACGCGACGAACGACTTTCACAGGTTTCATTGCATCTTCGACGGATATCGCAACGTCTCCGTGACCTCCCCGGCAAAAAGTTAATCGAATGGTTGCCTATGGTTTTATGGTCCCGGTTGACGCGAATCATTTTCTCATACTATTGGATCATTATCTGCCTGTCAAAGCCGACGAGGAAACTGGTTGTTTCACAAACGTTGTTGCCAGCACAAGCCTCCGACTGACTCGCCTCGACTCGACGCGTCGACGCCGAAGATTACAATGCACGGTTTAATTCCCGCAGATTCCACGCAATCGTCGAGAATAGAGCCGAAGCGACTTGTTCACGGAGCAAAGATAACTGTTCTCTCGGACGTCGCGAGGAGTAAAAGGCTATCGTTTAATATGGTCTCGTTCGCGTTGACTATTTACAGGCAACGTAAATAATCGCGACGGAGTTAATTTTTTATTGAAAATAAAAGAAAAGGAAACGCACATAAAGCTAACCGATATTACGGATGATGGCTCGGTAGGCACAACTACAACTACACACCTCGCCCGTCCGCAGGCAACTAACTAAAGAACAAAATTTTTTTCCGTAGGAGCCTCGAAAAATCATACAACAATGTAATACCATAATTTAAAATATTATGTCCGTCGCAGGGACAACCTTCAACAGTTCGAAACGCTGAAATGTCGTGTGTACGGTGCTGAAACATGCTGTGCGTGGCTCGCAGTGATCGATGCAGTAATGTCTGAACGTAATATCTGATTGTTTTTTATGGTTATCGATTGTTAACGGCTATAAGAACGAGCCGCGAGGCTCGAATAATCGTACCTTCTCTCCCCAAATTGTCCATTTTAGTGGATAATCTGAGCGTCAGTATGGGAGACAATACTGTACTAATGTTTCAATCAACGTATCGACGTTTTATCGTGTCATAGAACGAGCGTCGACGATCGCTGGACCGCGGATATTTGTGCAAAATAGAGAGAAATCCCGTCGATCGCAACGAACACGAGTTAAGCAGAAGTTCCCTTCTTCCTTCGATGATTTTAGCGAGTTATCGTGCGATACAGTAAAGTCTCCCTAACTGACGCTTAGATTGCGCACAAAAGTGGGCAATTTGGGAAGAGGAGATACGATTGTTCGAGCCTTGCAGTTAGTTTTTATAGTTACCGATTGTCAACAATTACAAAAACGAGTCGCAATGCTCGAACGATCGTATCTCCTCTTCCCAAATTGTCCATTTTTCTGCACAATCAGAGCGTCAATTAGAGAAACATTACGGTATCACTCTTCCAAAACAGCAGATTCTACCAGCAGATCATACTATGGCACAGCTTGCACATCTTGTTCGCTGCGACGTCACGTAAACGATTTCGCCTTCGCTCGAGGCAAACTCGAATCGGAGAGCCTAAAGGCCTCTACAGGCTGTCCACAGGTGCTTATCCATGGTCGAAGTTGTGTCGCTGGTCGCGAGATAACGCGCGAGCGCGTAATCGGCGTATCGAATCGTCGTCGATTGGCCGATCGTGATCGATAAGGACCCGAAGAATCGCGAATCGCTTTATCCGGCCGCGCAGCGGTCGCGCAGCTCGTTACACGGTGGATTCGGACGTGTAATTACCCGATTTAATTTACGCCGGTCGAGCGCGCGCCGCGCCGCACCGCGCGCCGCTCTCCGGCTTCGGTTTTTATGTCGTTGTAAATTAAATTAAATAACGACGGTGTGAGTGATAATCGGCGAGCGGCGGGCGTTTCAGAGTGCCGCCGCCGCCGGCTACAGATGTCTCCGCCTAATTAGCGACCTCGCGGCACCCCGGAATCGTGGCTTTCGGGCCAACTGAAACGCAACGCGATTCATTATCCCGGCCTCGTGTTAGCTTCGGGCTCGTTGCTCGCGGAACAACCGCGCGCGGGCCACGGACACGCCGCTCCGCCGCGCCGTATCCTTTCCGCCGCGCCGTCACCGTCGGCATAATTGGGCGTTAGCCGGGCGCAGCTGTCGGGAATGGGGCCCCAAAGGAAAATTGAAACGGCTAATTACCCCGGCCGACGCTTTTCCCGCGTAATCTGGTTCCGGTTCTACGCGACCGTTCGGACAAACAACGCCGCGTCGCGCGATTATCTCGCGTTTGGGTAATCGGAGAACGATTTTTGGAGCTCGTCGAAGTTCCCTGGTCGCTGACAGTTGCGTCGGTGTTATTAGTGGACCGCGGATTTTGTGCATTTTGTTGCAAAGAGAAGTACGGAGCAGCGAATCTATTGGAAGAATTGAAGAATATTTCTTGTTAAGTTCAATCGATTGGAACTGTTGAAAGAAGAAATAGATCTTTATTTAGCGCCGGTTTCATAGAGTTTCTGAAGAATACTTTTTATTTTGCACGAATTTTCGTTCATAGACTCGGATAAAAGAGTGAGTATTCCGAGACGAAGTGATCGAAACCAAAAGGGGTGGGAAAAACATTGCCAGAAAAGTTGTCCGCGTTCGAGCTTCTGTAACTTCGAGATAAAAAATCATACGGCGATCTACATTAGCTCGTTTTAAAGAGCGAAGCTTCTACTTTCAATTCCTTTTAGGCATCTGAAAAAATCTCGCGGAATTAAAGCTGCATATCAAGACGAAGCGATCGAAACCAAAAGGGGTGGGAAAAACATTGCCGGTAAAGTTGTCCGCGTTCGAGCTTCTGTAACTTCAAGATAAAAAATCATACGGCGATCTACATCAGCTCGTTTTAAAGAGCGAAGCTTCTACCTTCGATCCCCACTAGGCATCTGAAAAAATCTCGCGGAATTGAAACTGTATATCAAGACGAAGCGATCGAAATCGACAGGCGAGAAGATCTCGCCATCGAACCTACGCTTTCAACCCCTCGAACGCAATTCCAAAGATCGCGCGACATCGAAACTCGATACAAATACAAAACGATGAAACTCGCACTACCAAAAAATCCATAAAAAATCGCCCCCACGAAAGCTCGTGCAACGTTGCAGTAAAGAATCGCAGGACGATCCGGCCGAGCTCCTTTCGGAGCGTAAAACCGCGAGAAACGTCGGATCATTAAAATTGCGCATCGCGAGTAGGAGAATCGTGCAGAGTCATAGGCGTAGCCTATGTTAAAAGTACGTACAGTTTCTGTTCATAAATCACGGGAGGCGGATGGAAGAAGAATCGCGAAAGGAGACAAATCTGTGTGCACGTCGGCGGACGGAGGAAAAGTTTGGCCAGGGAGCAGCAGCGGGGGTGGCGGCGGCGGTGGTCGTGTTAGGAGAGATGAGAGAGAGGTTTCCACGGTAAACAGACGCAAACAGAGGTCCTGGCAGGACGTGCCGGTGGCGTGGTAGGTACGCAAACAATTCGTCTTTAAATCCAATTAAGTCGAACCTCGGCTGGTCGGCGCGGCGGTCGCAACAATAACACTTTGCCCTTTACAATGCGGTGGCGCGGTTGCTTAATACAGCGTGCGCCACGCCTCCTAGCTGCTCCCTCATCCCTTCTTTCTTGCCCTCCGCTGGCCAAGCCCCGCTCTCCATCTATTGCGCCGATGCCCTTTTGTTTCGTGCTTCATTTGTCTTTCTTCCTCCTCTCCTCGGTCCACCGTCCTCTCTTTTTCTTTCGCTCTTTTCGTACCTTCGTTTTCCCTCGCCGGACCCCCGCTCTCTCCCTCTCATCTTCTTCTACTTCTTCTTCTTCTTCTTCTTCTTCCTCCTCCTCCTCGTGTTCATCTTTTTCTCCCTTTCTCCGACTGGCAGTCGTTCCGAGGCTGCTCTCGCGCTACGCGAGGCTCTTTTCTCTCTTTTCTGGCTGGCTGGCTCGGCCCATCCGACTTTCCGATGGTGTTCCTCCAGCCAGCAGCAGCAGAAGCAGCAGCAGCGGTGCACAGTCGCCTCGCAGCCCCCGAAAGGACCGTAAAACGATAAATTAAGCCCCGCGCCCGGAGATACAGAGAGCGAGAAAGGGAGCAAGAACGGCCCGTAAAGGCATCATTCACGGCGCACCGCACATTATTGCCGATCGATGAGGAAGATGTCACCCGGCGAGACACGTTGGCTAGTTCGCGGAGATTTACGGGGTGAAATATGACTGGTTCGGGCCCGATCGAAGTCGCCCGGCCACGAGGAACCTGCTCCGCCGTCGTAAACCCCGCCGATAATTACTCCGCGTCGCTGATACGCGATCCTCTCTCTCCGCGCGCGCGCAGTTATCTTTTTTTTTTCGGGACGAGATCGGGGAAAATCTGTTCCGGTGGCAAGGATGCAACGATGAAATGAATGAGAATGTGATGAAATAAAATAGGCTGAGATGTGGATGAAATAAAGTGGAAGAAGATAGATGAGAAAGGAAGTTAAATGAGCCGTTTATTTTGAAAGTGGCTTAAGTCGCTTTGTTTTTAAGTCGATATATTCAAGGGTTTGCGTTTTAACACGTTTAAAAATATGGATGCTAACTTTCGAGATTTACTTGTATTTGTTGTCTCAGGATACTGATATTTTTCTCGGTATAAATAATTTCGTATAAACGTTAAAAAATCACCACTTTTCATTACGGTGAAGTGACTTATGCCACTTTCAACATAAACGGCTCAAATGTACGAGCTGGCCGGAAATGTGCAACTGGCCGAAACATGATGACAGATGCGTTTTATATTGATTTTCTACCATGATGATCGAACTGCAGATTTTACTTGCTTATAACAAAATTGATTTGACGCATCACAAAACGCTGACACAGTTATAAAAATATAACGATTCGATTATATTACTTGTAGCACACTAAAATTACTCGAAATGGAAAAATAAACGTTCATGCAGTTGCTGTTCCTTGCAACGGATCCGCCAAATTTTTATTTTGATAATGATCTAAGAATCTAATAATAATTCTTGGATCATTTTGTTAGCCTATCGCGAAGCAGATATCAAGCCTAACTGTACGTAATTAAGTAATTAAGCTATTAACCCTTTGCTCTCGAAGCCATTTTAACCGTAAATCTAAATTAATTTCTCCGATTTATGGTATTTCCATTTTATGTGACAAAGTGCATTTTGTGCATATGAAATTGAGTCTTGTGACTCAACGATACAACAGTTAGACTTTTAACAATTTTTTACATATAAACTTTGATAATATAAAAATCATCTTGGAACGTGATGCAACAATTTTTTAGCGGTGCCTCAGAGTCAAAGTGCAAAGTGCACTCGAGTGCAAAGGGTTAAAACATTAAAACATTTCTTACGCGATAGAACAAGGATATTCTATTATTATATATATATATTATAATATATATTCTATTCTAATATAAATAGAATTCTATTATATATATTATAATATATATTCTATTCTAATATAAATAGAATTCTATTATATATATTATAATATATATTCTATTCTAATATAAATAGAATTCTATTATATATATATATATATATATTCTATTCTAATATAAATAGAATCTAATATATAAATATTCTTGTAATCTCTATTATATTATTATGTAATAGAAAAAATATTATATAATATATATAATATAATATTCTATATATATATTATATATTATTATATTATTATTATTATATATATATATATATATATATATATATATATATATATATATATATATATATATATTATATAATATTCTATTATATAATAATATAATAGAGATTACAAGAATATTTTCATTCAAATCCCCATAAATCCCCATAAATCCCTATAAATCTATCCCATTTTATAATAATCATCGCCGCGCTTTTATCCACGAAAACCGCGCACGTTCCAGGTTGTGCCAGATTATTCGTGGTTGCGCACGATTTCGCGGAACGGTCAATTGGCGATCCGTGATCAACCGCGAGCGTTATTATTACACGGTCGTTACGCGATCAATCGGACCGAGTCGCCGAAAATTAAATGCCGGGAGAGAGAGACTTGTCGTTGCCCGGCGTCGTTGCACCGCGCGGACATCGTTGTCGTCATCGTTGCGAAACGCGTTTCCACCGGCGGTTCCGGGGACAGTAACGAGATCGAATTAAAGATATTTCGAGCACGACGGGTCTCGCAATGTCCCGTTGTTAGAGGCAACAAAGCGGGCCCCGTCCAATTACCGGCGATCTCGTTCTCGGCTCGAGCTTTCCAGGACGACTCCCATGTAACTCGGATCGGTCGATCAATTTCGTGTCGTTAGACGAAAAACACGTTGAAACAAGGGGGGCCCGTTTCATCGACGGCAGATTCGAGGATCGCTAAGAGCAACGCTCCGCGTTGTTTTATACTCGTTCGTAAAAATAACGACGAGACATTTATTGCGATTTCCGACCGATTTTATATCGTAACGCCGAAGCAGTTCTATTTTACTATACTATTTTATTATTATTATACTATTTATTATTATTATTATATTATTATTATACTATTTATTATTATTATACTATTATTATTATACTATTATTATTATACTATTATTATTATACTATTTTACTATACTTCTATTCTACTTTTCTATTTTCTATATTTTCGTCCGTTCTTCATTCTTAAGCACGGCGCGCCACTATACAGAGTGTCTCAAAAATGTCTCGCAATCCGAGAATAGGAGGTTCCCGAGGTAATTTGAAGTAAGTTTGTCCTCGGCGAAAATGCAATTCACGGCTTTGTTCACGAGTTATTAACTAGTTATACTATTTATTATTATTATACTATTATTATTATACTATTTTACTATACTTCTATTCTACTTTTCTATTTTTTATGTTTTCTTTCGTTCTTCGTGTTTGGCTTTTCTTTCAATCGTCTTCTCTTTGCTTCTAATTCCTTCCTCGTTTCTTCGGCTTTCTTCTGTTTCATTCTTTCCGTTGTTAATTTTATTCGCACCGTATTCTCTTATTAACCTCTTAGGCACGACACACCACTATACAAAGTGTCTAAAAAATGTCTCGCAATCATGAGAGGTTCCCGAGGTAATTTGAAGCAAGTTTGTCCTTGGCGAAAATGCAATTCACGGCTTTGTTTACGAGTTATTAACGAAAAAGAGTGACCAACGAGAGGTGAGATATGCTGGCGCAAGGCGGCCGAGCCAATGAGCGCGCAAAGCCCGGTTCCGCTCATTGGCTCGGCCGCCAAGCGCTAGGCGAGCTCGCCTCTCATTGGTCAGCGTTTTTCGTTGATAACTCGTGAACAAAGCCGCGGATTGCATTTTCGCAAAGGAAAAAGTTACTCAGAATGACCTCGGCTCTACCCCATATTTCCGTATTGCGAGACATTTTTGGGACAGCCTGTAGTGGCTCACTCTGTAGCTCACTCGCTCACCGTTTGAATTAAATAATCGTCTTCGTACGCGTTGTTTCGCACTTATTTCGTCTTCGCATCGATTTACAACACCGTTAACAATATTCAGCCGTGCCTGAAAGGTTAATCGTACAAATCTACTACTGGAAACTACTGTTAACTTTGTCGGACGGTCTCTCCCGGTCCCCGTTATCGTCTCCTATTCCGACTTCATTCTCTTCAATGCCGGCTCGTCGTCTTCCAGCCCGCCTTATTGTTTTCTAAGGAGCCCTGTAGCCGCGCGAAAGACCAAGCGGCCACAAAATCAGGGGTGTGTTGCGCGAAGTCGGACCGATTTACCCCAGAATGGCCGGTGGTGGTGATGGTGGCCCAGCTGCCCGTCGCGGAGGGCTAAAGGCCATTAAAGAGGTTTGTCCCGAGACCGTTGTTTACGCGGCGGAAGCGGGCTATAATCAGAGCACGGTGCACAAAACCGCAAGCCAACGATATTACTGTCATTTGAACGGGCTCTCCCCGGGCCCCGGCGAATCCGCCCTCGCACCGCGAAAGAAAGAGAAGGAGGGACAGGGAGGGAGGGGAGGGGAGGGGGGAGCCGAGCAGGTTAAGAGACCTGGAAATTAAATGGCCGGGATTGTTCCGTCATTATTAAGGGCAAAGGAGAGAACGCGTAATTACCCGGCGATCCGCGTTTGACTCGTGGAAAAGGCTGGCCGTGATTGCGAGCCGATCGTGTCGCCGAGCTGAATCGTTGCCGGGGCCCGCCGGAACGGGGCCAATCATCGGGGCCCGGCCCTTATTATCAATCTCGAACGAGCCACGCTCGATACACGACCGATTCTCCGGCTTAGGCGAATCGGCGAAAATTAAGCGTCTCTTTTTCTCTCCGTCCGATGGCCGGGATCGTTCGTCGCGATTATGGGGTAATACCGTTTTGCCCAATGATAATGATACATTGCCGCGGTGGAACGGTCGACGTCGCGTAGGGTACCACTTTCTGCACTTGGACGAAAACCGTTTTCGTTGCTTTAGAGACCGGGGGACGCGCCGGATTCGAGGGAAATCGTGCGCGACCGTAACCGGTGCACCTTTTCTGGCCGTAATCGTACTTATTCTTCGTGTCTTTCTTCAGTGAAGTTCGCTCTACGAAGTTCCCACAGACATTCCAGCTAGTAAATATTGAATGTATACAGAGTGTATCGAAATTATGGTACTTCCGGGAAATGAGGAGGATCCTGAGGTGATTTGAAGAAACTTTCTCCTCGGCGAAAATGCAATACGTGGCCTCGTTTGCGAGTTATTAACGAAAAACGCTGGCCAATGAGAGGCGAGCTCGGCTAGCGCGTGGCGGTCCAGACAACGCGAGCGCGCGACGCCCAGTTCAGCTCATTGGCTCGACCGTCTAGCGCGCCAGCCGGTCTCGCCTCTCATTGGTCGCCGTTTTTCCTTAATAACTCGCAAACGAAGCGGCGGATCGCATTTTCGCTGAGGAAAAAGTTACTTCAAATGCCCTCAGGAATCTTTTCCGACGGCTTCCAGGGACATCTTTCCCGGATGTTAATATAATTATGGAACACCCTGTATACATTCAACGTTCTCATTCTAATAAAACAACGCAGGCCAATCGCTTTCGGTGCTCGGCGTGAAAATCGTAATCAAACTCTGCTCCGACATTCCAAAAGCCGAAAGTTAACCCTTTCCGCCGTGACACTCCCACTGTATACGGGGTGCCGCGCCGAAAATGAGCACATAACGCAGGGTCGGTCCACTTTTGTACGAAGATTTTCTTTAGCGTTAAGTAACGACTGTGCTTAATCCGTTTCTAAATCTTTTGTTTCCTGTAAACATTCTGTAAAGAGCCTACAGTAGTTAAAATCTATGAACAAGTTTCGAAGAAAAATGTAACCCGAAATTGTTTAAATCAATTCAGATCAAACGACAATTATACCTGTAGCTGTTCTTTCGGAATCCTTGTAAGAAAAGACTTTATCCGTTCGAGTCCCAGGGATTATTCAGAAAACACGATCGAAAAATGCCAAACAGCGTGATAGCGCTGCTTGGGACTCGAACGGTTATTAGAATAGTTTCTAATACGTCAGAAATATCGCTTATACATGGATGCCAGGTGTATTCGGCACTCGTTCATATTGGTCATCGGATGGATGCCGGATGTATCCGGCGCTCGTACCGAAAGGGTTAAGCTTAAGAGGATCGCGCGGACGGGCCGCGCGAGGGTGGACGCGTCGGATCCGACCGTTTTCAACGGTCGTTATCTAACTCCGCGTCGCAGAAACTGCGTCTCGAAGATGAATGGCAAGCGGAGCGGTAGCCGTGGCAAACTTCCGCAGTTTAAGACCGACCGCAGCGCTATCGTCTTTCAATTGCTCGCCGGCGTTAATCGCGTTTCCTCGTTGCGTCACGCTCGATCTCGAGCCGAACAACGGCCGCAGAGCGTGCTTTTTTATCCCGGCCGAAACGAGAACAAGAGTCCGAACGATCCGTCGATACGCCGATCTCTCGGCCGTGTGCGAGAAACGATAACTCGCGGCAACGGCGCTCGAAGTAAGTCTCGATAATCGCGACGCGGCGCGAATCGAACGCGGGATCCTGCGACCGCGAACATACAAATCGGCCGCGCGTCTCCGATTTCCGTGGAGCCAGAGGCGGTCTTCGAAGAGACGGAGGTGGTCTCTCTTCTCTTCGGTTCGCCGGAACACCGGTTCGCTCGTCGACGCGACGCGACTCGCAGAAGCGCGGCTTCTCGGTTCGACATTTTCGCGCTCGAAGTTTCGATAATCGCGACGCGAATCGAACACAGGATCCTGCAACCGCGAACATACAAATCGGCCGTGCGTCTCCGATTTCTGTGGAGCCAGAGGTGATCTTCTCTCCGATTCACCGGTTCGCTCGTCGACGGGACGCGACTCGCAGAATCGCGGCTGCTCGATTCGACGTTGTCGCGCTCGAAGTTTCGATAATCGCGACGCGAATCGAAATGCGAGATCCTGCAACCGCGAACATACAAATGGGCCGTGCGCCTCCGATTTCCGTGGAGCCAGAGGTGGTCTTCTCTGTTCTCTCCGGTTCACCGGAACACCGGTTCGCTCGTCGACGGGGCGCGACGCGCAGAAGCGCGGCTTCACGGTTCGACGTTGCCGCGCACCGGATGGAGGTAACAGGAACTTTCGACTCGCGCTAACTCCGCCGCGATATACGGAGAAATAATGAAAGACCGTTCGCGTTCCGGCGAGACAGAGACGACAGAGGGAGAGAGAGGGAGAGAGAGAGAGAGAGAGAGAGAGAGAGAGAGAGGGTGCGAGGAAGAGGGAGAAGACGCGGAAAGAGTGGGAGAGGCACTCTCTCCCCTAATCCATTGAAAAAGGTGAGAAGGTGTATTCGAACGGTGTGTAATTAGAGTTATTACTTTAACAAGCCTGTTACCAGAGAAAAAACTACAAGAGCGTCGCGGGGGCGGCGAACGGAGGGGGGAAAGGCTGCCCCTCGGGTAGGGGGCAGGCGGTGGTCGAGAGAGCCATTGTTGCCGGCTAATGTTGGCCTTCTTTGCATCATAAAGGCAATGTGCAGACCTGGCCTTTTATGCAGGCGACCGTGCACACCGAGATACCGTGTGCTCTCACCCACACGACGCACGCTACACGCTTAAACAGCGCGAGAGCGCGCGCGCGCGCTCGCGCACTGCGGTCTGGCGAACCGGCAATCCGTGGCCAAAATTGTTTCTGCGTTGCCTCGAAACCTCGAGGCAAGAGGTTGTGTTGAATTCGTGCTCGACATCATCTACGATGTTGCTCTCCCTCTCTCTCTCTCTCTCTCTCTCAAAAAAAAAAAAAAAAATTATTGATATTTGTTGATGTTAACCCTTTGAACTCGAATGGTGATTCCGAGGCACCGCTAAATATTTTTATACGACGTTCTGAAATAATGTTTAGATCGTTAAATTTATTTATGTTCGAAGTACTGTTAAATGCATAATTGTTATATAGACTCAATTTCACATGCATAAATTGTACTAATAATACTAATAAGTCGTAATTAAATAATAATACTAATAAGTCGTAATTAAATAATAATACTAATAAGTCATGTAAAATGGAAATATTGTAGGTCATCCGGAACTATTTTGGATCTGGAGTTAAAATGGCGTCGAGAGTGCAAAGGATTAATAATTCTTTGTAAATTCTTATTTGCGTCTTCGCTGTTCCGTGTTTCGTTAATCCATTTTTTGCGCATCAAGATCCAAATAATTCCTGATAGAATTATGTGTAGATCGTATCTTCCGCTGCAGGAGGAAGTTAGGAAGTAGATTACGATGATAAATCCTTTGCACTCGAAGCTGTTTTAACTTCAAGACTAAGATATTTCTTCCAATGTTAGATTATTTCTGTATTGTTTGCATATGAAAGTCAGTTTACTCGCTCGTACAATAACTACACCTTTAACGATTCTTTCAATGTAAAGAAATTTATTAAATATATATAGCTAATTATAATATAATATATAAATAATATAATAATATAATATATAAATAATATAATAATATAATATATAAATAATATAATAATATAATATATAAATATTATATAGCAATTTTTAACGGCGCCTCGGACTCGCCATTCGAGTGCAAAGGGTTAAATTATACAGGGTCTCCCAAAAATGTCTCGTTATTCAAAAGTGGCGGATTCCTCGGGTCATTCGAAGCAACTTTTTCCTTTGCAAAAATTTTCTCCGAGGCACCGTTAACGAGTTATTAAAGAAAAAGAGTGACCAACGAGAGGCGAGCTCGGCTGGCGCGAGGCGACCGAGCCAATGGGCGGAACCGGGCTTCGTGCGCTGATTGGCTGGGCCGCCTCGCGTCAGCCGTACTCGATTCTTATTGGTCCCTGTTTTTCGTTGATAACTCGTTAACGGTGCCGCGGAGAACATTTTTGTAAAGGAAGAAGTTGCTTCAAATGATCCGAGGAGCCCGCCATTTCCAGATTTCGAGACACTTTTGGGACACCCTATAGAATTGAATGGTCCAATTGTTACAGAACCGTCCGAACGGACGTCGCAGAGATTCGAGAACGTTGGAGGTTGTAAATCGGCTAGAAAAAAAGAAAAAAAAAGGAAAGAATGATCGTTCGAAATAGGAAAGTTGCACCATCGACTTTTGGTCACGGATCGCCGCACCGGCGCTGCGGCAGGCCATCGTCGAGCGGGTGCAACACACTCGAAGCGAGCGATCGTACGCGGGCGGTGCGGCGCTGCGGCCCGTGCTACTTGCCTTCACGGTCTGCTATCTGTATGCTAAGTTATCGGAGTCGATTAATTTCACTTAGGGCCAGCTGCATTGGCCGGCTTATTAAGCGAGCATCCACCGAGCAGTCCGCGTTCGCGTCCGCAACGTTGTCGTCGCGCTCTATCGTCGTCGTCGTAGTCGTCGTTCCCTTCGTCCAATTACCTTTCGAACATGCCCAATGGGATTTCGAGGCCTCGGAACGATCGTTCATTGAATGTTTCTGGGCCCGTCGACACGGAAAGGGTTGTACCCGGTGATCGCTCGCGATCAATGAGCACCGCGCGCGCGCGCGGGCTCCTTATCCGGCCCGAAAATCGGGGAACGACCGAGGCCGGGAAGATCTCCGCGGGCCCGGCTCCTTGACTCCGGTTACTTTTAATTAATCGCCGGCATTAATTCAATTAGTCGGGCGGCGTTATCTTGGGTGTCCCGGCGCGGTGCGGCGCGGCGCGGCGCGGCTCTCCGCTCGGAAATTCACACTATTGACTCGGCGAATTAACGGGCGGCCATTAATTCCTAACTGCACCTCGCGCATTAACGCCGCGCATAATTCAGCGATTGCTAATTAAAACGCACGGAAAGAAGCGATCAGCGCACGTTAAGTGGAACATCGTTCCCTTTAGAACGCGACAGCGAGTCGTTTAATGGCCCGTGCAGGCTACGAGCGGCTCGGCTTTTCCTCTCGCAGAAAAGACTCACGTTTCTGCGTAATTTCGACGATTCCGCGCGCTTTTCGAGAGAAATTAGCAGCTTGACGGGCGAAAATCCGAGGCAGAGATTTTGGTGTGTAGCCGAAAGTAGTCTTAAGTTGGATCGAACGTCTACCGCGGATTTAAGCAGATTTGGGCAATTTTTTATTCGGATGACGGCGAAGACTAACGAAGAAGATTTTATTCGATGATATCGAAGAAATATTCAATCGAATTAACATTTGCCTGAATAGGGTTTGATTCGAATAAGAATTCAATCGAATAAGGAATTATTCGAATGAAGAATTATTTCAATAAGGAATTAGAGAGACAGTCGAATAAAGAATTATTCCAATAAGGAATTAGTCAAATAAAGAATTATTCTAATAAGGAATTATTCCAATAAGGAATTATTCGAACAAAGAATTATTCCAATAAGAAATTATTCAAATAAAGAATTATTCCAACAAGGAATTAGTCAAATAAAGAATTATTCCAATAAGGAATTACTCGAATAAAGAATTATTCCAACAAGAAATTAGTCGACTAAAGAATTATTCCAACAAGGAATTAGTCAAATAAAGAATTATTCCAATAAGGAATTATTCGAATAAAGAATTATTCCAATAAGGAATTATTCGAACAAAGAATTATTCCAATAAGGAATTACTCGAATAAAGAATTATTCCAACAAGAAATTAGAGTCGACTAAAGAATTATTCCAGTGAGGAATTATTCGAATAAATAGGTAGATCAATGAATGAAGAATAACAAACAAATAGTTATTCGAATAAAATATTCTATTAAAAAGAACTCATTCGAATAATCATCTTCGACAATTATTTATTCGAAAACAGTTCGAATAATGCTCAACTCATCGGTGTTGACCACCAAATTACGTCAATAGAAATAGCAATTATCTGGCTGTAGTTAATGATGTTAATCATTCGTTTACTTTGGACTGATTTAGACTATTTTTTTTTACTGATTTAGACTATTACAGACGAACTGCTTCGAGTATGCTTCGAGTGCGGCCGCTTTTCCGAACGTGCACTATCCTCGACTTTTGTTCCCGTCGATCGATTCGAAGACTCGCGGTCGAGATGTTCCGTGGAAGAACGACCTCTCTGTTAGTGCGACGCGGGTTCCCGCGCGCAATGGGCCGGATAAATCGTCGATGTGTTTCGCGGAGGAACTTCGTGACGCTTCATTAGGCGACAGCGAACGTGGTCGCGCCGGTTTCTTGGTGACAAGTTTGACAAATTATTCCGCGGCTCATGGGGTCCCTCGCGGTCCCTGGAAACCCGTCGGAAGGGGACCACAAAGGGCCCGGCTACGCGCCGCTCGGATCTTCTGGAAAAACCGGCGGAGAGGCGGCTAACGCTAAACAATCTCGAGCTGTACGACTTCATAGTGAACGATCTCATGTGCTGCGACTTAATTGAAAGCAATTTTTAAGTGCTATGATTCCATTGAAAATAATTTTTTACGTGTTATGACTTCATAGAAAACAATTTCAAGTGTTATGATTTCATAGAAAACAATTTTTTAAGTGCTATGACTTCATTGAAAACAATTTCAAGTGCTATGACTTCATAGAAAACAATTTCAAGTACTATGACTTAATTGAAAACAATTTTTTAAGTGCTATAACTTCATGGAAAACAATTTCAAGTGCTATGACTTCATAAAAAACAATTTCAAGTGCTATGACATCATAAAAAACAATTTCAAGTACTATGACATCATAAAAAACAATTCGAAGTACTATGACTTAATTGAAAACAATTTCAAGTGCTATGACTTCATAAAAAACAATTTCAAGTGCTATGATTTCATAGAAAACAATTTCAAGTTGTTCGACTTAACCAGCTAGTTATTTTTGACGAGTATAAATCGTAATTATAATAAAAACAAAACGGTATTCTCAAATTTTAAGACCTTTAGAATATCCTCCTCACATCCACAGCTGACTGACTAATAATAAACAATTTAAAATCCTATAGCTTAACTTTAAGTAAACGACGATAAGTTTTGCGGATTACAATTAACAAAGAGCAATTGTTATTCGCAATAATGACCAGACAGTATGAATAAAAAGACTCGATAAATATTCTTGTTCGCAAGGATAAATTGGTGGTGCCAGGGGCGATAACAATGAGAAATATCGGCGCGAAACGGGGGAAATTAGACGACGCTAATAGCTGGCAATCATTTGGCATTAGGAGCTGGCAGCGATCTCCTCTGGCCAACGGCGGATTCGTAACTCGTGGGCCTCCGCAGACCTCGTTCATAAGGGAGGATTGTGGAACTTTTTGCGGTGTAATTCTCGCAATTAAAATTAACAACCGGCACGCTGCCAAATTGTCTCCTTAATACGCGCTCTCCTCTCCTTCCCGCCGTCGTTTCCGCGCGATCCCCATCGCGCGCACCGATTTCGCCTCCCCTCCTTCGAATCCTTCGACATTTTGTAACTCAATTTGCGATCGCAAACATTGCCCGGAGCGCTCGTTTGGTTAAGAACGATTCGATGTTTTAACCCTTTGCGGTCGGAGCCATTTTAACTCGGAAAGCAAAATCGTCTTTCTATAACTACGGTGATAATAATAATTTATTATACTTGTTATTAATAAGTAGTAACAGATAGAGGGATTTCATAGTTAATTAGAAATTCAGGGTGTCCCAACAATGTCTCGCAATCAGGAAATGACGGGTTCCTCGGATCATTTGAAGCAAATTCTTCCTTTACAAAAATGTTCTCCGAGGCACCGTCAACGAGTTATTAACGAAAAACAGTGACCAATAAGAATCGAGTACGGCCGACGCGAGGCGGCCCAGTCAACCAGCGCGCGAAGCCCGGTTCCGCTCATTGGCTCGGTCGTCTCGCGCCAGCCGAGCTCGCCTCTCATTGGTCACTGTTTTTCGTTAATAACTCGTTAACGGTGCCTCGGAGAAAATTTTTGTAAAGGAAAAAGTTGCTTCGAATGACCCGAGGAACCCGCCACTTTCGGATTGCGAGACATTTTTGGGACACCCTGTAGTTAGTTACTTAGTACAAACAAAGAGAGAAGAGGAAAAATCAGAGAAAAATATCGGCATAATATATATATATTATTATATATATATTATATATTATATTATATATATTAATTATTAATATATATATATATATTATTATATTATATTATTATATATATATTATAATATAATATAATATAATATATAATATAAATAATATTATAATATTAATATACTATAATATATTATAATATTATTATATATATATATGTATATATATATATATATATATATAGCGCAGCGCATTTTATACGTATTTAATGGAATTTTGTGAGTCACGCGACATTCGCGCTTTTAACAGTTTCTCTTAAATGTGAACAAGAAGTTTGATAATATTAAGATTATCTTGAAGCCTGATGGGACAAGTTTTAATGACGTCTCGGAGCCGCCACGCGGCTGCGAAGGTTTAAATAATTGCGGTCTGCTCTCTTTGGACGATATCCGAGATCGCGCTGGAACGCGAATCCGATACAGATAAACAGAAGCGAACGAGCGAATTCTCGCAGACCGTACGATCGGAACAGACGTTCGTTCCGCTCGGCCGGGACAAGATAAATTCGCGGCGCGACAACTATCGAATTAATTAAGGAGCAGCGTGCGATCTCCTGGCTAATGGGTCGGCCATCTGCTCTCGGATGACCGCAATCTCTCCCACCCCGTGGTCAGCTGGAAGAAATCGAGGCGCGGCCGAATCCGCCGATAAGAGGAAAGAGGACAAGGTGGGCAGCTGGCCGACGCCGGTTTCTCTCAAGCTCGCTCGTAAAAGCTAACTCAAAAGTCACGATTTTGCGGGAAGGAAAGTTTCGGGAACGCGATTCGATCGGGAAAGATCAACTTCGGAGCCTGTTCTCGGAGCTGAAACTCGTTCGCCGTCCGTATCTTCGTATCTTTACCTTAAACTGCAATGTTTAAGGCGATGCTTTAATGTACAAAAAACAGTGCGATCGCTCCTCTATCAAAAAAGGTGTAAAAAGATGCAAGATTTTGTAACGGAGAAGATCGAATGTGGTATTTCAGTCATAGATTAAACTCTAAATTTTTTATTGGAAAGTATCGATGAGATGAAAATACAGTACTTTAACGTAGATATTTTTATAACTTAAATTGTCGACACGAAAACGTAGCTTTCGATATTCGATCATGAAAATTCGATAATGAATATCGTACAAAAATGATTAATCTAATAAAAAATGAACTTAATACAATAATAACTTCCATCTTTCTTAATCTAATTTTATATTATATTATTTATGCATCCATGTATTTCGGTTAAAAGAAATGTTAGGCTACACATCGCACAAACTTTATTGTTTCAAAAATTACGCGCTTTGTCCCGATCGCCCATAAGAACGCCGCGTGCCCGGTTGCGACAGAAATCAAAACACCCCAAGCTCTATTTTTACCAAATTCTGCAAGGATTCGAGTTCAATTTAAAGCAAGTCCCGTCGCTCTATACGGACAGTGTAAAAAGTTGCACGATTTTGAAACGCGGGCAGACCAGAAAATTCATTGCTTCAAAAATTACGAGCTTCGTCCCGACCGCCCATAAGAACGCCGTGTTCCTAGTCGCGACAGGAATCAAAATACTCCAAGCTCTATTTTTATAAAATTCTGCAAGGTTCCAGGTTTAATTTAAAACAAGTCCCTTCGCTCTATACGGACTGTGTAAAAAGTTGCACGATTTTGAAACGCGGGCAGACCAGAAAATTCATTATTTCAAAATTAAAATAGTTTTGTCCCGACCGCCCATAAGAACGCCGCGTGCCCGGTTGCGACAGAAATCAAAACACCCCAAGCTCTATTTTTACCAAATTCTGCAAGGATTCGAGTTCAATTTAAAGCAAGTCCCGTCGCTCTATACGGACAGTGTAAAAAGTTGCACGATTTTGAAACGCGGGCAGACCAGAAAATTCATTATTTCAAAATTAAAATAGTTTTGTCCCGACCGCCCATAAGAACGCCGCGTGCCCGCTCGCGACAGGAATCAAAATACTCCAAGCTCTATTTCTACCAAATTCTGCAAGGTTTCAGGTTTAATTTAAAACAAGTCCCGTCGCTCTATACGGACTGTGTAAAAAGTTGCACGATTTTGAAACGCGGGCAGACCGAACGCAGTCGGTTCGCGACGAGCTGCGGCGCGGCGCGGCGACCGATGGGTGGTGGTTACACGGCGTGTCCGGTCGTTAGAACGAACACTCCGATCGCGGCAGATATCAGAAAAGCACGGGCAGCATCGTCGTCGACGTGGTCGTCGTTGGCCGCGCCAAAAGAGAGGGCGAGAGATAATTAAGGCGGTCCCGTAGTAAATACTTGCTCGTCGGTGTGCAACGATACGCCGCTCGGAGCCTCCGTAACACGGGCCGCGTCTGTATGGGTATCGAGAGCACCGTATAACCCGTGACACATATTGATGATGGTAGCACTGCCATCTTTTAACTACTACTCGCCTCCTCCCATTCCTTTTTTTCTGCCCCCGCCGCCGCCACCGCCGCCGCCGCCGGATAAATATTTTCGATAACGACCGGCCGCCGGGGACCGGGACGCGAAAATCACGCTCGCTCGTCATTCTCGAATTTCCTATCCCTTAGAGACGGGGCGAGAGAGAGAAAGAGAGAGAGAGAGAGAGAGAAAGAAAAGAGAGAGAGAAAGATAAAGAGAGGCAGAGAAAAAGAGACAGATAGAGAGAAAGAGAAAGAGAAAGGAAGAGATGGAGAGAGAAAGAAAAAGATAGAAATATCGAGAGAAAGAAAAAAAGAGAGAGAGAGAACGAAAAAGAGAAATAGAGAGAAAGAAAGAGAGAAATAGCGAGAGAAAGAAAAAGAGAAATAGAGAGAAAGAAAGAGAGAAATAGCGAGAGAAAGAAAAAGAGAAATAGAGAGAAAGAAAGAGAGAAATAGCGAGAGAAAGAAAAAGAGAGAAATAGAAGGAAAAAGAAAAAGATAGAAATATCGAGAGAAAGAAAAAGAGAGAGAGAGAGAGAAAGAAAAAGAGAGAAATATCGAGAGGAAGAAAAAGAGAGAAATATCGAGAGAAAGAAAAGGAGAGAAATATCGAGATAAAGAAAAAGAGAGAGAGAGAGTCGAAGAGAGGATCCTCCCTGGAGCCCGGATGCCGGCAGTGTCACTCTCTCGCTCGTCCGCGTTTCTTGCGGCAAGATGGAGCACCGTGGAAGAAATAAAGTTTAATAGAAATTTGCATACACAGACGTCGAAGACAAGGGGCGCGCGCAAAAAATATGATTAATCCGCGAAATAATAGCGAGCACGCCGTTCCCGGTTAAATGCCGCGCCGGCCAAGGGTTGTTATATAATACGCGGTCGCGGGCAGGCGTGTGCGCGCGCGAGCTCGCTCCAGGATAAGCGTATAACACGATGACACGTATTGATGATGGCGGCCGCGCCGTCTCCTTTCTTTCTGCCATCATCGGGGCTCCTGCGGTCTCGCCGCCAAAATTAAAATTCTCGCACTCCTTAAAGTCCTCCCCGTTGCTCATCTTTTCCAACGAACGAACGGACGAACGATCGCCAGAATTTTATTCAGACCAAAAACAATGGGGTAGCATTCGTACCTGACAAGATAGAATCGCTTATCAAGCTAGAAATCTCCAAGACGTGTCAAACTCGTCGAAGTATGGCAAGGGGTTAGGAGGAGACTCTCGTCCATCGTGTTTCGATTAGGCAATTTTATCGCGAAATTAATTCCGCTGTCTATAGTTACGCTAGACGAGCATACTAGATTCTCAACCCCTTGCCGTATCATTTTCTGCATAGCTGCAACGATGCGAAGTTTCTCGATTGTAACAATTTCTAAGAAGAAAAACGACAATTCGTATTTATGATGTGTCCACGTTTACTCGAATGTTTAAACACTGATACCAAGAAATCAGAATTTTATTCAGACCAAAAGGAATTTTGAGTAGCATTCGTACTTAACAAGATATCGCTAGAAATCTCCAAGACGTGTCTCACTCGTCGAAGTATGGCAAGGGGTTAAGAGAAGGCTCTCGCCCATCATTCTCGCCCATCGAGACGATCACTCCCATTGTCCTCTCTCGTCGAGCAGCGTTTCCGCGACAAAACGGAGTGAGATCGTAGCAAAAATTCGCGTCGTCGCGTTTCGGACAGCCAAGAAGGTTCCGCAGAACCGTGCGGGAAGATTCGCGGCACCATTGATCGTCGATCCACCGCCCATCGAGACGATCGCTCCCATTGTCCTCTCTCGTCGAGCAGCGTTTCCGCGACAAAACGGAGCGAGATCGTAGCAAAAATTCGCGTCGTCGCGTTTGGGACAGTTGAGAAGGCCCGCAGAACTGTGCTTGAAGATTCGCGCCGTCGCGTTTGGGACAGCCAAAAAGGTCTGCAGAATTTTGCGGAAAGATTCGCGTCGTCGCGTTTGGGACTGCCGAGAAGGCCCGCAGAATTGTGCTTAAAGATTTGCGTCGTCGCATTTGGGACAGCCGAGAAGGTCTGCAGAATTGTCCTTAAAAATTCGCGTCGTCGCGTTTCGGCAACCGAGAAGGTCTGCAGAATTTTGCGAAAAGATTCGCGCCGTCGCGTTTGGGACTGCCGAGAAGGCCCGCAGAACTGTGCTTAAAGATTTGCGTCGTCGCATTTGGGACAGCCGAGAAGGTCTGCAGAATTGTCCTTAAAAATTCGCGTCGTCGCGTTTCGGCAACCGAGAAGGTCTGCAGAATTTTGCGAAAAGATTCGCGTCGTCGCGTTTGGGACTGCCGAGAAGGCCCGCAGAATTGTGCTTAAAGATTTGCGTCGTCGCATTTGGGACAGCCGAGAAGGTCTGCAGAATTGTCCTTAAAAATTCGCGTCGTCGCATTTGGGACAACCGAGAAGGTCCGCAGAACTGTGCTTAAAGATTCGCGTCGTCGCGTTTGGGACTGCCGAGAAGGCCCGCAGAACCGCGCGGAAAGATTCGCGGCACCATTGATCGTCGATCCGCCGCGATCCACGCGGCGGATCGTTGCTCGCGACGTTTGTTCCCGATGGCTGGATCGCGATCTCTTCGGGTACGATCCTCGGATCGTACGCCGGGCTGGCATAGTCGCGAGTGTCGGTAATCCCGGGTAAAAATGATCCAATCTCGAAGACAGATTCGTCGGGAGCGGTCGAAGAGAGGCGTATTAGAGACGGTATTCGGTAGTCGAGCGTAGCGGCGGCCTCGATCCCGCTGGATCGTTGAAATGATTCCACTTATCCGCGACGGGGAGTCCTCGAAGAATCCAATGCCGGTACAAAAGCCGGTGGAAGCGAACTCGATCGCCGCAGGACGCCCGGCTACCGAAGATATTTCATTTACCGGACAAAAACTGCCCCCTCCCTCCCGCCGGCTCTCCTCTCCTGCACACGGCTCTCTCCGGCCGCCTTGAGCTCTCTCCTCGGTTCGTTGCGAGAAGACTGGAACGCGGTCTCTAAGGGAGGAATTCGAATTAATATTCGGCGCTGACGTATGAAATTACAGGCAGCCTTGTGTCCGGCGTCCCTGTCATCGTCGTCGTTCTCCTTCTCCTCGTTGTTGTTGTTGCTGCTGCTGCTGCTGCTGGTGCTGCTGCCGTTGCTTCCGATGCTGTTGGTGCTGCTGTTGCTGATGCTGCTTCCGATGCTGGTGGTGTTGCTGTGGCTGCCGTTGCTCCCTCGACGCCTCTCTCCACCGTCCCGCCACGAAACAAATGAGCGACGATCATCCTGTCCACTCGAGACACAATGGACAGAACGACAACGACCTCGCCGAGAAGTCCGCGCGAGCCCATCACCCTCCCCATATTGGATAACCCACTGTTCTCGAAAAGTGTGCAAGCTCAATTTGGCTACCGATTTCGCTATAATGAGGGATCGTTCCGGCACCGAGCAACGCCGCCAGTCCACTTCGTCCTCGTCGTCTTCGTCGTCGTCGTCGTCGTTGTTGTTGACTTCGGGGGCCCCGTTCAATCGAAAAATGAGAATACCTGCGGTGCCCGGGTCCTTTCAGAAATATTTTGTCAGCGATTCGCCTCGCCGTCCCCTTACCAACGCTGTCGCCAGATTTATGATTACGAGCGGTTACGCCACTTTGACGGGCTTAAACGTCGATCCTTTAAAGTTAAACCTTGACCGGCTGTTACTCGGTTTCTTTTCGTTGTAGGATGGGATTTTCGACGGACGCGGCTAGCACTCGATTACGGCGGAGAATTCGTGGAAAGGGTAGCGCAGGGGTGTCGAACTCGCGGCCCGCATGCGGCCCGCGATGAACATTTTTGCGGCCCGGTCAATATATCCGACGCGAAGTAAAAATAAAATAGAAATCTGCATTAGAAATTTTGAAAGTAGTCTCGGCCAATCAAATTTCTCCCGAAATAGGAAAGATAGTATGAGAGAAGAGATGTCAAGTATCAGGACGTAAGCAATAATTTAACTTTATATATGTTTATTACAATGTACTGGTCGAAATAAAAATATTTGTTTCTATGAACATTGATCTTTTTCTTTGCGGCCCATCTAAAGTTAAGCATTGTTTATTTGGCCCAAGTTAGCTTTTGAGATTGACACCCCTGGGGTAGCGTATTCATAGTGAACGTTCATAGTATGATCTTGAATGTATTATAATGACTATTGTCTGTTTGCAGTCGAAGCTGTTTTAATTCGAAATTCGAAACGTGTTTTCTGATCCACGGTATTTCCATTTTATATGATTTAAGACGATTCGTTTATATGAAATTTAGCATATTGGCGAGTAGAATGCTTGGAATTTCAACGGTTTTTTTAAAATTATTAACGAATGTGGTACTGTTACTATTATTTAGTATAATAGTGTAGCAATTTCTAGTGACTCCGAGAGTCGTCACTCGAGTGCAAGGGGTTATTTATTTATTTATTCGTGTATACGGGTAGAATACTTGCAAGTAGAATACTTGCAATTTCAACGGATTTTTAAAATTATTAACGAAGCTGATACTGTTACGATTATTTAGAATAATTGTATAGGAATTTCTAGTGGCGCCTCGGAGTCACCACTCGAGTGCAAGGGGTTATTTATTTATTTATTTATTCGTGTAAACGGGTAGAATACTTGTAATTTGAAAAGTTTTTCAAAATTATTAACGAATCTGATACTGTTACAATTATTTAGAATAATAGTGTAGCAATTTCTAGTGGCGCCTCGGAGTCAAAGGGTGCCACTCGAGTGCAAAGGATTATTTATTTATTTATTTATTTATTCGTGTATACCAGTAGAGAAGCCCTTTGCTACGGAAGAGGTAATAAAGAAAGAAGGAGATTTTATGCAGCCATGTACAGTAATTTCTCCCTAATTGACCCTGAGCTTGTACACAAAGATGGACAATTTCGGAAGAGGGGATGCGATTATGCCAGCCTCGCGGCTCGAACAATCGCATCGCCTCTTCCGAAATTGTGTAAAAGTTGAGCGTCGATTAGAAAAACTTTACTGTATATAGTAAATTCTCGCGAATATTCCCTCAGCTTGGAAACGAAAAATAGACAATTTGGGAAGAGAAGATGCGATTGATCGAGTCTTGGGGCCTCATTTTTATAGTAACCGATTGTCACCAACTATAAAAAGCCTATTTATCGCCTTCTATCAAATTGTCCATTTTTGTTTCTGAGGATCAATAAGGGAGAATTTACCGCAAAGACACGCGGAGGGATTTAACCACTCGAAGCAAAAAACATCTCTGTCTTCTTTCTTCGTTTCAGCGTATCCACTTTGCTATCGTTCCCTTCGCTGTTCACCTTCATTATTGGTCTCGACAAATCGTCGAAACAGCGTCCGGCGAACGAAAGCTCGCGGACAACGTCGAACATTCTAAAAAAAGCTCGGATCGAGGGTTACTTTCGGCGAACGTGGACGATTATTACCGGCAGCTTCCGTGGCGGTATCGGCTCGGCGAGCGGTGTTTCTGCGGGTCCGATTGTCCGGACCGGGGTCCGGACATCGTCGGAAACACGAAGCAAAAGAAGACCTTCTCACCTGTTGGCTCCATTGTCCGCGAGATAATTTGGTTAAAGTAACTAATCGTTCGCCCTTTTCAGACCGGCCGCTTATATACTCGACGCCGAACGCCGCGGCCCCCTTTGTCGTAATTAATAGTCCTCCCCGCGAGACCCTACTGCTTCTCCTCTAAATGATTCTCCATCCATCATCGTGGCGTCCGACTTTTGAACCTCCGTCTCTCGATTTCCCAGAAACCGCTTCCCACCGGGCCCCCGGGCCGTCGATCTCTCCGCCGACGAACGATCCGATCCGATCGGATCCGATCGGATCCATGCCGGATATCTGGCTCGCCCGATTGTTCGCCGGAATCGGCGTTCGTGAAATCAATTTCTGGCGTCGATTCAATGAAACAAAGTGTCGATTGTCCGTCGCCGGGGATCTCGAGCGTCGCTTCTAGCCGATGCCAGAGGTCCTCCCCCCCGGAGTGTCCGACCTCGGCTGTCCTTTATCCCCGACGCCCCAGAAGCCGTTTCGGTGGATAATATCCACCGATCTCCTGTGTATCCGTTTGCCGAGTCATCCCTTAAGATGATAGTAATTGTTCGTTAACTCCGGTGGAAGAATCCATTTCCATGACTTCCTCTCTCTCTATTTCTCTCTCTCTCTCTCGTTCTCTCGCTCTCTTTCTCTCTATCTCTCTCTTACTCTCTTTCTTTCTCTCTTTCTCTTACTCTCTCTCTCTCTCTCTTACTCTCTTACTCTCTTTCTCTCTCTCTTTCTTACTCTCTTTCTCTCTCTCTTACTCTCTTTCTCTCTCTCTCTTACTCTCTTTCTTTCTCTCTCTCTCTTACTCTCTTTCTCTTGCTCTTTCTCTTTCTCTTCCTCTTTCTCTTTCTCTTTCTCTCTCTCTTTCTCTTTCTCTTCCTCTCTCTCTCTCTTACTCTCTTTCTCTCTCTCTGTCTCTCTCTCGTCTCCGAAAAAACCAGGGAAGAAATTAGC
Source organism: Megalopta genalis (assembly GCF_051020955.1). Classification (NCBI taxonomy): domain Eukaryota; kingdom Metazoa; phylum Arthropoda; class Insecta; order Hymenoptera; family Halictidae; genus Megalopta; species Megalopta genalis. Next base: position 33,941,099 of record NC_135013.1, read on the forward strand.
TCCGTTCCGTGGGCAGCTGTGGCCGTACAACGACACGCACCTGCTAATTTCTTCAAATGGCCGGGCCCGTTCAGGCCCGGGAAAGAATCGTTTCGAAAGAATCTCCCGGTCCGGGATGTTCCCGGAGAGACCGCGGCGGCGAAGAAAAGCGTCGAGTTCCTAGAGAACGATGATCGCGCGGAAAGGGAAATAGAGGCGAGTGAAATTTTGGTGAATCGCGGCGATCGCGACGTTCGCGGGAAGGCCGGCAGGCAAACGATCCCGCGAGTCCCCTGTGTCCAGCTGGCGGGCGGGTCGCGGGATTTATCGGCGCCCGCGGTCCCCGAAATTGTTCCGAATAAACTGCACAGTCTCCGGAATCGTTCCGCTAACCGGGACCGTTTATTTTCAAATAATGAGACTCCTGTAACGATGCGAACGCTCGCATTTATATGCGTACCGCCGGGCTGTACAAAAAAAAAATCGAATAAAGATCGTAAAGCAGTCGCGAACGGACCTCTCGTAAATCCCGGCCGGCACGTATTTTATGAATGATTTACGAAATACGTATGCAAATGTCGCGGCGCGCGCTAAAACGATAACTTACAAAAATGTTGATAGTTGGAATATATCGCCGATTGCTAAATCTGATTCTCTGCTTCCTCCTTTCTCCTCGTCGCTTCTGTTTGCCCCTCTCTCTCTCTCTTTCTCTCTCTCTCTCTCTTTTGCTCTCTCCGTTTCTCTCGCTCTCTCTTTATCGCTCTCCCCGTCGGCCCGGCACCCTGGCTTTCTCTCTCTCCTTCGATCTCGTCGCCGGTTGCAGAGGCGCGCACACGCGAGACTGCGACTGCACATGCAATCGCATCTCGATGACCGTACCTGCCGGTGATTTAACGACTTGTCACCCACTTTATCAATTTACCGCCGCTGGAGACCACGGCTTTACGCACGTAAACTGGCCATCCAGTGTGTACTTATATTTCCTACCCACCGCGCGCGCTCTGCGGCCGGTTAAGTAATCATGCTGTCTTCGCCGATCACTGCCGAACAACCGCCGCCGGGAATTACTCACCCCCGTCCTAGTCGCTTTTCCTGAAAGACGACGTATCTCTCCCGGCAGATTGGACGATCTCCGTCGGGTCGGTCGCGACCCGTCGGCGATACTTCGCCCGAAAGACGCGGCGATTTCTTCCTAATTCGCGCGCGGATCGCGCGGAAAAGTTGCGTCTCGGTCTTACAATTGTTGGCGATCGGTAACGAGCCGCAGGGCTCGAATAATCGTATCTCCTCCAAAGTGATTACTTGAATCTGAGCGCGAATTAGGGCGAAATTGCGCCCTAATTGCGCCTTTTTCTGTGCGCGCGCTTCGAATTTTGCACCGCGACTTTAAACTCTCCGTCCACGAAATGTTCGATTCGGCCTGCTACGATTCCGTAAAAACGTGTCGCACGACGGTAAACAGGGACTCGTTTTGAAGCTCGAAGCGTCTACTTTTGCCACGCGATACTCGTTTTCTTGTGCCAGAATGCTGCGCGATACAGCAGGCGAAAAACAGAGCGCACGCGCTTTCCTTGAAGCTACAGATTACACTACGGACTAAAACGTCTACAGACGCCTTGGACAATTTTTCTCGCTGCTAATCGTTCAACCGGTTCAAAGATCGAAGTTTCCCCTTTACAACGACCTATCGAACTTTGACGTACGATTTTTCTTAGCCACTTTATCGAGCCTCGAACGAGCACCTGCGTGGTCGCCGCGAAGGGAACGATCGACGCGCGTTCTGCTTCCTTTGAACGTTATTTAAACAAGTTCCGATGTTTAAAATGTTGCTACGAAATACGTCGTTCTATTCGGGAGAGTCTGCCGATTCTGTCGACGTAGAAACGATCGTCGCGGCGTCCGCGATCGAAGCGAAAGAAATTCCGAAAGTTGAACGGTCCGTTTCGTAGATCGAAAATCTGCGGCAATTGTTCGCTCGTTATCTCGAAGCTGATCTCGCGTAAACTGCTCGCTTCGGATTTACCTGGCTCGGCGATCGCGATGGCGGCAGCCTGTACGACGGCTCGCGTGTAACAAAAAAATAATTCATCCCCCGGTTCAGAATCCTCGAAACGCGCGCGCGGCGGTTTCGAGCGGGCCACCGCGCTCGCGCGCGCCGGTTACACGCTGTATCTGATGCGGCCGCGTTAAGCTAATGAATAATCGCCGGACGATCTTGATAGCCGGCGACTGTTTAGCCAACAGTTTTCTCGGCGTTACCCTCGACAATTTGCGAGCGTAAAAGGCGCGTGGCCACGCGATGCTGAAATAGTCGACGCGGCCCGGCCCGGCCCGGCCCGAAACGAAGCGAGAACGAGACCGAAACCGACGGGGCGCGCGCGAGCTCGTGTACGCGCCACGGCAACGAAACGTAGCACACGTAGCACATGGCACGGAATTTAAATATTGTAATTAAGATGAGGCGCGATCGAGATGAAGCCGCCTCGAAAGCTTACGGTGGCCGGTCAGCGTTTCGGTGGGCGAGCTTCGGCCGAGCATATGGCCGGACAATTACCACGCGAACTCCGAAAACACGGGGGACACGCCGCACCGGCCGGCCTCTTATCTGCCGTCTCGATCCCGGCCATTTCCAGGACCATCGTCCGTTGAAATCGTCCGCCTTTCCTTCCGAAACCGAGACACCCCTCGTTTCTTGTAACGTACTTTTTCGGTGCTCGGCCGCCCGCCCCGGCCTCTCCCCCGGAGGGAGCATTGTTTTACAGGACGCTCGTTAAAGCGGCTTCTCGTGTCCGCTTCGAGGAAACTGCTCGGTTCTTGGGAAACCTCTCTCGCGGCCAGAATATCGGTCGAAATTCGAAACAAGTTCGGAATAAATTCGGGATTAATTCGAGATTAATTCGGAATAAATTCGGAATAAATTCGGAATAAATTTGGTAAAATTCAGAGCAAATTCGTTATAAATTCGGGATTAATTCGGAATAAATTCAGAACAAATTCGTTATAAATTCGGGATTAATTTGGAATAAATTCCGAACAAATTCGTTATAAATTCAGAACAAATTCAGAATAAATTCAGGACGAATTCGTTATAAATTCGGTATTAATTCGGAATAAATTCGTTATAAATTCGGAATAAATTCTTTATAAATTTGGGATTAATTCGGGATAAATTCGGAATAAATTCGGAATAAATTCAGAACAAATTCGTTATAAATTCAGGATTAATTCGGAATATATTCAAAACAAATTCGTTATAAGATCAGAACAAATTCGGAATAAATTCGGAATAAATGCGGACACATAAGCAGCGACAGGAATATTTCCAAAAATAAGACAAATCACTCTATTTAAAACTAGCTACAGTTACAATTTCTTTTAACCCTTTGCGCCCAAGTGGCGACTCCGAGGCACCACCAAAAATTCTTCCATCACATCTCAAAATAAATTTGACGTCTCGCAGCATTGTCAAATTTGTTTACAATTTAAAGAATTTGTTTATAATGTGAAACGTGTGACCGTTGCACGAGTCACAAGACTCAATTTCGCATGCATAAAATGCAGCAAGTCATATAAATCGCAAATGTGACTTAAATCGAAGAAGGATTTCAGATTTATAGTTGAAATGGAAAGAGTTAAAAATCTATTACAACTTAAATTCCTATTGCACCAGATTTCTATTAAGAGATAATTAATTTCTACTAAGATCACTAGATCAATATTGTACTAGATTTACGCAGCACTGAGAACAACTGAATTATACATAATTAGCAGCTGTTTCATATTAGTTTACAAAAGTAACAATAAGTCGTATATCCTGATTTTGGGCGAGATTTTTAAATTGATTTCTCTTCTTACTAAATTAAATTCTTCTTACTAAATTAGATTCTCCCAACAAAATTAAATTCTTCTCCTTAAATTCCTCTTATTCTCCATTAAATTCTCCTCACATCTTCGCACATTTACACCAACAAGATCCCCGCAACCAAAAGCAAATAACAACCATAACGACGTTGCACATTGCTAATATCCCGACACGGGACTTCACAGCCTAACGACATAAAAAAAGAAACAAAAGAAACGCGCGCGGCTTATCGGTCGCCGCGGAGACCGGTTAGTTAATCGGTCGACTCTGCAGGGAAAGGGTGCGGTTTCTTTCGTGCCGGGCGACCGGCGGTGATTAGGGGTGGACGTCGACGATGGCGCGTTGAAGCGATCGGATCGGATCGGCGCACGAGGATGATTTGTTATCGAATGGGCAACGATGCGAGCGACAAATCTCGCTGGGCCGTCGCATTGATGAGCGCCGATAATATACGATACTCGATAATGACGAGCCACCGTCGCACAGCGTTTCGCATAGCGTCGCGTCGCGTCGCGTCGCCGATAACTCGGTCTCTCGCACACACACACATCTGCGCAAACACGCCTCGTTTACCGGCCCGAGCCCACGGCCGTGTACGCAATTAAAATTCCCGACGGCCGATACCGATCGTAAGAGATGCTTCTAAATTTCATAATTCCGGCGGGCATATCATCGTCCGAGAGAGGCGGGCACGAGAGTTACGAGCCGCGGCGCGCCGGGTTTCACTTTCGTGCGGGAAACACGGTTATTAGCGAAATTGTATTTGCATACTCGCCCGGCGAATCGTATTGACCTTAATTCGAGATTAATCGACTATGTAACCGAAGAATCCCCGAGGGCGATCGATAATAAAACGTCCCGGGTCTGTTTTTCTACGCGCGGAGCGCCGCTTCGGCCGCTTCCTTCGGCCGCTGCTTCGGCCGCTCAGTTAATTCTCCCGTGCGATAATAATTTAGCGGCAATTTAAAACGAATTAATCTACGATTCTCGGGGCTCGCGCGCGCGCGCGTTGTTGTTGCGCGCGAGAGCCGAGAGGAAGAGGAAGAAGAAAAAAGGGAAAAGGAAAGAGGAGATACCGGTGCAACGATACATCTGCTGATATAGCCGAGAACCGTGGATCGTGTTACGATCCGGAGCAATTTCCTGGCCCGTGTTCGCCATTACGCTCAATTTCGTCGGACACCGCGCCGCGCCGCGCCGCGACGCGTTGGAAAATAGGCAGAGACGCGCTCGATTTTCGGTGGCCACGCACGCGTTCGTTCGCGCGTTTACGCGTTCACGGTGTTCCGCGCCGCGCCTTGGACCCGAGATTACGCCCTTCGGTTCCCTTTCGACCTTTTTTCAGCCGGCTACGTGCCCCGTCACGCCAGCCTAACTGGTTTCGTCTCAATCTTCTTCGACGAATCACCGTGCCGGCGAAACGCCGATGAAACGAGGCGCTAGAAGAACCGCCGGATCGTTCGGCAATCTTCTTTTTCGTCGACGGCGGTGTTAACGGCGGCCTTCTTCTTGCCACCTTTTATCAATAAAACCGCGCCTCGGCGCCCCTCGAAAAATCAATTTGGCTCTCTCGCGGCTTTTCGCTTGAAAAATCCTGCGATCGTGTCGCGAGCCTTTTCTTCTGACGTTTCGAGCGCCACGAGTGAAAGCGATCTTTTAATACGGATAGAATCGTCGAGGATTTCTTTTTTTCTGTACTCTCTGTAATGTTTTAGAATTTATGCGAGACACGTGGATCGCGAGATTTCGTGCATTTATATTAATTGATTCGATTATTATTCTATTTCGTGCTGTTTTTTATCGTTCGATTGATTTATGGAACACGTATAGATTCGATTGTTCTACTATTTGATGCAGTTTTGAATAGTTCAAGTGATCGGTGGAAAACATAGATCGCGAGATTTCGTACATCTAAATAAAATGATTCGATTCTTCTTCTATTTGATATAGTTTTTAACCGTTCAATCGATCGGTGAAAAACATAGATCACGAGTTTTCTTATATCTACATTAAATAATTCGTTTATTCTTCTATTTAATACAGTTTTTAATCGTTCAACCGATTGGTGGAAAACGTAGATTGCGAGTTTTCATGCATCTAAATAAAATGATTCGATTCTTCTTCTATTTGATATAGTTTTTAATCGTTCAATCGATCGGTGAAAAACATAGATCACGAGTTTTCTTATATCTACATTAAATAATTCGTTTATTCTTCTATTTAATACAGTTTTTAATCGTTCAACCGATCGGTGGAAAACACAGATCGCAAGTTTTCGCTCATCTAAATAAAATGATTCGTTTATTCTTCTATTTGATGCAGTTTTTAATAGTTCAACTGATCGTCGGAAGACGTACAAACCGCGAGTTTTCACGGAACTAAGTAAAATGATTAATTCATTCTTCCACTTAACGAAGCCTCCTCGCATGCAACTGGTTCCAACTAAACAGCGTTTGCTTCGTACGCATTCTCATTTTTCGTAGGCCGTTTTGCAGGAATGAAAAATGAAGCAGAAACGTCTTCATCGATCAGAAAGAAAGTTCCGTCTGCTAAAAATAAAATCGCATAAATTTTCCGTACCGGTCGGACCATTTGTTTCAGTGTTGCAACTGGACTGCGGGGATCTTACAATAGCGAAGCGTTTTCATTACGCTCCGAGCGGATCTTTTTAGCCGCGCCCGTTAACGGGCCGGATATGAAAGCGATCGTCGATCCATCGGGAACGTTCGCGACACGATGAACTTTTCAACGAATTAAAGACCGCTCGCCGTGCTCCGTCCATTTTCCGCGTTCACGTGAAACGAATCCCCCGGACAGGTGTGACACGCGAACCGCGGCGGCTCGAGATTCCGGCCGATACGCTCGGCAAACGATTCACGCCGCGTAATCGCCCGCTCGGCGACATATTACGTTGTTGTTGTTGTTATTATTATTATGCGGGATTCCGCGGTGTTGCTGGGACGTTCGAACGAGTCGACGATTTTTATACGCTTTCGAGAGCTTGGAAGCGGACCGCGGATTTTACGCGTTTGTGATAAATACAGTAATGTCCCTCTAATTGACGCTCAGATTGTACGCAAAATGGACAATTTGGGGAGAGGAGATACGATTATTCGAGCCTTGCGGTTTCGATTTTGTAGTCAAGGTTATGTCAAGATTATGCAAGGCTCGAATAATCGTGTCTCCTCTTCCCAAATTGTCCATTTTTGTGCACGATCGATTGTCCACAAAAATGGACAATTTTTGGAAGAGAAGATACGATTATTCGAGCGAGAATTAGAGAGACATCACTGTACAGTAATGTCTCTCTAATTGACGCTGATATTGTCCACAGAAACTGACAATTTAGGGAGAAGAGAGACGATTATTCGAGCCTTGCGGTTTCGATTTTGTAGTCAAGGTTATGTCAAGATTATGCAAGGCTCGAATAATCGTGTCTCCTCTTCCCAAATTGTCCATTTTTGTGCACGATCGATTGTCCACAAAAATGGACAATTTTTGGAAGAGAAGATACGATTATTCGAGCGAGAATTAGAGAGACATCACTGTACAGTAATGTCTCTCTAATTGACGCTGATATTGTCCACAGAAACAGACAATTTAGGGAGAAGAGAGACGATTATTCGAGCCTTGCGGTTTCGATTTTATAGTCAAGGTTATGTCAACGTTATGCAAGGCTCGAATAATCGTGTCTCCTCTTACCAAATTGTCCATTTTTGTGCACGATCGATTGTCCACAAAAATGAACAATTTTTGGAAGAGAAGATACGATTATTCGAGCGAGAATTAGAGACATCACCGTACAGTAATGTCTCTCTAATTGACGCTGATATTGTCCACAGAAATGGACAATTTAGGGAGAAGAGAGACGATTATTCGATCCTTGCGGTTCATTTTTATAGTCACGAATTGTCAACAACTATAAAAACGAGCTGCAAGGCTCGAATAATGGTATCTCCTCTTCCCAAATTGTTCATTTTTGTGGACAATCTGAGCGTCAATTAGAGAAACATTACAGTATCTCGTTTTCTATAACGTTCATTTTCTTCCTAATTACATTAATGTCCCTCTAATTGGCGCTCAAATCGTCCACCAAAAATGGACAATTTGGGAGAAGGAGATACGATTATTCGAGCCTTGCGGTTTCGATTTTGTAGTCAAGGTTATGTCAAGATTATGCAAGGCTCGAATAATCGTATCTCCTCTTCCCAAATTGTCCATTTTTCTGCACAATCTGAGCTGTCACTTACGGAGACATTACTGTACGTGTATTTCGTTCGTACGATTTAGAAGGGTTCAATAACCCATAAATAAATAACAACAGTAATAACACAATAATAATGATAATAATAATAATAATAATAATAATAATAATAATAATACAATTGATATAATTACAAGTAGCTCGCATAACCGAGTGACGTTTAATTTAACCTCGAGCATTCCTGTCACTCTGCACAGCCTCCGCTGTAATTGGACACATTTATCATACGAAACGATGATCGGAGCTCCGAGAGGGGATGTCGCGCGCCTAAAAAAAATGTCCACGGTGCACCTAGCTAGGTGTAACCCTTCATTTAGCGCAGGTCCCGTCGCATCGGCGGGAATATAGAGGACCGCGGATTTTCCTGGTAGCCGTCCAATTACCGGTCGTTTTCCCGGCGAAATAACGCGCCGGCATGGAGCGGATAATTTCGAAAGAGAGAGAGAGAAAGAGAGAGAGAGAGAGAGAGAGAGAGAGAGGGCGGCGATTAAGCACAGTACATTGTCAGGGGCGGCTCGAACATCCCGGTTACAAGAGGGGGCCCCTTCGTAAAAGGGCACAAGCTTCCGCGTGCGCTCTGCCGAAGGGTGCCCCGAAGTTTAAACGCTGCGCATAATGCGTGCTCTTAACACGCGCGCGCATCGCGTCGTATCGCGTAGCATCGCATCGCGTTGGCTCGGCTCCGACTGGCAAAACCGCTTTGAAGGGAACGGGAGAGCGCGAGCTGGAGCGAGGAGAAGAGAGAAGGAGAGCGCGAGGGAAGAAGGTAGCGAGAGAACGCGAGAGAGAGAATGAGAGAGAGAGAGAGCGAGAGAATGAGAGAGAGAGCGAGAGAATGAGAGAGAGAGAGCGAGAGAATGAGAGAGAGAGCGCGAGAGAGAGAAAGAGAGCGAGAGAACGAGAGAGAGAGCGAGAGCGAGAGAACGAGAGAGAAAAAGAGCGAGAGAGCGAGAGAACGAGAGAGAAAAAGAGCGAGAGAACGAGAGAGAGAGAGAAAAAGAGCGAGAGAACGAGAGAGAGAGAGAGAGAAAAAGAGCGAGAGAACGAGAGAGAGAGAGAAAAAGAGCGAGAGAACGAGAGAGAGAGAGAGAGAGAGAAAGAAAACGAGAGAGAGAGAGAGAAAGAGAGAAAAAAAGAGAAAGAGAGAGAGGGTTGCACGCGAGAGAGCAAACGAGGGCGGAAGATGACGAAAGAAAGAGGCCGGGGTGGGGAGGCCGGAAGTGGGAGCAATTAACGATATAAGTGGTTCGCTGGTCTCGGAACGAGATAACATCGGCTAACTCGAGTCTAGCTCCTTTTCTTGCGACCACTCGATGGGAAGATAGTACGCTCGAAAGAGGCAGGTGCCTTTTGGACACATTATACGCTCTTACTCACCTCGATCCTCTTTTTTCCACCACCCCGCCCCGTTCCCCCCCGGCCGCCCATCCCCGGTCTCCACGTTCACCACCTCGGACTTCTTTCCCTCCGCGATCGTATACTGGGTGTCTGCCGTGAGTGCGCGCACTTGATTATGCCGAGGATGCGAAAAAACGTTTTCGACCGACGCCGCCGAATGGGGTGTTGCGACTTTTTGCCCCGGCAATTTTTGCTCTGCTTATTAGTCCCGGGACGCCACGGTCCGGGAGACCTGCTTTCTTAAATTGATCAATACGTTTTCTTTCGGCCGCGTGTTTCGACGATTCATCGACCAATTATCGACGCGATGCAATAACCTACGCTCGTAATTCCTCTTAACCGGTTAGCGGTGTTTCAGAAGCGGCTGGATCTCGCGGTGTTACGACGCGTTGATCGATCGAACGGATTTTGCGATTTTTCGTGCGTAATCTAGCTCGATGAAGGAATCATCGGGGCGAAGTTAGCATAGAAAAATTTGGAGAACGATGTGAAACGTTCTTTCCACGGTGTAGGAATACCGTGAAGAATTGAAATTATAGTTCCGTTTGACCTGAACAAGATGTTTGTAGTTAATCGATCGATTGAATCGTTTCTCGGTAATTCGACGTTGTTATTAATACAAATATTATTGTTTATAGAGATTATAAACTCGCGGATTAAGATTTCATATAAGAGACTAATTTATTCAAATTCCAATTTCTAGAAAATTGCCGATCGGAGGCGCCGATACTTCACACACACACATTACCTTATCTAATAATTAAATAAATGAAAGTGTTATTAATACGTATACTTATATATAATTATATTATATAAGTATAATAATTAATATAATATAATAATAAGTATAATAATTAATTATATAAGTATGCGTATTAATAATACTTTTATTTATTTAAGTATTATTATTAAAGTATTATTAATACGTATACTTATATATAATTATGTAAGCATAGGTATACATATTAATAATACTTTTATTTATTTAATTATTAGATAAAGTAATCAAGTATCGGCACCTCCGATCGGTAATTTTATATATATTTATTATCATTGCACCGATAAATCAATTTAGTACACAACTTAACATCGCACAAATTTCAACTTTACGAATTCTCTTTATCCCAAGGCTCGCCGCGTCCCGTTCCCCCCCTCTTCGAAGAATCCTCGTCCGAAAAAAAGTGTGTACAATCGCGAGACGAACTCGAAAGTGCTTTCTCCGATGGGAAACCGGAGCCTCGTTCGGTTCGATTAATAGCCCGAAAAAGTACTCGATCTGTTCGAAGTTATCGGCCGGTTAATTGGCACGAAGAAATTTGCATCGCTGTTAATTGAGGGCATAATGAACCGTATAAGCTTACAGACACCCTGTATATACGGTTCGAGGATCGCGTTCCCCGCTGTACGTACAAGCGAAAAAGCCACGGGGCGGCTCTGCACGGCCCGGCCCGGCCCGGCCCGTGGTCCCTCGAAATAACTTTATTTGCCGGTGTCGATAATCGGCGGCCGACTACCGGTTATTTGCATTTTATTCAAAGTCACCGTTAATTGCTTTCCGCGTCTGCACGGTATTTCCACCGGGACGCGTTATTAATATTAAGTAGGTGTCGCCTGGTCGGCGCGGCGCGCAGGCGAGCTTGTAAATTGTCAATCCTAAGATAGCGGTGCGGTAATCGATTGACCCGGGCCTGGCCGGGCCGGGCCGGGCCTCCCGTTGCACACTCCTCCCCTTCGCCCCGTCGCCGAAGCAATTTCGTGCGGACACGCCGGCGATCCGGGACGACACCCTCCTCTCTCGATTATCATGTAATTTAGACCGTGCGCGCGGATTACGCAAATGAGAACGCAAAGTGTCGTTCCTTTTGTTCTGTTCCTACCGAACAACAACGGTCTTTCGACGATCTGCTTCGACCAGTCCGACTCGTAATCGAGATCTCTATCGATACGAAGCGTTGTACCGTTCTTTCGAGAGCCTTGCAATCGAATTTTGTTTCCTTTCTCCGCGATACAGTGAATTCTCCCCGATTTTCCTTCGGCCTGTAAACGGAAATAAATAAATTTCGGAAGAGGAGAAATATGATTGTTCGAGCCTCGCGGTTTGGTTTTTATAGTTGCCGATCGTCGACAACTATAAAAATTGAGCAGCGTGCCTCGAACAATCTTATTTCTCCTCTTCCGCTCGGATCGCGCACGAAAATGGACAATTTTAGAAGAGGAGAAATATGATTGATCGAGCCTCGTGGCTCGATTTTTATAGTTGCCGATCGTCGACAACTATAAAAATTGAGCAGCGTGCCTCGAACAATCTTATTTCTCCTCTTCCGCTCGGATCGCGCACGAAAATGGACAATTTTAGAAGAGGAGAAATATGATTGATCGAGCCTCGCGGCTTGATTTTTATAGTTGCCGATCGTCGACAACTATAAAAATCGAGCAGCGTGGCTCGAACAATCTTATTTCTCCTCTTCCGCTCGGATCGCGCACGAAAATGGACAATTTCGGAAGAGGAGAAATATAATTGTTCGAGCCACGCTGCTCGATTTTTATAGTTGTCGATCGTCGACAACTATAAAAATCAAGCAGCGTGGCTCGAACAATCGTATTTCTCCTCTTCGGCTCGGATCGCGCACGAAAATGGACAATTTCGAAAGAAGAGAGACACGATTGTTCGAGCCTCGCGGCTCGATTTTTACAGTTGCCGATCGTCGACATAATTGTACAGTAAATTCTCCCTAACCGGCGCTCGGATTGTCCACACAAATGGACAATTTGGGAAGAAGAGCTACGATTATTCGAGCCTTTTGCAGCTCGTTTTAATAGTTGTTGACAAATTCGTGATTATAAAAATGAACCGCGAGGCTCGAACAATCGTATCTCTCCTCTTCCGAAACTGTCAATTTTCGTGCGCGACCCGAGCGTCAATTAGAGAGAATTTACTGTACGCAATCTGATTAATCGTTAACGATTAGAACACGGTCATGATTAGAACCGATTTATAATAATTGGGCAAAAAGTGTTGCAGCGAAATGTAGTCGGACCAATGCTAACGATCGTGGCTCGTTAATTATTACAAATTATCAGAAATTAGTTGTGACAACTAACTACTCTTAATCGTTAACCTTAACATTAATCCGACTACTTTTTGCCCGGCTCTTTCATCGAACAACATTATCGAACGACTTTCTTGTCGGCCGCGGGCTTTCCTGCGCGGGCTCAAATTTTTCCTGCATTTCGCTGTTACGCGATCCGTGATCCAGTCTCCGTCGAACTCTCGTGGCAACGAAAATACTTAATCTCAAAAATACTTAATAATAATATTTATCTTTGGCTAACGTATTCGGTGTAGCCTGAGAAATGAGAAATAAAAGTAAGGTATCTCTAATTGCTCGGTCGCTCAGATTGTCCACAGAAATGGACATTGTAGGAAGAGGAGAGACACGATTGTTCGATCCTTGCGGTACATTTTTATAGTTACGAACTGTCAACGTCTATAAAAGGCTCGAATAATCGCATCTATCCTTCCCAAATGGTCCATTTTTCTGCCCAATCCGAGCGTCAATTAGAGAGACATTTCTGTACAGCGATGTCTCAGATTTTCCAGAAAAATGGACAATTTGGGAAGAGGAGATACGATTATTCGAGCCTTGCGGCTCATTTTTATAATTGTGGACAATTTATAACTATAATCTATCTCTAAATTGTGGACAATCTGAGCGTCAATTGGAGAGATATTACTGTACAGTGATGTCTCCCTTACTGACGCTCAGATTGTCCACTAAAATGGACAATTCGGGAAGAGGAGATATGATTATTCGAGCCTTGCAGTTCGTTTTTATAGTTACGAATTGTCAAGGTTATGCAAAGCTCGAATAATCGTATCTCCTCTTCCCAAATTGTCCATTTTTCTGCCGAATCTAAGCGTCAATTAGAGAGACATTACCGTAAACTGTATCCTTAGTTGATTCAACCGATTCTTGCATCGTGCAACCGGTCCACGGATCCACATTTCTGTAGTCCGAAAAGTGCATTAAAAGTGCACATCGACTTTAAATTAATCGTGTTAGTACTTCATATAGTCGGCGCAGGGAATTTTGTTAAATTGACGCCAGAATTGTCGACTACGATGACAAAATCGATAACTTCCCAAACTGATTTATTCATTTAACCTCCCAAATCTTCTTTCGATTTTCGTGCGCAATCCGAGCGTCAATTAGAGCGAACTTATTCTACTTTCCGGCGAACTCTGTCCGACGGATCGCAGGGTTGTAGAGGGGCCCCCGGATCGGGGGAGACAGGATGCGGGGGCAGCGGCGAGGCTCGCGTACTTCTGTTCCGGTGATTCTCTTTTGTCGCAGGCAGTTTCAGGATGCAGAAGCCCGGCAAAAGCCCGATTTGACCGTGGGTTAACCACATCCTCTCGGCCGGTCCCTTCGGAGGGGGCCCCGCCTCGGCTCGGCGTTCTTCTTCGGTTTCCATCGTCCGTGCGGAGCAGAACACGCCGTTCGGGAAACGAACGAACGAACGAACGAACGAACGAACGTACTCGCAAAGCTTTCGCCTGGAAGCGGCTGGTCTCGCGGCGCCGCGGAAAAAAATGAAACTGTGATTTCCTCGCCGCTTTCAGCTAATAAGCGCATCCGTTCTACCGGCTCCGGCGGCCTGCAATTATGCAAAGCGTGGAGAGCGCCGGTCGTCGCTTCTTAAAGATTTTACGAGCGGCGCGTTAAAGAACGCGATATTATTTAGCGCGTTGCGCCGCGGAACGCCGCTGATCCGCGCGAGGAGAGCGACTCTGTCCCACGGAAGTGACGCTCGTCCGTGCCCGAGACCGGCACGCATGCAACAGCGAGCGCGCGCGCGCGCACGAGAGCATGTTCACGGGGAACCCGGGCCCCCGGTAGAAAGTAAAAGAGCAACGCGAGACAATAAATATATCCGCTTTCATCCGGGCCCGATTCCCTTTCACCGAAACATCGTTACCCACGGGGCCCACCGTATCCGCCGCGGGATCTAAGCGGACCCGCGACGCGACTCGGCTCGCCTCGACCCGACGCGAAGCCATGGGAAACGCCGTGTGGAAGCACCGCTGTCGAAAACGTTTCTACAATTAGCACGGCGGAATCGTTTCGTCTCGTCTCGTCTCGTTTCGTCTCGTTTCGGAACTTTCTGCCCGGCGAACAATCGACACCGGAACGACGTCGAGCCGAGCCGCGGTCTTCTTCTTCTTTTCTGCGCATCGTTTTCGCACACTGTTCTCCAGAACGCGCACGACGCCGCAGAATCTCCGCTCGTTTCGCGACCGCGACACGGATTTATTGCACGCGGCTTTATTATTCTCCGCACAGCTGACACGAAGCTGTCTAATCGCCGCGCGAATCGGCCGGAGCGCGACCGAAGCAAGCTTCGCTCGTTTCTTGCTGACGAGATTTTCCTTCGCGTTTTCGTCACTTTTATCTATCGACGGCCGTCTCTTCCGGATCGGCGATTTTTTCGAAGGCGGCGATCGCTCGATGCATCGTCGATTTAAGGCCAGAACCACCGAACCGGTCGAAATCACTGGTCTCCGATCTTTTCTTTCGCGATTCCTATATTTATTATATGCAGGGTGTCCCGAAAATGTCTCGCAATCTTGAAATGAGAGGTTCCTGAAGTCATTTGAAGCAACTTATTCCTTTGCGAAAATTTTCTCCGAGGCTTCGTTTACGAGTTATTAACGAAAAACACTGACCAATAAGAGGCGAGCTCGGCTGGCGCGCGGCGGCCCGGCCAACGAACGGTCGAAGCCCAGTTCCGCTCATTGGCTCGGCCGTCTCGCGCGTCAGCTGATCTCGCCTCTCATTGGTCACTGTTTCTTTGTTAATTACTCGTAAATGAAGCCGCGGATTGCATTTTCGCTGAGGAAAAAGTTGCTTCAAATGATCTCAGGAATCCCCTACTTTCGGATTGCGAGACATTTTTGGGACACCCTGTATAATAAATATCTACGAGACATTTTTAGACAAGCTCTTTTTATTCGAGCATGCGTCAAAATATTTATGGTTTATTTACTGTATTGAAGATCGATTTTTCGTCAGCCCTGTACAGTAATTTCTCCCTAATTCGCGCTCAGATTGCGCACGAAAATGCGCGATCGTCCGAAGTTCCGGAAGAGGAGACACGATTATACGATTCTATATTGTATAATAATTATACAGATGTTATAATTACACGATTATAATTGTTGCAAATCGGTAACCATAAAAACAAGACGCATGGCTCGTACAATCGTGTCTGCTCTTCTCAAATCGTCCAATTTTCTGCACAATTCCAGCATTGATTAGCGAGAATTTAGCGCACGATTATACGATTCTATATCATATAATAATTATACAGACATTATAACTATACGATTATGGTCGTTGCAAATCGGTAACTATAAAAAACATGCCGCAAAGCTCGTATAATCGTGTCTCCTCTTCTCAAATCGTCCAATTTTCTGAGTTTCGTCTACAATTCGAGCGTCGATTAGGGAGAATTTACCGCACCTAGATGCGACACGTATGTCCCGATAGACTCGAAAGGGTTAACGAATCTGCTAACTACGCCGACCGAGTCTCGAAGTGCATCGATGGCGGACGGAACGAGCCTAAATTCGCGAGAGCAGATTTTTGCATACGTCGGTTGCCGGCCGAGAGAAGGGCCGGAGGGGCGCTGGGAAAAATCGTTAGCGCGGTGCCAGTGACCGAGCTCTAATGGGGCCGAAATTAATTTCACGTAATTGGGTAGATAGAGGAGAGAAACGCGCCACGCCGCAGTGCGCCTTGTCCTCCTTCCCCGGCCGCTACCCGTTTTACCCTAATAGGAATAAAATAAGCCCTTGCGCTCGGCAGTTAGCGCTCGCAGCTCGCTCCTACATAATTGCAGCGTCGGCTGACCAACGCCGGAAATAAGCAAACGCGATTAAGCCCCGAGCCACGCTGTCACGCTCCCCGGCGTTTCACCTTCGACGACTCTCCGAAACCCGGGGGCCTCTTTCGCAAATTGCCGGAGACGACCGGTGCGGCTCTGCGGTGCCCAGAAATTCGGCGGTGCGGCGCGGCGCGGCGCGCGGTTTGCCGGTAATGGAGACGGGACCGCCGAGACCGGACGGGTCCCTCCCGTGTAATAAACGTTCGCTATACTTTCCTAAGGGCCCCGAGAATACTTCATTAGCCCGCGACGACGTGCGCTACCGCGAGAACGTCCTCCTCCTTCCCGATCATCTCGGCTCCGCTTTCGCTAACGAGATCGGTATAGCGTTCGACCCCCTTCGCTCTCGTCCTGACACAGAATGGCCCACGTTTTGTTTCTCGAAACGCTGAAATTAATCGATATATATTCGATTCGTTCGATATACGGTGGAGCCTCGATTAATCGAACTGGAATTTTCTTGGTGTTTATTGTTTAGATTTTTGATTATTTGGAGTATAGTGAATTCGACGCTCAGATTGTGCATGAAAATCGGCAAGTTGGGAATAGGAGATACGATTGTTCGAGCCTCGCGGCTCGTTGTTATGGTTGCCGATTGTCAAGAACTATAATCGTAAAATTATATCTGTGTAATTATTATATAATATATAATCGTAGAATTATAATATCTCTATGTAATTATTGTATAATATAGAATCGTAGAATTATACTATCTGTGGAATTATTATATAATGTATAATCGTATAATTATATGATATGTATGCAGGATGTCCCAAAATTATGGTATTTCCGAGAAATAAGGGGTTCCTGAGATCATTCGAAGCAACTTTTTCCTCAGCGAAAATGTTCTGCGAGGCTTCGTTCACGAGTTATTAACGAAAAACAGCGACCAATGAGATGCGAGCTCGAGGCGGCCGAGCCAACGAGCGGTCGAAGCCCAGTTCCGCCCACTGGCTCGGCCGCTTCGCGCGTCAGCTGATCTCGCGTCTCATTGGTCACTGTTTTTCGTTAATAACTCGTAAACGAAGCCTCGTAGAACATTTTCGCTAAGGAAAAAGTTGCTTGGAATAACCTCAGGAACCTCTCATTTCCTTTAAGTACCATTATTTTGGGACACCCTGTATATTATATATAGATATAATCGTATAGTATATATATACCGTATATAATCGTATAATCGTACCTTCTGTTCCCAAATTGTCCATTCTCGCGCGCAATCCAAGCGTCAATTAGGGAGAATTTATTGTAACAACGGTGATTTCCAGCTTCGGCGGACGTTCGACGCGGACAAAAATCGAAACAGGAAGATCATTTTCATCGACAGGAAAGCGAAAAGCTTGTCCGAATCTATTTGCAAATACTGCGAAGTGAAAAGTTCCGAATCGCGGAGTAAAGAGCAAACTCGAGAAGGCGTGCGCTCGAGAATCGACGCCGATCCGCGAACAATGGAACGGTTTCGGCTGCGCGCGCGCGAATGGGAGAATGCAAATAGAGAAACGGTAAAAGTGTTGCAGTATGCATCGTCGCGTGAAACACGGAGAGCATGTCGTTTAAAGGTCGATCAGGCTCGCTCGCATAATGCACGAGACGGCGAATCGATGAGCGAACAAGAAAAAGAAAAAAGAAAAGAAAATGAAGAAGAAGAAGAAGAAGGAGAAGAAGAATCAGAGGAAGAAGAAGAAGAAGGAGAAGAAGAATCAGAATCAGAAGAAGAAGAAGAAGAAGATGATGAAGAAGGGATCGTTCTCGGCAAGTAAGCTCGAAAAGCGTGGATCGTTCTCGGGTTTTCCAGCGGCAGGTTTTCTCTGTTCATTTGCGAGGAACGTGTGTCGATCGCAATCTACCATGGATCGTTTCCGGCCGGCGATTAACATCGGCCGAGATGAAAGTGCTAATTCCTGGTATATTCAATTAAGTTTTACGCCCGCGGATAATATATAATGGCCGGCTTAATGGAATTCGGTGAATCTTCCTTGTAGCGAGAGCGGCGCATCGAGCACGGATAACCCGGTCAGAATGTTTCCCGCTTGTAGACGCCGCTTATCCGTCCATCGCTTCGTCTCTATTATCGTTAACGAACTTATTAAGGCGGCAAGGGAGAGGGGAGACCGGGACGGGCTGCATCGGCGATTCCCGGGTCCGTTCGGACCCGTGGCCACCGGGAACGTTGACGCGCCAGCTGCGAATCGTCGAACAACGGTTCGACCCGATCGCGGCTATCGAGTGAAATTCAATCGATCGTTTCACGAATTTCAGCGATTTAAGGACTTTTTTAAGGATTTTTACACGCGCTTGTAAATTCTCTTGGATAGCGAACTGTTTTACTTGCGTCTCGCGCATTAATTCTTGCGACGGATCCACGAAATCCGTGCTCTAATAATTAATATGTCAATGAAAGGTTTCGTCTCGTTGATAAATAAAGTAATTATTATTTTGTGGGGAATTTCCCCGGCCGATATTAAAAGATAAATATATAATATTATAATATAAATAAATATAATATAATATAATAATGATAATAAATATAAATATATAATAATATAATATAAATTCTCTTGGAACGCGAACTATTTTACTTACGTCTCGCGCATTTATTTTTGCGATGGATCCACGAAATCCGTGCTCTAATAATTAATGTCTCAACAAAAGTTTCGTCTCGTTGATAAATAAAGTAATTATTATTTTGTGTAAAAATAGAAAATATAAACGCGTTCGTAATAAACGCGGATTGAGCGAGAAACAAATGAGAATCGGCGGTTGCATTAAAATATTATTTAATTTATCGGCGATAATAGAATGTAAAAATAAAGAATAATGATCCATAAATAATAGTTTGGAAACGTCTGATCGAACTTGTTGCTACAGGTCGAAACAGACCCCGTTGTGCGAGGATAGAAAACGAGGGACGCTTTAAATTTCGTATAATATATTTTCCATATAATAATTCTCGCTATACAGACATTATTTTACAAAGCATGATTTATACTATTATGTACTTGTTGCTGCATTTACTTAGCGTCGAGCCGCGCGCGTTACATCGCGCCAACATTTTACAACGACCGCCGTCGTTCCTGGCTAATGTTTTCATCCTCACTCTCTCTCTCTCTCTCTCTCTCTCTCTCTCTCTCTCTCTCTCACTCTCTCGCACATTTTCCTCGCGTTACAGCCTAAGATTTATACATTCATAATACTGGTATTTCATCGCCGAACGCGGACCACCGTGTCCGTACAGCGGAGCGCCTCTCTCGCCGCACCGGCAGCGGCTTTTTCGAAAATTCGAAATCCGCGCGAAGATGAAGCAGCCGCGACTGTTCGGACACGCGATTCCGCGATCTTCTACGTATACTGGAATCTGAAAAATACTTCGAAATATCTCGTTACCGCGGCTGAGTCGACCGTGTCCGATCGTTCGTTCGATCGTTCGATCTTTCAACCGCGCGCGCATAACTTAAACCTCCGCTCGCAGCTATATTTACATGTCTCAATTGTCCGACCGTATATAATCAGTACGTCGTCGCGCGTATTTACAAAGGGGCGTGCCTAGATATCAGGGGAGACACCCGGCCTCGACGACCGCGCCCGTCGGTCTCCTATATTTCGCAAAATTTCGGAGCATTCAACGCTCTCGCTGCGTTCGCGAAGCATCGCGCCGGAAGCTCGTGGACCGCGCGATTCGCTCGAAAATCGCGAAATTCGCGATCGAAGCGATCCGTTCAACCCCCGCCAAGCGGCGGCTGGGTCGACGGTGACTCGGACCGTTCGAATCGCGTTCGCTAAACTGCTCGATGCTCGGCGATCGAGTCGAATAAATTGTTGTTGCGTCGATCGAATCGAATGTTGTCGCGTCGATCGAACAAAACGGCGCGAAATATCTTCAAAAAATATCTCCCGAAAAAACAGCTGCACGAAGCTCGGAATTGTTACGAACGTCGTCGATTAGCACAGTTGTGAAAACGGTCCGCCGTCGAAGAATCGATCGAATCGACGTCGAAAACGATTAAATTACTGTCTCGACGCTCGTCGAATTCCACGAAGTCGGCGAAAAAGAGTGTACGTTGCTTTGGAATCGAAAACAGGTGTACGCGAATGTACGTCTCGCGCGAACCATGATCGCGCAGCTTGGACACGATCGGACGTCTTCTTCCGACCGATCGGACAGCTCCTTAGGCGCTCGACGAAGGCTCGACGCGTTTAGGAAATTCGACGCGATCCAACGGAACGATGCGAAACGAAGGAGGACGTTCCACGAATTCGCCGTTGGTGAGTCGCGCGAACAATAGCGCTTCTCTCCGAGAAATTCGTGGACAAACGCTGTCCCGAGACCTCGGAGACGTCCCTCGCGCGTTGCTCGGCGAGCGGCTCGGTCCCAGCTATTTTGAATAGGGCCCTCCCGAGGGATCGAAGCGCGAGGCCCCGGTGCCTCGGTCCCCGTTTCCCGTGGTTTTTGCCGGCCGCGTGTAATTTCGTGTCATTTCAGATTTCTTCCCCCGCAGGCGAGATCGGACGGGCGCGCAGGCGGCCACGCAGGCGGCCGGGTCCCCCTAATGTCATATTAATTGTAGATTCGCGTTCGTACGCGATTGGCTCGCTTCCTGCCGCGACCATAACCGTGCCCGAGTCTAGCCGAGGCTCACCTAACCTATGGTTTGCGTCCGCCTTTCTACAGCCTGGCGAACCGTTCTTATTTTTACACCGTGCGAAGCAGCTGCTGCGTTTCAACCGCCTTCGTTACCACGAGAGACGACGTGTTATCTCGCCGCGTCGGTTGCGCGACGATGTCAAAGGGATATCTCGCGCCGCGATCTACGTTTCACGGTGCCACGGACGACCTGTCTCGCGCTGCAATTTCCACGTTTCGGTGTGCGGTCATTTCTCTCCAATTCGCGGCCAGATTCAGCGCGAAAATGGACGATTTGCGGAGACGAGGTGCGATTGTTCGAGCCTTGCGACACGTTTCTTTTTATAGTTGTTGGCAATCGGTGACTATGAAAATGAGTCGCGAGACTCGAATAATTGTGTCTTCTTCTTCCAAATTGCCCATTTTTGTGTATATGCTCAGCGTCAATTAGGGAGAATTTTTGGTACTGCGATTTCTCTCTAATTCGCGTCCAGACTGCGCGCGAAAATGGAAAATTTGTGGAAAGAAGATGCGATTGTTCGAGCCTTGCGACACGTTTTTTATAGTCGTTGACAATCCGTGACTATGAAAAGGAATTGTTAGGCTCGAATAATTGTATCTTCTTCTTCCAAATTGTCCATTTTTGTGTATATGCTCAGCGTCAATTAGGGAGAATTTTTGGTACTGCGATTTCTCTCTAATTCGCGTCCAGACTGCGCGCGAAAATGGAAAATTTGTGGAGAGAAGATGCGATTGTTCGAGCCTTGCAACACGTTTTTTATAGTTGTTGACAATCCGTGACTATGAAAAGGAATTGTTAGGCTCGAATAAATGTATCTTCTTCTTCCAAATTGTCCATTTTTGTGTATATGCTGAGCGTCAACTAGGGAGAATTTACAGTACTGCGATTTCTCTCTAATTCGCGTCCAGATTGCGCGCAAAAATTGACGATTTGCGGAGACGAGATGCGATTGTTCGGGCCTTGCGGCACGTTTTTATAATTGTTGACGATCGGCAACTATTAAAAAGACTCGCCTGGCCCGAACAATCGCATCTTCTCCTCTGAAATTATCCATTTCTGTGTATATGCAGAGTCTCAATTTACGGTATTGCAATTTCTCTCCAATTCGCGCCGAGATCGCGCGCAAAAATGGACAATCCGCGAAAAGAAGACACGATTATCGGAACCTTGCCGATCGAATCGTCCATTTTTGAGCGCAATCCGAGCGCAAATTACCGAGAAATCGTCGTACATCCTGCACGATAAGATCAAACAAATTAATCTATAAAAAGAAAAATATACCAAATCCTTC
The DNA here is from genome assembly GCF_051020955.1 of Megalopta genalis. Lineage (NCBI taxonomy): Eukaryota > Metazoa > Arthropoda > Insecta > Hymenoptera > Halictidae > Megalopta > Megalopta genalis. Next base: position 33,963,481 of record NC_135013.1, read on the forward strand.
GCCACCGAGTTCCCGTCCGCCAACAATAATCGAATCCCTTCTAAATTTCCAATCTAGCAGACTTGCTTGTCAACGCCAGATAACCATGACATTTCTCTCGTAATCTCGCGAAGCAGAAATTGCGAACGCGACGCGTCCCGTCCGCAGCGCCGCGAAATAGAAGTCGCGAGATATCTCGTCGATAGCGCGGTACAACGCGCGTGCGTCGCGACGCGAGATATCTCGTCCGCGGTGGCAGAAGGGTTAAGGACCTTTCGCCTCTAGATCCGGCGCGCGCGCGATTTCTCGAAAGAGATCGGTTTCGGGCCGATCGGAGAGTGCCGAGTGCGCCCTAATCGGATGCGCCCGCGCGCGCGCGCGCGCGTGCACTCGATTGTCCGCGAACGTCCGTCCGCAAACGCGATTCCACGATCGTGCGGCGGCAACGATCGATGGCCGCCTCTCTCGCCGCTGTCCTATTCACTAAACGGCCGGCGAGTCGCAAACTTTGGTTAACCGCACCACGCTTCCTCCGCGCTCTCATTATCTACGAGATCCCGGATGTCCCGCGCCATGTCACTTCCGGCGTGTTCCAGCTCACGAAATCGACCGTTCTCCTCGTCCCCCTTCGGCGACCTTGGACGCGCGGCAGCGTGCCGCCCCTCCTCGAGCCGCTCGATCCCGATCGAGCGCCGCGCGGTCAGGGTGATCGCGAGCACGATCATCGCGAGCACGATCGCGAGCGGACCTAGATGTCGTGTATGCTCTCCTCGTCGCTGTCCGCCCTTATGCTCTGAGGGCTGTCCTCCCTCTTGATCGGCGAGCCGTCGCGGCTGTTGCTCCTGTCCCTGCTCTGCCTGGCCCTGTTCTCCCTCTCCCTGCCGTCCATCATCTCCGGGCTGTCCCTGTAGTAGTTGGTCAGGTTCGAGGTCAGAGAGCCGATGGTGTTGCTGGGCCCCGGCTGGAGCATCGCCGCCGGGTACAGTCGGTCGTCCTTGCGCATCGGGGACCGACAGCTCGGGCTCTTGCTCCTGTCGCGCTGCCTGGACGCTCTGGTCTCCCTCTCCCTGCCGTCCGGCACCTCCGGGCTGTCCCTGTAGTAGTTGCTCAGGTTCGACAGGCTGGAGCTGGTGGTCAGGGTGCCGAGGGTGTTGCTGGAGCCCGCCTGCACCATGGACGGCGCGTACAGTCGCTCGTCTTTCCGCAGCGGGGACCGCTCCCTCACCGCCGGACTTTTGCTTCGGTCACGCTGCCTCGATCGCTCCATCGACTCCCGCTGCTCCCTGCCGTCCGCCATCTCCGGGCTGTCTCTGTAGTAGTTGCTCAGGTTCGACAGGCTCGAGCTGGCTGTCAGCGAGCCCAAAGGGTTGCTCGGCCCCGGGGCCAGGATCATCGTTGGCGGATACAGTCGGTACGGCAGCGGCTTCTGCAGGGTCACCGCCGCCGAGGCTTGCTGATAGAAGAGTCCGTTCGTCGGCAGCGCGTGTGCGCTCGGATACGGCCAGTAACGACCCGCAGGGTGCGCCGGAACCGCGGCCGGAACGCTGCCGTACAGCTGCTGGAACGCCGCCACCGCGAAATTGTTCTCCGCCATGATCTCGATGCCGACCAGCGTCTGCCGCTTCCACTTCGTCCTGGAACACAAGCGGAACCGTGGAGTCAGTCGTCTTGTCTCGTTCTATAAAACCGTTGATTTTCTCTTCCGTGATATATTATATGTATACAGGATGTCCCAAGAATGTCAGTGTATACAGTTTGTCCCGAAAATGAGGAGTTCCTGAGGTGATTTGCAGCAGCTTTTTCCTTAGCGAAAATGTTCTACGAGGCTTCGTTTGCGAGTTATTAACGAAAAACAGAGGCCAATGAGAGACCAGCTCGGCTGGCGCGCGGCGACTGGAACCAATCAGCGGAACTGGGCTTCGACCGCACGGCCGCCTCGCGCTAGCCGAGCGCGCCTCTTAGTGGTCAGTGTTTTTCGTTAATAACTCGTAAACGAAGCAGCGGATCACATTTTTGCTAAGGAAGAAGTTACTTCGAATGACCTCAGGAACCCCCCATTTCCGGATTACGAGACATTTTTTAGACACCCTGTATATAGTGAATTCTCTCTAATTGACGAAGCTGAGGCTTCGAGGCAAAAATAGACAATTCGGGAGGAGGCTCATTTTTATGGTTACCGATTGTCGACAATTATAGAAACGAGGCGCGAGGACTCGTATAATCGTATCTTCTATTCTCGAATTGTCGATTTTTGCAAGCTGAAAGAAAATTAGAGAGAATTTATTGTACCTAAAATTTTGAGAAAAAGTCGATTTAAGGGCAACAACTAGCTACAGTAAATTCCATACCTAATTGATCCACGGCTTGTAAACAAAAATGGACAGTTTGAAAAGAGTCGACGCGAATGATCGTGTCTCTCTCCTCTTCCCAAACTGTCCATTTCTATGTACAGTAACGTCTCCCTAACTGACGCTCGAATTGTGCATAAAAACGGATTGCCTGCCTGCCTAATTTATATTTATTTGAAATTTAAACTTATTTTTACTTTTTTGCTTTAGTAGCGATCAAAAGCTTTAACAGAAAACTGTTATAAAACAATGTACATCAGTTGGTACAGTAATGTTTCCCTAATTGACACCCAGATCGTGCAGAAAAATTGACAATTCCTTTGAAAGAGGAGATATGATTATTCGAGCCTTGCAGCTCGTTTTTATAGTCGTCGACAATCGATAACCATAAAAAGCGAGCCACAAGGCTCGAACAATCGTATCTCCTCTTCCCAAATTGTCAATTTTTGCGCTCGATCTTAGCGTCAATTACGGAGACATTACTGTACAATAATGTCTCTCCAATTGACGCTCAGATTGTCCACAATTTATAATGAGAAGATGCGATTATTCGAGCCTTGCGGTTCGTTTATTATACAGGTTGTCCCAAAAATGTCTCTTAATCCGGAAATGGCGGGTTTCTCGTCAATTGGAGAGAAATTACTGTACATCAGTTGGTACAGTAATGTCTCCCTAATTGACGCTCAGATCGTGCAGAAAAATTGACAACTTTTTTGTCAGGAGGAGATACGATTGTTCGAGCCTTGCAGCTCGTTTTTATAGTCGTCGACAAATCGTGACTATAAGAATGAACCGCAATCGTATCTCCGCTTCCTAAATTGTCCATTTTCGTGGACAATCCGTGCGTCAATTAGAGAGACATTACCGTGCACGTTGAGTGACAATCGGAGAGAATTTACCGTGATGCGAGAACCTACCATTATTTCGACCACAGAATCTAGATAAGGACCTTGAACGACCTTGGCTGACATTGAACCGTGAATCATCGGAGGCCGCGGGAGAACGTTCTCCCGCGAGCGTGGAACAATGTTGCTCGTTTCGCGTGTCAACATCGTTCGCGATTTCGCCTATCTTTCTATAAAACGAATCGGTTTGACGGGTTTATAAATAACGTCGAGCAACGCCGGCCCGGGCGGTAAGCGCAACCAACAATTAAAGTTCGTTCCCGCGATTCTCGGGAGCTGATTCCGGGCTACATTCCGCGGGACATTCAGGGTCAAACCGGGGTGCTGCCGTTCATGGCGTCCCGCAATTTCCCAGAATCCACCCCGGGCCGGCCCCCCATCGCCGGCCGATCTCCGTTCACCTACGTATGTAAATCTCGATCTGGGACAATTACGTTAAAACGGAGTGGCGTGCCGGCGAGTGGTTACGTTGGCCACACTGTCGGACGGCTTATTATACTAACAAATAGCCCGTGGAGTTTCGCTGCCTAATCATCGCGTATCATGCCACGCGCGCGCCGCTTCCTACGCCGCGGCTGCGAACGCGAGGGCGCCCTTAGACGCCGCGTCTCGCCGCGCCCCGCGTCCCGCCGCGCCGCGTCCTGCCGCGCCGCAGAGATATATCGTTCGCCGTATCGATCCGTCCGCGAGCCGATCTACGAGAGACCGCGGCGTTCGCCAGCCCTTACGGCGAAGGGAAATTGATCGTAGGCGAAAAAACAATCAGCGATTTCGCCGCGCCGAGAAGCCCGGAACGCGGACTCAGAATACAGTAATGTCTCCCTAACTGACGCTCGAATTGTGCACAAAAATGGACTGCCTGTCTGCCTAATTTATATTTATTTGAAATTTGAACTTATTTTTACTTTGTTACTTTAGTAGCGATCAAAAGCTTTAACACAAAACTGTTATAAAACAATGTACATCAGTCGGTACAGTAATGTCTCCCTAATTGGGAGCGTTAACTGACGCTTGCGCCCCGTTTTTTTACAGTCATTGATATTCGGTGAGTATGAAAACGAGGTACAAGCCTCGAATAATCACGTCTCCTCTTCCAGAATCGAGCCGTTTATTTAGTATAACGGTGTCAGCGTTTTGTGATGCGTCAAATCAATTTTGCTATAAACAAGTAAAATCTGCAGTTCGATTATCACGGTAGAAAATTAGTATAATACGCATCTTTCATCATGTTTTGGCCAGTTGCACATTTCCGGCCAGCTCGTACGTTTGAGCCGTTCATTTTGAAAGTGGCGTAAGTCACTTCACCGTAATGAAAAGTGGTGATTTTTTAATGTTTACACGAAATTATTTATACTGAGAACAATATCAGTGTCCCGAGACAACAAATACAAGTAAATCTTCTCGAAAGTTAGCATCCATATTAAATATATCCTTAATATATATTATATTTAATTATAATATATTTATATATATATTATTTATTTATATTATATATTTTTATTTTTTTTACTTCTGTTATTTATTATATATTATTTATTTATATATATTTATATATTATATATATATAATATATTTAATTATAATATATATTATTTATTTATATATATTTATATATTATATATATATAATATATTTAATTATAATATATATTATTTATTTATATATATTTATATATTATATATATATATAATATATTTAATTATAATATATATTATATTTAATATATCCTTAAATCTATCGACTTTAAAACAAAGTGACTTATGTCACATTCAAAATAAACGGCTCAATTGTCCATTTCTGTGGACAATCCGAGCGTCAATTAGAGAGACATTACTGTACGGCGAGGAACGCGCGTTCTTTAGCTCGCGCCGCCGCGGGGCGAAAAATACTTTCCGATCGAAATCTTTGCCCTTTGTCTTTTCGTGCCATTGGCGCGCGCGTATTCGCGGTCTCGCCGGTGCAGCACGATCGTTAAACTTTGACTTCTTCGCGGTGCTTAAACGGAAATTAAGGGGAAACGCGCGAAGAACGAAATCGACTTTCGACGTGGTCGACGTTCCGCAGGAAGAAGGAACGAAGTTATGATAACCGGTGGCATTGTTTGCGATCATTTTACACGATTGTACTATATTCAGCGTTTAAAGTCGAAGCTGTTTTATCTCGAAGTCCAGGATGTTTCGTTCGATGTACAGTGTTTTTCATTTGACGCTACTTGTGGATATGACATCGATTCTACTGGCACCTGCATTTATATGTATAGCAATTTACTGCACGATAATAGTAACTTTTAACGGCGTCTAGGCATCGCAGTGCGAAGGGTTTTCAAGATGTGCGCGCATCGCACAATTTTTCTGCAATTCTGAATCGTCGTTTTAAGCGACCAAATCAGTCGAAATGACTGGTTTCTGTTTCTTTTGAAATCTCAGGCGCTGTAAAAATATCTTCGTCAGGAATTCATACACGAATTTCTTCGTTCAAGCATACATTCTAATAAAAATCGTAGGAAGTTTAAATAAATACGATCTTGTCATTCTTCTTCTTCTTCTTCTTCTTATTATTATTATTATTATTATTATTATTATTATTATTATTATATAATATAATAATATTCTTATTATATAAGAATGTTTTAACAGGGGAATGTTTTAGAATACAGAACGTTTTACAGAATATTTTAACCCCTATTTTAACAAGGGTGATTAGGTTATTATTACGGTAAATAAAAATATAAATTAAAGGTTATTATTACGTATTAATTATTCCTAGTCGCCTGCCTGCCCGATAGGTCTAACATTTTTATTGATTTATATTTATTTGAAATTTAAACTTATTTTTACTGTTTTACTTTAGTAGCGATCAAAAGCTTTAATACAAAACTGTTATAAAGCAATGTACATCAGTCGGTATAGTAATGTCTCCCTAATTTACGCCCAGATCGTGCAGAAAGATTAACAATTTTTTTGGAAGAGGAGATATGATTATTCAAGCCTTGCAGCTCGTTTTTATAGTCATTGACAATCGATAACCATAAAAAGCGAGCCACAAGGCTCGGACAGTCGTATCTCCTCTTCCAAAATCGTCTATTCTCGTGGACAATCTGAGCGTCAATTGGAGAGACATTACTGTACATCAGTCGGTACAGCAATGTCTCCCTAATTGACGCCCAGATCGTGCAGAAAAATTGACAACTTTTTTGTCAGGATGAGATATGATCATTCGAGCCTTGCAGCTCGTTTTCATAGTCATTGACAATCGATAACCATAAAAAGCGAGCCACAAGGCTCGAACAATCGTATCTCCTCTCCAAAAATTCTCAATTTTCGTGGACAATCCGAGCGTCAATTGCAGAAACATTACTCTATTTCCACCGTAAAATCGGCTAAGATCGCAACGTTACCCGCGAGAAGAGAATCGCGAGCGTACAGCGCGCCGTTTGCAAGGATATTAGCACTTTCGACTTTCGTCTAGCGATTCGAAGCGCGCGACGCGGCGATTACGCGTGCTCGTCGCCGAGAGGAACGGATACCAAAGGAACCATTGTCGCCGCGCAGATTACACGGGGGGAGGACAAAGAAAGAGGCGCTTCGCCGGATGATAATGGTATTTCAATTGGTTCAATTACGCAACTCGTTGCGCGGCGCGTAATTATTAAAGAGCCGTGAAGGAGAATTGCGGGCCCGCGTCGCGCGACACCTGGTCATTTAGCGATCTCGCTCGAGTTACAGGGCGCACATCGCGCGTTTGTTATTACCGTAAACGTAACGCCGACTTATTCTGCCGCGGCCGGGATCGCGTTTCTGCAACAAACTCGCGGAAAACGCCGTGTTCCGGGTTGAATTACGATCGCGCCGTGCCATCATCCAGGAAGAATTCCTCTCTCTCTCTCTTTCTCTCTCTCTCTCTCTCTCTTTCTCTCTCTCTCTCTCTCTCTTTCTCTCTCTCTCTCTCTCTCTTTCTCTCTCTCTCCCTCTCTCTCTCTCTCTTTCTCTCCGGTCTCGCCGATTAAATTCTCGGGATCGCGATCGTTTCCTGGACACGCGGCGTTCCGGGGACGCCGTTCCGCGAGAAAAGAAGCTCGCGACCGAAATTTCATCTGCTCGAAGATCGGCTTTTTTGCGACAGAGAACGATTGGCGGTACTGGATCGTTTAATAGCCGAATCGATCGGGACTTTGAACCGGTTTGACGTTGCGTTTCCTCTTTAAAAACTGTCCGAATTACCGTAATTACAACGTGCCCGCTCGCGATCTTCTTCTCATTTTTTTTTGTTAAAGTACAACGCTTTTTGACGATATGTAATTTAATAAGGAACATCGAAGTGTACGGGGTGTTCGTTTCATTTTGCATATTGAAATATCATCGTTACTTCTGCTGTGAAAATCGTGTCCAGGCAGTTTCGTTTAGGTTAATGATAAGAATATTATGATTCGTGTGTCTTTTTTATACCTAATGTCTTTTGATATTTGAAGAAAGATTGAGCTTGAGAGAGAAGAAACGCGATTCGTAGTAGCCTTAGCTTCGAGCTGAGTTGTTCTGACAGACACCAAGTTGTTCCGACACATTTTTAACCCCTTAACGCGCAGAAACGTATTAACACGGGCGTGCAAAACCGGCCAAAATGTGCAGACCCGTATATATACGGTCGGCGTCGCAACTTATGTCGCTAAAATGTTCAGATTCGAATATATGAAAAACAGTACGATGGGTACAAAATTCGATCTGCAATGCGATTCAATATTCACTATAATTATTTATCCACTATTTTTATTGAATTTTTAGTAATTTTTGCATTTTTTTTAAATATTCATTGAAATTAAGGTCCATATATGTATTTTCTTAGATAAAAAAAATTGATTTTTTTTGGTCGGTTTTTTGTTTTAAATTGTGCATTAAGGGGTTAATAAGGAACATCGAAGTGTACGGGGTGTTCGTTTCATTTTGCATATTGAAATATCATCGTTACTTTCGCTGTTACAAAAGAACGCGTCCAGGCAGTTTCGTTTAGGTTAATGATAAGAATATTATGATTCGTGTTCGTTAAAAATTCGTGTTCGTTTTTTTATACCTAATGTCTTTTGATACTTGAAGAAAGATTGAGCTTGAGAGAGAAGAAACACGATTCGTAGTAGCCTTAGCTTCGAGCTGAGTTGTTCCGACTCCAAAGTCGTTCCGACACATTTTTTATACCGGCAAAAATAACGAAGAATAAAATGTACACCCTGTATATTCGTCTGAATCAATTAACCGTTTTCGACGAGCAGCATTTTGCGTTACAACGACCGTGCTCGTCAAAAACAGCCAACTCAGTTAATTCTCGATAAAAATTGAAAAACTTATTAGAAGCATCTTAAAACGTGTGCTTTCGAAAAAAGTCAATTTTAAATAAAAAAAAAGGATATCGTTATTCCGTCTAAAAAGAAATCGCGGAGACAGACGCGTGCAGTAATTTCTCCCGAGTTCGCGCACAGATTGCGCGCAAAACTGTACAATTTCCGAAGAGAAGATACGATCATAAACTACAAAAAATTGCATAAATTATACAATACATATTATATAAATATGCGTCTCTCGTTTTTGCAGTTGACAATCGGTGACCGTAAAAACGAGAGCCACCGATGCTCGAACACGATCGTGTCTCATCTCCCGAAATGGTCCACTTTCGCGCGCAATCTGAGCGCGAATTAGGGAGACAGAAATTGGCGTGGCCCGGGCGGCGGGTTTTCAAGCGACGGTCCCCGGGATCGATGGAAAAATAATATCGATGGTCGCCGCCGCGATGAACGCCGGTTATACGGGTAATCGATCCCCGTTTACCGTGCTCTCACGGTCCGACGATCGGCGTGTATCGATCGGTCCCATCGGCTAATTACCGGCGCGGTAATTAGAAAATCCGGCGAGCGACGGTGGTTGTTCGCCGACGATATTCCGGCGCGGGGGCCGTCGACGGCCGCCGACGGTCAAACGTCGCGATTACCCCCGAACCGTCGCGATAAATCAGTCGGCGGCGTTCGTCCGGCCGCGGGCTCCCGATTAAAGGCCGCGGAATTTCGGGACGATAATTAACGAGCCGCCGCGCGACCGTGCCCCCTCCCCCCCATTCGTTACGTTTTTCCATGAAAACGCGGCGGTGCCGCGGTGGCGAATTAGACAAAAAAAAAACGCCGCGGACAAAAATATCGCGGAGAGGAGAGCTATACCTTCGAAACGAGGCTGCGAATTTCACGGTACGAGGATCCCGCGGCGGGAGGGGGAGGCTGGTGGTGGCGAGGGGATTTCGACGCGAGGGGCGGAGGGACGAAGTTCGCTGTCAGGTAATTAATAATCAGGAGATCCGCGGCTGGCAAGGGACAAAGCGGCTCTAACGGATATGCAGCTCGCACGGAAAATTCGACAATTAATATATTTCGTGGGGTGCATCGTCCCCGCCCCTCCCCGCCCCTCCATGCTACGCTGTAACTGTCCCTGTTCCTCCGCAACGATGCGCATCGCCGAAAAATGTGGGCCACTCTCTCTCTCTCGCGATATGCCCCCGTCTCACCCTCCCCGCTTTTGTGACGCTGGTACAGTTGAACGAGGAGGGATGCGGCGGCCGGGGGAGGGCAGGGGGTTAGCAGTAAAATCGTTCATGAATTTTAAACAGGGCCCCTGTGAATCCAGCCACGATCATTTCTCATTTTTCTGCTGGCACGACGTCGGAGAAAAGGAGAGACCGATAGTCGACGTGCACAGAGAGACTCGAGTAAAGGGGAAACAGAGAGGAAAAGGACGGGGGAGAGCGAGAGAGGACACCGGAGAGAGAGAGAGGGAGAGTCGCAATGAAAACCACTCGTGCGATTATGTGATGAGTAATGTTTTTTAATACCCCCACCGTTCGCCAGGGGTTGGCCCGGTCATTTTCGAGTGCAGCCACTCTAAAACACCCTTAATTGCCGTGCCGGCTCTTTGTATCGGGATTGAATAACGAGAGAGAGAGAAAGAGAGAAGGAGACGAACAGAGAGAGAGAGAGAAAAAGAGAGAGAGAGCTGGATAGAGGGTCGGAAGTGGCGGCGGAAAGAGCGAGGAGTCATTGATTTATCGTTCTCGAGAGGTTCGCCGGGTGCTGCCTCGGATCTTGAACAACGCCGAAGGGTGAAAGAAGGGTAGAGAAGTGTTAAGAAAGTGTAACGATCGCTTCCATCGGGGCTTAATGATCGTCGACTTTTCGAGACCCTGGAAAGGGGCTGTTGTTCCGGCCGCTATGGGAAAGAGTCAACGATCCTTGTCCCTCCGCGCGCTCGCCGGAGTCTCGCGTGTCGCGAAACTGCGGACGTTTCGGCCGAAGAAACCGAGTTATCCGAGTCGATAGTTCTACGTCCGAAACGATGGCAAACTCGTGGATTATTACGATAATTATTTTGAGACGTGACACAACAATTTTTAATGTCGCCTCTCGGGTGTAAAGGATTAACCCTTTGCACGCGAGTGGCGACTCTGAGACACCACTGAAATTTCTTATATCACGTTCAAAGACAATTTCACGCGCGTGAAATGCACTTTGTCGTATAAAATAGAAATATTATCGTATATATATATTATATAGTGCGGAATATTGACCCTTTACACTCGGAGCTATTTTAAGTCTAAATATAAAATTATTTTTCTAACTTTCTATTTTATACGATAATATATATATTATCGTAAGTAATAAGTAACGATAATATTTATATTATCGTAAGTAAAATTAAAATTATTTTTCTAACTTTCTATTTTATACGATAATATATATTATCGTAAGTAATAAGTAACGATAATATATATTATCGTAAGTAATAAGTAACGATAATATATATTATCGTAAGTAATAAGTAACGATAATATATATTATCGTAAGTAATAAGTAACGATAATATTTATATTATCGTAAGTAAAATTAAAACTATTTTTCTAACTTTCTATTTTACATATTATATATTATATATTTTTTATATTATATATTATACGATAATATATATATATATTATCGTATAAAACAGAAAGTTAGAGAAATGATTTTATATTTACAGTTAAAATAGCTCCGAGTGTAAAGGGTTAATATCCAGCACTTGACGCGTTAACATACACGGCCACCGCATCGTTCATTAAATCGTAGCGATAATTGCGAAAATTACGGCAGACATCGGATGCAACGGTCGATCAGAGATCACGGGCCGATCGGAAAGCTGCGTTTCCGTTTCGGTGGCGGCGCAGGTGGGTCGAGGGCGAGCTCGAGTTTACGGGCAGAGAGTTTACTTAAATCAACGAAGGATAGGAGAAAAAAAAATTACGCGACCGATGCGCGGTCGAAAGGGGGAGGGCAGGGGCACCGATGGGGAGAGTTAATGCATTTATAATGGTGGTTGGGACTGGTCGGTGGTTTTGCGGTTGCGAGGCCGCGCGACACTAATGCACCCAAGCTGCCGGCTCGGTTGCGATAATAATGCCGCGACAGACAGAGAAAGGAGTCGGCCGAATAGGGCGACATATTTTTCAATTATTACTTGCTTCACTGGCTACGGGGACACATGTTCCTACGGGATCGGTCTCTCTGCCTGTCTGCCTGTCCGTCCGTCTGTCCGACGCAGAGACGGGGACACCGACTGCTGTATCAATTCGCCCTCTCTCTCTCTCTCTCTCTTTCTCTCTCTTTCTCTTTCTCTCTTTTTACGTGTGTGTTACCTATTATTATTATTACCACGCGTAAACGGGACGAGTTTTCAAATGCGCAATGGAGACAGCGCTAATAATCGGCTGCAGCAAAAATACTCGGCTAAGTCGCCGGCTAGACGAACCGGAAACGCACTGTTGTCTATATTTATCTCCGAACGGTTTAACGAGTGACAAATAAACCGCGGAGCTTCGCGGAAATTAAAAATATTCCGCTTGGACCGATTATATTAACTCGTTGCCAGACGAGACCGACGCGTCTTAAAAATTTCTAGCTAAAATTCGGTCCTTTAAAATTGCGATAAATATAAAATAAAATAATAAATAAACAGTGATAAAATAAAAATTCTAGTCTCTTGTCGTTTCAGTTTAATTTAGGCACGCGATAAGTCTCGACGAGTCCGACGCGTCTTAAAAATTTCTAGTTAAAATCCTGTCCTTTAAAATTGGGATAAATATAAAATAAAATAATAAATAAACAGTGAAGTGATAAAATAAAAATTCTAATCTCTTGTCGTTTCAGTTTAATTTAGGCACGCGATAAGTCTCGACGAGTCCGACTCGACTTAAAAATTTCTAGTTAAAATCCTGTCCTTTAAAATTGGGATAAATATAAAATAAAATAATAAATAAACAGTGAAGCGATAAAATAAAAATTCTAATCTCTTGTCGTTTTAGTTTAATTTAGGCACGCGATAAGTCTCGACGAGTCCGACTCGACTTAAAAATTTCTAGTTAAAATCCTGTCCTTTAAAATTGGGATAAATATAAAATAAAATAATAAATAAACAGTGAAGTGATAAAATAAAAATTCTAATCTCTTGTCGTTTCAGTTTAATTTAGGCACGCGATAAGTCTCGACGAGTCCGACTCGTCTTAAAAATTTCTAGTTAAAATTCTGTTCTTTAAAATTGCGATAAATATAAAATAAAATAATAAATAAACAGTGATAAAATAAAAATTCTAATCTCTTGTCGTTTCAGTTTAATTTAGGCACGCGATAAGCATCAATTTTCTTTCACTTCGAAGAAATGATCGCGATCGAACGATTTCTAATCGCAGAAGAAAATAATCCGTCAAGCTGTTAATTAGGAGAGTCGGTTGAAAGAACCTTGACATAACCTGCCACCGTCGGTCGAACGACCGGTTTCGCGTTTCCGATTTCATAGTGATCGAAGCCATAAAGCTGCTTCCACTAAAAATTGTCGACTATATTCGACAGCACAGACTGTTACAAAACCTGTGAAAAATTCGAGTAAATTTTATCCTGCAATTTTTACGAAGACATTTTTGTTACTCTCCCTTAAACCTTAAGTAATAACCCTTGAACATTGTCGACGAAGGGAAAATATTGGCTTGGGGAATAAGTTCGTAGCGTTTTTATCAAGCAATTTGAAGGCGATTTTCTTCGTTGTTTTCGTTAAGCTCGCGAGGCACCCAGGCTCCCAATCTTTCGGCAAATCCCATCGAACGAAAATGATCGAGAATCGTTTTATGATCGCAGTTCATTTTTTCGGCCAATTCACGACTCGTTCGGTGACCGTGCTCCTTCAAAAGTGCTTCGAGACGCTTTTCGTCGAATTCAGAAGGTCTTCCGCCGCGAGGCGTGTCGTCGACGTCAAAATCGCCATTTTTGAACTTCGCGAACCATTTCCGTGCTGCGGACTCGCCTATTTCACCTTCTCCGTATACGTTGCAAATGTCTTAGGCTGCTTCGGCAGCTTTTTGGCCTCGATGAAAAGCGAAGAAGAGAAGGTGTCGAAAATGTTGCTTTCTACCTCCTGGATATTCCATTTTCTAAGCCTCGAAAGTAATAAAAAGTTAAATTACTCAAAAAGACGATTAGCACAGTTTCGTAGAGCAGAAAGAGCTCTATCGAACGAATATCATACACTTTGTGAAACAACAAAAAATCATTGTCAAATAAAAGGGAATACAAAAACTCTACGAACTTACGAAGCTACTTACTACGAACGCTACGAAGCCTCAAAAGTAATAAAGAATAAAATTACTCAAAAAGACGATTAGCACAGTTTCGTAGAGCAGAAAGAGCTCTATCGAACGAATATCATACACTTTGTGAAACAGCAAAAGGTCGTTGTAAAATAAAAGGAAATATAAAAACGCTACGAACGCTACGAAGCCTCAAAAGTAATAAAGAATAAAATTACTCAAAAAGACGATTAGCACAGTTTCGTAGAGCAGAAAGAGCTCTATCGAACGAATATTATACACTTTGCGAAACAGCAAAAAGTCGTTGTAAAATAAAAGGAAATATAAAAACGCTACGAACGCTACGAAGCCTCAAAAGTAATAAAAAATTAAATTACTCAAAAAGACGATTAGCACAGTTTCGTAGAGCAGAAAGAGCTCTATCGAATGAATATTATACACTTTGCGAAACAGCAAAAGGTCGTTGTAAAAGAAAAGAAAATATAAAAACGCTACGAACTTATTCGCCAACCTAACAATATGGCGTTATTACTCCTGAAATCTCCCCGCGTCTTCGCTGCGCTCTCTTTTATCCAAAATCCCAATATCCAAATCCTCTCTTTTATCCCAATCTCTAGTGTCCGTTGCAAACGCACAAAATCGCTCGTCCTGCTGTCGCAGATCGCGGAGCACCGGAGGCGACGAAAACGAACGGGGAAACGAAGAAAACGGCCGCGCCGAAGTGCGAAACGCTCTCGCGTCGGTCGAGAAAGCGGAGGAGCAAAGACCGGCGGCGAGTTGTCGCGCGGTTTCAAGCAGAAAGTTTATCGGAAAGCGGCGATGGAAAAAATCCGGTCGGCCGGCGCAGCCCCGCGGATTTGCATAACGGGCCAATTTCGGGCTGGTATCGCCGAAAGATAAACAAAATTCGAGAAAACGGTTGCGACGCAGAAGGGCGGCCGGGGTAACGAGCCGAGAAAATGGTGATTCGACGAGAGCCTGGCGGCTTTCGCCGCGGCGAAATCGCTCGTGGCGAACGCCACTATTTTTAGACGAGAAAACCGAAGCGGAATATTATAGGGCAGATATAGGCCGACAAATGCGCATGCAAATAGATCGTTATGCCGAGCACCCCCGCCCCTTGGCCGCCACCGTGCCCTCCCTCCCCCCCCGGCCCCCACCCCGGCACCTGCAGCTCCCGTTATCGGCGGCCGGCCGATTAGCCTCGTTTTTCTAGCTATTTCGTGAAATTCCGCGACGGCGTGTACTTGAAATCGTACACGAGATCACCGGCGAGCGGGGTTTCGTGACACGAATTTTTCTCGAATCACGCCGCTCGAGGGGGAAAACGGCGGAATGAAGGGGGGACCGACGGAATCGGGGAGGGAGGGACGAGAGGCGGCAGGGAACGGCCGGGAGGGGCAGGAGGGAAAGATCGCGTCGAAACGAGCGCGTTTGACTAGCCGAGAAATCAAGACGATCCGTTATAAAGCGGTTTAGTAGAGGCGTGGGAAGCTCGTGTGTTCTTCCGGCTGGTGTCGACGAAGCCTCAAGAAACAACGGGGCCCCGGATTCTCACGATTGCGATGTATCACGACGTGTTAGCCGATGTCGCCACGCAGTTACGGCGCCGCTGCCGTTGCCGTTGCCGTCGCCGTCGTCGCCGCGCGAGCCGTAAAAACCGTCTTGGAAGTGCCGTGAAAAACGCGCGCGGCTTCTTCCCTGCATTTCTCCCCCTGGCAGGTTTCTTTTCACCGGTTTCGCCGCTGGATTTGCCGCGCACCTAATTTACTAGTTTCAATGGAAATGTTTTTGCCCGCGCGAGAAGCGCGCGTCTCTAATTAACAGATTGCTGCTTTCCGCGGCCGCCGCCATTAACGGCCGAGCACCGATACAACGCGCGGCACCTAATTGCTATATTTACGAGAGTCCGCTGCTTTCTCCGCGCGACCCGACCGAATATTTTCTGCAATTAGCCGCGGCGTAATTAAGGGAAGCAGGTAGGCTGGGAGAGTCTGATGCGAGCCGAAAATACTCTCGCGCCGCGTTTCTTCCTCGTCCCGAACGTCCGCGGACAGAATTTTCCTACGGCGTTTCGTTTCACCGATGTTTCGTTCAAGTGCGTATTAACGCTATGCCGTTCGCAGATCTTAGATACGATTCTTCGTTCGACGCCGGCATGATAGCTTGGAAATTTTAGATTTAAAAAAAGAATTTCGAAGACGGCGGTAACATAAATTCCTAAAATTAAGATAAGTCATCCGAGAATTTTCGTACTGAATTCTTAGTTAAATAAAAGCACAATGCTTATTGTTAGTTTGCTGCCTTTTAACACCCAAGAAATATAGTCCAAATGTTATTTCAGTTTTTTAAAATGGCACCAAAGTGGTACCATCGGTATAAAACAGATAGTTTTTACATGGCACCAGCTTGGTGCCACCGGACGGCATAATGTTAATTGATTCCGCACGTTCTCCGGTGCATTGTGGGCTCGCGATTTTGAACGCCGGATCAGCGATTATTTGATTATTTGATTTTGTAGATTGTGCTGGATTCGGTTCGAAGACTATTGCGTTCGAGCAGGAGGAGGATTTTGGGTCAAAGGTCGTTCGAGAAGGAGGAGGAAGATTTTGGTTCAAAGAACGTCGACTAATCGAAAAAAGTTACTTCGAATAATCTGAGAAACTCCCCCATTTCCGGATTACGAGACATTTTTAGGACACCCTGTATATAGTAAATTCTCGCAAATTTTTTCTCAGCTTTTAAACATGAATTGGACAATTTTGGGAGAGGAGGTACGATTATTCCAGCCTCGCACCTCGTTTTTTTATAGTTATTAACATTTATTATAGTTATTAATCGATTGCTATGAAATCGCAACGCTCGAACAATCGCATCTCCTCTTCCCAAATTGTCCATTTTTGTGCACGATCTGAGCGTCAGTTAGGGAGACATTACTGTACATGGTAAAGTTGCATAACTAAAGATCAGAACAAATCGTTCACTAGTGCCACTGTTCATGTCTTCGACGCATAATCATCGTTCTCCGATGATAACGGTCTTCGCGATCGAAGAAACGCTCGTCCGCGAATGCTTCAAAAAACGACATCGTATCTCTCCGATATCTGTTTCATAGGTCGAAACGAACGGCAGTCGCCCGGAGACGAATCTGATCGATGAAACTCGTGTTCAAGAAGCGGTCCCATATGTAATTTATCAATTTCCACCGATCAGCTTTAACCCATTGCACTCCAAGCTATTCTAACTGTAAATATAAAATCATTTTTCTAACTTATAGTATTTCTATTTTATATGACAAAATGCATTTTATGCGTACGAAATTGACTCTTGGGACTCGCGCAACAATTACACTCTTAATAATTTTTTAAATCTAAACTTTGTTAATATCAAAACTACCTTAAAAGGTGATACAACAAATTTCAGCGGTGCCTCGCAGTCACCGCTCGAGTGCAAAGTGTTAAAAAAAAGGCTCGAACGTTGACCGACAGCGGCGCAGCGTTGCGAAATCGGCGGCACGTTCGAGCGACTATTGACTCTCGAACGATCTCTTAATCCTTCCGTGGATTATCGCGATGGCATCTCCATTCCGAGACCCGTTACCCGTGTAACACCGCTGTTTCTTGTTCGGCGTACGAGCCCGGTCGTTTCTAGATCGTTTTGTAGTAAAACGTTACAGCTCGCGACGAGCCGCTCCGCACCGCGCCGCGCCGCGCCGCGAGTTGATGGCCTATAACGAGCTCGAAACCGTGCGAAGGATCCCGCGTCGTAGCCGGCGAGATCTTTCCTCTGTATCATGTTTCCGTTTAAATGAAACTCAATATATTTTCTTCGTCGCGCACTCAGAAGCGAATCGGTAATCGATACAACGTCGTATACGTCGGCGGCGGCGAACGATAACTTCGCCGGCAACGAGAGCTTCTCGATTCGGCGACGCGCGAGCATTTTGTCAACGATTCACCCGTTACATTCGATTTCCGTGCCGGGATGCATTTACGCTTTTTTAGCATTTTCCTTTCCTCGGCGCGTCGCTGAATTAGCTCCCTTAGCTTCCTCTAATACCACGAAAGAAGAGATTGTCTCGGAAGAGACGGCTTCGCGTTCCAAGCGCTTCTCATTGGTCCTTTTATCGAGGCATCGGCCGACCGCGACAGGGTTAACACGTTGAACGCCGAGCGTGAATCGGTCGAGCTTCTTTCGGCGCCGCGGAGCAAACAAGAAATTTACGAAAGACACGACGTGACACCTTTCGAAGGCAATTCGAAGATCACGTGCAACGATTCGAAGGCAATTCGGGGGCCACATGCCAAGATTCGAAGGAAGTTCGAAGACCACATGCCAAGATTCAAAGGCAATTCAAAGGCCACGTGACACGATTCAAAGGCAATTAGATTCGATTGATTTAAAAGCAATACGGGGGCCGCGTGTCAAGATTCAAAGGCAATTCGAAGACCACATGCCCAGATTTAAAGGCAATTCGAAGACCACATGCCAAGATTCAAAGGCAATTCGAAGGCTACGCGACACCATTCAAAGGCAATTCGAAGGCTACGCGACACCATTCAAAGGCAATTCGAAGGCCACGCGACACGATTCGAACGCAATTTGATGGCACATGACACGATTCGAAGGCAATTCGATTCGATTGATTCAAAGGCAATTCGGGGGCCACATGTTAAGATTCGAAGGCAATTCGAAGGCCACGCGACACAATTCAAAGGCAATTCGAAGGCTACGCGACACCATTCAAAGGCAATTCGAAGGCCACGCGACACGATTCGAAGGCAATTTGATGGCCACATGACACGATTCGAAGGCAATTCGATTCGATTGATTCAAAGGCAATTCGGGGGCCACATGTTAAGATTCGAAGGCAATTCGAAGGCCACGCGACACAATTCAAAGGCAATTCGAAGACCATGCGACACGATTCGAAGGCAATTCGAAGGCCACATGATACGATTCGAAGGCAATTCGATTCGATTGATTCAAAAGCAATTCGGGGGCCGCATGCCAATATTCAAAGGCAATTCGAAGACCACATGCCAAGATTTAAAAGCAATTCGGGGGCCGCATGCCAAGATTCAAAGGCAATTCAAAGGCCACGTGACACGATTCGAAGGCAATTCGGTGCCCACATGCCACGATTCAACGGAGACCAATTAGTACCAATTCGTTGCCCCGATTCGAAGAAGAAAGCGGCAAAGGGTTAACGAAGTAACAAGCAGAGCTAGAATTGTAATTAGCATCGAGCTGTCGTTCGATCGATTTTCAAAGGATCGTGCAAGGCACGAGGGCTCGTCTCAGCTGCGGAAGGTCTTCGGCTCCGCAGTTTCGGCGGCGATCGCAAAGGCAGCGTCGCGGCAGTAGCCAGCAGCATCCTCGTCCCATAAGGGTTTCAGGGCAGGCCAGGCCAGGATTCAGCTTTTGCGAGTGTGCGTGCGAGAGAATCCTGCCCCCGGGACGTGACTCGTAATTCTAGAGTATTATGCGGTAGCTCGATGGTGCTTTCCAGCTCGACTTACGTTTTTTGAAATCGCTACCGAGGAGGCAGCCGCTCCCCCTTTTCTTCCTCGGATCGGCCCCGATCCCGGTCCCTTTCCCGATCGGGAACATCATCACCCTCCTCCCCCTCCCCATCCCCTTCACCCGGACCATGAGAGTCTTCGATCGCCGGCGATGACTCGAGCGATCTGTCTCGCGGCGAACTTGATATTCCCCGCGGGGAATACGCGCTAAACGCGCGGCGCGCGGTCTTCTCGCGACTTCGAAGCGAACGGTTCCCCGCGGGTTCGGTTTCAAAGCTGCTCAACCCTTTTGGTGCCGAGTGAAAGTATCGCAGCTGTGCATTGTCCAAAACAAAAAGAAAAGAAACGAAAACGAAAACCGAATTTGTCGACGTTCTTTTGCTGCGAGGAAGAACGTTACTACAGCAATGTCTCTCTAATTGGGAAGAGGAGATACGATTATCTGAGCCTCGCGGTTTATTTTTATAGTTATAAATTGTTCACAATTATAAAAACGAGCCGCGAGGCTCGGATAATCGTATCTTCTCTTCCAAAATTATCCATTTTAGTGGACAATCCGAGCGTCGGTAAGGGAGACATTACTGTACTCGTTGGGTTTAGGTTAATTGCCGCGAGTGTAGATTAATTATCGAAAGAATTCTGTTCTTCACGCGTATTGACACGTTCGACGTGTTAATCGAATTACCTTTGAATTTTGGCATGTGGCCCCCGATTTGCTTTTGAATCAATCGAATCGAATTGCCATCGAATCGTATCGTGTGGCCTTCGAATTGCCTTCGAATCGTGTCGCGTGGTCTTCGAATTGCCTTTGAATTGTGTCGCGTGGCCTTCGAATTGCCTTCTAATCGTAACATGTGGCCCCCGAATTGCCTTTGAATCAATCGAATCGAATTGCCTTCGAATCGTGTCACGTGGCCTTCGAATTGTCTTTGAATCTTGGCATGTGGTCTTCGAATTGCCTTTAAATCTTGGCATGTGGTCTTCGAATTGCCTTTGAATATTGGCATGCGGCCGCCGAATTGCTTTTGAATCAATCAAATCAAATTGCCTTCGAATCGTATCATGTGGCCTTCAAATTGCCTTCGAATCGTGTCGCGTGGTCTTCGAATTGCCTTTGAATTGTGTCGCGTGGCCTTCGAATTGCCTTCTAATCGTAACATGTGGCCCCCGAATTGCCTTTGAATCAATCGAATCGAATTGCCTTCGAATCGTGTCACGTGGCCTTCGAATTGTCTTTGAATCTTGGCATGTGGTCTTCGAATTGCCTTTAAATCTTGGCATGTGGTCTTCGAATTGCCTTTGAATATTGGCATGCGGCCGCCGAATTGCTTTTGAATCAATCAAATCAAATTGCCTTCGAATCGTATCATGTGGCCTTCAAATTGCCTTCGAATCGTGTCGCGTGGTCTTCGAATTGTCTTTGAATTGTGTCGCGTGGCCTTCGAATTGCCTTCGAATCTTAACATGTGGCCCCCGAATTGCCTTTGAATCAATCGAATCGAATTGCCTTCGAATCGTGTCATGTGGCCATCAAATTGCGTTCGAATCGTGTCGCGTAGCCTTCGAATTGCCTTTGAATGGTGTCGCGTAGCCTTCGAATTGCCTTTGAATCTTGGCATGTGGCCCCAGAATTGCGTTTGAATCGTGTCGCGTAGCCTTCGAATTGCCTTTGAATTTTGGCATGTGGCCCCCGAATAGCTTTTGAATCAATCGAATCGAATTGCCATCGAATCGTGTCACGTGGTCTTCGATTTACCTTCGAATCGTATCATGTGGCCTCCGAATTGCCTTCGAATCGTGTCGCGTGGCCCCTGAATTGCCCTCGAATCGCTTCACGTGTTCCCCGAATTGCCTTCGAATCGTGGCACAAGAAATTAAAAATAAAAAAGTTAAGTAATCGTTTTTTATTCCAACATTACTATGTATTCTCATATTAATGCACACCGGCATGCTAGCTTCTGCCTTTTTCGCCGGCCGCCTCGAATTTCTATAAAAATCGAGCCACGACGAGGCCCGAAGAATCGCGATTCTCGGATCCGCCGGTTTCGTTTCCGACCTCCGAACATTTCTGGGAGAGAAATTACTGCGTCCCGAATCCGATGGAACGAAGATGCCCCTTCTCCCTCGCTGGGAACGTTCGCGAATCGATCCTCGAAGCTGCCGGTGTCCAGCAGCATCATCGCTGCTTACGCAGTCGACCAAATTTCATTAACCGCGAGGAACGAGATCGACAGTGGGGTTAAGGCCGGGATTCTCGCTAATTGCAGTGCTACGGTTTCACCGACTGATAAATCCGGTGCGATCGCGCAAATCCGGCCGGTACGCGGAGATCTACGCGTGTCCGATGACCGATAAATCCCTGCAGGAATTACATAAACGAGCGGGGCCCGTCTTCGCGGCGGAGTTTCGTCGAGGCAGCCGGCCGGCAGGATCGAGGAGCCGATTACTGTGCCCCGTTGGCAGACTTTTCGGGACTTTTCGCTGCTGAACGCAACTCGAATGGCGTCTGAACGCAATCGAGCGCTATTTTAATTGATTTCTTAAGCAGTGGAATTTATTTTTTATTTTCTATGCTGGGACGAACGATCGACGAGCAATTCCAAACAGTCGGAAAATGAAGATGTTTGGATAAAGGACAGGACCATGAATTTAGAAGCTTTCGAAGGCAATTCTAGAGTACAAATTTTATCAGATGTCTAAAGGTCTTAAATTAAACCTACGGGAAATAATATGCGGTCATTTAAGCGTCAAGTGAGAAGTTGATTATCTTTATTAAGAAAATTAATAATTATATATTACAATTAAAATATGTATATAATTTTTATATTATATTATATTATATTATAATTTATATATATATATATATATATATATATATATATATATAATAAATTAATCATCATATTAAGAAAAATTTCAAAGTTTCTCCAGTCAATGGAAATGTTCCCGTGACGCAAGCATCGAATCTCTTTCGAATATTAACGCTTCCACGTTCGCGCGCCAGTAACCTCAAAAATTTCATAAAATTAAAATTGCAAATCTTAATGAAATTGAGCAGTCATATTTAATTAATCGTGGAAGATTACCCCGATCGGTCATCGATCGACAGAATTTAAAACGAGAAGATCTGACCCATTCGGTTGGCTAACTGCTAAGCGAAAGACAAAAAAGAAAGCTTCCGTATCCAGTTACAGTTATCGAATTTCGCGAATTCCGTGTAAAAAGGTCGAAACGATTTTTCTGGTATTTCAAGCACGTAATACTTCCGCCATTCGCACGTTCAATTCTAACGAATAAACGGTCAATTGAACGCGAAGGAAAAACGCTTGATACGTGCTATACGAACGATACAAAGTCAATTATGTAGGAGCATAGGCAAAAAGCACGGTAATCGGCTACCCCACGGTAAACCGGCTACCTTCAGCGGCCGGCTACCCTATCTCCCGGCTTCCGGGGCGCGAAAAAGCTAAATGACCGAAAGCGATGGGTGCTCTCGCGGCTCGCTAAGCGATTCGCTGCCGACCACTGCTGCACGGCCGTCGCGGCCGCGTCCGTAATTAGCCGATAAGTAGGGACGGAACTGGCGAGTAGCGCGAACGAGTCCTAATGGCTTCTAAATAACCGAGTCGTCCGCGCGTTCGCGTCAGAAAAACCGGCGAGCGTATCGCTTATCGCGGCTCCGAGCGGGTAATTTAGCGCCGACCGGGTTCGATCGATCCACGGGAAACGCGTTCCCCGGTGGAAAATCAGCATAAGCCGCTCTCTCTCTCTCTCTCTCTCGCTCTCTCGCTCTCTGACTCTCGCGCTCTCTGTCTCTCGCATGCTCTCTCTTGCGCGCTCTCTCTCGCTCTCTGACTCTCGCGCGCTCTCTCTCGCGCTCTCTGTCTCTCACGTGCTCTCTCTCTCTCTCTCTCTCTCTCTCTCTCTCTCTCTCTTTCTGACTCTCGCACTCTGTCTCTAGCTCTCTGACTCTCGCGTGCTCTCTCTTGCGCGCTCTCTCTCTCTCTTTCTGACCCTCGCGCTCTGTCTCTCGCTCTCTGACTCTCGCGCTCTCTCTCTCTCTCGCTCTCTATCTCTCGCGCTCTCTGTCTCTCTCGCTCTCTTTCGCTCTCGCGCTCTCGCGCTATCTCTTGCTCTCTTTCGCTCTCTAACGCTCTCTCCCGCTCTTCTCTCTCGCTCTCTCTCGCCACGCGTCTCGAGAGCGAGCCTCGCCGGATCGTTTAAATCGCCGCCTCGCTACGCCTCGCATCGTCCAGCCTCGGCTCGAGCCGGTCAGTCATTACCTGTCCGCGTTTGCATCGGTTTTCTCCACTCGTGTTCTTTGTTTACACGGATCTCGTTACCCGAGTGATTTGCCAATCAGCGGGGCTTCTATTACCCGCTTAATTGCTCGTTGACCTCTCCTACGTCCCAGCGCCGATCGATCCGGCCCGATCGGTATCGCGAGAGGGACCCAATTCGCCTTCCGGAATCCCATCGCGGTCCCAGAAACTCTTGCGGCGATCGTTATTTACAGTATGATACATTATATTATTTTAATATTATTTATTTCAATTTTTAATTTAGACTAATTTCTATTTTGATCGCACTGTTTTATTTTTAATTTTTGATTTATTCTAATTTTCATTTCGATCGCTATTTATCTTAATTTTTAATTTATTATTAATGGAATAAAAATAGGAAGTAACGAATATATTATTATTAACACGATGAACAATTTTAATAGTAATATGAATTCTGTTTAGAAAATATGTGTGTTCACAAGGAATATCAAACAACAACAGCAAAAGAATAGCGTTGCCTCGTAATAAATTAATAGGTGCTGATTGCAAATTTTCAGTTCTCTCCATTAATTATTATTTATTTTAATATTATATTGTTCTAATATTTTATTAAACTACTTCAACGCATTAAATGTTTAAACGATAAAGAATTCAGATATCGCGGATGCGGATAATCGAGGTGCCATTTTACGTATTTCGATGCGAGAAGATCTGCCGATACTGTGGCAGCATTTAAAGAATCAACAATTTCAAGGATACAGAGATCGATCTCTGCGCAGCTACAGCATCGTGTAATTAGTGCGGACAATTTTAATTCTGCACAAAAATACGAAACATGTTAAATATACACTGCTCGACAAAATGATAGCAGAGAAACGTGTTGCATAAAAATTGGCCTACTTTGACCGACGATAACTCCGCGAAAAATCATCGTAGGAGGATGAATTCTATCTTAAATTGAAGCTTGGAACTTCTACTTTAAGATAGTATCACGCGAATCGACAGAACGTGCAAAATCCAATCGACAACCTGCCTCTAATGCACGTCGGATGACGCCAACGTCGGTGGGACATGCCGAAAATGCGAGGGTTACTTTGAAAGGCTGTAACTTTGCGGAAAAAAATCGCAATCGAGTTTCTCTTTTTTTAAATTAAAGAGAAAAGATTGAACTTAATTTCGTTGGAAACGGCATCTGCGAAAAAAATTTGACGAAGTCCGTGCATTTCGTCAAACTTGGCAACTTTCAATACGACAAACATGACCTCGCAGTTGAAGAGAGTGCGTCAGTGCGTCGCACACAGTTGCGACAATGCGTCAAGTATAAAATCGGGAAACAGTGTTTTAAAGTAGAGGGTTCAAACTATAATTTAAAAAAAGAGTCATCGCGCTGCGATGATTTGTCGCGGAGTTATCGTCGGTCAAAGTTGCCGAACTTTTACCCAGACTTTCTCTATGCTACGATTTCGTCGAGCAATGCTCAGTAAATTCCCCTAATCGTTCTTCAGCATGCGTACAAAAATGGACCATTTTAGACGATTATTCGAGGCTAATCTTCATAGTCGTTGACTATACAATATAATCGGCGACTGTAAGAATCGAGCCCCGAGGCTCGAACGATCGTGTCCCCTCTCCCGAAATTGTCCACTTTTGCTCACAAGCTGCGAGACAATCGGGGAGAATTTGCCGCATCAAGGCAGGATCCGTCGCAGCGAAGCGGATAACGAGCCCAAATTTCATTTCGCAGCGACCGTTTCGAGCAACCGAACGAATCGAATTCCAAGAGTTTCGCGAGCACCGTCGCGGCAGCGCGCGCTGGAAACTCGGCGGGAAACTCGGCGAGAAATTAACGACACGCGTCGGGTTTAACGGCCTCGGCCCGGCGAAAACGCCTTTTTCCCGTCCCGTGGGCGGCGCCGGTCGCCGCGACGGGAAAAGGGACGCGAAATCCGTCGCCGTGGCGCCCGAGGTGTGGCCAAGGCGCCTCTCCGCGAAAAGGCGCCGAGTCACGGCGCGGTTGCAGGCGCGGTTGCAGCGTGGCCGCGGCGCGGTTGCAGGCGCGGCGGCGACGGCCGAGCAACAAAAGTTTAAGCGGGCACTTAAGAAGCCGACCGACAGAAGCGTCACTAATTTTCCCCGGTTTTTGTGGCCTCTTAGCCATCGCCGCGCCGCGCAGCCACCCCGCTCCCGTTCCGCCGAACCGGCGATAATCATGGCACGCGTATACCTTTACTTCTCGCCAGACTCCAATTAACCCTTTAACACATTGCCGGCCTGGCCGTTCAACCGTCCGTTCGGCCGATCGACCGTTCCTCCGACTCTGATCCGCGAGACAGCCAGGCCGACCATTCCTTCTCGCGAATTTCTTTCGAATTTTTTTCGCCTCTCCTTTTTCGATTTTTCGATTTTTCGACTTTTCGATTTTTCGATTTTTCGATCTTTTCTTTATGATTTTTTTTTCCTTTTAATCGAAAGTGTTTGGGTCGAGATTTAATTTGTGAGAGAATCTTTCTTCGACTGATCGTCGGCTTTCACCAATCTTGAAGTAGCTGGAACGAGCCGAATAATTTGTCCTTTTTTTCTTTTTTTTTAAATAAGAATTCGGAGAGCAGCGATTTTTAGAGAAATTCGCCGAGACGTCGTTAACCCATTTGCATCGGCTGCACAATGATTTATCTTTATTTTCTTTTTCCCACGACTCCGTTGACCAGCACTCTTTCGTCCTTAATTTCTCGTTTCCTTCTTACTCATGCTCTTTCCATTTAGCCTAATCTTATTTCTTTCTTTCTGCTGTTTCGACGATTTAGTGCCGTGTTATTCTCTGTTATTTTCTCTCTATTCTTTCACTTTATTCGGCTATCTTGATCGCTTATTTTATCTTCTGTTGTATCTTTTTGTTGTATCACTTATATTATTTCTGTTTTTTAGTTTTTATATGCTACTTCTGTGACATATTGTCATCTTATTCTAATGCTGAGATTTTTTACCGTTGAATCAATAAATATTATTATTACTATTATTATTAGAAATGTTATTATTATGATTATTACTGCTATTATTAGTAATGTTATTACTATTATTAATACTATTATTATTATTATTATTACTACTATTATTAATAATGTTATTGTTATTATCAGTACTATTATTATTATTAATGTTATTTTTACAATTACTATTGCTATTATTATTAATGTTATTATTATTATCAGTACTATTATTATTATTAATATTATTATTAATGGGTACTTATTAATATTATTATTAATGGGTACTAATATCGGCTATTATTATTATTATTAATGGGTTAATGTTATTTTTATGATTACTATTATTATTATTATTATTACTATTATTAGTAATGTTATTATTATTAGTACTATTACTATTAGTACAATTACTATTAGCAGACGTATACTCCTTGCCTCACAGAATTCAAACAACTCCATCGAGAGCAATTGAAAAGCGTTCCGCAAAAAAAACAATAACAAAAACCGATCGGTCCGACAGTCGCAAAACAATAATAAGATCTATTTCAATAATTCCGATCATTCGATTTGATAATTCCCTTTCAATCTTCCCTAAAACCACGATAATCGCCTCGCAATAATTTAATCTAGCAAATACAGCCAACGAATGCTAGACACGTTAAAAAAAGAACGAAGCTCCGACGAAGCAGCGACCGGTGGTTCAGGGTCGATCACGACCCGGGTCCTGGGAGCCAGGGTTAATACAGACCGCGTGTCGGGCAGAAAAAGCGAGAACAAGCCGGCCCCGAGACAAAGAAACGCCCGAATCATGGTCCGACGCACGCCCCCCGGGTGAATGAAAACGGGCCGGACTTTGTAAACGGGCTCCGGGAGCTCTCGCGATAAGAAGCCGCCGAAGAAGCTGATCGATCGTGGCCGGCTCGACACCTTTGGTTACTTTGTGCATGTCAATCGGGGGATGCTGGGATGCTCGTCAGGCCGCGCGGCTCGCCGCACCGCGCCGCGCCGCGCCGGGACGATCCAGAGTGTGTTAGGAGAGTTCTTCCGTGACGGCGCGTATCGAATCCGTAAATGGAAATCGCGGCGGCCAACAAAGGCGCTGTTTACGTGGTTAAACGCAAGGATCACCGGTGTGTACGGCGAACGGTTCGCGGCTGCATCTCGACAGTCATGTATGTACTCCTCTCGCTCCGGAACCGCCGCGCCGCGCCGCGCCGAGACGAGACGAGACGAGCCGCGCCGGTAATCGCCGACAGCGTGAACGATCCCCGAAAAAAAGCCGGCTTTTTGCCCCCCGAAGAACCGGCCAGGATTACTTTACGATCGGCGAATCATTCGCGACTTTCGTCCGCCAATTAGTCTCGGGACACGGTGCCGTATTCGCCCGATTGTCGCGGATTGCTCCACTCCGGTAACGCGCGTAAGTGAAAAATGCTACAGCGAACGCAAAATGGTGGCTTTTTTTCCCCCCCGAAAAAGTTTGCCACGATTGTTCACGGAACTTCGTGCGATCTTTTAACACTTAGCTAATCAAATGGGGAAATTTTTCCGTTTTTTAATTGAGTCGATCGATGACCGAATGGATGATTAACACTAGATCTACCAAGCAGTGATACTAACTGGTGAGTACTGCTTCGCAAAAGTGAGAAGACCGAATTTATTTGGAATTTGTAAAGTTTTTTAGAGATCTTAACACTTAGCTAATCAAATGGGGAAATCTTCCCGTTTTTAATTGATTTTCGATCGATGACCGAATGGATGATTAACACTAGACTTACCAAGCAGTGATACTAACTGGTGAGTACTGCTTCGCAAAAGCGAGAAGACCGAATTTATTTAGGATTTGTAAAGTTTTTTAGAAATCTTAACACTTAACTAATTAAATGGGGAAATCTCCCCGTTTTTTAATTGAGTCGATCGATGACCGAATGGATGATTAATACTAAACCTACCAAGCAGTGATACTAACTGGTGAGTACTGCTTCGCAAAAGTGAGAAGACCGAATTTATTTAGAATTTGTAAAGTTTTTTAGAGATCTTAACACTTAGCTAATCAAATGGGGAAATCTCCCCGTTTTTTAATTGAGTCGATCGATGATCGAATGGATGATTAACACTAGACCTACCAAGCAGTGATACTAACTGGCGTGTACCGCTTCACAAAAGTGAGAAGACCGAATTTATTTAGAATTTGTGAAGTTTTTATTGTAAAACTTGCTTCGATAATATGACTTATTCAAGCGTTTTCCACGAAAGAGTCACGGAACTTTGCAGAATTGCGAAATAAGAAAGCGGTCTCTGTTAAGGGAAAATTAAAAATAATTGCTTAATTTTATTAAGATTTGCAAGAAGTACGAATGCTGAAGAAGTAACTGATGCCATATAAGTTTGCTTCGTAATTTTTGTTTCATTTGAATGAAATATTTCAATTTTATAAAAATTTTTGAGGTTTCCAGCGCGGTCGTGGAAGTGTTAATGAAAATTGGCGCTCTTTTTCGATCGATGAAATGTGTGTGTGTGTGTGTGTGTGTGTGTGTGTGTGTGTGTGTGTGTGTGTGTGTGTGTGTGTGTGTGATAGCGATGTTGATAGTTAAATGTGGATCGTTGTAATTAAATGATTCGACGGCTCAACGATCTTGTTGGAGGAAGCTGTGATTAATCGATGATGTAATTGACAGTGATTGACATTGCGATTGACTTGAGTTACGTTCGCGTATTGTCGTTTTTATACGTATTGCAATGAACTAAATTTTTATGTGAACAGGATATTTGTATAATGTGTAGGTATTTATGATGATAATTCGGATCAAGATTAGTTTAGTAGTTTAGTAGTTTATTTAAGATATATAATATAGGTCAAATTTAAAATTATTATGTATTGTTTTTAATAATTTTTTAATATACGAGAGGATTTGAAAGCGAATTTTGATAATATTCAAAATTAAAATTAAGAGTTGCTCTTTCTCGGTGAATATCTCAGTAACTATGCGCGATATTCGAATATCACAAACGGCATTCGATGCACCGAAATGCACTTTAAAAATATATTCGGAAGACGCACTTTGAAAATTGCATTTTGGCTACTTTCGTTGGAAAACACGGCGCGACGTCGTCGAATATTCTTCAAACCTCGCTAATTTGGAAACCGATGTTGCACGATCACTAGATTGCGGATTTTGTGCATTCACAACGTGCATTGACGAGCATTTACGAAATCGAATAGTTGCAATTTAAGATGGAAGAAAGATTTAAAAAATGTTTAAATGTCAAGGTCTTACTTTTAATCTGTTAAAGCGATGCAAAAAAAATGAGCACACTATTCAGTCTCCTCTTCCTGCAACGGATGCAGTCAACTTCTATTTTATTCATATCTTATTTATATATTATTTATATCTTATTTTCATTCTATTTATATTTCATTTCCCTTTTATTTGTCCCCTGTCGCATCGAGCCCGAGAAACATCCCGAGATTCCCGATTCCGGCATTCGTTCGCGAGAAAACGATCGCACGAAATCCGTCGGCTCCTTCAACGAAGATTAGGCGAAGCTGTACCAGCAGTCGATTACAGGTCGGCCAGCGGCATCCTTTGTGGTCAAAGTTTTAAGGCCCGCCGTTTCTACGAGTCATTCGGCGGCGCCTCGTCCGTCGACGGTCTCTTTCGCCGATCATCGCGCTAGTTAGCCGCCGATATTTAAGAAACCGCCGCCGAGGGATGCTAAAGATCGCCGGCACCTGGATGGATCCGTTTCGCCTGCCCCAACGATACACCCCTTTCTTTGTCCAGGGTGCAGCTAAACCCCGGCCAGTCTAGAGTCAACGTCTAATTGAAAAGAGGCGCGATTCAATTACATTAGGCCGCTTGCATTTTAATCCGCAGACATTGAAATGCCTGCGAACCCCTTGACCCCGTGTCGCGGAGGACGCTCAAAGTCTGCCGCAGTCTTATGGAAAATATAAATTTCAAAAGAATATTCAAGCGGCCCGAACAGAAGCGAGATTGTTTCCGCCGGGCGTCAAGGGTCGAGCAGCTTGCGCTCGCTGGAAGGGAGCGAGTTTCCATGGGGAGGGTTCCGCGAGACGATCTTCTTCCGCGGAGCGGACCCCGCGCGAGACGCTCCCCGGAGAACGTTCTCTCGGCTTCTCGAAGCCGATTTTTGCCGGCGATTAGCGTCGGAACACCCGCGACACGTGACTGCGCGAGTTCGGGCCCGTTTAGCCGGGACAAGCGGCTCGGGCCCCGGCTCGAAGGGGGAGGGGGAATCGTTAATGAGGACCCCAGAGACTAACGATTCGACTGTCAGTTACGAGACCGGTCCGATTAACCCCTTAATGCACAGTTTTTTTGAAAAAGACCGGCCAAAAATGAAACAATTTTTTGAAGAATTTTGATATACTGCGCTTTTGTTCCATGGGAAAAGGCTATATTTTATTCTCGAATAAATAAGTGTTACAGCTTGCAATCCCATGTAAATGATAAATATCGATAAAACGATTTCTTTCCTTTGCTTTCGCATTGTCATTTTCAATTCTCGATTATATTCGAGCGCGAAAAATTGTAGCAGCATGAAATATAACGCTGCTCGAATTGTCTCGAGTGTGCACAGTTTGGCCCTTTTAGCGCGCTCGAATTAACTCGAGCGTACAAGTTAAGGGGTTAATGGACGAGCAGGCTGTACAGTCCGAGAAAGTCTGCCGCGCGCTTCTAATCCGAAATCGCGTCGTCGAGCCGATGGCCTCGCGCTTTTGCTTCGTCGTCGTCGACGTCGCACGGCGGGCTGGATCGAGAAATTCGGTGGCATTCGAAAAGTTTTTGTCAAAGAGTCGCTAAAATCTTCGATCCGACTGTGCGCCGTCGCCGGATATAATTTGCTCGATCGTTCTCTCGAATGTTTACGAACGTCCAGGCACTCGCGGCCGCCGATAAAACCGGCGGAAAGAATTCGCAAACCGATGACATCTCGCCCCGTTGCCCCGTCGCGAGCTGTTGTTTATTATTCCGCCGGATTAGCGGAATTGTATCGCATTGTCCCCCGCGGGAATAAAGAAAGGCGAGCGATTCGCGCGATTCCCGAGGAACCGTGACAAATGCCCGGCAACGCCGAGATCCTACCTTCTGTTCTGGTACCACGTCTTCACTTGGGTGTCCGTCAGGTTCAGTTTCACAGCCAGCTCCATCCTGTCCTGCACGCTC
This sequence comes from Megalopta genalis, assembly GCF_051020955.1. NCBI lineage: Eukaryota > Metazoa > Arthropoda > Insecta > Hymenoptera > Halictidae > Megalopta > Megalopta genalis. Next base: position 33,995,335 of record NC_135013.1, read on the forward strand.
AGATACTTCTGCCGCTCGAAGCTCTTCTCCAGGGTCTGCAGCTGAGTATCCGTGAAGGCCGTCCGCGCCTTTCGCTGTTTCTTGCTCTGCGCCGAGCTCAGCGTGCTCGACGACGAGCTCTTCGGCTCGTCCTCTTTGCCACCTGCGAACAGAATCGGCTCGGATCACTGGGGGGCTCGCCGGAGAAAATACGCCGGGCATGCGGACAAAACGCGCGTGCCGCGTTCCGAACGTATACGGTAATGTCTCTCTAATTGACACTCGGATTGTGCACAGAAATGGGAAAATTTGGGAAAAGGAGATACGATTATTCGAGCCTTGTAGATCGTTTTTTATAGTGGTTGACGATTCGTAACTACAGGGTGTCCCAAAAATGTCTCGCAATCCGAAAGTGGCGGATTCCACAGGTCATTTGAAGCAACTTTTTCCTTTACAAAAATGTTCTCCGAGGCACCGTTAACGAGTTATTAACTAAAAACAATGACCAATGAGAAGCGAGCTCGGCTGGCGCGAGGCGACCGAGCCAGTGAGCGGAACTGGGCTTCGTGCGCTGGTTGGCTGGACCGCCTCGCGTCAGACGTACTCGATTCTTATTGGCGCACTGTTTTTCGTTAATAACTCCTTATCGGTGCCTCGGAGAACATTTTTGTAAAGGAAAAAACTGCTTCAAATGACCCGAGGAACCCACTATTTCCGGATTAAGAGACATTTTTGGGACAACCTGTATAATAAACGAACCGCAAGGCTCGAATAATCGTATCTTCTCATTCTAAATTGTGGACAATCTGAGCGTCAATTGGAGAGACATTATTGTACAGTAATGTCTCCGTAATTGACGCTAAGATCGTGCGCAAAAATTGACAATTTGGGATAAGGAGATACCATTATTCGAGCCTTGTAGCTCGCTTTTTATAGTGGTTGACGATTCGTAACTATAATAAACGAACCGCAAGGCTCGAGTAATCGCATCTCCTCTTCCCAAATTGTCCATTTTTGTGCGCAATCTGAGCGTCAATTAGAGAGATATTACTGTATCACGGTCACGATCGCGACGACGTCTTAGAGACGTTCGTTTTACGCCCTTTCCAAGCCCGAACGTCTTTCGACCAAAAATTGACGTCTTGTCTCGGACGTTCGAACGATATCCGGCTTATCTGTAGAAACAACGTCTTCGAAACGTCTTCGAAACGTCTTCTAAATTGTCTTGGCGAACGTCATTACTTGTCTTGGCGAACATTACTTTACTTTCTCGTTCGAGCGAGCCGAACGGCTGCGACAGGCCTTCGAAACAGAGCGAAATATTTATGGGCTCGATTGTAATCGCTCGTTCGTACCCGGATGCGGCAATTATTATGCGGTCGGCGAGATGTCGAAGCTTAAATTGACACGTCAACGCGTTAATGACGGACGGCTGAAGACGGCCATTTTCTTGACTCCTCCCGACGTGCTGGATGAGTAGAAATAGCTTCTAAAAATGCTCGACTGCTCGGGCATGCGCAATTCGAAACGGAATTGCAACGAAATTCGATCGTAAAATTCATCCGTGTAATTTGATCCGAGTGAAATTCATTGCGAACTTAATTATATAGTATAGTAATAATATTATATAATATATATATTATAGTAATAATAATTTTTATACTTTATATAGTATAATACCTTTTTTATAAAACGTTTCTGACGCGCCCGAACCTGTTACAATTACAAATAATTTCTCCCTCTGGTTTTCACAGTTCCCAGTTACAGATATCAACAACTACAAAAAGCAACACACAAATCTCGAACAAAATCGCATCTCCCCCAAAATGGTCCATTTTCGTGCGCAATCTGATCGCGAATCGGAGAAAAATGACTGCGCTTCCAGCCGCCGTTTTTCATTTATCTGGAAACGCGACGCCGCCGGACAGCGATCCGTCGTGCCCGGCGAAAGTATGAGAATAAAATCGCACGGAGCCGAGATACAAAACCACGACGAAGAGGGTAGGGGAGGAGGGGTTAATAAGTCAGCACGGGATCCACCCGTGGCGGCGTGGGTCAACGAAAATCGCCGCAACAACGGTAAACACAGGGATCCTCGGACAAGTTCGAGGGGGTGGCCGGAGGGAGGGAGAGAGAGAGCCGGGTACGGAGAGACTCGTTCGATAGAAGAAGAAGAGAGAGAGAGAGAGAGAGAGAGAGAGAGGCTTTATTGCTTGGCCCGTAGGGGAAGTAATCGATGCTACGTTTTTGCTGGTCCCCGCATGGCGATCGCGGCCGCCTCTCTATCGGCGGAGAGATCCTTTTGTTCTCAGCCGGAGTCCGCGCAGCCGTGAGCCGATTGGCTGGTATCGCGGATTGGACCACGCAGCCGCGTCGAGACGCCGCAAATTATCCCCCCGTTTCGCCGGCGACCCAACGGAGAGGGTGGGATTCCCCGAGGAAACCGATTACACCCGATACACGCCGGCAAGTTGCGCTTCTCCGCGCTTCCCACTCTCGCACGCACACGCCGAAGCACGCGCGCGCGCGCGCCGGCTATCACGCACACACACGCGCGCACACGTTCTCTCTCTCTCTCCCGCTCCCCGGATCAAATCTGACGCGCGCCAGCCCCCTCGCCCATCGCCCCCCGGTCCCGGTTCATCCCCCGCGAATCTCGTTAACGATGTTCCTTTATTTTTCTTGTATTTTTTTTTTTCGTCGCGTTCCGTGCAGACGCAATTTTCTAGCCGCTCCTATAGCCCGTCACAGGAAAATAACACGCCCCGTCGACGCGAAACCATTTCCAGCGCTGCTGCCGTCATCCTATGGCCGAAGCGACCGAACTGTTCGATCCGGGCTGGTCCTCGGCGACGCTCGACTAAATCGGCCGATCGTTCGACCAATTTGGGGAATCGGAGGGTGGTCTCGTAACACGACTTCGTGCGCGGAGGCTGTGCTTATTATTATGGGCATTATTCGTAAGAACGTCTTACTTGGAGAGACATATTGAGTCAGCAGTTCGATTGTTTGAAATCGTCGTTCGTCTTAACCCATTGCACTACGCTGAAACGCGGAAAAAGCCGTGCCAAACCCGTGCGCCCGAATGGTCGAGGAAGGTGCCGAACGGCGGAGCTCGAGTGTCGAAGATTATTTATAATATTGGATTATAGTATAATAAGATTATAATATAATATTATATATTTATATAATATATTATATATATATATATATAATATATAATATATAATATATATATATATAATATATTTATTATTATATTTATAATATATATAATAAGATTATAATATAATATTATATATTATTTACAATATTAATCTCACTCCCATTTTTATGATATCCGTAAATGTTATATTATAAAATTATTATTATTATTATGTTATTTTTTATTATCCGTGAATGTTAGCAACTGGACAAATTGAATGCAGCGGTCAAGGAAAAGCGTCCAGAATTGGTCGATCGTAAAGGTGTCATTTTTCAGCAGGACAATGCTAGGCCGCACACATCTTTGTCCACTCGGCAAAAATTGATGGATATTGCTTGGGAATTGATGTTACACCCACCATATAGCCCTGATCTCGCGCCATCGGATTACCACTTATTTCGATGCCTGGACAACTCCCTTCGTGGTAAAACTTTTAACAATGCCGACGCTGTAAAATCTCACTTAACTCAGTTTTTGGCCGAAAAGGATCGGACTTTCTACGAGCGTGGAATTTTCAAGTTGTCGGAGAGACGGCGAAAGGTCATCGAACAAAATGGAAAATACATTACAGATTAAACTTCGTTCCAAGTAAAAAAGAATTTTTTATTTCATCGAACAAATCGGCAATTACTTAGTTGCCAACCCAATACTATATATGTTATATATATTATTTATCATATTATTATATTATTTATTTATAATATAACCTTGGCCCAAGATTAAGACTCGCGTCAGACTCGAGATATACACGTTTGGCCTGAAATGTCGATAACGAGTCCGATTCGTGATATCCACGTTCGGCATGAAATTAAACAACGAGTCTGACTCGCGACATACACAAATTTGGACTATAATTTTCATCACGAGTTTCAGACTCGCGAAAATAGTGCACGCCACAATTAACGCGACAAGTCGCGAGCATTCTAATCGACCGAAGAAAATACCATCGAGGTGAAGAAAATAGCGTAGAATATTCTGCAGGAAGTACAGTCGATTCTCCCCGATTTTCCCTCAGCTTGTACACAAAAATGGACAATTTGGACAGTAAAAAAAGAACGGACGATACGATTACTCGAGCCTCGCACCTTGTTTTCATAATTATTGACAATCGACGACTATGCAAACGAGTCGTGAGGCTCTAATAACCGCATCTCCTCCTCCTCCAAGCATCTCCTCCTCCCAAATCGTCCATTTCCGTTCACAAGAATATAGAAGGAACAGGATAAGAATGTACGAAGGAAAATCGTGGAGAATTTACCGTGCTCGAGAGGAATCGCGAACCGTCGAACGAACCCCTAAGATCTCGCCATTTTCCCGCTGGTCCCGTCCTCGTCTCGCGACGAGAGCTCGAAAATGGAGCGATAGTTCCAGGCGGGATTCGAGTCGACGGAGCGTGTCCGTCGATGGAAAATTGGCGGATCCTTGCGAGAGGGCGCGAGGGGGTGCAAAGGGGCGCGAGGGTCCCGCCAGGGGACCGATCAGGGAGCCAAGCCCCGCGGGAGCCGGTCCGCGGGCTTCGGAAAGTATCTAAAGGCCCGTTGTCGCGAGCTCATCGATTGGAACGGTCGTGGGTGGAAGAAAGAAACTCGGGTTTGGCACGGCGGGGTGTCGAGACGCGCGGGGAACGCCGTGCTGGAACACTGGGAGAGCTCGGGGGTGGCAGCGGAGGGGGGCTCGAAGAGAGAGAGAGAGAGAGAGAGAGAGAGAGAGCAAAGTGGATCGAGTTAACTCGAACGAAAGCGTGGCTCTTAGCCTCCGTTTGATCGGCCAGATTCGCTCGAACGGATCCGGGACTGGTCCGCCATGTTGGCAAAGATGGCCGACGATCCCTCAGGAAAGGAACGGGCGGAATTCCATCGCAGACAGCGTCGGCCCTCTTCCTCTCTCTCTCTCTCTCTCTCTGTCTCTCCCGGCCGGAGGTCGGGCCACGAGGGAGAGGGATGGGACGAGCGGTGGAAACGGAGGTTGGAAAACTAAATTTACTATGTGATACACTTAGAGCCCCGGGTCTCAACCGACGCAGTCCTCTTTTTTAGACACTTCCAAGACGTTGGACTGAAACTTTTTCACCCCACCCTCCCCCCTCCCGGCCCAACTCTCCGCCCGCGGAGAGAGTTCGAAGTAACTCGAGAACCATCGCGAAACAGTCGTCGTCCTCCTCTCGTCTCTCCTTCTCTCCCCCGTTCCTTTCCTTTTCCCTGCTTCCTCGGCTGCCGCCGACCACCCCCGCCGCCCCCCTTCCTCTCCGCGCCCCGCGCACCCATCGCTTTTTTCCCGTGGAAAAGTACGTTTTCTAGGTTTCTTCCACCGCTTACTCCCACAGCACGTACCGCCCCGGGGCTTTATCCGTGAGCTCGCGCTCTTTACGAGACCGCTTTGTGTGTTTCACTTTGCCAAAGATGGCGGAGCCGCCACCCTCTCCTCGGAGAAAAACGGACCCGCGGACTTGCCCGCGGCTCGAGGAAACGACGGCTTTCCCGGCCGACAGGGAAAGTCTTCGCCGGACTGCGATCGAACCGCGGGCAAATGATTTGGAAGGTTCGGGCCTACGAGTCTCTCGCGTTCTCTCTCGCTCTCTCTTTCTCTCGCTCTCTCGCTCTCTCGCTCTCTCGCTTTCTCATTCTCTCTTTCTCTCTTTCTCTCGCTCTCTCACGCTCTCTCTCGTTCTCTCTTTCTCTCGCTCTCTCGCGTTCTCTGACTCTCGTGTGCTCTCTCTCGCGCGCTCTCTGTCCCTCGCGCTCTCGGTCTCTCGCGCTCTCTGTCTCGCGCTCTCTGATTCTCGCGCTCTCTCTCTCGCGCTCTCTGTCACCTGCGCTCTCTCTCTCGCGCTCTCTGTCTCCCGCGCTCTCTGTCTCTGGCGCTCTCTGTCTCTCGCGCTCTCTCTCGCTCTCTCTTACTTCTTCCCTCTCTTCCTCTCTCTTTCTCTCTCTTTCTCTCTCTATCTCTCTGTGTTCGGACGTCTTCGCATTCTTAGCTTCCGCGATCTCGTTCCTCGAAGAAGCACGATCGCTCTAATTAACGTGCGATTGATGAAGAATCGCAGCAGAATCCGTGATTTTATACAACGTATCCCAAAAATGTCTCGCAATACAGTAATGTCTCTCTAATTGACGCTCAGATTGTCCCCAAAACTAGACAATTTAGGAAGTGGAGACACGATTACTCGATCCTTGCGGTTCGCTTTTATAGTCCCGAATTGTCAACAACTATAAAAAAACGAGCTTCAGGCCTAGAATAATCGTATCTCCTCTTCCCAAATTGTCCACTTTTGTGCAAAATCCGAGCGTCAATTAGAGAGACATTATTGTACAGCAAATTCTCCCTAATCGACACTCCGATTGTGCTCAGAAATGGGCAATTTGGGAAGGAGAGATTCGATTATCCGAGTCTTGCACACTCTTTTTATTGTTGTCGATAATTGGTAACTATAAAGACGAGCCGCAAGAAGACTCGAACAAACATATCTCTTCCGAAATTTTGCACTTCCCTCTTTGAACGCAATCCGAGCATCGGTGAGGCATTATTATACACGCAGTCACCTAAATCTCCGATCGTTCCACAGCGTTCCGCAGCTCCGTCTCCCCGCCACCTGTTCCCCGACGCGGCATAACGCGTCGGAGTTACGGTTTTTCCGGCGCTTCCGCGCAAACATCGTGCATCATATCGGTCGTCGCGCGACATACGCCCTCCGCGAAACTTTATTCTTCTCGAGTTGGCTGTTCTCGCAGGAGAGAGTCTATCGGCCGCGCTCTCGAAACTTTTCGACTCCGTCGCGCGTCTCTCGCGTGGCGGATCTTTCAGCGGGTTTCCGCGAATCGGCGCTCGCCGAGGACAGATACATTTCCAGCGGGCGTGCGGCGCGGCCGATTCGCTGGAAGGATTATGCGACGAGTTGCGTTACTTTAATTGCGGCCGCGCGGGGGTAATTGTTAGAGTAGACGTCAGAAATACGGCGGCGCACCGGATGCGGCCGCGTGTATGCGCCAATGAAAATTGTCGTGTTTCGCGTGCAGGTGAGAAAGAGAGCGAATTGTATAAATGGCGTGGAGCGAGCGAGGAGGAAGGGGGAACAGAGTGTATGTTTGTGTGTGCGAGAGAGAGAGAGAGAGAGAAATAGAGAACTAGAGAGCAAGAGAGAGAGAGAGAGAGAGAGAGAGAGAGAGGTGAAACGAGGACCTCGCGTGCTGCGAGGCAGCGGCGCGGTACAATGTACGGAACATAAAAGCGAGATTAACAGGATGTTTATCGAGCAATTATTCGCTGCCGCAATTAGTGCCAGCATGGTCGTCCCCGTCACCGACAGGTATCGTCTTCGGCCGGGTTCACGCAAAACGTTCCCTGTTTTACAAGGAAACGCGACACCTGCAGGATGTACAGGCGATTACAGCGGCCGCGTACGCGCTCGCGAAGGACCGATTACGTCCTGGCCAGGAGCAACCACGCGTATTTTTTTTCGAGCGTTCCACTAGAACCGATTAAATCAAATTACAGTCCGAGATGGCCGGCGAGGATAGAGAGAGAGAGAGAGAGAGAGAGAGAGAGAGAGCCAGCAGCTTCGAGCGAGAGAAAGAAAGGGGGACCGAACGAGAGCGACGAAGAGGGGAGTGGGGGGAACGAACCCGACGGAATTTGAATCATTTATACGAGCAGATCGCCGAGAATATCATTCGGAACGGGCTCGCAACAGCTGTAATTAGGAGCAACGAGGGTATGTCAAAACTTATCGGGCCGGATCTACGCGGCTTGCCACTCCACGGACGTGTCCGGAGTCGTCAATTAGGAGTCGTAAACTGCTCGTTCCCAAGCCCCCCGCCCCGGCCCACCCCGCTTCGCTCCGCGCATTTCTCTCTTTTCATTTTCAGTGCGCCGAACGGGGCGATATCAGCGGCGAGCGATCGTCCGTAAGGGAAGGAGCATTATTGTGGCCGCAGAAAACTTGCTAATGATTCGTAGAAAAAGAGAAGATGGAACGCGAGATCGTCGTGCTTCCCGTGTATCTTCGCGCGCGCGCTCGTCTCTTTGAAATTCGGAAGAGAACGCGGAGAGAGAGAGAGAGAGAGAGAGAGAGAGAGAGAGGATCGAGGGGGAGAAAGGAAAAACCGAGACGAAGGCCCGTCGAAACAAAAGAAGGCTTTACGCGGGAAATTAAGAAATAGGAAATCCGACCAGACGGTTCGTGCTCGTTCCCATCGAACGACGCGACGCGCGATCGCAGCCTCCTCCCGCGCGCCGCGCTCTTTTTACTGCAGATTGTTACGTGCGGTTTTACATCTACATTCCGCGAATGTTAACGGCATTGCGCCAGCTTTGCGGGTAAAAACGCACACACCTGCACGGACCAGTTCCGCGGCGCGAGCCTCCCGGCGCCGCGCCGCGCCGAGCCGCGCCGAGAGAAATAAAGCAATAAGCAAATAAAATCGCGGCTACCGGGACACAATGGAGGAGGCTACGCGCCACCCTTCTGCCGCCATTGCGAACGCCGGCTCTGCTTCGCTCTCTGCTCTCTGCTCTCTGCTCTCTGCTCTTCTGTCCTGCCTTCTTTCCATCGCTTCCTCGCTCGAGCCCGCTGCGGAGACCATAAACCAACAAGGGGCAACTGTTTGCGAAACTTTTTATTATTTCCAGCTTTATGAGCTGTCCGGCCGAGCCGCGGAACCACCCCGTCGTCCACGCGATCGCGAGCCGAACAATCTTCCGTTCGCCTCGCGATGCTAATCGCTTCGAGATGTGCTTTCTTAAAGTAGCGTGCTCTCTTCTTTGTAAGTGGCCTCTGCGAAATCCGGGTTCCGACATCCTGAAATGGACCACTGTTCCTCTTGTCGAAATCTTTGCGTCCGAAGCTCCGATTCTTAGGCTTCTATGCGACATAAAAATCTGTATCGATTGGAAGATCGATACTGCTGCGTGGGCGTTCATTTTTGTTTTCTAATAACTGCATCAAGATGGAAAATAAAAACCAATGTCTTCAGATTCTGAAGGAAATTCATTTCTCACCACTGAGAAATGAATTTCCACTGGAAATGAAAGGCCACTGTGCAATGCCTGGAGGACGAGTTTTTAATCATTTTTTTTACCATCTATAACCTCAAATCTTGGCGAAGTAATATTTTTTACTGTTCAAGCGAAGCTTGGCGAACATCTCTGTATTTTTCTCACGACGATCCTTTCGACCGTCTTCCTCAGAGAAATCCTCGAAGTCGTCGACGTTCTCGAATCGCCTCGAGAGAGAGAAAAGACTCTCGCCCTGCCATTTCGAAAAATCATTCGAACGAATTCCAGCGCTCCGAATTCGAAAAAATTGACGTCGTTCGACTCGTCGGAATCTGTAGTATAGATAAAAAAAATTGACCGCGACGGCTGTGCCGTGTCGCGAAGAATTGGGTGACGGAGTTAAATCGGTCGAACTTGAAAGTTCATTTCTACGCTGACGTATCTGTAATGTCAAGGTTATTCGAGAGAGTAAAAAACATCGAACAACGACGGTGCATCGCTTTCGACCTACTGGGATTGTCGAGGAAAGAATGCGACTTTTAAATTGCCCTGTTTTTTGCAACAGCTGCGCGGACGATCGTTGTTTTGCATAATAATTTATTACAGTAAATTCTCGCTAATCGACGCTCAGATTGTGCAGAGAAATGGACAATTAGGGAAGAGGAGGAATAATCGTATCTCCATTTCGTAAATTTTTCATTTTCGTGTACAAGCTGAGCGTCAATTAGGGAGAATTCGCTGTAATTTCGCGCGAATGCGATGCTACGGGGTGCTACGGGACGGTGAAAAGGGGTATTTTCTGCGGTGAAACGGACACAAAATGTCCACGGTGTACCGAGAGAAAGCGTCTCTTTTCTCGATATTTCTTCTCCCTAATGTAAACTCAGATTCTGCACAGAAATGGACAATTAGGGAAGAGGAGGCTCGAATAATCGTATCTCCATTTCCTAAATTATCCATTTTTGTGTACAAGCTAAGCGTTAATTAGGGAGAATTCGCAGTAATTTCGCGCGAATGCGATGCTACGGGGTGCTACGGGACGGTGAAAAGGGGTATTTTCTGCGGTGAAACGGACACAAAACGTCCACGGTGTACGGAGAGAAAGCGTCTCTTTTCCCGATATTTCTTCTCCCTAATGTAAGCTCAGATTTTGCATAGAAATGGACAATTAAGGAAGAGAAGGAATAATCATATCACCACTTCCTAAATTGTCCATTTTTGTGTAGAAGCTGAGCGTCAATTAGGGAGAATTCGCTGTAATTTCGCGCGAATGCGATCCGGGGTGCCACGGGACGATGAAAAGGGGTATTTTCTGCGGTGAAACGGACTCGAAACGTTCACGGTGTGCCGAGAGAAAGCGTCTCTTTTCCCGATATTTCTTCTCCCTAATGTAAGCTCAGATTTTGCATAAAAATGGACAATTAAGGAAGAGAAGGAATAATCATATCACCACTTCCTAAATTATCCATTATTGTGTAGAAGCTGAGCGTCGATTAGGGAGAATTCGCTGTAATTTCGCGCGAATGCGATCCGTGGTGCCACGGGACGATGAAAAGGGGTATTTTCTGCGGTGAAACGGACACAAAACGTCCACGGTGTACGGAGAGAAAGCGTCTCTTTTCCCGATTCGAGTCACACCTAGGAGCTTGGCCCCGTGTCGGGTCTCGCTGTCCTTTCATAGTTCGCCGTGCGCGCACCCTCCGGCATTGTGCGGAAGGGCGGCGTTCCCCGTCAAGGGTAGAATCTGACCCCTCTTCTGTATTGTGTTACCGTGTCGCCACCTTTAGGGTGGAGAACACCGGGGATAATGTTATAGGGCTAACGTTTTATTGCCTGCCCACTCTATTTGCAGTCACCCCGGGGGACAAACTGCCGGCGAGAGTTTCAAAAACAAACTACCCGGAGAACGCCGGTGTCAAATTAGCGTGCCCCGAACATCGCCGCGATGGCCCGGCCCTCATTGATTGCTCGTCGACACTTCGGGGGGTCGATCTATGTTTGCGCAACATCCCCGGATTCACCTGAACGCTGTATCAATCTCGCCGCTTAACCCCCTCTCGAATTTTACTAAATTATAGCATACCAAGTGGCCTGCGGGAAAATAGCTTTTTTGGAAATGGTAAATAGATTATAAATATTTTTTATTTATTATAAATAAACTTTTTTTTTTATATAATAGTCATGTCGTGGAAACGGCGTCTCGAATATATTTGACCATCCTATGCAACTGCTGCTTCGATTAATCAATTTATTGTATTTTATTCTGTTCCATTTTCATTTATTGTATTTTATTTTATTCTACATTAGTTTATTGTATTTTTATTCTATTCTATTTTAGTTTACAGTATTTTTATTCCATTCTACTTTAGTTTACTGTATTTTATTCTGTTTTAAATTCAGTTCATTGTTCTTCACTCTGTTCCAATTTAGTTTATTGTGTTTTTATTCTATTCTACTTTAGTTTACTGTATTTTGTTCTATTTTAAATTCAGTTTATTGCTCTTCATTCTGTTCCACTTTAGTTTATTGTATTTTTATTCCATTCTACTTTAGTTTATTGTACTTTTATTCTATTCTACTTTAGTTTATTGTACTTTATTTTATTTTACTTCATTTTATTTCATTTTATTTTCTTGTTTTATCTCATCTATTTTATTTGATCGTACGGTACGTGAGTAAGTAATCCGCACAAGGAAGCCAATAGAAGTCATTAATTACTATCTAAAAGAAGAAATTTATTTGCCATATTCTGTACTACGCGAGAAAAGGCAAAAATAATTATTCATTTCTTACAAAAATATATAAAAAATCGATATTTCTCTGCACACCGAATAAAACGCTACCATCCACCGCGAGTAATCCGCAAAACGGCGCCGATCATCGCGGAGATTTGCTCCGAGGACTACGAACCACGGTCCGAAAGGTCGACACGAAAGGCGAAAGAAAACGCGGCGGCGCGGCTTCCATCGTTTTCCATCGAACGCGATTCTTTTCGAGCGTGTTCGATTCACGAGTGGCCCGAAGCAAATCCGATTTGAAGTCGAAGCTAGGCGTAGACCACTTTCCGACTCGACTACTTCGCAATTAGGGTAAGCTACTCGTAGGCTCCCCTATTCTCGCCCTGCGGGTCTCGCCCCGGTGTCCCCGTTTCACCCTCCGCCTTGCCCCCCTACCCCCACCCCGAGCTTTTTCACTGTCAACAACCTCGCGTTTCCGCAGCCGATCTTATTTCCCGGTCTCGAGGTGCCGAGATACCGTTCCTTTTAGCCTAGATCTCCGGATTCGAAAGGGCCCCCCTCCCCCCCACCGGTGGGTCTCGATTTCCTGCGAAGATATTTGCGGTCTCGGCCGCGGGGAAAAATCTGGAAAAATCGGCGCCGGTGTCCTGGCTAATTAGGTGGCGAACGAGGCCCCGGGGCGCGCAACGCCGCCGCCGCCAGTCGTATTCCTATTCACCGGCCACGCGGAATGCACCCGTGAAATTCGAGAAACGAGCGCCCGTTACGCGCACCCCGCGAAACCTTAGGCTCGCATAATTCGATCTGACAGTAACTCCCGATTGCGTTTTTCCCTATAATGTTTCCACGACGGCGCAGAGATCGTTGCACGGGGCCCCGACACTCGACACCTCGTTGCCCTTATGCAGCGGCGAGGTCCTCCAGAAGGTATTCCACTTCGACCGGATCGAAAATATCGGGCATCTGTCCTCGCCGATTTCTACGCGCGACACACGAACTCGCGCGTACATGTTCGCGGAGGCTCTCGTGTTTTCGTACGGGACAAGTTTCATTGTAAAATAATGATGACGCAGAGATTGACCGGAAGAGAGATACCGGAACAGAAACGAAAGCGAAAGGACGACGTTTCCGCTGGAAAGAAACAACGAACCTCTGAAAAATTTCGTTTATTACGCGTTGCATTTTCGATGCGTTTTCCAAATTTCAGAGAGGCTGAAAAAGGGAACGAAACGTGTCGATTTTTTATCGATTTTTTTATCGATCTTTTACAGTTGACCTCTCCCGCCTCCTTAAATTTGGTGCGCGTTTTATCCGCCCCTGAGCGTTCTTTCGCGAGATATTTTACATTTTAGTGTCCGTTCGTGGTAACAGTATAATAATACTAATCATTGTTTCCCTTGTTGTTCGAATATATTAATATATTATTATATATTAATAATAATAATAATAATAATATATATATATATATATATATATATATATATATATAATATATGATAATATAATAATAATAATATAACGTAATATTAATATTATTATTAACGTTTTAATAATAATAATAATTAACGTAATAATAATATAACATAATATTAATATTATTAATATTATTATTATAATATTATTATATAATATATTATTATATTTCTTAATTACTACATTACTCGTCGATACACTTCATCGATTAATTGACGTCAAAAATTACGTTAGAGATTGGATTTACCGAATATTTATACTATTTAATTTACCTTAATTTTTAATATTTATATTTAATTTAAATATATTTTGAATATATTTATATCTATCTCATATTTTACATTTTACATTTCCTCCTTTTCTTTCGTAACGTTACAATTAACGAACAACATCCCATACACACTCAATAAATAACTAAACGCACGACTGAGTTACAAACGGCATTAAAATATAGCCATATCAACGGGAAATTGATTTTCGATCGTTTCCACCGATACGCACACGTTGCACCGCGTGCCGTTCCGAAACGGTGCCGCATTATCGCGGAAGCTATGTAATCTCACGGCGATTTTACGGCCTCGGAGGCGAAGCAAATGAACCCCTTCGCGGCGGGACCAGCCGGTAGCTTCGTGGAAACGAGGGATTTTCGGGTCCGCACCGGTCAATTTTGCCGGGCCGAACGAATTCGCGGGACTGTCGTTAGGCGATCGATGCTCCTCGAACATTCGGTTGGCGCGCGCGCTCGTTCCGTATCCACGAATAAAAAGCTCATCCGTCCCTGTCACCGCGGTTAAATTGCCGCCGCCGCTGCCACCTTCGTTTGTCGAAATTTCCTCGCACGTAGGAACGCGAACGCGAACGGGAACGGGAACGGGAACGCGGGTCCCAATGCAGTCGCAATTAACACGCGACGGTGCGCGGTCACGAAACGGCCGGGACCCACCCACCCACACGCTGGGAGTCGGACACGAGGCAACGGGGAGGCGGACACGTGTACACGAACCCCCGGAGCAACGTTGACGACTGCTTGGAGGCCACTTGGCGAGTCGCTAACACGACTTTCGCGTGACCGGACCCGGCCTTGGTGGAACGAAGGACCGAGTTTCGGCGCCGATAGAGCCTAGGCTCCCGATGCCGACCATTCACGATCGCCGGCCACCTCCCACCTCGATCGCAGAAACGGATTTCGGGCGATCGATCGATCCTCTGCTCGCTCCATTGATATCGGATCGCACTGGCTTCCTAGCGATCTTCGAAAATGCACCGAGCTGGGCTAACGGAATCGGTCGTACTGTACTCCCGAGGTCATTCGAAGTAACTTTTTCCTTTACAAGATTTTTCTCCGAGGCGTGGTTTACGAGATATTAACGAAAAACGGTGACCAACGAGAGGCGAGCTCGGCTGGCGGGAGGCGGCGCAGCCAACGAGCGCGCGAAGCCCAGTTCCGCTCATTGGCTCGGCCGTCTCGCGCGTCAGCTGATCTCGCGTCCCATTGGTCACCGTTTTTCGTTGATAACTCGTAAACGAAGCCGCGGAGAAAATTTTTGTAAAGGAAAAAGTTACTCGAAATGACCTCAGGAATGTCCCGCTTCCCTCACTTCCGTCGGTCTGCCAACATCGTATGTGTTAAGAGATCGTAAGAAAAATAGTAATATAACAGTAATAGCGACTAGGAATAATTAATATATAATTAATATATAATAATATATTATAGGAATAATTACGCAATCGACGCTTTGAAAGAACGGATTTCAAAAGCGTCTTCTGTTGCTTTTGCAACCGACGAGAACAATTTTCATTTTGCATAAAGATCCGCAGTCTAATTTTAACGTTACGTTAAATTCATTAAAACGCTTAAGGGACGAGATAACTTCGTGCTCGGTTCCTGCTTCTTGCAGCTGTCGCAGCAAACTTTTCCATTGCACATAGATCCGTAGTTCCAGTTGCTATTTAAAACACAGCGGCGCGTCGTGTCGCCCGTAAACCGCATAATCGAGTCCGTCTATTTGCGCGAGCGAACGGTTCTCCCTTTCATCGTCTGAAACAGTATACCGAATCCGTGTCTGTAAAATGTACAGACGTTCAAATATAAATAGAACAATTTAACGGAAGGGGCTGACCCAGTGAGAAAGACTGAATAATCGGCTAAACGATCGGAGAACCGGCTGTGTGCTGGGGCGCAGCTCGGTGGCTGGCTGGCTTGTCAATCGGTCCCGAGGTGTCCAGGCGAACTCGGTTCCCTGCGAATCGGTGGGACGAGCGTGAAACGATCGTGGAAAAGCACGATATCTGTTTGCGCGTCGAATGCAGGCTTTTTCGGGCGCGTGTACAAATCGTTTGTAATCCGCTTACGAAGCCAACATTCGTCCCCGGGAACGCATTGTCGACGTGCTCTCTCTCTCTCTCTCTCTCTACTCTCGCTCTCGCACTCTTTTGTTCTCTCTCTCGCTCTCACGCGCTTTTTCTAGCTCTATCGCGTTCTCTCTCGCGCTCTCTCGCTCTCTCTCGCGCACTGTCTCTCGCACTCTCGCTCTCTCGCGCTTTTTCTAGCTCTATCGCGTTCTCTCTCGCGCTCTCTAGCTCTCTCTTGCGCTCTGTCTCTCGCACTCTCGCTCTCTCGCGCTCTCTGACTCTCGCGCGCTCTCTCTCTCTCTCTCTCTCTCTCTCGTGCTCTCGCTTTCGTGCTCTCGCTCTCGCGCTCTCTCTCTCTCTCTCGTGCTCTCGCTCTCGCACTCTCTGACTCTCGCGCTCTCTCTCTCGCGCTCTCTGTCCCTCGTGCGCGCTCTCTCTCTCTTTCTCTCGCTCTCTCTCTCTCTCTCTCTCTCTCTCTCTCTCTCTCTCTCTCTCTCTCTCAGGGACCCCAGGAGTTAGGCCCCGGTAACAGTAACAGTAACCGAACAGCGACAGAACAGCAGCGGCAGCCAGTTTCACGCGCTTAGCACCGGCGATTCGACTTTTCGCGCGCGACTAATCCGAGAACCGGAAATGATTGGCAACCGTTTAGATCTCGGCGCGGATTAGGAATTGTGCGAGGGCCGCCGCGAAAGAAAGCGACGTTCGACTCCGGAGCCGGTGTCCCCTCGTGATCCCCTCCTCTTCTTTTCTTTCCTTTTCTTTTCTTTTCTATTCTTTTTTTTCACCGAGCAGCTCGCTACGAGTGCCCTGACAAACGAGAACCGGCTGTCAGCTTTTTGACGAGACTATCTGCCGAGGATTAATCCGTGCTCCGGATCGTCGTGGGCCTCGCTGCGACGTCAAAGGGTGTCCTTTAAACAGCCGGAAAGGGGCTATCGACGTGGCCATCGATTCCCCATCGGCGGCACTCTCTCGCTCCTCCTCCCTTTTTTTAACCAGTTATGTTGTGTTCGACGAGTATACTCGTCGCGGAGAAGGGGCAGCAGTTTAGCAGTACGGTAATGTCTCCCTTACTGACGCTCGGATCGTCCGCTAAAATGGATAATTTCGGAAGAGAAGATACGATTATTCGAGTCTGCTTGCGGCTCGATTTATAATTCTGGACAATTTATAACTGTAAAAATAAACCGCAAGGCTCGAATAATCGTATCTCCTCTTTCTAAATTGTGGACAATCTGAGCGTCAATTGGGGAGACATTACTGTACAGTAATGTCTCCGTAACTGGCGCTAAGATCTATAGAGAACTATAGATAGAACTATAGATAGAGAAATATAGATCTAAAGAACTATAATAAACGAACCGCAAGGCTCGAATAATCGTATCTCCTCTTTCCAAATCGTCCATTTCAGTGGTCAATCTGAGCGTCAATTAGAGAGACATTATTGTAGTAGCAAAAAGTAGCGACCAAATTTTTGTACGAACTTCTTCGCTCGAGCATGTATTACAGTAACAATCGTAAGATGTTTAAATAGATCCAATCTTGTCACACTGTAAAAATGTTTCAGTCAGAAATTTCTATACGAATTTATTCGTTCGAGCATATATTACAATAAAATTGACAGGACGTTTAATTAGATCCAAGCTGTCATATTGTAAAAATGTTTCAGTCAGAAATTTTAGTATGAATTTATTATATTTAGTATTAGTGTATTATTAGTTTATTATATATATATATATATAATATATTAGTAATATACTAGTAATATAGTAATATAAACTAGTAATATATTAGTAAATATATTATAATAATAAATATTAATATTATATATATATATGTATATAATAATATATATATATATATATATATATATATATATATATATATGTATATTAGTATTAGTATTATTGAGTATTATTAGTATTATTTATTATATTTAGTACGAATTTAATATATACTTTAAAAAGTATATATTACAATATAAAAATCGCAGAATGTTTAACACTAACCCCACCGTGGCGGTCGAAACGACCGGTTCCAAATCTTTCATTCCAAAATCGTTGAAATTGCGTAGACTTTTCCACTGGCATCGGTTCAGTAAATCCCTCGATTCGTGTCGTATCCAAATCAATCATAATCGTAGCATAAACGATAACAAAAAACGACGCAGATTCCAGGTAAAAAACCTATCACGATTACGTTTGATTTAGAAACGATACGATATTTTGTTATCAGCGGTACCGTTCTTACAAAAAACAGTACACTCCGGTCGTTTTGCTCGCGCGAGTCGCGCAGCTCGGTAGGTTTAGCGTTAAACAAATCCAATCCCGTGGTCGTTACAAAACAACGTTAGATTAATCGCGTTTAGGGCTCGGTTATCCAGCGTTAAGTCCCCTAAGAAACGTGATTTCAATCGGCGAAGCAGCGCTCGTCGCACCGAGCGCGCCCGACCCGAAGTCTTCGAACGGGGAGCACACAGTAATCGGCTCCACCGCGTCCCCTACGCACGACGCTCGTATAATCGATTTTTTATCAAAGTTTCGATAGACTCCGGCTGCTTGATATAGAAGCCCCTCCCGCGGATCAGCGAGGCACGGTCGTTTAATACTCGATGGCTGCCCGTTCACTCGGCTAGCGGCCGTCACGTAACGCACACCGGCATCAATCCTATTGTCCCGAACGTGTCGGCCGGCATCTACGCGAAGCCGAATTGTCGGCGGAGGATTTTCTAAACATTTCTGCTTCAAGCACTCTAACGACCGTCGTCGAGCGCGCTGCCGTCGTCGGGATTCGCGGCGGTTTGGTTCTACGCGTTCTCCCCCTAACGAGATTCGAGCGGCGGAATCCTCTTAAGCCGGCTCGTCCCAGCGTTGACAGCGCTGACCTCGCTTTGCACAACCCTTCCGAACCGACTCGCTGCCGCGTTGTCCGGCGTCCCGGGCCACCGAACGAGACGTCTCTTCAAGTGGCCCGCCGAATTCTCCGACAAATTCTCTCGGATTCTCTCGGTCTCGGATTTCGTTCTCCGACAAATTCTTCCCCGAATCCTCCTCCTCGTCGAATTTACCCTTCGACCGACGCGACGACGGTGTCCGTCGTCGCATCCGGAAGGTCCGAATCTCTCGACGTTCGAGCTGGCCGAACGCTGTTGCTTCGCCCGAGGCGACGAGATCGAATTTATGTCGACCTCTTTGCTAGTTCAATCGCAATTTATTCGTCGAATTGATCGAATCGTCGAGCACGCGGCGAAGAGGTCGGCACGCCTGCGGGAAGCCAGGTGTCTCCGGAGCAGTGAAAACGAGCGAATCAGCGATCGAAGCAGCGACGATCAAATTGGGCGGAGATCGGAGCGACGCGAATTTTTGACGAATTCGGATAACTCGTTTTCATTCTGATAATCTATTCGACCTTTCGCCGGTTCAATTGCTATTTATTCGTCGAATTAAACCCTGAACTTGTACGCTCGAGTTAATTCGAGCGCGCTAAACTGAACCTGACGAACGCCCAAGTGAAGACGTGGTACCAGAACAGAAGGTAGGATCTCGGCGTTGCCGGGCATTTGTCACGGTTCCTCGGGAATCGCGCGAATCGCTCGCCTTTCTTTATTCCCGCGGGGGACAATGCGATACAATTCCGCTAATCCGGCGGAATAATAAACAACAGCTCGCGACGGGGCAACGGGGCGAGATGTCATCGGTTTGCGAATTCTTTCCGCCGGTTTTATCGGCGGCCGCGAGTGCCTGGACGTTCGTAAACATTCGAGAGAACGATCGAGCAAATTATATCCGGCGACGGCGCACAGTCGGATCGAAGATTTTAGCGACTCTTTGACAAAAACTTTTCGAATGTCACCGAATTTCTCGATCCAGCCCGCCGTGCGGCGTCGACGACGACGAAGCAAAAGCGCGAGGCCATCGGCTCGACGACGCGATTTCGGATTAGAAGCGCGCGGCAGACTTTCTCGGACTGTACAGCCTGCTCGTCCATTAACCCCTTAACTTGTACGCTCGAGTTAATTCGAGCGCGCTAAACGGGCCAAACTGTGCACACTCGAGACAATTCGAGCGGCGTTGTATTTCATGCTGCTACAATTTTTCGCGCTCGAATGTATCGAGAATTGAAAATAACGATGCGAAAGCAAAGGATAAAAATCGTTTTATCGATATTTATCATTTACATGGGACTGCAAGCTGTAACACTTATTTATTCGAGAATAAAATGTAGCCTTTTCCCATGGAACAAAAGCGCAGTATATCAAAATTCTTCAAAAATTCTTCAAAAAATTGATTCTTTTTTGGCCGGGTTTTTTTCAAAAAAGTGTGCATTAAGGGATTAATCGAATCGTCGAGCACGCGGCGAAGAGGTTGGCACGCCTGCAGGAAGCTTAGCGTCTTCCGAGCAGAGAAAACGAGCGAATCAGCGATCGAATTAACAATTGAAACAGCGACGATCAAATTAGGCGGCGATCGAAGCGACGCGAATTTCTGACGAATTCGCATAACTCGTTTCCATTCTGATATTCTATTCCATTCGAACTGGCCAGGACGTTTCGAAAGGATTCCAACGTCGGGCGCCGCGATAAACGTTGACTTTCTAGTTTCGGTTTCATTAATTCAATCGCCCGGACTCCGTGGGAATTTTCGCGGTCGTTTGTCGCGGCGTCGAACGCGTCAAATTGGCGGCGATTTGAACGGTGCCGCGCGTCGGAAACGTCGGTACAGCCGACGACGTCACGGACACCGTTTCGAAGCGAATCAAACTTTTTCTTCCCCGCGGCCGAAGCGAACGACTCGAACTTTCCTTCGGTGAAAGAACTCTTGGTTGAAGAGAAAAAAGAAAGAAGAAATAGTGAAAAGCTGAACGACCGGCGGAACATTAAAACGTCACCGGTATTAAACGATCGATATCGTTCGACGCTCTCGATTTCATCTCGATTCCCGGGACTCCGAGAAAATTCGAAGGTCCGCGCGGGTCGAGCAATTAAGTCAGCGTCTCCATTCAGTTCCCAATCTGCATAGATTATCCTTTTCACCGAGCCGGCGAGCCGGCCGAGTGCGTCCCGCTGCGTGAAAAATTGTTTTCTCGGCGTAACGATTCCGTCGCGGCGACGCCGCGCCGTCCGTCCGTCCGCCCGTCCCGAGTATGACAGAGCGTCGCGGCTGACGCGTAAAAATCTACGATTGATCGCGGAAAATTGTCGGCTCCGGTGGCTCGCGAGAGCGTGCCCGACGGCAATTACATCGGCGCTGTGCTCCTCCTAATTGGCTTTCATTAATTCTTCATTCGATTGAACCGGGTGGACAACGAGCGGACACGCGATTGCTCCCGCGAGATCGCAGGCGCCCCCGCCGAACGGGATCGTTGTCGTCGTCTCCGTGATACAGGATCTCTGACCTCCCGTTTTGTACACTGCGCAATCTCACGCGAGTCCTCCGATTGTAGCACAGCATACTTTATGTCTTGCTTTTATGTTTTATAGCGATTTTATCGCGATTTTAGCCGAACCACCGAAACGTTCTTCGAGATTCGAGTCTGTCGATCTGCGAACGTACAGGTGCTTCGAGCTCGTGCCAAACACGGTGAAACGCTCGTAACGCTGCCAGAAAATATACCGTTGCATTCGGAAAAGACTGCTGAATCGTTCTATGCAAGAGTCGTGCGCGTAGCTTGTACGCTTAGGGCGTGAGAAATTCTTAAAGTTGAACATTCCAACATTGGAGAATTCTATGTTGGTGTGCAAGGTACAGGTCAGTTGAAACTTTTATCGAACACGTTAGAATGTTCAAAATGCTACAAAAAATATATCGTTGCATTCAGAAAAGACTACAGAATTATGCTATATAAGGGTCGTGTGCGTAGCTTGTACCGTTGAAGCGTGAAAAATTCGTAAAGTTGAAGTTGCCATCTATCTTTAAAAATTGAAGAATCCTCTATTAGACTGCAAGGTATAGGTCGCTTAAAACTTTTATTAAACACACTAAAACGCTCAAAGCACTACACAAAATATATCGTTGCATTCAGAAAAGACTACAGAGTCATTCTACACAAGAGCGATATGCGTAGCTTGTATCGTTAAGGCGTGAAAAATTCGTGAAGTTGAAGTTTCCACCTGCCTTTAAAAATTGAAGAATCCTCAATTAGAGTGCAAGGTACAGGTCGCTTCAAACTTTCATTAAACCCATTAAAACGCTCAAAGCACTGCCAAAAATATACCATTGCATTCAGAAAAGTCTACCGAATCGATCCCCGCAACAATCGCCTACGTATCTTGAACCGTCGAACCGTGAAAAATTCCGAAAGTTGAACTTCGGAACATCCACCCGCGGGCCAAAGAAACTATGCGAATTCGTCGATTCCGCCGAAAGCGAGGCACACCCAAGGACCACGAACGTCCAAACGATGGTCGAACGAAGCGGAGCGACGTCCACGCGACGTCTTCTCGTCGGATCGGCGTCGCGGGTCGAAGGAGCTCGCGATCCGGCGCGGAACGATAGCCAAAAGAAACGATGTTTCGCGTCGAAAGCGTTGATAGATCGGTAGGATGGATCGCGTATAATCACCGGCTCAATCATCCGGAAAGCGTGTTCGCCGGCAATTACAACGCCGTTACTCCTTCTAATTGGCCTTCATTAATTCTTTAGCCGGCGCGGCGCACCGGGGCGACGATTAGCCGCGTGAGGTTAACCGCGACTGATAACGCTGTCGAACAGCTCCGCGCGCCCCGTCGCGTCGGCGTCGGCGTCGGCGTCGCGTCGCGTCGCGTCCCGCAGCGCCGCGGAAAAACCGCGGCCCGCGTTATCGGCCGCGGCACATTTTCAAGAAAACAACGGCCGTCGTCGTTCTGCACGGCCGTTAAAATTACAAGCGCGGTTCGCGCCTCGCCGGCCCGAGCCCGTTGATTATATTCCCGGCGCGCGGTTATCGTTTCGTCGACCATTTTCCTCGTTATCCTTATCGCGGCGGCCGAACGATTAGTCACCGCGGAACCGCGATCCTCGAGATTCCTGCGGATGTGCCGCGCGCCGTGTCCCGCAATTAATGCGAAACCCGTGTTTCTTGGAAGATCAGGAAATTCTGGAGCTGCGGGCGGGACAGGAGCGTTGTATCCATCGTCGGGTTACGCGCGCGCGCGCGCGTCAATTCGACGAGAGACAAACAGAGTCACGGTAAATGCGGCGAAATTAATTTACAACCGTCGGGCGCCGATTAATACCGGCGAACGACACCGCGCGTATTTCTCTTTTCCAAGGGCGTATATAGGACAGACCGAAACTATGACTGCCAGCCGATTAATATCGCCCGATTACCGGCGCGAATATTTCTCTTGTCGAAGACAGATGGCCGGTTTCGGATCGGAAGGAGTCGGACCGGAAAATTGTTCTGCTTTTCTGGTTCTTCGTTCGCCTGTTCAAGCGTGTTTTTATTCTTCGTAGCGACATAGTAATGTTGACGCTAACTGACGCTCGGATTGCGCGGAAAAATGGACAATTTGGGAAGAGGAGACGCGATTATTCGAGCCTTGCGGTTCGTTTATTACAGGGTGTCCCAAAAATGTCTCGCGATCCGAAAGTGGCGGATTCCTTGGGTTGTTTGAAGAAACTTTTTCCTTTACAAAAATTTTCTCCGAGGTACCGTTAACGAGTTATTAACGAAAAATAATGACCAATGAGGGGAGAGCTCGGCTGGCGCGAGGCAACCGAGCCAATGAGCGGAACCGGGCTTCGTGCGCTGGTTGGCTGGGCCGCCTCGCGTCAGACGTACTCGATTCTTATTGGTCACTGTTTTTCGTTGATAACTCGTTAACGGTGCCTCGGAGAACATTTTTGTAAAGGAAGAAGCTGCTTCAAATGATCCGAGGAACCCGCCATTTCCGGATTGCGAGACATTTTTGGAACAGCCTGTATAGTTACGAATTGTCAACCACTATAAGAAAACGAGCTACAAGGCTCGAATAATCGTATCTCCTTTTCCCAAATTGACCATTTTTCTGCTTAATCTGAGCGTTAATTAGAGAGACATTACTGCATTAGAATTGCAACGATTCTTCTTCGCGTTCGATCGTTTCGTCGGAGGTCGAACGAATATATTACTGTGCTGTAATTTATCGGTTTTTAATCGAGCAATCGATTTAACAGACCGTTGATTATGCTCTTCAACCGGTTAGCTGTCTTCGATACTCGTCAGAAATGGCGATATTTTGCGTTACGATCCGCGAAAGCTTGTTGTTCGATTCGCAATTTTAGCGAAACCTGAAGCACGCATTCGTAAATTTCAAGAGTTTTCGAATATTCGTCGGCCGAAACGATCAAATACGAGTATATAAATAATTATTATCGCTCAATTGTCGCGACACATTTTAGGCAGATACTTCCCGAAGAGGTTGCTAAGTAAACAGCTGACTGATTAAATCAAGGCAGAATCTTCGGCCTGAGAAAATCTCTCGTTACAGCAATTACAACAATTACCGTTCAACGTAAATCATAAAAAAATTCTTCACTTCTTCCGAATCGAAGGAGAACGTTCGACATCTAAGATCTAAGATATCGAGAATCAAAAATTCACTCGTTCGATCAAGCACGAAGAAACGTTAACGTTGGTTACGTCAAACTATCTTGTTATTTCGGAAATGCTAAATTTGATATCGATTTAAAGAGACGGAACAAAACGTTCTCGTATTTATTCATTCTTCCTTGAGATTCCTCGTCGCGAGTCCGACTCGACTGGTTGTTCCGCGCGAATAAAAAAAAACGCGTCGCGGAGGAACATCGAAATCCCGAACGACGGGGTGCGGGGAGGAGGAATCTGTGTCGGTCGAGCGAGAGGTTCCTCGCGGTAATTACGATTATCTCGGGGAGACCGGGGAGACGAAAAGATGACGACGACGACAAAGTGTGTGTCGTCGCGTCGCCGTCTACCGTGTTTGCCCAAACAACGATCCGCGGGAACGGTACTTTGTCCCGTCGTTATTGGACACTTTAAACAGCGCCGGTGATTAAACGTTGCGCGTCGATGTTCCGTCGAGTTACGATCTCGTCGGGTCCGGCATCGATGGAGAGGGGCGGGAAGAAAGAAAAAGACGGTAATTACTGCCATTTGTCAGAGTTTCCAGCTGCCTCGGGATAGAGCCGCGACTCGGCCATAGGAGTACAGCTAATACCAATCATCTCGAAACAATTTCCGTCAATTTACAACTCGGCTTTTTTCCGCTCCCTCCCCTCTCTCTTTCCCTATCGGATCTCTCTCTCTCTCTTTCTCTCTCCCTCGCTCTATCATAGTTCTCTCTCTCTCTCTCTCCCTCTCTCTCTCTCTCTCTCTCTCTCTCTCTCTATCATATATATATATATGTCTCTCTCTCCCTCTCTCTCTCTCTCTCTCTATCATAGTTCTCTCTCTCTCTCTCTCTCTCTCTCTCTCTCTCCCTCTCTATATCATATATATATCGCTCTATTATAGTTCTCTCTCTCTCTATCATGGTTTTCTCTCTTTCTCTCTGTCTCTCTTTTTCTCTCCCTTTACATCGCCTCTCCCGCGGAGCGGTGTTCCCGTTCGACGGTGCCGCTCGATCGACGTTCCACGGCACTTTCCTTCGAGGCTAAGTTCATACGCTTACACCGTAATCGGCTTATTTCCCACAAAAAGCACATTAAGAACAATTACGCGCATGACTACGGCTACGTGATTAGAGACACGGTCCCGGAGCGCACTAATACCGCTTCTGATTGTGAGAACCGCGCCGCCGCGCCGCTGGCTGCCGCGAAATATATGAAAAAAAGGAAAAGAAAAAAAGGAAAAAACACGCCGAAAGAATGAATCTGTTAGCCCCGTCCGAACAATTACTTTCTTTGGGAATCGCCAGAGAGAGAAAGAGAGAGAGACAGAGAGAGAGAGGGGGGAGGCACGATTCTTTCGCCACAATGCCGGGCCGCCGTCGGGTACCGTTCGGATCCGTGCGAACAACGCTTTTTTACAGATTATCGGACAAATCCTCGCCGCCGTGCCGGCTCCATTACGATTCCATTACCCGATTATTCCGATGCTGATAAATCGCGCGCTCCGCTCGGCGCGTTCGCGATTATGCCACACGCAAAAATAGATTGACCGTCTACTAGCGGCATTCGTTATTTTACCGACTTATTATTTCCGCCGACTCGCCGTTTCGCTTTCCCTTGTTAGATGCGATCGACGATCCTCGATGCTCGACCTGCGCCGAAACTCTGCGATCGTTAAACTGTAACTTCACCTTCGATCGATCGATCGCTTAGCTGCGGTTTTTTTCGCGCGCGATTGCAACAGACGGGCCACGAAACGGCGAAAAACGCGAGAGAAGCGAGGAATTTGTTGTGCACTGTGTTTCGACTGTATAGATGCGATTAATCCTTTCGACACTATGGGTCACTATAGTGGCCTTCCATAAGATGCCACGGAGGTACTACCGGCCACTATAGTGGCCCTCCATAAGATGACATCGAGGTACTATGGGCCACTATAGTGGCCCTCTATAAGATGCCACCGAGGTACTACGGGCCACTATAGTGGCCCTCCGTAAGATGCCACCGAGGTACTACCGGCCACTATAGTGGCCCTCCATAAAACGCCACCGAGGTGCTAAGGGCCACTATAGTGGCCCTCCATAAGATGCCACCGAGGTACTACGGGCCACTATAGTGGCCCTCCATAAGATGCCACTGAGGTACTACGGGCCACTATAGTGGCCCTCCATAAGATGCCACCGAGGTACTACGGGCCACTATAGTGGCCCTCCATAAGTTCGATCGTTTGTAGCGAATAAAGTCAGTGCTTACTCCAGAAAGATAATTCACCTTATTTTTCTCTCAACAAACGGATAAATAGATATGCCTTATTTTGTTCAATTTTGTTTAACTTCATTTGGATTAACCCGTTTGCTACGGGCGCCGTTCAGCAGAAGTACCGCGGCGGAAAATCCGCTCGTAGCGAAAAGGTTAATTGTGGCTGTGTTAACCCTTTGCAGTCGAGAGGAACATTGAAGGTCAGGTACCGTTGAATAATTATCGGGGTAATCGAGTTGCGGAACGATTTTTACGTCGCCAGATTTGTTCACGTTCGAAGAACCGTCGAAAATGTGACTGCTGCGCGAATCGCGAGATCAATTTCGCGCGCATAAAATTCGCCGACAATGTATAAAATGGAATTACCGTAGGTCAGGAAAGCTATAAAAATTTATCATGTATTTAAAACTATCGAATATCGTCAAATGAATTCGAGCGCGAAGGCTTAAATTCTTGCAATCGGGAGAGACTATTTTAACGCTGAACCGACCGAGAGCCGGTCAAAATGATCGATTTCACAGATTTTTTTGTTTCAAAGTTGGTTGAATTAGGAAAAATTTAACCTTCCAATGGAAAATGATCGGAGAAATTTCATAAGCCAAATATACATTACAGCAAAAATAGCGAAAGGGTTAAATTCTTTCAATCAGGATAGAGAGCCGGTCAAAATGATCGATTTCACAGATCTTTTTGTTTCAAAGTTGGTTAAATTGGGGAAACTTCTTCCAATGGAAAATGATCGGAGAAATTTCATAAGCCAAATATTTTATTTATTACAGCAAAAATAGCGAAAGGTCTAAATAGTCCTTTTATATTTTTGTTTTATATTCGAAATATATTTTGTATTTATATTATTTTATATATTCACAGTTGTAAAGGAACTCGCGTTGTACACTTTTAGGGCTCGCTAAGTTTATATAATAATAAGTTTAATAATAGATTTGAATCTTGTTTTAACAAGAATATGTTCCGTTACGATCGAAAAAACTGAACTGTACAGAAAAATAGAAAGAACGATGCCTACCAAGAACGATTAACTCGTCGAACAATTACAGTAAATTCCCTCGAATTGTCCCTCGGCTTATAAACAAAAAAGTGGACAATTTGGGAAGAGGAGATACGATTACTCGAGCCTCGAGCCTCGTGCCTCGTTTTCATAGTCCTCGACAATCGGCGACCGCAAAAACGAGCCGCGGGACTCGAACGATCGCGTCCCCCTCTCCCCAAATTGTCCATATTTGTCTAAAAACTGCGAAGGACAATCGGAGAGAATTTACCGCATCGCGACTGCTTTCCGCAGGAAATGCTTCCGCGACGTTTGTCCGGTTTCGTTGTTCGCATGATCGCCGCGCGTCCGCGACAGGATTCCCAAGAGCCGAGAAGGAAGAGGAATCAATGAAATAATCGTCGGAAGTGTCGAAACTCGGTCGGCGGGTAATCGGTGCTCGGGATTCCATTAGCCGTGGAGAAACCGGGGCCCTCTAATTAACGGTCGCGCCGAAAACGAAGAAAGCATCACTCGGATCGTTAGATCGCCTAACCGCGTTCTAGCGGGTTTCGAAACGGGGATCGATCGCGAGGGATCGCTGCGATACCTCGGGTCAACAGCCCTGCGGTCGACCGGCGATCCTGCGTCGGGTCTCGGGTCCGTTTTGACCCGGCGACGAATCCGCGGCTTGCGAAGCGAAACCCGAAGCTGCGATTCAATCGGGCGATTCGAGAGCTTCGAAGCCGCGTTCGCGCAGGATCGAACGACTGCGGTAATTTTTCCCGAATTTTTCTTCAGCTTGTAAGCAAAATTGGAAAATTGGGAAAGAGGACATTGCCCTGCGCCTCGTTTTTTTATAATTGATTATATAGCTTTTATGTTATTATGTACTAAATTATATATATTTTTATATTATTTATACTATATTAGATATATTTATATTTCTATATTATAGTTTTGTTGACAATTCGTGACTATAAAAATGAACCGCAAGGATCGAATAATCGTATCTTCTCTCCCTAAATTGTCCATTTTTGTGTGCAATCCGAGCGTCAATTAGAGAGACATTACTGTATTTGGCTCGCAGTAATAGAAACAGTAATGTCTCCCTAATTGACGCACAGATCGCGCAGAAAAAATGGACAATTTGAAAAGAGGAGATCCGATTGTTCGAGCCTTTTGCAGCTCGTTTTAATAGTTGTCGACAATTGAGTCGTTTATTTTGAAAGTGGCATAGGTCACTTGACCGTAATGAAAAGTGGTGATTTTTGAATGTTTGTACGAAATTATTTATACCGAGAAGAATATCAGTATCCTGAGACAACAAATGCAAGTAAATCTTCTCGAAAGTTGGCATCCATATTTTTAAACGTGTTAAAACGCAAACCCTTGAATATATCGACTTAAAAACAAAGTGACCTGTGCCACTTTCAAAATAAACGGCTCAAGTGTCGGCGATCGGCGAGCCGCGAGGCTCGAATAATCGCGTCTCTTCTTCCCAAATTGTCTATTTTTGTTCACAAGCTGTAGGAAAATTGCGGAGAATTTTCTATAATTTAACGCTAATATTTTCGAATCCTAAACGCGACTAATATGTGTTGTTTTATAACAGTGCCAAGACTGGGTTTATTTGAACTTTAAACATATCATTTATATTACAATAAATACTTCGGCGAAGATATATGCCTAACAATTTCTCCTAGAAGAGTTTTTACGATATCAGGAACGGTGAAAGAGAAAGAATCAGAAACAAAGAGTTTATAGCTTCTAAGTCAGTCGTCTCATATGATTTAGCTTCAAATTCAGCTGTAAATCAGCTGTCATGATTTCAATTCAAATTTATCGTCATCTCGACTCGTTTGCTAGTTCCAGTGTTAAATGGAGCAGCGATGAAATCGATGGAATCGATATCATTCATAATATTCGATCGATTCGACACCAAAGTGCTTAATAGCAGGTGTCAATTTTAGATAGTCAGTGTCGCTCGTCGATACCGAGACTGCTTAAAAAACGACATCGAACCAACGCTGAATCGAAGATTCTCCGACGCTTTTCGGAGGCGTCGTTACTCATTTATCGATAATCGATCGATTCGTTTGTCAGAAAACATTTACGCATATAACAGCAAGTTCCATTCTCGTAGAAGTATCAGGCATCGATATTCCCGTAAAAGGGAATCAGGCGTCGACGTTTCGGAGCAAGCAGAGCCATCGATACCGTCCGATTCGGATCGAAATTCGTCGATTGGCATCGATATATATATCAACGAATCAGTCGTCAATGTTTCAGAGCGAGCAGAGGCATCGATACCGTTCGATTCGGATCGAAATTCGTCGATTGGCATCGATATATATATCAACGAATCAGTCGTCAATGTTTCAGAGCGAGCAGAGGCATCGATACCGTTCGATTCGGATCGAAATTCGTCGACTGGCATCGACATATATATCGACGCGATGCCAGTTTGAGCACCGGCTGCGAGCAGAATCATGAATGAACAAGGCGTCGAGTGGTTGACTCACAGGTTTCCAGCAGTCGTCGATGACGGTCCGCAATGATTCACGAGCAGAAGAAACTTACCGGAAAGTCGTCACTGGAGACACCGCTTCCGGCCGAGCTCGCCGTTAGAGGAGAGATCATCGCGACGGATCACAGTTTGTCTCTGGAAGACGAGGACGAGCGATCCGAGCTGATGACAGTCGGCCAGGCACAACTATGCGACCGTCAGAGAGTATCCTGTTTTCAGAAACAGGCCACGGTTGCCAACGGGAGAGACAGCCGAGAGAGATCCAGTGACAGAAAGAGAGAGAGAGAGAGAGAGAGAGAGAGAGAGAGAGAGAGAGAAAGAGGGGGGAGAAGGGAGGCAGAAGGGGGCAGCGTTACAGGTAGAAAAGCTGAATGAAACAAATGAGGGTAACATAATTAAAGCGTTCGAGCGGCGGGCTCCAATTTGGGACCATTAGAATTCCTAAACGATGTCGGGACAGACGTAGGCTCCCGTGATGAGGTGGGTTCTTTTATCTCCCGGGAAATATCGGATCCTTCGGCATGGCCGAACGTTTTGCGGCCCGCCGAGCCAACGAGGCGACGCGACGGCCGCGAGTCGAGAACATCCGGCCCGGGCACCGGACCCCGTTCGAACCCCATAGATGTCCTTGACACCTCCGTGAAAGTCCTCCGCGGCGGCCAGGTGCACGGGCCCGAGACGACGAGCATCGCCTTACCCTTGCCCCGTGGACCGCCGTTATCGCGCCCCGAAAACGAGCGATCTCGAATCCGTGCGATCGTTCCTCGCACTTCTTTTGTCTCTCGATTCCGCTAAGCCGCTTTGCTTCGGGCCCGATGAGCTGGCGCGAACGACTGATAACCGCGCCGATAGGCGACTCCGTGGGTTCTAGGTTTGGCGTCGAACCACGGTTCGATCGTTGCAATACGTTGTTGTTTGTTAGAGGCGCAATCGTTCGATCGCTGACCGATGGAAGACCGATTTTAGGCATTTATGGGAAAATCGAGTAGGGAATCTCATGGAAAAACTGCGCTGATAGGCGACTCCGCTGGTTCCAGGTTTGCTGTCGAACCCGGTGACGTTCATTCCATTTCGTTATTGTTTATTAGAGGCGCAATTGTTCGAACACTGACCGATGGAAGACCGAGAACCGGAGAAATGGCTATGAATGGACTGTCAATTTTGTGCATTTATGGGAAAATCGAGTAGGGAACCTCGTGGAAAAACAGCGCTGATAGGCGATTCCACTGGTTCTAGGTTTGCTGTCGAACTCCGGAGGCGTTCATTCCATTTCGTTATTGTTTATTAGAGGCGCAATCTTTCGATCGCCGACCGTCGAAAACCGAGGACCGGAGGAATGGCTATGAACGGACTGCGGATTTTGTGCATTTATGGGAAAATCGAGCAGGGAATCTCATGGAAAAATCGTTCAAAGTAGTGCGAAGGTTCGAGAAACTTTAAAATGTCGATCTATTATTCTTGGATTATCAGAATGACTAACGAAAGAATGAGCTTGCTGTTCAGGCTCCATTTCATGCAAGCGATTCGGACAATTTTTATTTCGTAAACAAACTTTACTCGCGAATAAGATCGCGATGAAGATGCATCGTTCTCTTCTCTATCGTCTCGATCTCTCTTAATTCGCAATCGTTCGATCGCTGTGCGTCGAAAGCCGAGGACCGGAGAAATGGCTATGAACGGACTGCGGATTTTGTGCATTTATGGGAAAATCGAGCAGGGAATCTCATGGAAAAATCGTTCAAAGTGCGGCGAAGGTTCGAGAAAATGTCAATCTATTATTGTTTATCAAAATGACTAAGGAAAGAATGAACTTGCTGTTCAGTCTCCATTTCATGCAAGCGATTCGGACAATTTTTATTTATTATTTTTGCAAACAAACTCCGCGGTCCGGTCACGAGTACGAATACCATCGCGATCGCGAATAAGATCACGATGAAGACGCATCGTCCTCTTCTCTATCGTCTCGATCTCTCTTAATTCGCAACTCGCGCGACCAAATGCCATACTTTCGTAACGCAGTCACTTGCTCTGGTTAATCAAACGAATAATATCGTTACAGTAATGTCTCCCTAATTGACGCTCAGATTATCCACAAAAATGGACAATTTAGGAAGAGGAGATACGATTGTTCGAGCCTTCTAGCTCGTTCTTTTATGTTTATCGATTGCCAGCAATTATAAAAACAAGCCTTCCAGCTCGAATAATCGTACCTCCTCTTCTCAAACTGTCCATTATTGTGCAAAATTTGAGCGTCAATTAGAGAGACATCACCGTATCACAAGATCGTCGACTCGAACGGAGCGCGTTCCAATTAGTAATCCAAAACGGCGAAGCCCGATGGACGGAGCTTATGGCAGCGGGACCGGCGGCGTTCAGAAATCATGCTCGTCGAGATCGTCGGAAAACAAAGGATCGCCTGATCGAATCGTGTAACCATGATCGCTCGACCGACCGCGATACTTGGTTATTCATACCGGGGACACATGCTCGGTTTGCAGAAGAACGGCGAAGGCTGCGAGGTAATAATTCGCCTAATGGCGGCGTAATCGCCTCGGTTTCGCGGAAACGCTCGCGATTGGCGACCGCGTCGCCGGCCGAGATAAGGAGCATAATTGACCGCTTACCGTTCGACGTGATGGAAGCGCCGTCGTGATGGCTGGCGTCGCTATCCTCGTCGAGGTTGCTGTTGTTCAAGGACGTCCTGGACTGATGCCTGACACTGAGGTCCCTGGGCGTCGACGGCGGGCTGCCCGGCGGCTCCTGGGTCTGCAGTCCGGCCGCCTGGTGCATCTTGCTGGACGCGCCGCCGAGTATGTCTGTGATCATGAATCGGGACCTCTGCGGCATGGTGGTGGACGCGTCGCCGCGCTCGAGGCCATTGTTGCTCGCGTGATTGTTCCCGCGGCCGTCCAGCCCGTTCGACAGACGTTCGACGCTGACGCCGTTCCTCTCGACGATGTTCTCGAGCCGGTGGGCCTCCAGGCCGGACATTCTGCTCAGATTCAGACCGTTGTTGGCCACGGTGACGCCGCTCAGTGCCGCCACGTGGTGGTTCTGATGATGGTGGACCGTCATCACGGTGCACGTAGGTGGTTCCTTCGGGCTCCGGGCACCTGCAGGCGCCTCTGTCGCCACCCCAGGACTCGCCCTGTACCTGGGAGACAGAATCTTGTCGACGGTGGCTTGGTCGCCTCTCGCCAGGAACTACCCGGTGTCACCGAATCCTCTCGACGGAACTCACACTTCACTGAAATCGGTTTTCCGTTCGTATAGCGCGCCCGACCGGCCGTCGACGCCGAGGCTATCCGCTTCCGGACAGCTCGGGACCCGGACGGGGCCCACCCTCGCGACGGTTCCTCTCTCTCTCTCTCTCTCTCTTCGGTCCTCGCGGCCGTGCTCGCGTTTCGTGTTCCAGGTCGCAGCAGAGAGGCCGGGTCGCCGTGGTCGCCGATAACCGGCGTGCGATTTCGACGCGAGAATCGCGAGTAAATGGCGCGTGAGATGGCCGCAAGATGCACCTTGCGCTTCCTCTCTCTCCCGTTCACTCGGCCGCGCCGCCTCCTCCGCCTCCGCCCGCGCCCTCGCCTTCGCCTTCTTCGGGGCTTCTTCCTCGCGGTTCTCGTAGCGAGCGCGCAATTACGGGGCCGCCGCTCCGCTGGTCTCCTTGGTTAATTGCTAATTGGCCACTTAACATAATTGCCACGCGTAACAGCCAGTCCGCCGGCCATTTCCGCTTTCCTTTTTCTCCCTTTCCTCGGCCGTTTAATTGCCAGTTAAGTCCTCCGAGACGCGAAAACCGACTCCCTCTCGTTTTTCCGCGGTATCGCGCTCGCGCGCTCTCTCTCTCCGCTGGCTTCGCGTATGCCTGTGCGTGTGCGTTGTACGCGGAGCCCTCCCGCTAAAGGCCCGTTGTCACGCCAGCGGCTACTTAATCGCCTCTCGTTACGGAACCAGCCCCGCGCGGCTAACGAGGCCTCGCCGAACCAGCCGCGAAAAAACCTCCGCCGCCGGGATACGTAAAATAATAACCACGGCGAGTATCGAAATCCGACGATATCGAACGGCGAACCGGTTTATCGAACTGTCCGTGGCCGGCCGTCACAAAGCAGCAGTCTCTTCTCGATTCACTCCCACACTAGAGATCCCACTTGTTTTAGTCCTTCTTCCTTGGGAACCGCGCGTCGGACGACTTCTCCGGATCGGATCGGATCGTGTCGCGCGCGCGCGCGCGATCGGCTCGGGGCCGCGGGGCCCGAAAACTCGCGGGAATCCTCGGAAACGGTTCTCGACTACTGGTGGCCCGTTGGTGGCCACGACCGACTTGTGTCCTGTGGTGGCAGGCGACGGGAACAACGTTCTCTCCTGGGCGAGGCGTGCGTGTGCATCGGGTTGCCTCGACTGATCTGCTCGCACTGAGCGGACCTCGGGCGCCTCCGCTCGCTCCTGGGCGGCCATACCGGCGTTTCGGCACGCCCTAAACCCTCCCCACCGTGCTCGCCCGCCGGCCAATCGCCGGCCGGCCCGCTAACCAGCCGGCCAATCGGCCGCCCGGCGACCTCGGCGCCTCCGCTTCGTGCCGCGGCTACGCCCAACTAATTTGAAATGTGTTTCAGCGGTAATTCGATATAAAATTGTAGTTAATATCTTTCATTATAGCACCGGGAGGGGAGCAGCGCCCGGGACGACGTGGTGGGGACCCGTCCTAGCCCCCCCGCAGCCCCCGACACGCTCGGAGGGGAAGCCTGGATCAAGAGCAGAGGGGGCCGGAGGGGGCACCGGAGAGATTGATACGAGGCTCTCCCACTTCGGACTGTTTCTGGCTGCTCTCTCTCTCTTCTTCTCTCTCTCTCTCTCTCTCTCTCTCTCTCTCTCTCTCTCTGGTTCGCTTTCTCGCTCTCTTACTCGCTCTCTGTCCGTTCTCGTTCTCGAGATCGGTTCCCGGAGCAGTCGAGCGGGAGGAGAGAGGTCCGACGCGACCACCTGGAAGGGGTTGGAGAGCCATCGAGGACGAAGGGTGGTCCTAGGACCGAGGCAGCCGCTGTCCGCCGCGAATCCACCGGGTCTCTCTCCGCTACTGGCTAGCTAAGAGTAGCCTCTCTCCGCGGGCTAAACTACAGAGACGATCGGACGGTGTCGCGTTCAACTGCGATTTACAGATGTCGTTTAGCGACCGACCGAAACCAGCCGACACGGGTAAGTGCTGCACACGTGATACCGAACATCGATGCATGCACCAGCGCGAAGCGCGTTGGAAGCTTCGCCGCCTGCTGCGACGAAGTTATTTCGCGGCTGCGTCCGTTCCCGAAATTGGCTGCGAACGATCCACGCGCCACTCGTCGTTTCGACGAGTTTTCGGAACGACTTTTAGGATGCGAACGTTCCATGGATTATCGCAGTAGGATCAGCGTACCTGGCTAGTACGTTTATGTTTACAGCACGATATCGACGCATCGTTCGTTTCGCTTCGTTTTAGGATAATTTGTCGAACCTTCTTCGCTGCTTCTGTCGCGACCGATCCGCGATACAGTGATGTCTCCCTAACTGACGCTCAGATTGAAAAGTGGACAATTCGGGAGGAGCAGATACGATTGTTCGAGCCTTGTGTCTCGTTTGTTACAGTCGCCGATTACCAACAGCTATAAAAATGAGCGACGAGACTCGAATAATCGTACCTACGCTCTTCCCAAATTGTTCATTTTTCGTGCGTGATCTGAGCGTCGATTAGGGAGACTTTACTGTATTTGGCTCGCAGTAATAGATACAGTAATGTCTCCCTAACTGACGCTCAGATTGAGCATAAAAATGGACAATTCGGGAGGAGGAGATATGATTGTTCGAGCCTTGTGTCTCGTTTGTTACAGTCGCCGATTGCCAACAGCTATAAAAATGAGCGGCGAGACCTCGAATAATCGTACCTCCTCTTCCGAAATTGTCCTTTTTCGTTCGTGATCTGAGCGTCGATTAGGGAGACATTACTGTATTTAGCTCGCAGTAATAGATACAGTGATGTCTCCCTAACTGACGCTCAGATTGAGCATAAAAATGGACAATTCGGGAGGAGGAGATACGATTGTTCGAGCCTTGTGTCTCGTTTGTTACAGTCGCCGATTGCCAACAGCTATAAAAATGAGCGGCGAGACCTCGAATAATCGTACCTCATCTTCCGAAATTGTCCTTTTTCGTTCGTGATCTGAGCGTCGATTAGGGAGACATTACTGTATTTAGCTCGCAGTAATAGATACAGTGATGTCTCCCTAACTGACGCTCAGATTGAGCATAAAAATGGACAATTCGGGATGGGAAAATGGACAATTTGTGGCTCGTTTGTTACAGTCGCCGATTTGCCAACAACTATAAAAATGAGCGACGAGACTCGAGACTCCTCTTCCGAAGTTGTTCTTTTTTCGTGCGTAATCTGAGCGTCGATTAGGCAGACATTACTGTAATCGTGACCGAGAACAGAAGGTAACTGTGCATCGCCAGCTCCCGAACAAGATGCATCTACGTAGTCGTTTATTATTCGCCGCGTCCACGCGATAGGCGAAACAATGCAGCCAGTAATCGGC
This sequence comes from Megalopta genalis, assembly GCF_051020955.1. Lineage (NCBI taxonomy): Eukaryota > Metazoa > Arthropoda > Insecta > Hymenoptera > Halictidae > Megalopta > Megalopta genalis. The sequence continues at coordinate 34,031,965 of NC_135013.1, forward strand.
GCCCGTTCCCTTCGGTTCCAATTCAACTTTCTGAGCGAACGTACGACGAAAGTTCGTGTCAGGGCACGCTCTCGATGGAAACGATCGCGATAACGATCCTCCGTTCGCTTTTCACCTGTACAATCGACTCGGGAAATCATAACCGAGAGATCGAGAGACCGAGCAACAATGCGCCGCGAACGAGATGCGATCGCGGAGCAGGCTCGTAATTCGAATTCGTTCGAATCACAGCGCGCGTTAAGCGACATTTTCGAGAATTTACGCCCAGGGGTGTCGAACTCGCGGCCCGAGATGAACATTTTTCATGTCAAGTATCAGGACGTAAACAATAATTTAACTTTATATATATTTATTACAATGTACTAGTCAAAATAAAAATATTTGTTTCTATGAACATTGATTTTTTTGCGGCCCACCTAAAGTTAAGCATTGTTTTTATTTATTATTATGGCCCAACTTAGCTTTCGAGTTTGACACCCCTGATTTACGCGTTTCCTCGAAATTATGGCGGATCGTTTATCGATCCAAACTCGATCGTCTTTCGTGTCTCTATTGTTGATTAATAATATTCATTTCTTTCGCATTTTTCCTTCGATCGTTCGAACATATTTCGTTCGATTTACGCGAGTTCCTTTCACCTGTACAGTCCGCTCCGAAACCTGAAAACTCCATCGAATCGATGGCTAGAATTTTCAACAGTAATTTTCAACATGTAATTCCATAGATAGCAAAATGTTGGAAAGACAAATATATTCATTTAAGTTCATTCAACTTTATCATTTGTCTCTAATTTATTTGTCTTTCCAACATTTTGCTATCTATAGATTACATTTCTATACCGTTGAAAATTCTAGCTATCGATGGGATTTCAGGTTTCAGAGTGGATTGTACAAGCGGAAGGAACTCGCGTGAATCGAACAAAATATATTCGAACGATCGAAGGAGAAATGCGAAAGAAATGAATAGAATAACAGAGGCGAGAAAGACGAACGAGTTTGGACATAAACGATTCGCTGTAATTTATAAGTTAACCTTAACTGTTACATTATGTACAGATAATACAACAGTATTATATATATAATATAATAATATAGTATAGTGCAGTATAGTATAGTATAGTACAATATATATAGTATAGTATAGTGTAGTATAGTATAGTATAATATATAGTATAGTATAGTATAGTATAGTATAGTATAGTATAGTATAGTATAGTATAGTATAGTATAGTATAGTATATAGTATAATATATAGTATAGTATAGTATAGTATAGTATAGTATAGTATAGTATAGTATAGTATAGTATATAGTATAATATATAGTATAGTATAGTATAGTATAGTATAGTATAGTACAGTATAGTATTGTATAGTATAGTATAGTATAATATATAGTATAGTACAGTATAGTATTGTATAGTATAGTATAGTATAATATATAGTATAGTATAGTATAGTATAATATATAGTATAGTATAGTATAGTATAATATAATATAGTATAGTATAGTATAATATAATATAGTATAATAATACAGTGATATTTATTTTAGCTAAGGTGATCGCAAGCTTGCGAAAAGATTCGCTGCTTCACACCAGCAATTTATCTCGACGATAAATTCGGTCAGTAAACGACACACACATACTCATAAACAATTAAACCCATAGCTTCTCTTAATGAGAAAACCATTGAATTACGTCGCTACCGATTCTAGCTATGTCCTAACCCCTCGGAGCACTGAAAAGCACCCCTGGAACGTACTAAATAATGCAACCAATAAGGAACGTCGTTACCGTCGATTCTATCAGGTTTCCCAATAAATAAATGATCGCGTTTTTGCCGCCGACGGATGGAAATACCGAAAAATGCAACGACTTATCGGACGACCTAATAAATAATCGGATCTCGCCTAATAGAAACCGGTGTGTGTCGAGCGAAACGCCGCGACTCGTCGGAAGAAATCGTCGTAAAGACGATCCGTCGTACGTGTACGATCGTCGCCGGAACGTCGCCGTCAGTAGAACGCGTCGTCGCAGAGGCGGTCGGACTTGTCGCCGTCTTTTCCCAACCAATTCGTCGACGGACTGGTTTCCACTTGTCCCATCGATCCTGGCCCTCATTTGTCACCGTTCGGCGGTCCCGAAGCCCGTACGAGTCCGCGGGAAAACGGGCCGGGCCGGGCCGGGCCGGGCCGGGCCGGGGATAGACGGGCTCCGATCCGACAGCTTTTCACCGAAAAATCTCGGCCAGCCGGACTCACCGGCTCGGATCTAACGAGCATCTGCCGCCGAAGGTGTTTCTCGCCGTCGAATTTCCGGCGAATCTCGCGTTTGCGATTCTCTTCCCCTCTTCCTGCCGTCACCGCCGCCGACGCCGCGGGCCAATTGTTCGTCGCCAATTTGGGACACGACGATGTTCGACGCGATCGAATAAATCGTTCCGCTATCAGTCGGCGGCGCGGCTCGGCCAATCGCATTAACCATGCCGCGGTGAGCCGAAATGGAGGAATTATAGAAATCAGGGGGGAGGGGGGACAGCGGCGTCATCTAATTAGGGGAGCCAATGGGCGGCCCCGTGGCCGGCCCATATGGCGGGCTCGCGCAAAACAATCCTTTTGGGTAATGCGTGCGCGACAAGCCGAGCCTGTTCGTTCCGCCGAACGCCGGCAGATCGCTATCGCTTTTAAAACCGGATCGCGGCCATTAAAACGACTGCCCGAAATTTTTCCTTGCCGCGGCTCGTGAATCAAGCCGGCCCGGAAACCGGACTGCTGCGTGCCACGGTGAAATTTTCAACTCGTCGATGCCCGACGACGTCGGGACAGCGGCGATCCGGCCCGCGGATTTTATGGGTTCGCGACGAAAATTAAGTAAGCCGACGCGATGCTAAACGGACGATTCGAAAATGTTGTTCCGTTGTCGGCGACCCTTTCGAGCGACGGCTCGGAGGTTAGTTTCTCTAAAATTGTTGTATCGCCAAGATATTGACAAGATATTTTTTATACCGTCAAGGTTTAGATTTAAAAAGTTGTTGAAAGCGTAGCTGTTGTAGGAAAAAAATTGCTGCACAACTCGCATCAAATCTGTGCAAACAATTCGGCAAATTCTCCCCTAATTGGCGCTGGGATTGCGCACAAAAGTGGACAATTTGGGAAGAAGAGATACGATTACTGTTAGTTTTATAGTTATATAGCTTTATATAGTTTATATTTATATAGCTTTTATATTATTATGTACTAGATTATATACATTTTTATATTATTTATATTATTATATTATTAAATTATATTATAGTATATTATATTAGTTATAATTATATAGTTTTATATAGTTTATATTTATGTGGCTTTTATATTATTATGTACTAGATTATATATATTTTTATATTATTCATATTATATTGCATATATTTATATTATTACATTATTAAATTATATTATAGTATATTATATTAGTTATAATTATATAGTTTTATATAGTTTAAATTTATGTGGCTTTTATATTATTATATACTAGATTATATATATTTTTATATTATTCATATTATATTGCATATATTTATACTATTACATTATTAAATTATATTATAGTATATTATATTAGTTATAGTTATACAGTTTTATATAGTTTATATTTATGTAGCTTTTATATTATTATGTACTAGATTATATATGTTTTTATGTTATTCATATTATATTATAGTATATAATAATATACTATAATATAATTTAATAATATAATAATATAAATATATATAATATAATATAAAAATATAATATAATTTCTTAATTATAATTTCATATATATTAAATAGTGTATTATATTATATTATATCATAGTTATTATATTACAATTTTATTATTACTCTTTATATTTACCGATCGCCAGCAACCATAAAAGAAATAATAATCGCATCTCCGCTTCCCAAATTGTCCACTTTCGTGCGCAATCTCAGCGCGAATTAGGGAGAAATTGCTATACTTGCCTCGCTCTCCAAGTGCCGCGAAGTAATATCGTCTTCTCTCTCGAGAATTTTCGAAGGCAAATTCCTCGTCGGATCCGTTATCGGGGGCCAGGACGGCCGCGAAATTCCACGGGCGAACTTGCCGGAGGTGGGCACACCCACCGCCATTGTCACGTTCGGAATCGCACGCGCTAACTGCGCTGCGTGACGCGTGCCATTAAGCGAACGGCCATTTCCCAGGGAAAACGAGAGAACCGAGCGGTACATCGGCGCTCGGTTTCCCGTTTTCGTTGGGGAATGGGTCTTGCTCCGATGGAAAAACAGGTTAACGGAGCCTGTAATGAGACTATCAAACCGTGACACGATTTCAAACTCGGCCTAGCGCCGAGAATCCGCTCCGGCGAGGAGAGCCGTACTATATCGCACCTACGCCTGCCCTTTTCCGGCGCGAATGGGTTCTACCGTGCCGGACGCACCTGGAGACCGCCGCTTTGTGGGCGGCTCGTTAGAGGAACACGGTGGAAATTAGTCACGAGTGTGCCACGGTCGCCCTGCGACCCGACGAATCTCGTGGCCGAAGGACGACGAAGGTTCGTTCCGGAGAAATTCGCCCTGGAAAAGCTTGGCTTGGAAAGTGATTGTCCTGGAAAAATTCTTCCTGGAAAATAATTGTTCTGGACAATAATTGTCGTTGGAAATATTTGTCCTAGGAAATTATCGTCCTGGAAAAATTCGTTCTAGAAAGTAATCGTCCTGGAAAAATTCGTTCTAGAAAGTAATCGTCCTGGGAAAATTATCCTGGAAAAGCTTGTCCTGGAAAAATTCTTCCTGGAAAATAATTGTTCTGGAAAATAATTGTAGTTGGAAAAACTTGTCCTAGGAAATTATCGTCCTGGAAAAATTCGTTCTAGAAAATAATCGTCCTGGGAAAATTATCCTGGAAAAGCTTGTCCTGGAGAAATTCTTCCAGGAAAATAATTGTAGTTGGAAAAACTTGTCCTAGGAAATTATCGTCCTGGAAAAATTCGTTCTAGAAAATAATCGTCCGGGGAAAATTATCCTAGAAAAGCTTGTCTTGGAAAATAATCGGCCTGGAAAAATTCATCCAAGAAAATTGTCTTCCTAGAAAAATTTGTTCTAGAAAAAAAACCGTTCTAAGAAAATTATCCTAGGAAAGTTTGTCTTGGAAAGTGATTGTCCTGTAAAAATTCATCCTGGAAAATAATCGTCCTGGAAAAATTTCTCCTGGAAAATAATTGTCGTTGGAAGAATTTGTCCTGGAAAAATTTGTTCTAGAAAATAATTATTCTAGGAAAATCCGTCCTGGAAAAATTCGTCCTGGAGAAAATAATCGCTCTGGAAAAATTTATCCTAGAAAAGTTTGCCTTGGAAAATGATCGTCCTAGAAAATTTCTCCTAGAACATAATCGCTCTGGAAAAGATCGTTGTTGGTAAAATTCGTGCTAGAAAATTATCGTCCTGGAAAAATTCCTCCTGGAAAATAATCGTCCTGGAAAAATTCCTCCTGAAAAATAATCGTCCTAGAAAAAATCGTCTCGTCAAATAATCGTGATTGGAAGAATTCGTCCCGAAAAAATTCCTTTCGTAAAATAATCCTGCTACCAGAGCTTCCTCCTGTAAAAATTCCTGTCGAAGAAGTTCGCCGCCGGCAAATTTGTCCACCGCTTCGGTGCCGCGTGTTTCCGCGACTTTGAGCCGTAAGAAAATGCAAAGTCGAAGCCGGGGCCTCGGCCCCGACAGGCTAGACAAGTGTAGCCACGCGTCGGTTATTAAATATACATGAGAGCCCGACGGCCGCGCCGGAAGAAGTGAAAAGTTAAAAGCGTTGAAACTGTTTTCATCAAGCCGCAATTAGCCCTCATGAATCCCGGCCGGCGGACCCGGTCGTCTTTCGGACGAATCCTCGAGCACCTTCATCGAAAGAAGAAACAGCCCCGTCGGCGCGACGATGTCGTCGCTCGAAGGCGCGCCGCCGATCTCGCGGGGAAACGAAGCTGCCCGATAACCTGATTCCACGCGGCCGCCGTTTCGCGCACACCGTTTTACGCGGCAGTAAAGGGAAACAGCGTTCGGGAAAAAATGTAGCAAATCGCTCTCGTAAACGCGGTTTTACGATGGGAGTAAGTTTCGCAACTTCGACGCGGCGCTTCCGGCGGATCGCGTCACGAAAGATCGCGTTTCGCTCCGCGCCGGATTGCCTCGCTATCTCGAGGAGCTCTTAATTATTCTCCGCGGATGCGTCGTAAACGCTTCGGAAGGATCGATGCTCGAATTCCAGGCGAGGCTGGTCCTCGCCGGGGAAAAAGGGAAAAAGAGAACAAGAAGAAAGAGGAGGAGGAGGAGGAGGAGGAAAGGGTCCGGGTCGGCCGATAAACGTCCGAAAATTAACGATCCTTTAAAACGCTCGTAAAACTCGGCCAGATAAGGATCCACCTTCCACTTGCTTCCTCCGGAGGGCCCGTATCGGGCCGGCACGCACGAAACGCACTCGCGAGCTCACAAATTACTCCCACGCGCGGTAAACAGTGTTTCGCGCGTGCAACCTGCGCGCCCGCAGAGAAACAGCGCAGCCGAGGCTCGGCCTACGCGCCGCGCGCCCGCTCTTTCCGTCTCGGGCTCGGGCTCGGGCTCGGGCTCGGTCGCGCGGGTCCCGCCGCAAAAATCAACCGCCGCGTTGTTCGCCGGTGAGTTATTACGCCGGTGGACCCGCGCGAGAAACTAGCGTTTAGGCCAGCCGCGGCGAGAATTCGTCGAAGCCGGATTTTGCTCGATCTCCGACTGGGAAAATCGGACCCCGTCGGACTCGGAAACGGCCCCGTCTCGGACGCGTTTCCGTCGCACGCAGCTCCGAGAACGCGAGCGCGGGGGTACGAAGGAATCGCGGCCTCGGGAACCTCGCGCTACTCGTCGAGATTCAGGGCGATTCTGATCATTTTTTACGGGATATTTCAACTCGTCGATGACTATAGCGACGGAGAACATGACCTCGACCTAGAGCAGCGATGGCGAGTCTATGACCCGCGGGGTTAAATTGACTTGTGAGTCACATTAATACATTATATCATAAAAGAGGGAACAGTCAATCAAAAATATTAAAAAGAATAATAATAAAATATATATATATTATTATTATTATTATTTTTATATTATTATTATTATTATTATTTTATTATTATTATATATATATATATATATATATATATATATATATATATATATGTAACCGAATTTAATGCAACCATCCCCCTTACCCCCTGTGATCCCTCCAAGTGACGCCACTGATTTAGTGGGCTAAATATAGTAGTATTAGTATAGTTCACTATATAGTTCACTATAGCTAGTATAGTTCACTATTTAGAAGTAATGAACAAAATTTGACCGACTTCCCGAAAAGGTTCGCCGTCGCTGACCTAGAGGGCCTGCAAAGAGGACGCTGAAAGAACGAAGAAAGCAACGAAGACACCAGCTTGCGCCATAATAAATGAATGCACTTAATGCACTTGCCGAAGAAGCGCAACATAAGCAGCTGAGATTGACCTCTCGTACCTCGGGGATTGAAATGTTAACAAACGACCAGAACCATGGCCCGGGGAAAATAGGAGAATCGCTGTGGAGCGTCCGCAGCTGTCGCTGGATCCTCGTTCGAAGCGTTTCCCGTATCGCAGCTACGCCGGATAAATGGCGTGCCTATCGGAAAGTTGAATATTAATAATGGCGGGCGAGCGTCAGCCCGGCATCCGGGATTCAGCGAGCGTATGAACGACGTTTGGCCGGTGGTTGTTCGCGTTTAGCCGGTTCTCACGAGCCGATGCTCGGCCGTGCACACGGTCGAGCCTCGTGCACAATGAACGCCCGTGGATCGGCTGCAAAGCGAGCGTGAGCAAACACATGAACGAGCCTCGCGGATCCGAAACGAGCGAACCGTCGCGACGCGACGCGATTCGATTCGATTCGATGCGATGCGATGCGATTCGATGTGACGAGATACGATTCGATGCGATTCGATGCGACGCGATACAACGCGATGCAACGCAAAGCGATGCGATACGATGCTAAGCAACGCGATGCGATTCGATGCGATTCGGAGCGATTTGATGCAACGCAATGCAATTCGAAGTGATTCGATGCAATGCAATGCGACGCTATGTGATGCGATGCGATGCGATGCGATCCGATGCGATCCGATGCGATTCGATGCGATTCGATTCGAAGCGACGCGATGCAACGCAAAGCGATGCGATACAATGCGATGCGATGCGATGCTAAGCAACGCGATGCGATTCGGAGCGATTTGATGGAACGCAATGCAATTCAAAGCGATTCGATGCAATGCAATGCGAAGCAATGCAATGCAACGCGATGCGACACGAAGCGATGCGATGCGATGCGATGCGATCCGTCGCGATGCAAAGCAATGCAAAGCAATGCAATGCAACGCGATGCGACACGATGCGCACACTATACAACGCGCTGCAACCCGGCGCATTCGACGAACAGAGTTGCACACAGGCAAACGTGCCGTCGCGTTGAGTCGAATCGCGTCGGGTCGAGTGAAATCGCGTCGACTCGAGTCGAATTGAGTCGAGTGGCGTCGGTGTCGAGTCGAGTCAAGCGGCGTCGGAGTCGAGTGGCGTCGAGTAGAGTCGAGTCGAGTCGATTGGCGTCGCGTCGAGTCGAGTTTGAACCGAGTCGCGTCGCGGCACACGTACGCGTGTACCTCGGTGGTGGAGCTCGTACCGTGTCCAATGCATATTCATACGGCCATACATTATACCGTGCAGTGCGCGCGGCAGGCCAGAGCCTGATCTTAGATTAAGGTAAACGCCGGTTAAGTTAACGGCTAAACTTCCATAAGTCGGAGGCGCTCGCATGCGCATCGCGGCGAAAACCAAAGGCGAACTCTCCCTCTCCCTCCCTATCTCCCCCCCTCACTCTCTCTCTCTTTCTTTCCCTCTCTCTCTCTTTCTCGCTCTCTCTTCTTCTCTCACTCCCTGTTTCCTTCTCCTTCGCTCTCTCCGCCTCTCCGCCCTTCGCCAGTCCTCCCGGCTAGCCCTATTCGCCTTTATCTCCCTTTCTTTCCTCTCGATCGACCTTTTTTCCATCGCGTTTCTACCGCCTCCTTCCATCCGTGTACGAACCCAACTTCTCGAGCCCTTTAACACGGTCTCGCGGCGGCGCGCGTGCACCGCGCCGCCGCCTGGCAACCCGATCCGATCTTACGTTTGTTATGCTAAGTGCTCATTAAGATCGTAATGCGTTCTCGACGGCGCCGCGCGATAGCGGAAATTCGGCGGACGGCGGGTGACGAGCACCGGGTAACCGGAGACCCTCGTCGCTGATCGAAGCTGTTTCGATCCCCGATTACGGGACAGCGGGACTTGTTTGCGGAGCTTTTTCCGCGTTCTTTAGGAGTACAGAATCGCTCATAGACTTCTGCATTGTTTTTTCTGGTCAGACCGATGATATCGGCCTTTAATAGGTACGGTGGTACAATTTGTGCACCCTGTTGCAATAATTGCATCGCTAATCGCTGCGTCAGGAAGAGGAAGCTTCATGTTAATAAAATTATGCTCGAATAAATGAAAGCAAACGGACGGAATTGCGTTTGAAGCTCTACGAAGCACGCGGCATAGTCTAGCTTCGCGTGTGTTGCAATGTTATGCGATGTTATGCGATGCGATGCGATTCGAAGCGACGCGATGCAGCGCAAAGCGATGCGATCAACGCGATACGATACAATGCGATGCGATGCAACGCGATGCGATGCGAAGCAACGCGATGCGATGCGAAGCAACGCGATGCGATGCGAAGCAACGCGATGCGATTTGATGCAACGCGATGCGATTTAGAGCGACGCGATGCAACACAAAGCGATGCGATCAACGCGATACGATACAATGCGATGCGATGCAACGCGATGCGATTCGATGCAACGCAAAGCGATGCGATTCGATGCAACGCAAAGCGATGCGATACAACGCAATGCAATGCAACGCGATGCAATGCAACGCGATGCAATACAACGCGATGCGATACAACACGATGCGATGCGAAGTAACGCGATGCGATTCGATGCAACGCGATGCGATTCAAAGCGATTCGATGCGATTCTAGCTTCGCGTGATGATTTCAAATATCCGAGAGGGGTTCTCACATTCAAAATAAGCAGAAAAATTAAAGTTTCGACTTTCAAGTTTTTCTCCATCAACCCTTTGCACTCGAAGCTATTTCCAACTCTAATTACAAAATCATTTTTCTAACTTACAGTATTTCTATTTCATGCGACAAAATGCATTTTACGCGCGTGAAATTGACTCTTCGAACTCGCACAAAAGTTGCACTCTCGACGATCCCTTAAATTTAAACTTCGTTAACGTCCAAATCATCTTGAAACGCGATACAACAAATTTCAGCGCTGCCACGGAGTCACCACTCGGGTGCAAAGGGTTAAGTTTTCGCTATTTTTTAGCTCGCCGGCATTTCACGAGCAGTCGCGAAACCGACGAAATCATTCGGACGGTGACGACGGTAACGTGTCAGCTGACTCGAGGCTCGAGGTTCAATTTCGTCGAAGAAAATCGGGGCCTGGAGCGGTTAGGAGGACCGTTCGATCGCTGTGCCCTTCCGTCGAAGGGCTGTGCATCGACGGGCTGGGTCGGCGGAAGGGCCGGCGCGGCGGCGAGACGCGACAAGCAACAAATAATCCTTGCCGCTGGTTCCTTTTGTTTCGGGCGAATCCCGAACGATGGATGCCCGTAAAAGTGTTTGATCGGCAGCCTCGCCGGCGCGGCGGAAGTGCGTGTTCCGCGTGTCCCGCGGGATCAATGGATTCGCGGCCGTGGAACAAAGGGGCTAGCGACGGGAAAGAGGCGGTCGAGGGCGGCCCACGAAGAAAAGAGAAAGCTCGACACGGTCGTAGGGCGGCGGAGAGTGCGACAGAGAGAAAGCGAGAGAGAGAGGAACAGTGTGAGGAAGAGAGAGAAAGAGAGAGAGAGAGAGATAGCGGGAGAGAGCGCGAGAGTCACAGAGCGCGAGAGAGAGAGAGAGCGTGAGAGTCAGAGAGCGCGAGAGAGAGAGAGCGCGAGAGAGAGCGCGAGAGTCAGAGAGCGCGAGAGAGAGAGAGCACGAGAGTCGCAGAGCGCGGAGAGAGAGAGCGCGAGAGACCGAGAGCGCGCAAGAGAGAGCGCGAGAGTCAAATAGCGCGCAAGAGAGAGCGCGAGAGTCAAATAGCGCGAGAGAGAGCGCGAGAGAGCTAGAAAAAGCGCGGGAGAGCGCGAGAGAGAACAAAAGAGAGCGAGAGAGAGGAAGAGAGAGAGTGAAAGAGGGTGGGGCTGGAGGGGCGCAGAACGGGAGACAGAAAGGGCGAACGACAGAGAGACCGAAAAACGGGAGTAGATCTGTCGTGGCGATAGGCGGCCTGCGCCGCTGCCCGGGCACCCATGAAAAATAACGAAAATTTAGCCGAGGGCCGGCCGCAAAGCGATTAAGTCCATTATACAGTTTTATCAGCATGAGAAAGATCTAATAGCGCGGCGTACCTCCACCCTACGGAGGTTCCAGCCCCACGGCTCGCTAATTCTCGCCCCCGTTCGCGTGTGTACGTGCAAAGGAACCTTCCCCTCTCACCCCCCTCGCCGCCCCGCACCCGCCGATGTGTCATACGCGCCACTTGTACTCGCGCCTCTTCGTCTATCGAATGCTCGGAACCAAGCTCTGGCCCCTGCAACACCATTGGCGTCGATTTTCCAGACCACGGACGACGCGATCGTCGTTCGCCAACGAACCGCAGACTTTTCGGCTAAAGATATCGACGGAAATCTGTCCAGATGCGATATCGAACTGCCGAAACCATCCTGGAATCTTTGTACGTTTGTGGAGAATTTTTTAAGTCAGGCAAATATGGTATTTCATGTTTTATTTTCGACTCTCGACTTGTATATATTTTGTCTTATATCTGTTATTTTATTTTTTTCCCTGCATATTTTCGGTGCTTTTTCGGAGAAATAATGCTAATTACGACACGATCGAAAGGGAAACTAGAATTTTTTAGGATATCTGGGAACATGGAGGGGGTGACTTCTCGCCCAGAGAATATATTTTATAACATAACATAATATAATATAATATAATATAATATAATATAATATAATATAATATAATATAATATAATATAATATAATATAATATAATATAATATAATATAATATAATATAATATAATATAATATAATATAATATAATATAATATAATATAATATAATATAATATAATATAATATAATATAATATAATATAATATAGTATAATATAATATAATATAATATAATATAATATAATACAACATATAAGGATTTTTTAAAATTTATAAACGGACCGATGACCGTCCCCGAGATTCTATAAATGTACAGTCGATGCACAAAGTATTCGTACACCCTTTAGAACGGAATAACTTTCTTTTATAATCGAGCCAAGTGATCTGAATTTTTTGGAGGGGTGTTAGAAGGATTACTTTACTAAACAATGGCTAAAGAATGTTGTTTCCAAGCATTGCAATTGAACGGCATGATAAAAGAATGTAAAAACAATGTTTCCTCCAAAATTCATTGAAATTGCACCACGCATTTTCGCATGGAATCATTAAATCATTAAATACAGGATATATCGTCTGTTTAATCATCGAATAATACTTAATACCCGAAGACAACGGACAATAGCGAAGAGATCGCCTTCAACGATCGTTGCAACCCCTTCGACACGAAGCAATAAAAAATACCAGTTCCCGAAAATACTGGGAATTTCACGAGACTCGTGAATTCCAGATCAAGTCCGACCAACCGAACGTGGAAATAGCACGGAGCAGCGTATTTCACAGTGTCGGTCACGATCGCGATGAGTCCTGCCGGCCGACGCCAATGCAGCTGCGTGCTGCAACACACGAAAGAACACACGGAGGAGAGGGCCGGGAGCGTGTATGCGTAACAGGCGGAACACACGGTACAAGTAACGCGAGAGAGCGAGAGAGAGAGTATAAGAGAGAGAGAGGAATAAGAGAGAGAGAGAGAGAGAGAGAGAGAGGGAAAGAGGGAGAGAGAGAGGAAAAGAGGGAGAGAGTAAGAGAGAGTAAGAGAGGGAGAGAGTAAGAGAGAGAGTAAGAGAGGGAGAGAGTAAGAGAGAGTAAGAGAGAGAGAGAGAGAGGGAGAGCCGAAGCAACCCTCGCCGCCTCGAAACACCTGCAGGAAATCACAACCCCCGAATGCAAATATTATCTTAATTGCTATAGAAAAGTACCGCCATTACCTGGAAACGCTTTTTTTCTTTCGGCTTTGCGGCTGCAAGCCGCGCCGCGCCGCACTAACGAGCAAGCCCGCGGTCGAGATTGCGAACAACGGGGGTGGACAGCCGCCCCACGCACGGAAACCGGCCGGACGTTGCGCAATCCTCGAAACCATGACTCGGCGAACGGAACGCGTGAAACGCGCGTTAATAATACATTTTCGTCGATCGACCACGGGGTCGGCTGGCGGGGGGGAATAAAGCTCGAAAGACGGCGCGCCGGACAGCATCGCGAAATCGCCGAATTTCTTTCGCGACTTTTATTCGCCCTTGTATTATATTATACAATCCTCGAACGTCCGTGCACGCGAAACATCCTCCTCGAATTTTTGAGCAATTTTCGTTCTACGCTTCGATTCAATTGCGTTTTGCTCTGCGTTTTATTCGGAAAGCCGTGCTTTTCTTAGTTAGAAGAAAAGTGCGTATCTTCGTTGGAAGATGATCGCTTGAACAGATTGTAATTATGTCTTTTTTTTATCAAAGTGCGATACTTTGATACAACAGATTTAATTGTGTTCTGTTCGGAAAGACATAATTTAAACAGGTTTGCTCGTATTTGTTATCAGAAAGTCATCTTTTAAACAGATTTGCTTGCATTTTGTTCGGAAAGCCACCCTTTAAACTGATTCGCTTGCATTTTCGTTAGAAAGTCATCCTTTAAACAGATTTGCTTGCATTTTGTTCGGAAAGTCACCCTTTAATTCGCTTGTATTTTCGTTAGAAAGTCATCCTTTAAACAGATTTGCTTGCATTTTGTTCGGAAAGTCACCCTTCAATTCGCTTGCATTTTCGTTAGAAATTCGCCCTTTAAACAGATTGTAATTATGTTTCTTTTTTTTATTAAACTGCTCTACTTTAAACAGATCTAATTGCGTTTTATTCGGAAAGTCATACTTCAAACAGATTTGCGTGCATTATCTTCAGAAAGTCATCTCTTAAACAGCTCCACTTGCATATTCTCCAGAAAGTCATCCTTTAAACAAATTATAATCGTGTTGTTATCAAAATAGTGAACTTCAAACAGATCTAATTGCGTTTTAATCAAGAAACCACATATTTTTAAATAGATTCACTCGTATTTCATTCAGAATGCCGGACTTCGAACAAATACCAAATGTTCAACAACTAGCTGCCTTAAATTACAAAAAAGCCTGAGAAAAATAAAACATTTCGCAGCATCTAGAACTGCGGTAGAACCATCTGCATCTAGAACTATCACTCTGGAAACTGCACAACGTTTAGCTCTTGATAATGAAACGTATGAAAACGATCAAAGTGCACCCGGAAAGCATAAAAAGAGAAAAACGAATAAATTCTCTTCGCAGAAGCCCGGTATTATACGGTCGACGAAAATTACGCGAACAGCGCCGGTCTTTATTCATCTCAACACCGTCGAATAATTGAATCGCTCTGTCGTCAATTAAATCGAGAATGAGCGATACGAGCAATTTCGGGCTGAAAGCAGAAAAATGTCCGGCGGAGAAACTCGAGGCGTCGGGTGCAAAGTGGCTCCCGTAATGGTCTCGCGGTTATCCGGCTTGATATCAATGCAAATTGCCCTTAATGGAAGCTCTTAGACGAAATCGAATACCGCGTCGGGTCGCGTCGCGTCGCGTCGCGGCGTTCGCGTTTGTCAGTCCTCTTTAATCGTCTCGTCGACGATCGCGTTCAAGATTGCGTTCTCGTCGTGGAAAATCTCGAATCCGGTCGCTCCGTCGGCGCCGAGCGAAAATGAGAAAACAAAAGAAAAATAAGGGAGAACATCGATTTTTAGGTTGCGGAGCGCGCGATCGAATCCGGACGAGTCCGTTTCGCCACCGCGCGCGCGATGACGAATCGCCGATTTGGCAACGGCCTTTGGGCAACTTCCGCTCGCGGCTGTGCGGCGTATCCTGTCGATACCCTCCGCCGTTGCTTTTAATTAATTTCTCATGCATGCCGCGCGCGGCCCGTGGAAACGCGAATAGGCTCCGCGCGCATAATGAGTCGGCGCGAGCGCTGTTACGAAATCGCGGTTCACCTTTTATTTGCTCGTTAACTTCCTTTCCGCGCGCGTTGCGATGCAGCGACACGGTCCGCCGGCACCCTGCGAACACCCGCCTTCCGATACGACGCGTTTTTTACGCCGATCCGGACGCCGAGCTCCCGATTTTCCGAAATCGTCGACGCGGAAACCGCGGAGAAATTTCTCGTTTCTCAGGAATTCGCGACATTCGGACCGTCGTGATTTCGCAGAAACGAATCGGACGACGACAAATTTGGACTCGTATGGGAGCTCGAAGCCTCTAGATTCGGGCTATAATGTTCATTTTTGCCCTAAATGCTTCTACACGACGCAGCAGCTGGAAAACCGAAGGCGCAGCAGTTGGAAAACCGAAGACGCAGATTCGCTCGAAAATGCGACAAATTCGAACGTCCCTGAAAGCGCCGGAAAATTTTTTCCACGGATCGATCTATCATGGATTCAAAGAGCGAAGCTTCCTCTTTACAACGAGCCTTCAAAAACACCCGCACGATTTTTTCCAGCCGTTTCGTGCAACGAAAACGGGGGTCAAGTTCGGCGATGCGAACCCCTCTCGCATCGCCGTGCGACGAATACACCTTCCGCTTAAAGTTCGATAAAGCGACCGGAAAAAATCGTACATCAAAGTTTGAGAGCTCGTTGCAAAGTAAAAGTTTCGATCTTGAAAACGACGTTGAGTCGGGTCCGAAGAAAAATTTTCCAACGGATCTGCGGGCGATCGAAGCCGAGCTTACGTCAAGACAGCTCACGATTTCGAGACAGAACATGCCTTCGGTTGGCCGCCTCCTGCGTTGCACGCAAACGCGATAGAATAAAACGAACTATGCTCGTCGAAAGTAGAAGCTTCGAGCTTCGAAACGAGTCCGGGTTCGTCGTCGCAGCTCTCGTTCTCGCGAAATTATAACGATCGGTGATCGAGGGGGCATCGACGGTTCGTCGGCGACCGGAGAGCTTCTGGATCCGGCGCTCCTCCGGATTGGAGCTTCGAAGCACGAAAATTGCGGCGAACTGGCGGGGGCAGCATTGTATGAAAACGGATCGAGCTTATGCCGTGGTTTCCGCCGGTCGATAAATCGGCCGGTTCGTGCGTGTAATATCTTTATCGGCGCGAATCGAATGCAGATTCCGGGTAATCTCGGCGTTGTAACGGGCCTAGAGATAGCAGCCGTGGCCGGTATTCGAGCCGGCACGGGGAGGATCGCTTCCTAGTACACGATCGTACAATTTCCTACGGTTTCACGGATCGGTCGTGTAGCTCTTTTTCGCGTTTCCCCGGGGGCCCCGTTTCGCGAACCGTGGCCGGCCAATCGAAAGGGAGGCCCTCGCGGTGCCGGCGCGCAACCGGCAATTTGCATGTTATGCCAGCCCGATGGCGCCCGAGACCGCTTTTTAAGGCGGTTACGACCATTACCGGTAATGCTCGGGGTCGTGCGAGTCAATGCCACGGGATCGACCCGCGAGAGGATTCACCCGCGCCGATCTACCCGCGCCGATTTGTCCGCGCCGATCGATCGGGGAAAGTCGCTGGAAAGCGGCAAGTGTAAACACACGGGCGCCGCGGCTTAACCACGGTCAAGAATCCCGCTGCTACCGTCGAGCGTAACAACTGTTCATTTTCTGCGCGCGGTTAATTGGCTTCTGTTCGCCGCGAACTACGGGGAGAAAAAGAGGGGCTCGGACCCCGCGGGAACTGTGCGATCACTAAATCCGGGTGAAAGAAGTCTGCGAAATCGGCGGACCGAATCGTCTCCGAAAGGGCAGAGGCGCGGCTAAAAGGTCATTCCAAAGGAGGAAATATTCGTTCGTCGAATTTACTCCTTTGGACTTCGTTGGATGGTACGCTAAATTTAACCATCGACATCGGCGAGAGCGATCGCGTCGCGTCCTCTCAACGAAATCGGAGGACTTCTTTAAAAAATATTCTCATAAAAACAGGATGAACGTGGAACACTCCTTAACTTCTTTTCTTCTAATCTTATTTTTATAACAATCTTTTCTTCTAATCTTATTTTTATAACAATCTCTTCTTCTAATCTTATTTTTATAACGATCTTTTCTTCTAATCTTATTTTTATAACAATCTTTTCTTCTAATCTTATTTTTATAACAATCTCTTCTCCTAATCTTATTCTTATAACAATCGTTTCTTCACATCTTATTCTACTAATCTTATTTTTATAACAATCTTTTCTTCTAATCTTATTTTTATAACGATCTTTTCTTCTAATCTTATTTTTATAACAATCTTTTCTTCTAATCTTATTTTTATAACAATCTTTTCTTCTAATCTTATTTTTATAACAATCTCTTCTCCTAATCTTATTTATTATAACAATCTTTTCTCCTAATCTTATTTATTACAACAATCTTTTCTTCTAATCTTATTTTTATAACAATCTTTTCTTCTAATCTTATTCTTATAACAATCTTTTCTTCACATCTTATTCTTGTAACAATCTTTTCTTCTAATCTCAGTTTTATAACAATCTTCCCTCCTAATCTTATTTATTATAACAACGTAAACACCTTCGCGTACTATCGACCTAAAAATACACCAAACACCTTGAAATTTGATAACACATTTTCCACTAAAATAACAATTTAAATATCCAATAATCGCTACTTTTTACGCGCGACGAGTACACTTGTCGCGACACAAAACATCGCCGCTTCTCCTTGTCGAGTATACTCGTCGAACTAAACTGTTTAAAGGCGCTGTTCACGGGCGAGCCTTTTCTTTCCTGATCCGCGTCCGGCCGAGGTAAGACAAGGAGAGCACGGTACCGGAAGTTCGGTGACGTTTCGCCCGTTGGTCGGACAATGCCGCGGCCCGGAGGAAGTAATTCGCGGAGAACAACAAAGAGGGGGGGAGAGAGGGAGGGAGCCTCGGACTCGGCCTGTTCTCGCCCGGCTACGCGCGTAGGAGCATTGTCTTGACAACTTAGCGGTTATTTTACACGCTGTTAGCTCGGTAAGCTAGCCACGGAGTTTACCGCTGTTTCTATGCTAATGAGCCAACGCCGGGAGACGGACGAAGCTGGAACGCGACCGGGGCCCCGGTGTCTTAGGATCTCCTTGCTCGGCCGGGGGCTCCTCCAGCCACTCTCGAACTGCTCGCGAGTTGTTAATACGGAAACCAGCGGCGAAACTTCGGCCGAAGGGAACGAAACGCCGGGGAAACGTATATACGCGCGCGGGGAAACTTCGCGCTCGCGCCCGTTTCCCCGGCGTCCGACTCCGAATTCGGTTAAACAGCGAATTTAACAGCCGCGGTGCACCGTTTTGCCCGCCGGATCGAACGAATCGAACGCGTCGACGACGATTTCGAAACGGCGAAACGAATGCTCGAATGCTCGAAATCCGATCCTCGAAGCGCGTATTTTTCTCTAAAACGGAGCGATCGAGCGATCGATAGCCTGGAAAACGCGCTGTGAATTTTGAGAAACTGTTTTCGGGACTTATACCTGGAACTAGAGGCTCTTGGAGAAAATATAGATCGCTGAGAATTTTCTAAAAAATGCTTTTCTCTTCGAATTTTTAAGGCGTCTGCCTTCGTAACGCCGAATGCTGGCGGTACACTCTTCCGGGAGAAGACGATAAAGTCGCGGGAAAAAATCGTAGATCGACTTTTTAGATCTCGTTGGAAAGCGGAGACTTCGCTCTATAAACCTACGTAACTCTGAATCCGATAAAAAATTGTTTGAACCACGTAGAGTCGTCTGAATTTAGAGTCGATTTCAACGTCGCAGCGATCGATAGCCTGGAAAACCAACCGATTGCATCGACGCGCAGTGAATTTTGAGAAACTGTTTTCGGGATTTATACCTGGAACTAGAAGCTGTCGGAGAAAATATAGATCGCCGAGAATTTTCTAAAAGATGCTTTCCCCTTCCAATTTTTAAGCCTTCGTAACGCCGAATGCTGGCGGTACACTCTTCCGTGAGAAGACGATAAAGTCGCGGGAAAAAATCGTAGATCGACTTTTTAGGTCTCGTTGGAAAGCGGAGACTTTGCTCTATAAACCTACGTCACTCTGAATCCGATAAAAAATTGTTTGAACCACGTAGAGTCGTCTGAATCTAGAGTCGATTTCAACGTCGCAGCAAAGGAAGCGGCTTCGGTTTCTCGCTCTTCTCGATAACGAAACGAGATCTCTGGGAGAATCGAGGTGAACGGCGTGAAAGTAGAGGCTTTACCCTTTAAAACGAGCTCTGGTAGGACCGTGTACGATTTTTTTCGGCGAAGTTACACGACTTCGAAGCGTGGACCGTTGTTCGAGTCGACTTTGCACGGTTTTTCGACTTTGCTTCGCTACTTTTCTCGCTGGAGAAATTGCATAACACGCGCTCCGCGTGCCCTGGCTACCCCGAAATGTCGGTAATTTCGTAAATCGAAGTGCAGCGAGATTTGCATAGGCGATCGCGGCGTTGGATCGGCGCGTTGGTGGATCGCCGAACAGAACGAAAGGAAACAGAGAGAGAGAGAGAGAGAGAGAGAGAGAGAGAGAGAGAGAGAGAGAGAGAGACGGAGCCGCGTGTAATTCCGACGTCGATTTCCTCGACGACATCTGCGAAACGGCAATTTTGTCTCGGCGTTCGTTCTTTATCCGCATAGCACGACGTCGTTATCGAACGTTCGTGCGTTCATGGTTTGGTGAACGCGCGATTGCGGATTGAATCGCCGCGTTGCGCGCCACGGCCGCCGCGTATGCGCCGCGTAGTCCGAGGCAATTTCGTGTAATACGAATCGCGGTAATGCCGGCGAATTAGCGTGATGTCAGGAAGCAAAACTATGCGCTTCATTATGTGCTACGGCGGTCGTGAAAAAAAAACATTTCGCATCGCCGCGATTTTGTTGCTAAATACGCGCGATCCTATCAGCGGGAATCGCCGCGGCGAGCTCACGGACGTGCGCGCGCGCGCGCGCGCTCGCTCTGCACCGCCGTTGCTAATTCGTTGTTTCATTTTCTTGCTCATTCCGCCTTCCTACTCTCTCTCGGTGCCCACATGAATATGGATCGCGGATGAGTTATGAAAAAGAATCCGAAACAATGCCAGAACCGCCGCCGTCGTCCTCCGCGGCCCGCGAGCGCCTGTTCCGCTTCCTTCTACTAGCGATCCAGATTTACAACAATCGTCTCACCGATATCGTTTAGAATTATTCCCCGACAAGTTCACGATTCCGATCGTTTCCCTTTTATCGAGGTTCTTCTCGCTCGATGCCCTAGCACGTTTATTTTTCTGTTCGTGCTCGTTAGTACAGAGAGATCAAGTTTATTCGACGAACGTCTTCCTTGCGGCACACGTTGTAATAATTTCATTTAATTCAATTTTATTTGATGTAATTTCATTCAATTTTATTTAATTCATATTCAATTTAATTCAACTTAATTCAATTTTATTTAAGTTAACTTGATTCAATTTAATTCAAGTTAGCTTAATTCAATTTAATTTAGGTTAACGTAAGTCAATTTTATTTAATTTAACTCAATTCAATTCAATTTAAGTTAACTTAATTTAATTCAATTGAATTTAACTTAATTCAATTCAATTCAAGTTAACTTAATTCAATTTAATTTAATTTAAGTTAACATAAATCAATTTTATTTAAGCTAACTCAATTCAATTTTATTTCAGTTAACTTAATTCAATTTTATTTAAGTTAACTGAATACAATCTAATTTAAGTTAACTTAATTCAATTTAATTTAACTTAACTTAATTCAATTCAATTTAACTTAACTTAATTGAATTTAATCTAATTCAACTTGATTCAATTCAATTCAATTTGGCTCGATTCAATTCAATTCAATTTAATTACCTAATTATATAACTTATACAACTGTAAAGGCGCGGAAAGAATTTGAGAACATATTTTTATAATAATCCGCAATCCGATAATAATAGTACGAAGCCCGCATCAATGCAGAACTGTTTTAGAAGATTAGACTAATTGGACTTATAGAAAGCTTGATTTACCGAGGTCGTATTTGCCTTTTAATCTTGGATCAGAGAAGATTCATTGGTCAATACAATTGCAAAACCTCTTCGGCTACCTTCTCAATTATTTCTATTATCGGTTTCGACGGAGAACAGCGGCAACGATTTACTAAAGTCGTATTTCCCGTTAAATCTTCCATTATTCAAGATTAATTATTTATTTTACATATTCACATTATACATTTATTTATTATATTATATTATTGTACATTTGTTTATTATATTATATTACTATATATTTATTTATTATATTATATTACTATACATTTGTTTATTATATTATATTACTATATATTTATTTATTATATTATATTATTATACATTTATTTATTATATTATATTACTATATATTTATTTATTATATTATATTATTGTACATTTATGTTTATTATATTATATTATTATATATTTATTTATTATATTATATTATTGTACATTTATTTTTATTATATTATATTACTATATATTTATTTATTATATTATATTATTGTACATTTATTTTTATTATATTATATTACTATATATTTATTTATTATATTATATTATTGTACATTTATTTATTATATTATATTACTATATATTTATTTATTATATTATATTATTGTACATTTATTTTTATTATATTATATTATTATATATTTATTTATTATATTATATTATTGTACATTTATTTATTATATTATATTACTATATATTTATTTATTATATTATATTACTATACATTTGTTTATTATATTATATTACTATATATTTATTTATTATATTATATTATTATACATTTATTTATTATATTATATTATTATATATTTATTTATTATATTATATTATTGTACATTTATTTTTATTATATTATTTTACTATATATTTATTTATTATATTATATTATTATATATTTATTTATTACATTACACTATTGTATATTTATTACTTATTCAAGATAACAAGATACATACAATATATTATTATATCTTGCACTATACATCTTATTGCAATAGCGAAAGAATGATTCGGACGATCGCGCGCGATCGGAGAACGGCGACAAAACGCGGGCGGCCGGTCGCCGGTCGCCGCGGCCATCGCGAATCCGAATCCGCGCGCCGTCCCCGCGCCGTCGAATCATCGCCGACGATTTCACCGGCGCTCGTGTGAAACGCGGATAATGACGAGCATAACGTCGAAGCCGGGATAGTCGGCGCTTAATAACTCGTTAATTATCGTTTTAGGAAATCCGCGCGGCGCGCACCATCGCCGAGCCGCAGCCGTCCAATTACTTTTACGTAACTCCCGCGCGCGAACGTTCGCTCGCTCGCCTAGCTAGCTAGCTAGCTAGCTCGCTCGCGTTCATTTCTCCGCTCTGGTCGCGGTAATTGGTTTAATTGCGTTTCGCAAACGAGAGAAAAAAAAGGAAACCGGCCGGTGGAGGACTAGAAAGAGTGCTGGCGGAACAACGGCGAGCAGGAGAGGAGAGAGAGAGACCTTTATCGCGAGGTGTCTTCCGCGACACCCCGCTCGAAACCCGCGCAAAACCCGCGCGAATCCCGCGCGCGGATTGAACGGGTTCACGCGGGTCCGACTCGAGCGAATCGCGCGCTCTCGAGATCGGAGAGGCCGATCCGACCGCGCGATCAAGAGAGCAGCTTAACCTTTCGCCTTCTTTCTTCCTCCACGCGTGCGATGCTAATTAGATCGTTTCTTTTTTTTTTCATTTTTTTTTTCACCACCGTTTTCCACTTCGTTTTCGAACGTGGACGTTGCTCTTCATTGTTCGAGGATATCGTCGAGCGAAGGTACGGGATCGTTTTCAACGTTTCCTTGAAGCCAGAAAGAATTGCCGAACGAGGTGTACGGTAATGTCTCTCTAATTGTCGCTTAGATTGTCCACGGAAATGGACGATTTGGGAAGAGGAGATACGATTGTTCGAGTCTTGCGGTTCGTTTTTATAGTTACGAATTGTCGACAACTGTAAAAAGAACGAGCAGCGAGGCTCGAATAATCGTATCTCCTCTTCCAAAATTGTCCATTTTCATGGACGATCTGAGCGTCACTAAGAGAGACATTAACACGTTCCGTGCCGAGCTTTTTTTACTCGAATCTTCACACTTTGATATTTTACTAAAACTTGATGTATTACGTGCAATTATTAATTCTCGTACACATAACAACGTAACAAAAACTTATCAACGCCCATTCTTGCGGTGGAAATTGATTCTTCGGTTCTAAATTTCTTGTAAACAATTTGTTCAGTTCACTAAGTAAACATGCAAGCGTGTACCATCGATGGTACACGTGGCACGGAACGTGTTAATGTACACGGTTCGCGTTCTCGAAAAATTAGCCAGTTTTAACACTGGATTCACGGAACCCGTCGGAACGACGGGTCACTAATTTTTTGATTTATGTTTGCTCATATCGTAAAGATACATTCACGAGTTATTTATTCAATTTATATGTTACTTACGGCAAATCTTGCAATAACACTTGTTCAAAATCAGAATACAATAATGTCTCCCTAACTGACGCACAGATTGTGCAGAAAAATGGACAATTCGGGAAGAAGAGACACGATTACTGTTATTTTTATAGTTATATAGTTTTATATAGTTTATATTTATGTAGCTTTTATATTATTATGTACTAAATTATATATATTTTTATATTATTTATACTATATTACATATATTTATATATTACTGTTATTTTTATAGTTATATAGTTTTATATAGTTAATATTTATATAGCTTTTATATTATTATGTACTAAATTATATATATTTTTATATTATTTATACTATATTACATATATTTATATATTACTGTTATTTTTATAGTTATATAGTTTTATATAGGTAATATTTACATAGCTTTTATGTTATTATGTACTAAATTATATATATTTTTATATTATTTATACTATATTAGATATATTTATATTTCTATATTATAGTTTTGTTGACAATTCGTGACTATAAAAACGAACCGCGAGGCTCGAATAATCGTATCTCCTCTTCCCAAATTGTCCATTTCTGTTCACAATCCAAGTGTCAATTAGAGAGACATTACTGTATTTGGCTCGCAGTAATAGATGCAGCAATGTCTCCCTAATTGACGCACAGATTGCGCAGAAAAATGGACAATTTGAAAAGAGGAGACACGATTATTCGAGCCTTTTGCAGCTCATTTTAATAGTTGTCGACAATTGAGTCGTTTATTTTGAAAGTGGCATAAGTCACTTTACCGTAATGAAAAGCGGTGATTTTTTAATGTTTATACGAAATTATTTATACTGAGAAAAATATCAGTATCCTGAGACAACAAATACAAGTAAATCTTCTCGAAAGTTAGCATCCATATTTTTAAACGTGTTAAAACGCAAACCCTTAAATATATCGACTTAAAAACAAAGCGACTTATGCCACTTTCAAAATAATCGACTCAATTCGCGGCTATAAAAACGAACCGCGAGGCTCGAATAATCGTGTCTCCTCTCCCTAAATTGTCCATTTTTGCGGACAATCCGAGCGTCAATTACAGAGACATTACCGTAAACGTGTCTTATCATTACTTTTACGAACTAGTATAAAACGGCTGTCTTTCATGCTCCGTGAATCCAGCGTTCAGGATCTCCGCTTCATCGATTACTATGTCCCAGCGAGTGTCGAGCATGTTTCTCACGCACTTTCGGGCGACTTCGCCCGAAATCCGTGCGACGATTGTTCGACCCGCGCAAAGCGGATAGAAAAGACGCGCTCCGCGAAAGGATTCAACAGCCACCGAAACGTAACGATAATCTGCTATCGACTGTTTCAAAGGAAGCGCAGCGAGGAGCCGCAGATCCAGACGAATTGATAAGAGACGGGAACGGATTCAACGGGAGCGACCGTTCGCAAAGTTGATTGTACCGCGAAACGAACGCATTGTCAAAACGAGCCGAGCCGGCTGTGTTCGGGAACCGAACACGGAACGTTACAAGCACGTTCGGGCCCGGCACAATTAAGCCGTGTTACGCTTTCATAAATATAAACGGTGGCTCCCGGTGGTAAAGAACACAAAGCGGCAGCCGGATCAGGCTGCCACGTGAAACCGTGGCGTTTGTTAATTAATTAATAAACGTGTTCCGCTTCCGAGGAGCCACGTTTTAGCCGCGATTATTTACAAATCGAGCGGCCAATTTCGCCGGAAAAACTTTCTCCGATTCGTTTCCGCGATAACCGACGGCGGCCGGCAACCTTTAAAATCGCGCATTGTTTCGCCGCGGAGAAATTTCGCCAGAGATACGAAATTTCAATTTTCCCCGAACGATGGACGGCCGCCTCCGAGCCGCTTCCTCGAACCCTTTTGCAATTAAGACCGGCGCCGTTTCGATCGCGATCCGTCGACCCGCTTCCTCGCGAGCGAGCGGATCACGCGATTTCCACGCGTGAAACTTCACCGTGAAACTTTGTTGCGTTCCAGCGTTCTTTCTCCGGCCCGCTGGAACGCGCTCGCTCGCTCGCTCGCTCGTGCGCGCGCTCGCACACGCTCGCGTCCGCCGCTTCCTGGGAGATAGCGATCGCCGCGGCAAAATGGCGAGCTTTCGAGGTTATCGTTAGAGACGAGTCCTTGGAGAATCGTTTTCTGTCCTCGCGACGCGATCCGTCGACGCGACGCGACGTGTTTCGACCGCCGCGAGCCTTCTTGCCCGCCGGAAAGCTAATTGCTTCGCGGAATCGCGGCGAGCGCCGCTCCGCTCGGCTCCGCTCGGCTCCGTTGCGACGAAAGTATTTCAATTGCCATGGTTGGAGGGACGCGAGAGCGTAATCGACGTTTCGATCCAGCCGGAAACCCGATACAAATTGCTACGTTTCGCGGGGACGATCCTCCGCCCGCGATCTCCGAGCACGCT
The DNA here is from genome assembly GCF_051020955.1 of Megalopta genalis. Classification (NCBI taxonomy): domain Eukaryota; kingdom Metazoa; phylum Arthropoda; class Insecta; order Hymenoptera; family Halictidae; genus Megalopta; species Megalopta genalis. Next base: position 34,058,183 of record NC_135013.1, read on the forward strand.
CGCGGAGGTAAGCTTCGACTGTTCGGCTATTCTTTTTCTTTTTTTTTCTCCTAACACGAAGAACAATTAAACTTCTTCTTCCGCCGTCGCTCGGCTAATTAGGCCGCGCGAAAATTCCGGCCGATCGCTCGAACAATTTCTGCTCGAATTACAAAGTGTCCGCGCGTTTTTTCCCCTCGCTTTGGGAAATCGTGCCAACGGCTCGATTCTCTCGCTTTCGATCTCGTTCGGCCGTCTGGCGCTTCTTTGTACGACGCAGTCGCCGATCGGCTGTCTTCCGAGGAAATTATTAATGTAAATTCGATACGAATTTATTTTCCAATTCGTGGAAATATTTAGCGATCGCGCGGAGCGGCGGTGGTTCGCGGCAGCAAGGGTTGCTTCGAAGCGCTGCAACTTCGCGAGAAAAAATCGCAGCCGCGTTTCTTTTTTTTTAAATTGTAGGGGAAGGTTCGAGCTTTGCTCCACCGTAAACGGCACCACAGGACAAAATTTTGCAGAGTCGGAGCGTTTCGTCGAAATTCGCGATCTTCGATGCGACGAGAGTTTTCGATGCGACGGGAAGGGTCTCGCGTTTAAAAGGTTACCGCGACGAGGGTGCGTCGCACTTGAAATCGAGGAAGAGCGTCTTAAAGTAGAGGCTTCGAGCTTTGATTTTATAAAAAAATCGTCGTCCTGCGACGATTTTTCGCCGAGTTGTCGTCGGTCGAAGTTGGCCCATCTTTATCCAAGATTTTTCTATTATTTCGTTGAGCGCGATGTATCTTTAACTGAAATTTACATAAAAATTAACTTCTCTCTTCTTGCATATAATAATATTGTTCGGTTCTTTCGCGCAAGTGTGTCAGTCACAGATGCTTCGAAAAGCAACTTGCACCCAGCCGCCGTGACCCAAATGTTTCCGATTCGTTTCACATCCATTTTTCTGATATATTTCTAATAAATTAACTTTCCGATGATCTATCCGACTTAAATTAAATTGTCAAAGTATACAAATTGCATTAAATATAGGGTACGAACGCGGCCGGTGCCTCCGCGAATTTGTAGGCTATGCACATTAATCACGGTGTGTCGGTAATGCAACAAGAACTCAAAAACGTGCTCCAGTTATGCGTATTACCACCGACTGCTCCATTTTAATCTGAAACTGTGCAAGAAACTCTCGATGTTTATACCAGTTCTTTATGGAATCTAACGATTCTAATGGCATAAAAACGCTGTTTCGGTCGACCGAAAGCTGAACCATTTAAAATTACGACCGCTTACATAAATTCGATTTCATGGAACGATATTGGTGAGCGAAAGGTATCCTTCGCGGCGAACGCACACGAACGAAATGCATTTTAATCGTTCTTTTTAGTATTTCCAGGGAACTAATGGAGCACCTGAATGATTTTATTCCTTTAATAATAATATCGAATGCCAAATTAAAATTTTCTTGCTCGCAATTCTCTGTCAAGTTATCGCGATTATCGTTATTTCCCGAACGACCTCGGTAGAGCAATTTCTTTTCAATTTTTCCTCGACTTTGTTGAGCGATGGTTCATATGAATAGAAAAAAGTTTATTCAATATAATATAAATGAACAAATTCTTGATAATACATAAGACTGAGAAATGAATGTAAGACAAGAAACAAACAAAAATAGTAGAAATCTAATCTAATCTTAGTAGAAATCTAACTTGGATCCTTGTCTTTTTAACTGTTTACTTTTCACGGCACACTTGCCCTAACCTTTTAATCATTTTTTTAGAATTTGCAGTAAACTAGTGGAGTATTTAAATTCGTTTATTCCCTTAATATAATATCGAATGTCACGTTAAAATTGTCTTGCTTGCAATTTCCGTCACGTTACTGCGATTATCGTTGAAATAGATGAAAGCGACAGTATTCCGGACGACCTCGGTACACTAATTTAATTTGCTCTAACCTTCCAATCATTTTTTTAGAATTTCCAGTAAACTAGTAAAGTACCTAAATTCGTTTATTCCCTTAATATAATATCGAATGTCACGTTAAAATTGTCTTGCTTCCAATTTTCCGTCACGTTGTTCAAATTATCGTTGAAATAAATGAAAGCGACGGTATTCGGATCGACCTCGGTACACTAATTTAATTTGCCCTAACCTTTCAATCATTTTTTTAGAATTTCCAATAAACTAGTTGAGTACTTAAATGCTTTTATTCCCTTAATATAACATTGAATGTCAAATTAAAATTGTCTTGCTACCAATTTTCAGTCATGCTATTGCGAGTATTATTAAAATAAATGAAAGCGACGGTATTCCGGACGACCTCGGTACACTAATTTAATTTGCTCTAACATTTCAATCATTTTTTTAGAATTTCCAGTAAACTAGTGGAGTACTTAAATGCGTTTATTCCCTTAATATAATATCGAATGTCAAATTAAAATTGTCTTGCTACCAATTTTCAGTCATGTTATTGCGAGTATTATTAAAATAAATGAAAGCGACGGTATTCCGAATGACGTCGGTACACTAATTTAATTTGTCCTAACCTTTTAATCATTTTTATAGAATTTCCAATAAACTAGTCGAGTATTTGAATGCTTTTATTCCCTTAATATAACATCGAATGTCAAATTAAAATTGCCTTGCTTCCAATTTTCCGTCACGTCGGTGCACTAATTTCTCTCCAATTGTCCCTCGGCTTGCGCACAGAAGTGGACAATTTAGGGAAAGGAGAAGCGCTTAGGAAACTCGCTAAGAGACAATTGCAGAGAATTCACAGTAATTACCTACCTTACCGAAATCGTTTTAACATACTGAAATTGTCTTAGTTCGTATTTAATTCAGCCATCTATCTCGAAAAAAAGCAAACAATCTAAACCCCAGGCCCAATGGATCTAAACCCATTGAAACGCAGCTCGCAAGCCGAATTTTGATTTCGTCAATTAAAACGATCGCCGAGCGTAGAAATCGGCGAGACAATTGCAGAGAATTCACAGTAATTGGTACATTATCAAAATTGTCTTAGATTGTATTTAATTCAGCGATCTATCTCGAAAAAAAGGAAACAATCTAAACCCCAGTCCCAATAGGTCTAGACCCATTGAAACGTAGCTCGCAAGCCGAATTTTGATTTCGTCAAGTAAAACGATCGCCGAGCGTAGAAATCGGCGAGACAATTGCAGAGAATTCACAGTAATTGGTACATTATCAAAATTGTCTTAGATTGTATTTAATTCAGCGATCTATCTCGAAAAAAAGCAAACGATCTAAATCCCAGCCCCTATGGGTCTAGACCCATTGAGACGCAGCTCGCAAGCCGAATTTTGATTTCGTCAAGTAAAACGATCGCCGAGCGTAGAAATCGGCGAGACAATTGCAGAGAATTCACAGTAATTGGTACATTATCAAAATTGTCTTAGATTGTATTTAATTCAGCGATCTATCTCGAAAAAAAGGAAACAATCTAAACCCCAGTCCCAATAGGTCTAGACCCATTGAAACGTAGCTCGCAAGCCGAATTTTGATTTCGTCAAGTAAAACGATCGCCGAGCGTAGAAATCGGCGAGACAATTGCAGAGAATTCACAGTAATTGGTACATTATCAAAATTGTCTTAGATTGTATTTAATTCAGCGATCTATCTCGAAAAAAAGCAAACGATCTAAATCCCAGCCCCTATGGGTCTAGACCCATTGAGACGCAGCTCGCAAGCCGAATTTTGATTTCGTCAAGTAAAACGATCGCCGAGCGTAGAAATCGGCGAGACAATTGCAGAGAATTCACAGTAATTGGTACATTATCAAAATTGTCTTAGATTGTATTTAATTCAGCGATCTATCTCGAAAAAAAGGAAACAATCTAAACCCCAGTCCCAATAGGTCTAGACCCATTGAAACGTAGCTCGCAAGCCGAATTTTGATTTCGTCAAGTAAAACGATCGCCGAGCGTAGAAATCGGCGAGACAATTGCAGAGAATTCACAGTAATTGGTACATTATCAAAATTGTCTTAGATTGTATTTAATTCAGCGATCTATCTCGAAAAAAAGCAAACGATCTAAATCCCAGCCCCTATGGGTCTAGACCCATTGAGACGCAGCTCGCAAGCCGAATTTTGATTTCGTCAAGTAAAACGATCGCCGAGCGTAGAAATCGGCGAGACAATTGCAGAGAATTCACAGTAATTGGTACATTATCAAAATTGTCTTAGATTGTATTTAATTCAGCGATCTATCTCGAAAAAAAGGAAACAATCTAAACCCCAGTCCCAATAGGTCTAGACCCATTGAAACGCATCTCGCAAGCCGAATTTTGATTTCGTCAATTAAAACGATCGCCGAGCGTAGAAATCGGCGAGACAATTGCAGAGAATTCACAGTAATTGGTACATTATCAAAATTGTCTTAGTTCGTATTTAATTCAGCCATCTATCTCGAAAAAAAGCAAACAATCTAAACCCCAGTCCCAATAGGTCTAGACCCATTGAAACGCAGCTCGCAAGCCGAATTTTGATTTCGTCAAGTAAAACGATCGCCGAGCGTAGAAATCGGCGAAACCCGCCGAAGAATCGGTCGCATCGAACGGCTTCGTCGTTGGGAAACGCTGTACAACAAAGCCGCGGCCATACGAAAGGCGACGACGTTTGGCCAAGGTGTAACGCAGTTGCGCAAAAGTAAAACTAGATAATGGCCGCTTTCACGTACCGTAGCCTCGCGCGGTGCTCCGGCGAACGTATGTAATTTAACAAGTACGCGTTATCCGACAGTCATCGGTTGATGAGCAGTGAGCCCTATAACGTTAATTATTTTCACGGTTCTCAACTCGTCTTTTAGCGGGCTCCCCTAACACAGCGAACGGTACCCCATCGCAACCCATTCGACGCCGTTAATTAACTTCTCGCTCGTCCGCTCGTCCGCTCACTCGCGCGCGCGCTCGCGGCCGTCGAAAACGGTCTGCGATGTCGGCGCGAACGAAATTCGAAATCCGGCGAAACACGGATTTCGACGAGATCGGTATCCGCGATTTAACCCTTTCGCTACGGACGGATTTTCCGCCCCGCGGAAATGAATGAACTGCGCGCTGCGACATCACTGCACGCTACAAGACGCCGATCGTTGCGAGGCTACCGCAGCGGAGAACCCGTCCGTAGCAAAAGGGTTGATCCAAATAAAGTTAAACAAAATTGAACAAAATAAGGTATATCTGTTTATCCGTTTGTTGAGAGAAAAATAAGGTGAATTATCTTTCTGCAGGAAGCGCTGACTTTATTCGCTGCAAACGTTCGAACTTATGGAGGGCCACTATAGTGGCCCGTAGTACCTCGGTGGCATCTTATGGAGGGCCACTATAGTGGCCCCTATAACCTCGGTGGCATCTTATGGAGGGCCACTATAGTGGCCCCTATAACCTCGGTGTCATCTTATGGAGGGCCACTATAGTGGCCCATAGTACCTCGATGTCATCTTATGGAGGACCACTATAGTGGCCCGTAGTACCTCGGTGGCATCTTATGGAAGGTCACTATAGTGGCCCATAGTACCTCAGTATCATCTTCTGGAGGGCCACTATAGTGGCCCGTATAACTTCGGTGTCATCTTATGGAGGGCCACTATAGTGGCCCATAGTACCTCGATGTCATCTTATGGAAGGCCACTATAGTGGCCCGTAGTACCTCGGTGTCATCTTACGGAGGGCCACTATAGTGGCCCATAGTACCTCGGTGGCATCTTATCGAAGGCCACTATAGTGGCCCATAGTACCTCAGTATCATCTTATGGAAGATCACTATAGTGGCCCGTAGTACCTCGGTAGCATCTTATGCACGGTCACTATAGTGGCCCGTAGTATCGAAAGGGTTAACCGTGTCCAGGCTGGTCGCCACGTCCCGCGAACGTTACCGCAACAGCGACGCGAAACTGGATATCCCGTCCCCCTCGACTTGCAATTTCGTTCGCGGCTGTGTTTCGCGGCGCGGCGTGCAATTTTGTGTCGTTAATGCCACGCTAGGCCAATGGGAAATTTGCTGGAAAAGAACGTACCTGAACGTGTTCCTGCGGCAAAGCATTCATTCGATCCGGTTCGAAAGTTTCGAGCCGCTTTGCGGTGGCCTGCTGGAAATTGCTGCCGAACAGCCGACTTTCTCAGACGGCGTGTTGTCGCAGGAAATAGAGCATCTTCGCGCGCGAATTTTGTTGCAGAAACGCCGCGGCACCGTTCGCTGCAACGAGCGTTCGCGCGCGATTTCGTATCGCGCACGATTTTCTCGTTCCCGCGGTGCTGTCTTTTTTAGCCGCGTTTTTCCGCACGTCGATGCGTGTGACTTTGTTTCGAATCATTTCTCCGAACGTATTCGAGTCATTGCTTCGTTATCCTCGTGACTGAAATGTGGCAATTTGTCAATATAATAACGTAGTACAAACTTATTCATATATATGAGCCGTTTATTTTGAAAGTGGTATAAGTCACTTTCTTTTTTTTTTTTTAATTGAAAAGATACCGTTCAATTGTAATTAGTGTTACCATTAACTCGATTTTTTGAAACAGTGACTTATGCCACTTTCAAAATAAACGGCTCATATGTTAATATTTTATTATAATTAATTGAAGAAATGTACTTTCTCTAAATCTTCGTTAACGCTAGATTCACGGAGCACCAAAAACAGCTGTTTTATATTGGTTTTGTAAAAGTAAAAATGAAACGTTTATTCCGATTTTGAACAAGTTTTGTTGTAACATTTGCCGTAAGTGACATATACAGTAATGTCTCTCTAATTGACGCTCAGATTTTCCACAAAAATAGACAATTTGGGAAGTGGAGATACGATTGTTCGAGCCTCGCGACTCGTTTTCGAAATTGTTGACAATCCGTAACTAAAAAATCGAGCCTCGGATAATCGTGTCTCCCCTTCTCTAACTGTCTATTTTCGTTCCGAAGTTGAGCGTCAATTAGGGAGAATTTACTGTAAATTGAACGAATAACTCATAAATGTATCTTTACGATACATAAATATATCTTATGAATAATCGTAAATCAAAAAATCAATGTCCCGTCATTTTGACGGATCCCGTGAATCTAATGTTAAAACCGATCCTCTTAACGTCGCGTCTTCTTACAGAAAAATTCTTGAAATTCGCGAATATATTTATTGTTCTCGCTAAAATCACAAATTTAAACAGTCGACGATCGCTCCTTTTTACATACACCGAGTATACTCGTCACGGCACAAAATCCGACCGCTTCTCCGTACACTCGTCGAACACAGCTAACAGGTCGAATAATTTAACAAACGCATCGGAAAACATCTGCCGCGCGCTGTCGGCGGTGTATCTCTCCCCGCGCGCTCGATACGCGCGGACAACGAACGGGAAAAACTTCTGGCCGTTAGTGTACTTTGTCGTAATTCCAGCCACGATGTCTATGATACGAGATAAAGTTTATGGTAACCGGCTTGGCTGGCAATTAAGCCGGGACCCGATGAAAACGCAGGCGGCGTCTCAATCGGGGAACAATTAAACCTAATGAATTCCAAAAGTTACATGCTTGTAACTCGGCGCATTTGCATGATACATCGTTGCAAACCGCGTTGCTCGTCCACCGAGAGAACCGGGCAATTTATGAGCGCGCATTTTTCTCTTAACGATAACACTTACGGGCCGTGTGTAATTGCATCCTGTGCGCCTAAAGGCCTATTCCACGGCGCAACGGGAACACCGACCGTCCCGCGCGTCCGCGCGCCCGCGCGCCGTACGTCGTTGTGTGCGGATGCGCAGCGACGGATCGCACGCGAAAAACGCCAACGCCGTCAAGCGATGCTCGTTTGTTAATATCGCGGACTATGTTGCTATTTCTATTCCACCTTTTCGCCCGTCTTTAGAGTTTAATTCGCGTGCGACAGATACGTACAGAATGTCCCAAAAATGTCTCGCAATCCGGAAATGGCGGGTTCCTCGGATCATTTGAAGCAACTTCTTCCTTTACGAAAATGTTCTCCGAGGCACCGTTAACGAGTTATCAACGAAAAAGCAGTGACCAATAAGAATCGAGTACGGCCGACGCGAGGCGGCCCGGCCAACCAGCGCGCGAAGCTCAGTTCCGCTCATTGGCTCGGTCGCCGCGCGCCAGCCGAGCCCGCCTCTCATTGGTCACTGTTTTTCGTTGATAACTCGTTAACGGTGCCTCGGAGAAAATTTTTGTAAAGGAAAAAGTTGCTTCGAACGACCCGAGGAACCCGCCACTTTCGGATTGCGAGACATTTTTGGGACACCATGTATATACCGCTGGATGCCATCGGACAAACACAATTGTGCGAATCTTCTCTTCCTTCTTCTTCGGGGTCCACGTTTTCTGCATTCGATTGCACGCTTTGAATATTCGATGCGCACAATGCCCGCATAAACTTCTCCGCGAGGTAATTGCCAGCGTTCGGGAAACGGGCGAGTAACGAGGGGGTTGCTAACAACCGATTGTTCCGCCGACAAAACTGTTTCTCTGTTGTTGGATTAATCCGAGAAGAGCGAGACTGTGCGAATTGCGGTGTGCGCGCGGGCTTCGACCGATCAAGATCGCGAGGATCAACGTTACGAGGAACGTTTATTGAATGCAGAAGAGATAAGAGGTTCGGGCTGCTTCGTGCTTTGTTCAGCCACTGCTCATTGGGGAGCAGGAAAAATGAAACTAGGCAGGATCGCGAAGGCGAACGAATTGTAACGCAGGGTTTCCGATGTTCTTGGATATTCCGGAGTTCTTACTAAGATTCTGGAGAAGCAGCGAACTCTTTGATCGCTTTAAACATCGTCGAACAGTCAAGGAGACACTCCGAACTTGAATTTTTGCATTAATTAATGTACTGGAAAAATCGGGGAGGTGTAATCCAGGAAGAATCGTGGGAATTAAGGCTGCGGATAAATCGCAGTGCAATGCAACGAACAGTGTTAAATTGCCGGAGAAGCATTCGAAGCTTAAATTTTTGTACTGATCATTGTTCTAGAAGACTGTGGAGATATGAAGCGAGAAGAATCGTGGGAATTGATGCTGCTGATAAATTGTAGCGTTCGATCGAAGGTCTTCAAGATAGAGAAGCGTCGAAGCCGAGCGATGGAGCCGGCTATAAACACTGTCAAGCTACCAGAAAAGCATTCGAATCTTCAATTTCTATATTAATCCTTGCTCTAGAAGACTGTAGAAATATAAACCAAGAAGAATCGTGAGAATTAAGGCTGCAGATAAATCGCAGCGTTCGATCGAAGGTCTTCAAGATGTTGAAAAAGTATCGAAGCCGAGCGATCGAATCGCCTAAAAACACTGTCAAACTACCAGAAAAACTATCTAATCTTCAATTTCTATATTAATAATTACTCTAGAAGACTGCAGAAATATAATCCAAAAAGAATCGTGAGAATCAAGGCTGCTGATAAATCGCAGCATTCCATCGAAGGTCTTCAAGATATCAAAAAAGCATCGAAGCCGAGCGATCGAACCGGCTAAAAACACTGTCAAACTGTCAGAAAAGCATTCGAAATTTCAATTTTTATAATAATCATTGCTCTAGAAGGCTGCAGAAATATAATCCAAAAAGAATCGTGAGAATCAAGGCTGCTGTTAAATCGCAGCGTCCGATCGAAGGTCTCCAAGATACTGAAAAGCATCGGAACCGAGCGATCGAACCGGCTAAAAACACTGTCAAATTACCAGAAAAACAATCTAACCTTCAATTTCAATATTAACAATTGCTCTAGAAGTCGATAAAAATATAAACGAAGAAGAATCATAGGAATCGATGCAGGAGATAAATCGCAGCGTCCGATCGAAGGTCTTCGAGATATCAAAAAAGCATCGGAACCGAGCGATCGAACCGGCTAAAAACACGTCAAATTACCAAAAAGACAATCTAACCTTCAATTTCAATATTAACAATTGCTCTAGAAGTCGATCAAAATACAATCGAAGAAGAATCACGGGAAATCGATGCAGCAAGATTTCGGAGAAGCCTCGAAGCGGAGCGATCGGACCTGGCGAGGAAACCGGGAAGCATTCCGCGATCGGATCGAGGGATCGGAGGATAGAGATTTCGGTCGTCGGGACGATCATCCATCGTTGTTGCGAGTGCTGCGAGGAAGATCGAAGGAGGTTTCACGCGTGCCTCCGGGATCCATCCCGTGGTCTCGCGGGGAAGACGCGGCGCAGGCTGGATTCCCCGCGTGATTGCACGTCTTCCCTGGACCATGATGGCCGCTCTGAGCACGGCTATTGGTCGATGGGTAATCACACAGTCCTCCTTCCTCTCCTACGTCCGCGCTGCTCAAAGATAGCCAGAGCCACCGGTGGAGGGCCCCGGTGCTGTCATTACACGATCATTTTTTGTTTCAACGGCATTTAATTTGAATCGTTCTCCTCCTCCTCCTCCTCCTCCTCCTCCTCCTCCTCCTCCTCGTTCTCCTCGTCTTCTTCTTCTTCTTCTTCTTCTTCTTCTTCTTCTTCTTCTTCATCTTCTTCTTCTTCTTCTTCTTCCTTCCTTCCTCCCCTCCTACATCGACGGGGCTCGTCTCGCCGGTCCACCTCCAGCAGCCTCGGTTATATACTTTATCTCTCTCTCTCTCTCTCTCTCTCTCTCTCTCTCTCTCTCTCTCTTTTTCTGTCTTCGTCTCTTTTTTCCCCCGCGTGCCTACTCGATCCACGATCCACGATCCTCTTCCACTTATTCTTCAAGACCCGCGAACCCGAAAGCAGTTGGCTTTATCGGACTGGCCACGATCCATCCTCCCCGACGACATGTTATTACGGGCGAAGCCGAGGTTCCACGGGGATGCCGCGAGATCGACTGTTAGGCCGAGGATCCACTCGAAAGCCGCGCCACGATTGTTCTCCGGGCACGAGCAAGTCGCGGATGCAGCGGAATCTGCGAACGATGCTTGAAAGTACGGTAAATTCTGTCTATTCGACGCTCGGATTGCGCAGAAAAATTGACGATTCGAAATGAGGAGAGAGGATCGTTCGAGCTTTGCGGCCCGTTTTACTCGTTGACAATTGTTTCTTTTTTTTTTAAATAACTACCTTGTTGGAAAATATATTCTTTGTACAACTTGCAGCAATTTTCTAGCCGGAGAGTTTTGCGAAATGTCCGAGCAGCAGCGCCACTTTATTCGAGCTTTGCGGTTCGTTTTACTGGTTGACAATTGGTTTTTTTTTTTAATAACTACCTTGATCGAAAGTGTGCTCGTCGTAGAACTCGCAGCAATTTTCTGATCGCAGGGTCTTGCCGACAGTAATTAAGCATCGTGCAAATCAGACTGCACAGTCTCCAGTTGACAGTTCGAAAAGCACGCAATCTTTAGGAATTTTTTCCGAAATATTGAATGGTCCTTTTCTTTTTAACAACTACCTTGTCGAAAAGTACATTCGTTGTACAACTTGTAGCAATTTTCTAGCCGGAGAGTTTTCCGAAATTTTCGAGCAGCAGCGCCACTTCCGGAAGAGGATTCCGAAAATATAAAATAAATTCTCCGTAATTGACGCTCGGATCGCGCGCAAAAATGGACAATTTTGGAAGAGTAGATACGATTGTTGGAACCCTGAGGCTCGTTTTTACAGTTACCAATTTGCAACAACCATGAAAAACGAGCCGCAAGGCTCGGACAATCGTATCTCCTCTCCAGAAATCGTCCAATTTTTCCGCACAATCCGAACGTCGATTAGACAGAAATCGCTATTGTTCGAAACTTCTCCGATAGAAACCCGGTCGCAACGATTACCGTTACATTGCGCAATCGGAAATGAGCCTACACAGTCTGCTTACGGCAAACAAGAGATTTCTCTCGGCGGGTTTCTTTTTTAGAGACGTTGCACCTGTTGGCCCGATCGATGGCAGGTTGGCTCCTTCCACGAAGAAGGTGTTCCGAAGCGTTCCGTTTCGTCACCGAAATTACTGCTTCGAAGACGGGCACCGTGGGCGATGCGGAGGAGGGTGGAGGAGGAGGGGGAGTGGATCAGGTGAGGAAATTCGAGGAGAATCGGTGCGTTTCGTCGAAATCGGCATCGTCGAATTGATCGCGCGGAGCAAGCGGCGGTGGTTCGCGACAGCAAGGGTTGCTTCGAAGCGCTGCAACTTTGCGAAAAAAAATCGCAGCCGCTTTTCTTTTTCTCCAAATCGAAGGGGAAGGTTTGAGCTTCGCTTCGCCGTAAACGGCATCGCCGAACAAAATTTTACGAAGCCGGCGCGTTTCGTCGAAATTCGCGATCTTCGATGCGACGAGAGTTTTCGATGCGACGAGCAGGCACTCGCGTTTAAAAGATTACCGCGACGAGGGTGCGTCGCACTTGAAATCGAGGAAGAGTGTCTTAAAGTAGAGGCTTCGAGCTTTGATTTCATAAAAAAGTCGTCGTCCTGCGACGATTTTTCGCCGAGTTATCGTCGGTCGAAATTGGCCCATCTTTATCCGAGATTTTTCTGTTTCGAGGACGGGGACCGAGGGTGGTGCAGGGGAGGGTGGGGGAGGAGGAGGGGTGGGTCAGGTGAGGAAATTCGAGGACGATCGGGTAATTCGGCAGGGGTTCCGAGACGGGGCCACGAATCTTCCGGTTAGGCCGATGGGCGGCCACTTAAGGGGCTTTTCATGCCGGTAATCGAGGAAATTGGTAAAGTGCAGCGCGCACCGAAGCCCCGTTGGTAATCACCGGCTCGGGCTGACAGCGGTCCGTTAATTTATCGAGTGAAATCACAGGCTCGCCGGACCGCAAATCGGTTTTTAAACGCGTCGTTTCGCCACCGAGAGTTTTCCATTAGACACGCGCCTCTATGCATCGCCTAATGGCTCTTCCCTTGTTTCCCTTGTTTTCCTTGTTTCCCTTATTCGCCGTCTATTTTCTCGAACCTCGTGCTCCGCGGACAAGCCCGCGTCCGCGAGAACGTCGAGGCGGACGACGCGCGTCTCGCCGAATTTTTTTGTTCCGAGTGAATCGCCGCCGTGCTGCTTCTAAGGGGGAAAAGAATTATTTAGTTCCGTATATCTTGCGATTTTAACGAGAGAAGTACGTATTGGTCGAATTTTGTATTAATTTTTGCGTCAGATTTTGGACGATTGGAGAGGTCGACTTGAAGAGATGGTCCAAAGATGCATAACTGCATGTAAATGCACGTTCTTCAGATTTATTTAGGCTGGGCAAGTGTCGAGCGAAGTTTTCGCAAATCGTTTCAGTTGAAGTAATAAAAGGTAGCCCGTGTTTGACAGTAGAACGAACGAGCCCTACGCGCCACTAATGTACTTTGTTTTATAATAATGACAACAATGGAGAGAGAGAGAGAGACTTATTAAAACTTCATATTATTTGTATTATAATATGTATGTTATAATGGGATAAATATAAAAAATTAGAATGAGTAGAATGAGTAGAATTAGTAGAATAAATAGAATTAGTAGAATGAGTAGAATGAATAAAAATTGGTAGACTGAATAAGAATGAGTAGAATGAGTAGAATGAGTAGAATGAATAAGAATGAATAAGAATGAGCAGAATGAGTAAAATGAGCAGAATGAGTAAAATGAGTAGAATGAGTAAAATGAGTAGAATGAGTAGAATGAATAAGAATGAGCAGAATGAGCAGAATGAGCAAAATGAGTAGAATGAGTAGAATGAGTAGAATGAGTAGAATGAATAGAATGAAAAGAATGAATAGAATGAACAGAATGAGCGGAACAAATAAAATAAATAGAATAAATAGAATAAACAGAATAAATAGAATAAATAGAATAAACAGAATGAATAGAATAAACAGAATAAACAGAATGAATAGAATAAACAGAACGAATAGAATAAATAGAACGAGCAGAACGAATAAGAAGATAAACATTATCTCCACTCCAATAATGAAATCAATAAAAAGAAAAAACAAGATTACATCTACTACAAACATCCGCAGCCATAATTTTGCATTTCATCGGAACCACGCTGCACAATGCAGCTCTCCCGAAGCATGCGCAGCAGCGAATTTAACCGCGAGATATTCCATAATTCCGCGAGTTCGCAACCGATTAAAACGTCTCCCGAGGCGGTTCGCCCACCGATCGCGGTTCCCGATAAGCCCCGTTACAGCGTTTCTGTAGCTGCAAACCGCCGCCGGATAGAGGTACAACCCGGGGATCGTCGGGTTAATTACGGTAAATCGGCCGATATTAATCAAGCACCGTTCTCTTCGGTAGAGCATAATCGTCGTAAATAACGAAACCCGGCGCAACGAAGTGCGAACGTAGGCGCGTGGAGGAGAGCGGGCTCTCCTCGCTTCGGGAAGAAAAACCGTGGAGGAGAGTTTCGCTTTCGGGAATAATCGCGTCGGAGCGTGGAACGAACGGATCGGACGTAGGACGAGGACGAAGATGGAGGATCGGAGGGGCGGAGAGGGGTCGCAGGACGAAGGGCCACGAACATAATTAGAAGTTGTACCACCTTCGTGGCCGCGATAAGCCGCGGTCATTATTTCCGTGTTTAGATAGAGCCGGGTCCGGGCGAACGTTGCTCGTGGGATCGGCGCGATCCTCCGTCGGACAACGAATGCTCTAGCCTCCAGCTGGCTTCGGGTCCGTCGAGAGTCGTCGCCTAAGCTAAACAATTTCTTGGACAAATTATACGTCGCTCGACGCTCGACTCGCCGCCGGACAGCGGAATCGTAAGCGAGCCGAGAGCGCGAACGAAATTTTTTCCCGGCCGCGTCGATCGCGCGATCTCGAATTCGCCGATCGATACGGTTGGAGCGAACCTTTGGCTTCCCTCTAGACTAATTGTATATAGATTTTTATAGCATCCTTCGGGATCGACGGAGTTTTACATCGAGTACGTTCGTAATTCTGAAACGAATCGTTTCGAACAACTGTCGTAGAATTTTATTGAAACGTCAGAGATCCTTATCTTGCCGATCAGCTTGGTTGATACGGACTTTCTGCTGCGATTGCGATCAATTTTTTGGCGCGACGTCGTTTGCTTCCCCCGCAATTTAACGAAGATCCAACCTCGGCGAAGATAATTCCGCCAACGAAAGCAAATCCTCCCGTAAATTACAAATGCTTGCAAATCGAAATTACAAGTCCGATCAGATAAAATTTCGCGATAACGATTCGTTTCCCGAAGTCAGGTGAAAGATCCTTATCTTGCCGATCAGCTTGGTTGATACGGACTTTCTGCTGCGATTGCGATCAATTTTTTGGCGCGACGTCGTTTGCTTTCCCCGCAATTTAACGAAGATCCAACCTCGGCGAAGATAATTCCGCCAACGAAAGCAAATCCTCCCGTAAATTACAAATGCTCGCGAATCGAAATTACAAGTCTGGATAAAATTTCGCGATAACGATTCGTTTCCCGAGGCCAGCCAAAAGATCAGTTTGGTTGATACGAACCTTCTGCTTTGATTGCGATCAATTTTTAGGCGCGACGTCGCAATTTAACGGAGATCCAACCTCGGCGAAGATAATTCCGCCAACGAAAGCAAATCCTCCCGTAAATTACAAATGCTCGCGAATCAAAATTACAAGTCCGATCAGATAAAATTTCGCGATAACGATTCGTTTCCCGAAGTCAGGTGAAAGATCCTTATCTTGCCGATCAGCTTGGTCGATACGGATCTTCTACTTTGATTGCGATCAATTTTTTGGCGCGACGTCGTTTGCTTCCCCCGCAATTTAACAAAGATCCAACCTCGGCGAAGATAATTCCGCCAACGAAAGCAAATCCTCCCGTAAATTACAAATGCTTGCAAATCGAAATTACAAATCCGATCAGACAAAATTTCGCGATAACGATTCGTTTCCCGAAGTCAGGTGAAAGATCCTTATCTTGCCGATCAGCTTGGTCGATACGGATCTTCTGCTTTGATTGCGATCAATTTTTTGGCGCGACGTCGTTTGCTTCCCCCGCAATTTAACGAAGATCCAACCTCGGCGAAGATAATTCCGCCAACGAAAGCAAATCCTCCCGTAAATTACAAATGCTCGCGAATCGAAATTACAAGTCCGGATAAAATTTCGCGATAACGATTCGTTTCCCGAAGCCAGGCGAAGAGAATGCTGGATGCACGAGGATCGGCGTGTGATCGATGCAGCCGGGAT
This sequence comes from Megalopta genalis, assembly GCF_051020955.1. Taxonomy (NCBI): domain Eukaryota; kingdom Metazoa; phylum Arthropoda; class Insecta; order Hymenoptera; family Halictidae; genus Megalopta; species Megalopta genalis. The sequence continues at coordinate 34,074,244 of NC_135013.1, forward strand.
TTTTCGGGGAAGTCGTTCGCAGTCGACGCATCCGAGGCGTCGTTTAAGGAACAAAGCGAGCCCGTTGTGGGAGACCGCGACGTTAGGAACGCATCATTATCCGGGGGGTTCCTCGGAACATATAGCACGTTCGCAGAAATCGGTCACGGATCGTATCCGCGACGCGATACCGATCATTTCGCCGATCTCGTTTTATTTGCTGCGGGAGAGCGCGCGGACCGATTTGATTGCGCCGAGGATGGACGGTCGGCCGCCGCGGTTCCCATGCGAGATATAGGGGCGGCGTGGGTTATTATAAAAATTAAACGACGTTCATGCGATTGATTATCGAAATTACATATCATCGGAGAGGCCCGGCGCGCTCGTAGATTCTGCGGCGGAACGACGTCGGGGACGGCGACGGCGACGACAACGGGATGCGTGGAAAGGAGAGGACGAGGATCGTAATTGTACCGCGGAACGTGGACCCAGCCAGGGACACGGGAAGACCTCCCCGGCTTCCCCCCGGCCTTAATAAGTCGTTTTCGAGAGATAATCCGCGGCGGGTGTGTCATTTCATTTCTTGTAATTTCGCTCTGGTCAAGCCACGCCGCGGAATGCCGCCTAGACGGACACCCTCCTCCGCCCCGCCGCGTTCTACGCGAGCCCTAACCACGATGCGTTCGCACGATCCTCCCCGTTTCGATCGCTGCTCTCGTCTTCCTGCCGCTGCGACGTCTCTCGAAATCGTCGCGAATTCTACGCCATTGGTTCGAGAACGTCCCGAGGATACTAACCGGCTTGTTACAGAAAAAGCCAAACGGCTTCGAACGATTTTTGGAAAACGAACGAAATGAAAAGTTATAGGAAACTTCGGTGTCTAGATACAGGGTTATAATAAATTATAGATGGTTATAATAAATAATAATTATGTTAACAGTGAAGAGGAGATTCCTGAGGTTATTTCAAGCAACTTTTTCCTTAGCGAAAATGCGATCCGCCGCTTCGTTTACGAGTTATCAGTGAAAAACGCTGGCCAATGAGAGGCGAGCTCGCCTAGCGGGCCAATCAGCGGAACTGGGCTTCGACCGAGGCTCCGCCTCGCGTCGGCTGAGTGAGCTTAGCTCCCATTGGACAGTGTTTTTCGTTAATAACTTGTAAACGGAGCGGCGGATCGCATTTTCGCTAAGGAAAAAGGTACTTCAAATGACCTCGGGAATCATTCCTTTCCGGGTGTTGACATAATTATGGGATATTGAGGAAAGCAGTCGCTTTAAATTATCGATCTTACCGTAAGAAATTAGGAAGAGGTAAAAATCCGTGGACAAATTTAAAATCACATTCTTTCCATAAATATAATCGCTTCTAAAATAACACTATTGGGAATATTATTTCAAATAACATGTTAGTTTATTTAGCGATCGTTTGAAATAATTATGTGAGAAAATCGTGCCATTCTTGTTGGAAATTATGCACTTTTGCGAGACGAAAAGACCGATCTGACCATGCTAGATGATTACATCCAATAACAAGAAATATTTTTCTGAAGAACGACAAGCCTCGACTATCTTCCAGCTCTATGCAATAATTTGGTATGTACTTTCTTTCATAACAATATTAGATACACCCATTTTATTATATTATATTATTATATTATTATTATTATATTATTATTATTATATTATTATTATTATATTATTATATTATATTATTATATATTATTATTTTATTATAGATACACCCATTAATGCGCGACGAGCCTTTCGTCGCGCATTAATTCGAGGACTATTTCTTTCCCCGTATCTCCAACCAAAAAGAATAACACACATTAATAATCACATATCAATCACATGTTTGAAACGACAACGAACGACAACGAACGACATCGAACAGTTACTTCCTATCACCGCATCGAATCAAATTTGCCCGAATCTGACAACGACAAACATCGAAACCAGGCGCGTTTATTTATAAAAAAAACCGTTCCCGAAGCCAGCGTCGCAGACACAATTCTCAAAAAGCTTCACCGCAAACGTTAGAGAGTTCGTCCGCGACGACAATCGGTAAAAATTCCAGCTGCCGTGTCCGAGAACGAGAAGAAGAAGAAAAAGGTCGCGCGGTTTTTTTTAAATTGCCGGTGTAGTTTTAAACAGTGGAATCGGAAGGGGCACGACGATCGAGCCGAAACGTATTTTCGAGAGACGACGACGGTGCTCTAGGACGCCGTTTTTCCCGACGGCGGGGCCCCGGGGCGACGAGATTACACTCATTCAAAGATTTCGACCGGTCCTCCTCTCCCTTTTTTTTCCTCCCCCCTCCTTGTCCAGTCAATGGGCCGTGGTTTCTCGGCTGGATTTCCGTTCGAGCGTCGCGCGGCTCCGCGCCACGCCGCTCCGCGCGGCGAGATGCGATCGAAGGCATCGCTCCGGGCCCCCGTGTAGTCTTTCATTCACGAGGAAAGGTGGGCCCAGACGGACGGACGGACGGACGGGGTCCTGTGCGTGTCCGTGATGGAATAGAGAGAAAGGGAACGGGCCGGCCGTTGTGTTGCACCACGAAAATTAGCTCGTCGGTGGTACCTGTTTCGGCGTCCAGACACGGCCCCGGTGTCCCCATCGCGTGGGACGATTCCCGGAGAGGTTTTACCTGGCGCCAAGCGGATTCCGTTTCCCCGAGGTTATTCCTGGGGGCCGGTGTATCACGCGGCCACCTTAATTGACGCGACACGTCCGAGAACAGAACTGGAGATCGCCGCGGTTCCGCCTCCATCGCCTCGTAAAAACCCTAGGACCGTGTAAAACCACGGTCCCCTCCCCCTCACCGCCCGATTAAGTTGTCCTCTATACGCGCGCGCGCGCGCGCGACCGATCTTCGATCCCCTCCGATTTCGGAACAGGCATACCGATCCGTGCATTCTAATTACCGGCTCGTAAAGTGGAGGAATTATTGTCCCGGGATGGCGGGAGAAACGATGCCTACGAATACACTGGGTGAACGAAATAGTCTCGACCGCTTCTCCACGCTTTCGCTCGGCAACGTCGACAGGCTCGAATTCAATTAAAGCAGTTTCTTTAACACGAAACCCGCCGGCAAATCGAATTGTCCGGCGTGTATTGCCTGATAAGAGCGAGAAGATCTAATTTATTTAGCTTTCGCACGGTTCTTGTCGTGGTACAGTAAAGTCTCCCTAATTGACGCTTAGATTGTACACAATAAATGGAGAATTTGGGAAGAGGAGACACGATTGTCCAAGCTTTGCGGCTTGTTTTTATAATTATCGATTGGCGACGATTGTAAAAACGAGCTGCAAGGCTCCAATAATCGCAACTCCTCTTCCCATATTTGTGGACAATCTGAGCGTCAGTTAGAGAGACATTATTGTGCAGTAAATTCTTCCTAATTGACGCTTAGATTGTACACAAAAATGGAGAATTTGGGAAGAGGAGATACGATTGTTCAAGCTTTGCGACTTGTCTTCTCGAATAATCGCAACTCCTCTTCCCATACTGTTCATTTTTGTGAACAATCTGAGCGTCAATTAGAGAGACATTATTGTACAGTAAATTCTCCCTAATTGTCGCTCAGATCGCACAAAAATATGGACAATTTGGGAAGAGGAGATACGACTGTTCAAGCTTTGCGACTTGTCTTCTCGAATAATCACAACTCCTCTTCCCAGACTGTTCATTTTTGTGAACAATCTGAGCATCAATTAGAGAGACATTATCGTACAGTAAATTCTCCCTAATTAACACTTAGATTGTCCACAATAAATGGAGAATTTGGGAAGAGGAGATACGACTGTGCAAGCTTTGAGATTTGTCTTCTCGAATAATCACAACTCCTCTTCTCATACTGTTCACCTTTGTGCACAATCTGAGCGTCGATTAGAGAGACATTATCGTACAATAAATTCTCCCTAATTGACGCTTAGATTGTGCACAATAAATGGAGAATTTGGGAAGAGGAGATACGATTGTCCAAGCTTTGCGACTTGTCTTCTCGAATAATCGCATCTCCTCTTCCCATACTGTCCATATTTGTGGACAATCTGAGCGTCAATTAGAGAGACATTATTGTACAGTAAATTCTCCCTAATTGTCACTCAGATCGCACAAAAATATGGACAATTTGGGAAGAGGAGATACGACTGTTCAAGCTTTGCGACTTGTCTTCTCGAATAATCGCATCTCCTCTTCCCATACTGTCCATATTTGTGCACAATCTGAGCGTCAATTAGAGAGACATTATTGTACAATAAATTCTCCCTAATTGTCGCTTAGATCGCACACAAAAATTGACAATTTGGGAAGAGGAGATACGATTGTCCAAGCTTCGCGACTCGTTTTTATAATTACCGATTTGCAACGACTGCAAAAACGATCTTCAAGGCTCGAATAATCGCATCTCCTCTTCCCATACTGTCCATTTTTCTCCCCAATCTGAGCGTCAATTAGGGAGAATCGACTATAATTGCTTCAATTACATAACTCGTGCACTCGTTTCCCATGAAAATGCCTCGATTATTCTAACAATTGCGAAACGAGAAACCGGTCGATCGTCGACAAATTAATTTCGAAAATATATTATTATTATTACCATCATTACAATTACAGTATTATTTTAAAAAATTCGTAAAACGTTAACACATACATGTACTATCTCCTCTAGCATTCGTTCGAAGAAATAACCGAGAAATTCCGGGTTGCAAATAGGGGATGTTCGGGAATACTAATCCAACAAACGATGACATTTTCTCCGACAAATGTTCGAAATTCGCGTTCGAAACTACCCGGTTCGGGGGGGGGGGAGGAATTGTCCCGTAATTAGCTCGCCGGAAAATATTCGTCCGTTATTCGGAGTTATCGTTGACCTTACGGTGGCGAATTTCGCCGCGTTTCCGGCGAAAAGAAAGAGAAAGCAGATTGCAATTCACGTGCAACAGTCTCTGGCCGGGGTTCGGGCGAGTTTCACCTGCGGCCGCGGGCCCGCACACACTCGCAGTTCCATCCATTTAGCGTTATTACGCGACACGTCATATTTCAGAACAATTCGTGGCCGATCTTATCTCTCGGTTCGACGCGGTGCGGTGGGCGCGGTGGGTGCGGCGCGGGACGGCGCAGGGCGACGCGGCTTGCAGAGTGCCTGGCGGACCCCTGACTCGAGCGAGCGGCAAATAAAAAATTGAATTCGGTGCCGTGATAATCTAGAGAGCGAGAGAGAGAGAGAGAGAGAGAGAGGGACGAAGAGAGTGAGAGAGGGAGAGGGTAGCCGTTCCAGCTGGGGTGCGAGAGGGAAGGAAAGCGGCGCGGTAAATCCGTGAAAATCGAATTAACCGTACGCAATTAGGAATAACAAATCCGTGGCGGGCGTTAATGAGCGTCACCGGAAACGCGCGCGTACCTTGTACGCGGCGCGCAGAGGGGGTCCGGGAGCAGAGGGGGCCCTCTATCCTCCTGTCGGTGGTATACGCAGCTTCCGGTTCGCTTGGGGGCTCAGCCGAGGCCCGCGAAGGGGACAGAGTGCACCGGTGCGGTGGCGCGCCGCGATAAAATCGTCTAATTGTTTCGCTAAGCGTATGTGAATATGTCCAACACGCGCGCGCGCCCGGCTCCCAACACGCGCGCGCGCGCTCCACCGCAAACGTATTTTTCTCTCGGCTGTTTTCCATTTTTTCCGTCCGGCCCTCCGCCGCGCGGTTTGTCCCCCTTTCCTTTCGCGCATTCGACAAACAAAAGAACCGCGCTCCGCACCGCTCCGCGCCGCGCCGCGCCGGTGTCACGCGGTGAGCAATCGCAAAACGCGAGCGAACCCGCACTCCTACACGCTTCTACCACCCGCTTCCGAACCGCAAAATGCAAATTTCGCGGGACGCGCGCGAGCGAGCCCGGCGGCCGCGAGAAATCGCCGGTTTCCGCGACGCGGGGCCGCGTACCTCCGCCCCCGGAATTAGCTCGCTCCGTGGACCGTAATGTGTATCGCAATTAACCGGGCAACTATGTAACGCGCCGCGGCAGATAAGCCTCGGCTTCTCCGGCCGGCTTCTGCTCGGCAACGCGCGGTGCCATAACCGCCTTGGGTGCTTGTCTGACTCATCGACGCCGTCGTCGGACACCGTTCACCTTTTCGGTGACTTCTCGGGCGACGGCTTTGTGACGGTGTCGATGGTCCGTGGACGGCCGAATGTGATCGCTGTGGTTGCAGTGTTGAGCGGGGAACATGCTGAATGTAGAATTTAGAAGGAAATGGAGATGTTGAAGGTAGAAGATGCTGAATGTAGAATTTAAAAGAGAGAGAGAAAATGGAAATGCTAAATGTAGTAGAAATTGGAAATGTTGAGTGTAAAAAATGTTAAATGTAGAATTTAAAAGAAAATGGGAATGTTGATTGTAAATAATGTTGAATATAGAATTTAAAAGAAAATGAGAATGTTGACTGTGGAAAATGTTGAATGTAGAATTTAAAAGAAAATGGGGATGTTGATTTTAAAAAATGTTGACTGTAGAATTTAAAAGAAAATAAAAATGTTGACTGTAGAAAATGCAGAATGTAGAATTTAAAGGAAAATAAAAATGTCGACTGTAGAAATTGTTGAATGTAGAATTTAAACGAAATTGAAAATGTTAACTGTAGAAAATGCTAAACGTAGAATTTAAAAAGAAATAAAAATATGGAGCATAGAAAATGTTCAATGTAGAATTAAAAAAAAAGGAGAAAGGTAGATGTTCAGTGAAGAAAATGTGCTGCCTACCATTTAGAACAGAAGAATGCTCGGTATTTAAACTGTACGATATAGAATTCATAAGAAAAGAATTTTTGGTGTAGAGAATGTTGAACGTTGAATGGAGAATTTACGAGAAAATAAGAATATTGAGTGCAGATAATGCTCGACATAGTACATAAAAGAATAAAAAAGAATATCGACTGCAGATGAGGAACGCTCAACGCGCGCGCGCGCGCACGCGTGGGACTCAAAACAAAAGAATTTTCAGTACATAGAATATTGAACGTTGAGTATAGAATTTAAGTGAAAATATAAATATTAAGTACAGATAATGCTCGACATAGTACATAAAAGAATAAGAAAAGAATATCGACTGCAGAGGAATAACGCACAAAGCGCGCGCGTAGAACCCAAAGAAAAGAAAAATGTTCAATGCAAAATACACACAAAGTGCACACGTACCGTTTAAAACAGAAGAATCCCCTGAATCCCCGCGGAGTACATACGTTGATCGCGTAGGAAGCATCGAACGCGCCTCGTTTAAAAGAAAAATTACATTCCGCGTCCAGCCGACCGCATCTTCGTCGGACGCGTCTAAGCCCGCGAATTAAGGGAAGGCGAGGCAGGGGGGAGGGGACCGACGAGGCGGCCATTAAAAATAGATTTCGAGAGAGAGACGAAGCCCGCAGGCCAAAGTGATCCACGTGAATGGAGCCACGTGTAATTGGATCCCGGCCACGGTCGGCTTCTATATAACCACACGAGGATTTTCACTAATTCCGTCCAATTTTCGGGGACATTGTGTCTCCCCGTTTTTTTGTTGTCTTCTCCCGGACCTCACCGCCCGTGGCTCCTTTCACCTCGACCACCGCAAGAGAGCCGGCCGGCCGGCCGCGCGGCTCGCCGCGCGCCGCGAGAATCGCCGCCGCCCGATCGAGGAGGGAGCGAGCGGCTTTTCGATTTTTCGGCTCGCGGTGTCGAAATGGAAAAGGAACGTTTCCACGGTAGCGTCGCCAATTTGTTCGCCTGGAAGGTAAAAGGAATCCGGCGGCACCCCCGCCGAGTCTCGCGAGTGTGTAAACGAACCCGGCGAACGGCCCCGGCACCCCCCCCCCCCTCCGGCCCCCGCCGACCAACATTCCTCGCGGCGAGGAGAATTTTCGAAAGCGAACAACGCGGGGCCAGATGGCGGCCCGCCGGACGAACTTTTCTCGTTAACTCGATTCCCAGAAAATCCTGATTAACACGCCGCCGCGGTCCTCCGTTCACGATCGACGGGCCGCGGATCGATCCCGGGAGACAAAGGGTCGGAACACTTTTTTTTCTTTTTTTAGAAGGGTTCCAACCCTCTCCCGCGCTAGATCCGCGGGCTAAACAGACCCATTCTGTCTAAACGGGCGCGCGTAAAAATTCGAAATTGCTGCAGCCGGCGGGGTACAATTCTTCGGAATTGTTTTTTTCCGTGGGATTATGCTCGCACACGGAATTAATGACAGCGTTTATGGTGATTTGTGGAGCGAGGATGTTTACACGTTTGTGATAATTTACAGGGTGACGTATTGTCGCGATTAGACTGTGGATCGTTAATAAAAATTGTATACATCGACTGTCAAAAAATAATAATATGAAATATAAATAATAATGATATAAATAAATAATAATAATATATATAATATAATATATATAATATAATATATATAATATAATATATATAATATAATATAATATATAATATATAATATATAATATATATAATATAATATAATATATAATATATAATATATATAATATAATATAATATGTAATATATATAATAATATATATAAATAATACGATATTAAATAATAATAATAATATGCAAAGAATAATATGAATAAGTTGAAATAAATACGTACATCGATGTTCCGAAATTCTTTAAATTCTTCCACTGTTTTATAAATCTTCTACCGCATTATTATTTATTTATTAACGCTTTAAACCAGATAGTTATGTTAAATGTGCATACGTTCGATATTATAGTTAATTTCTATTATAATAGAATAATATATATATATATATATATATATATATATATAATAACCCACTAATTTTCGCCACGACAATTCTTCGCAGACGTTACAGAAAGGCGCGAGCGCGAGCGCGCGCTGCAATTAACGAAATAAAAAGCTCGATTTGCATCCGACGTCGCGTCGTAAAACATCGGCTCCCGTTCCTGCGATAACGCTCGGACAAACTTGCCGGGACGGCAACGATCGTCGGGCCCCGGTATTTCTTTTCTCTTTTTTTTTCTTTTTTTTTCGTTTTTGTACGGATCCGCCGATGATTTATAATCGTCGGCGAGGATCATGCTCAACGGCGGGCAACGTTAATCGATGCCCAGAAAATTAGATTAACGCATTCGGCCAGCATGGCGCGCGCATACCGACGCGGAATATAACACTGACTAACGACTTTCGCCGGTGCGTTAAGCGCTCCCATTGTTCTGCCGCGGAAGTTCGCCGGTGAGCCGGAAACACTCCACTCGGCCGCAGTCATTTTCGCTGTCGTGAATGACAGAGCGTGTTCGTTAACACCAATTACCATGCGCGCGCGCGCGCGCTCGCGGCCCCGCTCGCGCGTTCCTATTATATTGAATTATCGGAAAACCGGTGCGCGAAAGTGAATCCGCGAAAAAAAAAAAATTTCATCGGCGCGGCGATCCGCCCCGCTCTCTGTCTCCGCCCTTGCCTGCGGCTCGGCCTATGAAAATTCTGTGACGGGCTCGCGGTTTTCTCGAAACGATGTCCTATCGACGTCATTGGCGACGCAGGAAGTACGGTAAATTCTATCAAATTCGCGTTCTGATTGTCCAAAAAAGTGGACTATTTATTTATATTGTTTATATTATATATATTATAATTATATTATTTGTATTATATTCATTATAATTATATTATTTGTATTATATATATATATATTATAACTATATTAGTTATATTATAATACATTATAGTTATTTTATTTATATTATATATATTATAACTATATGAGTTATATTATATTCATTATAATTATATTATTTATATTATATTTACATTATATTATACATATTATAACTATATGAGTTATATTATATTCATTATAATTGTATTATTTATATTATATTTACATTATATTATACATATTACAACTATATGAGTTATATTATATATATATATTATAATTATATTATTTATATTATATTCATTATAATTATATTATTTGTGTTATACATATTATAACTATATTAGTTATATTATAATATATTATAATTATTTTATTTATATTATATATATATTATAACTATATTATTTATATTATATTTACATTATATTATACATATTATAACTATATGAGTTATATTATATATATATATATATTATAATTATATTATTTACATTATATTTATATTATATTACATATATTTTTATCACTGTTGACAATCGGTAACTATAAAAACGAGCCGCAAATTGCCCGCAAAAAAGATTGCCCATTTTTCTGCGCAACCTGAACGCGAATTAGGGAGAAATTGCCCATTTTTCTGCGCAATCTGAGCGCGAATTAGGGAGAAATTACTGTAATAAGCGAAACTGAGAAGACATTCTAACCCTGAAAAAACTACCTAACCCTAACCGTGACTAACGTGTATCATTTTATAACAATACCAAGATCGGACTATATCTCTACTTCCTACGATTATTATTACAAAAAAGAAAATATCCAATAAAAACATTCTTATAGCCCCAGCAATTGTAAAAGAAAAACAATCGTACACCGATCGTTTTCACTGTTTCGGTATATCTCTATCTATTAAGGAGAAAAAGAGAGAGACCGTCGCGACACGACGACTTCGAGCAGAATCCTTGCCGCGACGGTAAAACCAGCGAGCCCGTATTTTTAACGGGCGGATTTCGATGAACACGCGATTGGTACGCGAACCGGTGGCAATTAAGCAACGCGAACGCAACGAACGCGGACAGGCTTTCGATGTCGAAAGGCGGCCGGGTATCCTCGGTCCCGATCTCCTCGGTTTGATATCGATCATTACCGGTTCCAGGAGTCATCGGGAATCCTTTTAACTTGCACCGTCGTTAGTGCACCGGCGATCACGCATCGTTGGAACACCAATGAGAGGCATTAGACCGATGGAAAGGCAGGATCGAGGAAGTTGCGGTTACGGGTTGTGGTGCCGTGTTTTCGCGGCCGAACGGCCACGCGAGCAACGAATAATGAAAAAAATATAGGGGAGAACTCGGACTCGGCCGACGGCGTTGACAGTGGCGAAGAGAGCGAGCGAGAGAGAGACGGAGAAAAAGAGAGAGAGAGCGTGAGGGAGAGAGTGCGAGAGACCGAGAGAGAGAGAGTGAGAGAGCGCGAGAGAGAACGCGAGAGAGACTCAGAGCGCGAGAGAGAGCGCGAGAGACCGAGAGCGCGAGAGAGAACGCGAGAGAGACTCAGAGCGCGAGAGAGAGAGAGCGCGAGAGACTCAGAGCGAGAGAGAGAGAGAGCGCGAGAGACTCAGAGAAGCGAGAGAGAGAGAGAGAGAGAGAGAGTCAGAGAGCGCGAGAGAGGGAGCGCGAGAGAGCTAGAAAAAGCGCGGGAGAGCGAGAGAAAGAGAGAACAAAAGAGAGCGAGAGAGAGAGGGAGAGAGAGAGAGAGCCGAACGGAAGGTGAGAGGGTCCGTTCACGAGCGGTAGTCATGACAGAAGTCAAGCATCCCGAATGAATCGTCATTTTTCAAGCGAGCCTTTTCGGGCCGCGCGGCACGAACGCGAACAGCAAACAGCCGCAGAGCCACCATATGCCGGTCGTTCACGGTTTTATCTTCTTTCCTGCGGCAGGCCGGCTAGCTCGCTCCGTCCACCTGAAGCCTAATTCTCTTACTTAATTATCCGTCCGGACGCCATGTTGCGGTTTACACGCATTGCCGAGTCAATTATTACGGGCCAAGCGACCGTGTCCGTCCCAAGCTGCTTTTTGATTCCGGAACCGGCTTAAATGTCCATTAAGAAACCACCCCGGCGAATACCCCTTCCGATCCTCCCCTTCGATCCCACGCTTAGATCGTGGACTACGACTTTCGAGTTACGCGAATGTTCGACCTCGTTTCGGTTTGTTCGTTTGTTTGGTGTTATTCGAACTTGGAACGTAGTCGGTGTTGCATCTGCTGCTGCCTCGTGGAAAAAAATCGGAGAACGCTCCGACCGGGCTCGTTTCAAAGAGGAAACATTCTACTTTCACCTCTGAGGCGTTGCTTTAGCCGAGAAAATTTCTGCACCGTTGAAAAATTTAAAAATCGAGGCCTCTTCGATCACCGAATTTTATTTACAGGCGAAACTTTGGAGCGAAGTCAGGCAATGTTCGGTCTGCTGTATCTTCGCGAAAAAATGTCGGAAGACGCTCCGATTACACTCACGTTAAAGCGCAAACTTTCTCCTTTTATTACCTGTAAATCATTTTTCCTTAGGATAATTTTTCATTATTGGGGAGAATTAATAATCGTGACCTCTTGAGTCGCAACAATTTCCAACTGAATCTTGAGATTGCAAAGAGAGTCTATGTTTGACCTGCTGTATTTTCGCGAAAAAAAATCGGAAGACGCTCCAAGTACACTCATGTTAAAGCGCAAACTTTCTACTTTCATTGCCTGTAAATGATTTTTCCTCTAGATAATTTTTCACTATTGGAAAGAATTAAGAATCGCGATCTCTTCGGTCACAACAATTTCCAACTGAAACATAACATTGCAAAGAGAGTCTATGTTTGACCTACTGTATCTTCACGAAAAAAAATCGGAAGACGCTCCAATTAGTCTCATCCTAAAGCTCAAACTTTCTACTTTCATCGCCTATAAATCATTTTTCCCAAGAATAATTCTTCACTACTCAAAAAAATGAATAACCCCGACCTCTTCGGTCGCAACAATTTCCAACCGAATCTTACGATTGCAAATAGAGACTATGTTTGACTTGCTGTATGTTCGCAAAAAAAAATCGAAAAACGCTCCAATTAGTCTCATCCTAAAGCGCAAACTTTCTACTTTCATCGCCTATAAATCATTTTTCCCGAGAGTAATTCTTCACTACTCAAAAAAATGAATAACCCCGACCTCTTCGGTCGCAACAATTTCCAACCGAATCTTACGATTACAAAGAAAGTCCATGTTTAACCTGCTGTACCCTTATGAAAAAAAGATCGCACGACCCTCCAGCTGGGCTCGTTTTAAAGAACGAACCCCCCTCGTCCGCGTCCCCAAGAGTTTTTAACCCGGCGACGATTATAGACCGCGGAAACGTACGAGAAAGCGTGGACAATCTTCTGGCCGATCTTCCACGGGCGCGGCCATCAACCAAAAACGAATCGCAATCGCTATCATCGTTCTGCCGACGATGTCGTCCCTTGTAGATCGTTCCGAGCACTCGTCGCCCAATCTCCGGGGCCGAGAGAGCCTCCCACGAAAAGTGCGATCGAAAGAAGAACGCGGATCGCGGACGAGAACGAGCGCGCGGGGCCCGATAAAACGGGAACGGAGATCGGCGCGAGCGCGCGCGGGGCCGCGCGTCAGGTTCCAGGAAAGTCCCGTAAAAATCAAATATCTCGGTTTCTCCGGTGATCGAGGGATCTCTCTCTCGAGGCCGCGTCGGTCGTCGTCGCGACGATTTCGCAACGGCCGACGCGGCCGGACACTTCCCCGGAGGTAAAATGCTGCGGGAAGAGGGCCTGGCCTGGGATCGAACACGGCTAATATTTCATCGAACGTTTGCCCGCGAGGAGGGATTTTATCGCCGGGCCCCGGCCCGAGAACGTACGAGCGGTGTTTAATAAAAATAACGATAATATGAGCATCTCGTGTCGCGGTAATGAGACCCGTGGATCGGCTATCTTCTTCGGTCCGTGTCCCCGATAACCGGGCTGCATCAATCATTCCCCACTCTTCCTCCGCCGACCGCTGTCCACCTCCTCCCTCTTCTCGAAACCCTCTTCTCCGTTTCTGTCTCCTCAGCTTCTCTTCCTCCATCTTCTCATCTCCTTCTTCTCTCTTCTCTCTTCTCTCTTCTCTCTTCTCTCTTCTCTCTTCTCTCTTCTCTCTTCTCTCTTCTCTCTTCTCTCTTCTCTCCTTTCTCTTTTCTCTCTTCTCTCTTCTCTCTCTTCTCTATTCTCCTTTCTTCTCGTCTCTTCGTCCCCCTTTTCCTCGATTATACAGAGGATATTGCTGGAAATAGGAAAAAGAACAATTTCGAAGACTGAGAAGTTACAACAAAAAATGTATAGAAAAGTTAAGAATTAGATAGAAGAGACTTGGGAAGTTATTATAAGAATTAGGTGAACGAGTGTCAGAGAATTTCTAAAGATCATATCGAAAGCGATGTTATAGAACTATGTTTATATTTAGTTTCATATGTCGTGAAGACAGCATTTTTAAGAATATTTATGAGCGAGGATATTTATACGTTTGTAATGATTTTCAAAGTGTCGTCGTAATTTCTCTCTACTCTAATCCTTTCTTCTCGTCTCTTCGTCCCCCTTTCCGTTGATTACACAGAGAATATTGCTGGAAATAGGAAAAAGTACAATTTCGAAGACTGAGAAGTTACAACGAAAAATGTATAGAAAAGTTAAGAATTAGATAGAAGAGACTTGGGAAGTTATTATAAGAATTAGGTGAACGAGTGTCAGAGAATTTCTAAAGATCACATATCGAAAGCGATGTTATAGAACTATGTTTATATTTAGTTTTATATGTTGTGAAGACAGCATTTTTAAGAATATTTATACGTTTGTAATGATTTTCAAAGTGTCGTCGTAATTTCTCTCTACTCTAATCCTTTCTTCTCGTCTCTTCGTCCTCCTTTTCTTTTGATTACACAGAGGATATTGCTGAGAATAGGAAAAAGTACAATTTCGAAGACTGAGAAGTTACAACAAAAAATGTATAGAAAAGGTAAGAATTAGATAGAAGAGGCTTGGGAAGTTATAGGGATTAGGTGAACGAGTGTCGGAGAGTTTCTAAAGATCATATCGAAAGCGATGTTATAGAACTATATTTATATTTAGTTTTATATGTTGTGAAGACAGCATTTTTAAGAATATTTATACGTTTGTAATGATTTCCAAAGTGTCGTCGTAATTTCACTGTGGATCGTTAGGCGAGATAAAAATTGTCTGCATCAACTGTTGGTAAATAGTAATATGGAATATAAATAATAATAATTGAAAGGAATGTTCTGAAATTCTTAAAATTCTTCCACTGTTTTAGAAAGACTTGGGAAATTATATTCGTATTTATTTTTATGTATAAAACGTAAACAAAAAGATAGATAAATCTGGATTACTGATTTGTGCTTGAACATTGCAAATCTAATAACATAAATCTGATTATGTATATATAATATATAATAATATCATAAATTAAAATATATAATACTATGTATAATATAAATTATATAAAAAATATATAATATATATAATATGAATCTAGTAATATACATATATAATAAAATAATAAAATATAATATGAAATATAATAATAAAATATATAATATCATATATAATATAAATCTAGTAATATATATATACATATATACATGAAATGAACAACGACCCCAACTCGTCATTGTATGTCAAAGGGTTAATTCTGCTATTTCGCTAATAAAACAGCCGGTCTTAAGAAGATCAATAAATAAAAATGTAAAGAAAGAGTACATTTCTTCAATTAATGATAATAGATATCATCGATACACGCACGTATAAGTTTGTATCACGTTATCACGTTCGACAGCATTTTGTTATCACATTTCAGTAATCGAATCAGCGCAAAAACAATTTCAGTCGAGGGTCGCCGGTTCGCCGGACCACCGTGCGACGTTCGCCTCGATCCATCCGCCCTCGCCTCGTCGGCCGGTAATAAAGACGAGAGTTTACGGTGTCCCGGGGCCCGATGCGTCCCGTTCGTTCCCGCCTGGCCCCGGAAAGGCCGGGGCTCGTAGTTGCCGAATCGGCCGCATGACGGATCGTCGACGACCGCGGGGCTGCATCGGGAACGCGGACTGCGCGAACACGGACCTACGGGACACCATGGGAGGACCCGGTAGCGGTCAGGTAGGTGGAAACTTGGTTTTATTAGCGACACCGTCGCGTCGGCCAATGGAGGATCGGTGTCCAGCCCGATCGATGGGACCCGATAACGAACAAAGTTCGCCCTTTGTCTTCGGCGGGAGTCGCGCGGCCGAGAGACGGCCGAGAGCCGAGAGATGGAATAAGAGTTCCACGATTCTTCTCCCCGATGCTGGGGAATAAAAAATTGATCGGAGGCCGAGATGGCCGAGAGCCGATCGCTGACTTCATCCACGGAGCTTCTCGACGACTTTATCGACAACAGCCGGCAGTGTCTGGTTAACCCTTTCGGTACGAGCGCGTTGTCCGCCGTGACACTCTCCCACTGTTGTACGGGGTGCCGCGCCGAAAATGCGCACATAACGCAGGGGGTCAGTCCACTTTTGTACGAAGATCTTCTTAAGCGTTAACACGTTCCGTGCCACGTGTACCATCGATGGTACACGCTTGCATGTTTACTTAGTGAACTGAACAAATTGTTTACAAGAAATTTAGAACCGAAGAATCAATTTCCACCGCAAGAATGGGCGTTGATAAGTTTTTGTTACGTTGTTATGTGTACGAGAATTAATAATTGCACGTAATACATCAAGTTTTAGTAAAATATCAAAGTGTGAAGATTCGAGTAAAAAAAGCTCGGCACGGAACGTGTTAAGCAATGACTGTGCTTAATCCGTTTCTAAATCTTTCTTTAAATGCTTCCTGTAAACATTCTGTAAAGGGCCTACAGAAATATGGCTTACATGGATGCCAGATGTACTCGGCACTCGTCCATATTGGTCATCGGATGGATGCCGGATATATCCGACGCTCGTACCGAAAGGGTTAATCCTCGCGAGACGATTTTCGTCGGGGCCGATTTTCAGCCGGAGTATTTAAATGGTCCGCTTAGAGTCGCTCGATCTTCGGCAATTCG
This sequence comes from Megalopta genalis, assembly GCF_051020955.1. Taxonomy (NCBI): domain Eukaryota; kingdom Metazoa; phylum Arthropoda; class Insecta; order Hymenoptera; family Halictidae; genus Megalopta; species Megalopta genalis. The sequence continues at coordinate 34,090,995 of NC_135013.1, forward strand.
ATTATATAAATCGCGATAGTCCAACACGAAATCCGCAATCCGTAAAAAAAAATTGCCGTATTTTATTCTATTCTATTTTATTTCATTCTCTTCTTTTATTCAACCGCGCGGCATGCGAGCCTCTCGATAAAACGACGAACAAACGTCCGAGTAGTTTCATCGAAGGGAACGGTCGTCTTTGGGAATTTTTTGCAGAAATGCGCGCAGCGATTTCGCGATAACGTTTTCTACATGTAAAAGCGCACGCTTCGGACCACATATCGCTATTTTTTTCGTTAGAAAATATCAACAATTAGCGAAGATATCGCGTTCACCCGGATGTCCTTTTGTTCCAAAAACGAGCGTAAAGTCTCGATGATCGAGAAAGAGCGCGGACCGCGACGATTTTTCGAAGACAACCAACGATTATCGCGATCAAATTGATCGAGTACGAAAGTCCGTGCATCGAAAAAGCTGTCCCAATGTACGTATTCCCGTAGAAAACGATCCGAGACGTTCGCTGGACGTTCGCGAGACGTTCTTGTCCAAATAGAAATGCGTCTGAAACGTGTATCATTTCGGCAGCGAATGAGAATCATCGAGTAAGAACAGCTCGGCACGGAACGCGTCAAACGTCGACGACAATAGTCCTAGGATTTGATTTCGATTCGAAAGAACGGAATAAACTTTCAGAAGAGCTCCAAACCTTCTTCAGAAATCTGGCTTGGGTCACGTGGAATCTGGAAGAAAAATTGTCGCATCTCGTTCCTTTTACACGCCCCGATTTCACGTAGCTAAATCTACCTCGTCGACTGTCCGCGCGACCGCAAGAAAGAATCGCGAATTCGACGGTGTTCGATATGACACACAGGATGTCCCAAAAATGTCTCGCAACCCGAAAGTGGCGGGTTCCTCGGGTCATTCGAAGCAACTTTTTCCTTTGCAAAAATTTTCTCCGAGGCACCGTTAACGAGTTATCGACGAAAAACAGTGACCAATGAGAGGCAAGCTCGGCTGGCGCGAGGCGACCGAGCCAATGAGCGGAACCGGGCTTCGCGCGCTGGTCGGCTAGGCCGCCTCGCGTCGGCCGTCCTTGATTCTTATTGGTCACTGCTTTTTCGTCGATAACTCGTTAACGGTGCGTCGGAGAACATTTTTGTAAAGGAAGAAGTTGCTTCAAATGATCCGAGGAACCCGCCATTTCCAGATTGCGGACATTTTCGGGACAGCCTGTAGAACGAACGAACGGAGCGACAATGGAGGGCAGATTGTGCAAAGGCAATGCCATGCTAGATCTGAGTTATGTCGAGCGTATGCTATGCTAGATCCGAGCTATGCCGGACGGTAACGCTACACCGTGGCGTCGACGGTGGAAAAAGTGTGCGTGAACAGATTGCATCGGGATTGGATCCGAAATGCGAGAGAGCGAGCCGGTAGCTGGGCACACACCGGCGGGGTTCGGGCCAGTTATGTGTGTATTTGGTAACGAGAAGCACGCGCGTGACGCGAAACGCTGGAAATCGGACTACCGGCTACTAAAGACTGGTCTCCGGTGGCCGACCAATGGTTCTCGTCGAGAGGCTCGAACGAGAACGAAGGGGGCTCATCGAGCCATCGGTCGGGGAATTACGTAAGCCGTAAAGCAAACGAACCGCGAGAGAACGCGGCTTCTCGCCTCTCGGAACGACCGCCGCGCGGTAATCGAATCTAACTGTCCCCGTCTCTTTCTCTCATTGCCGTTATTATGTGTCACCCGTGGAACCGAGGAGAGCCGAGGGAGAGCCCGTCGCGCTCGCGCTCGCGCGCGACGCGCGACGCGTATCGACGACAACGTAATCACCGGCGATTACCTTCGTCCGCTTTACTGATTTTCATCCATCGAGAGAAGCCCGGCTTCTCGGTTCTCGCGCCGCGCCGCGCCGCGTCCGATCCGCTCGAGGACGAGAGGAAATTCCATACGACCCGCCAGCGACCGGAGATACTTATTTATTAATCAACCGATTACCGTGCCGCGCGTTCTTCCTGCGTTCCCGAACTACAGTAATGACTCCCTAATTGTCGCCAAAATTGTGCAAAAACAATGGACAATTTGGGAAGAGGAGACGCGATTATTGGAGCCTCGCGACTCGTTTTTATAATTGTTGGCAATCGGTAACTATGACAATTGACTGCAAGGCTCGAATAATTGTGTCTCCTCTTCCCAAATTGTCCATTCTTGTGATTCGTCTCTATTTTGCGCAAAGATCCGCGGTCCAGCGATCGTCGACGCTCGTTCTGCGACGCGATAAAACGTCGATACGTCGATTGAAACGTTAATACGGTAATGTCTCCCTTACTGACGCTCAGATTGTCCACTAAAATGGATAATTTGGGAAGAGGAGATACGATTGTCCAAGCTTCGCGATTCGATTTTATAATTACCGATCGGCAACGACTGTAAAAACGAGCTGCGAGGTTCGAATAATCGTATCTCCTCTTCCCATACTCTCCATTCTTGTGCACAATCTGAGCGTCAATTAGAGAGACATTATTGTACAGTAAATTCTCCATAATTGACGCTTAGATTTTACACAAAAATATAGACAAATTGGGAAGAGGAGATACGATTGCCCAAGCTTTGTGGCACGGTTTTTATAATTACCAATTGTGTGGCTTACCAATGCATTACCGTGCATCAAAAAGGTGGGACATTTTTAAAAAGTGAACTAAGTGACGTGAACTTTTTTTCTAGATAGCGGAGGGACTAGGATCTACTACACGATAGCTAAAAAGCTTTTTTTTTAAATTCTGCAAATGTCTCCTTAACTGACGCTCAGATTGCGCGCAAAAGTGGACAATTTGGGAAGAGGAGATACAATTTTTCGAGCCTTGCAACTCATTTTTGTAATTGTGGACGATTTATAGCTATAAAAATAAACCGCAAAAGGCTCGAATAATCGTATCTCCTCTTCCCAAATTGTCTATTTTTCTACACAATCTGAGCGTCGGTAAGGGAGATTTTACTGTCCTCGTCAAATTTGAGAATGCGAGCTGTTCACTGCGACAATGGTTTCACTGAAGTGCTAACAAACGATCGCAAAAATTCATAAAAATAATACCTCTTCGAAATATCTAAAATTCGCAGAATTTTAAAACTTTTACTCCTCTTATAATCACTGTATTACAATACAATTTCTATATATTTATCACTGTGATACAAATTCGAATCAACTACTTACAGTAATGTCTCCCTTACTGACGCTCAGATTGTCCACTAAAATTGTCCACTAATTTGGAAAGAGGAGATCCGATTATTCGAGCCTCGCGGCTCGCACTTATAATTCTGGACAATTTATAACTATAAAAATAAACCGCAGGGCTCGAATAATCGTGTCTCCTGTTCCCAAATTGTCCATTTTTCTGCACAATCTGAGCGTCGGTAAGGGAGAGTTTACTGCCCTCGTCAAATTTGAGAATGCGAGCTGTTCACTGCGACAATGGTTTCACTGAAGTGCTAACAAACGATCGCAAAAATTCATAAAAATAATACCTCTTCGAAATATCTAAAATTCGCAAAATTTTAAAACTTTTACTCCTCTTATAATCACTGTATTACAATACAATTTCTATATATTTATCACTGTGATACAAATTCGAATCAACTACTTACAGTAATGTCTCCCTTACTGACGCTCAGATTGTCCACTAAAATTGTCCACTAATTTGGGAAGAGGAGATCCGATTATTCGAGCCTCGCGGCTCGCACTTATAATTCTGGACAATTTATAACTATAAAAATAAACCGCAAGGCTCGAACAATCGTGTCTCCTCTTCCCAAATTGTCCATTTTTCTGCACAATCTGAGCGTCAGTAAGGGAGAGTTTACTGTCCTCGTCAAATTTGAGAATGCGAGCTGTTCACTGCGACAATGGTTTCACTGAAGTGCTAACAAACGATCGCAAAAATTCATAAAAATAATACCTCTTCGAAATATCTAAAATTCGCAGAATTTTAAAACTTTTACTCCTCTTATAATCACTGTATTACAATACAATTTCTATATATTTATCACTGCGATACAAATTCGAATCAACTACTTACAGTAATGTCTCCCTTACTGACGCTCAGATTGTCCACTAAAATTGTCCACTAATTTGGGAAGAGGAGATCCGATTATTCGAGCCTCGCGGCTCGCACTTATAATTCTGGACAATTTATAACTATAAAAATAAACCGCAAGGCTCGAATAATCGTGTCTCCTGTTCCCAAATTGTCCATTCTTATGATCAATCTAGGCGTCGATTAGAGAGACATTACCGTAACCAGCATTTCGCGGACGCATTGTAAGCTGCGACGCAACGGGAACCTCGTTGAACCGTCTAGAATGTTGCTGTTGTCGGCCGACGGAGTGCCGACAGTATTTCAGCGATCCCGGAGAATAATTCGTCGGCCGAACGGGGACGGTTTTCGAGGCCGAAAGACAATCGTAGGAGGCAGAGAAATAATATTGCAGCGGGACGACGGGCCGCGCGATAAGTCCCGTGGCCGTGGCGGCATGCCGGAGGGTGGGAGGGGGGTGGGGTGGGACAGATAAAACGACGTGGAACGAACAAAGCGCGATTACCATTTGTCATGCCAGTAAACGATGGCGATGGACGAGCAGCCCGTTATAAAGTATAAACGCCGGCCGGCGTAGATTACGGAACTCTGTCGCGGTGATAATGCGTTTCGCGCGACACGCAACGCGATGAGAAAGCCCCCGGCGGAGGAGTTCCCGGCGAACCGCAGATAGCTGAAAAACCTAAGGGAACTTATTATCAGATCCCTACGTTTTCTGTTCCTTGCACGGCGAACACGGCTCACCGCGGCGTTCGCCGGCGAACTGCCTGGGAGTGGCTTTCTCTCGCGACAACGATAATCGCTCTTTTCGAACATTTCCAAACGTTGTACAGCCGTCGCCGCGATGTTATCTCTTTGAAAATCGATCGTTCGTAAACGTTCGTTCTTTCGGCGCGGTTGTTTCGCGTTTGATCGATGACAAAGGAAGGAAGAAATTCGCAGAGGGTATGGTTTAATTTAATGAACAAGCTTTCGAGCGGCGAGAAAAAATCGTAGCGACAGCTTATTGGACGTCGTTCGAAAGAGGAGGCTTTGATCTTCGAAATCGTGGTGGTTTCAGGTGGGGAAAAAATTTTTTGACGTCCCTGGACGAGCTGGAATGTGTACATTTTTACGAGTGAATTATTGGTCGAAATTGTCCGAATTAGAGGTCTAGAAGATAACGCCTTAAAGTGTCAATATAAAATCGTAGATTGAATTTTAAGACGTCGTTCGAAAGAGGAAGCTTCGATCTTTAAAATCATTGTAGTTTCCTGGAGAGAACAAATTTTTTCACGTCACTACACGAGCTTGAATATGTGTATACATTTTGACGTCTGGTAGTAGGTCTAGATGAAGATGCTTTAAAGTGTCAACAAAAAATCATAGATGGAATTTTAAGACGTCGTTCGAAAGAGGAGGCTTCGATCTTCAAAATCATAGTAGTTACATGGAAAAAAAAATTGTTTGACATCGCTGGACAAGCTGAAATGTGTACATTGTAACGACTGAATTATCGGTTGAAATTGTACGAATCACAGGTCTGGATGAAGCGCTTTAAAGTGTCAACAAAAAATCGTAGATGGAATTTTAAGACGTCGTTCGAAAGAGGAGACTTCGATCTTCAAAATCATAGTAGCTTCATGTAGAGAAAAAATTTTTTGACGTCGCGACACGAGCTTGAATATCTGTATACATTTCAACATCTGAATTATTGCTTAAAATTGTCCGAATCATCGATCTAAATGAAGACGCTTTAAAGTGTCATCAAAAAATCGTAGATTGAATTTTAAGACGCCGTTCGAAAGAGGAGACTTCGATCTTCAAAACCATACTAGCCCCATCCCGGGAAAAAATTTTTCAACGTCCCCAGATGAGCTCGAATATACACATATAACAGCCCGCGTCGAATTCAAGCCGACCATTTTTCAAGTCCGGTGGAGTCGTTCGAGAGCGTTAAAATTTCGAAAGAATTCACGAAAGTGCCCGCGAGAAATGTTCGCGAATCGACTAGCGAGCGATTCGAAGGCGTGTTCGAGTTCGATTAGATCGTCGTCCGGCTTCGATTTCTGCCTGGTTCCCAATAAAAGAGGAGGTCCGGTCGCCGATAAAAGAAATCCGTTCCGAGATTTTCTTTTTCCACGGAGCGCCGCGGCCGACGTTGCTGGATGGAGACGTTTAATTTGTGAACAGGTCCGCTATCGGCCCGTTAACTCGCCTTATAAATTAGCTACAAGACCACGCGGCCAGATAAAGCGGTATACGCGTGCTCTCCGGCTCGGATCGGCCTTTCCTCGAGCAGGCAAATGTACACGAAATTAAGATATCCGCCGCCCGCAGAGGCCCCACTAGACTAAATCGTTCCCATTTATATAAGAGCTCGATCTCGTGGGGCATTACCGACCACTCTTTACGAGTCGCCACGTTCGCGGAGCGTTTTGCCGATTTTGGGCCCGAACCGCGAGGATTTCCGATCGCGAATAACGCGCGCGCGTGATTCGGAGCAGAATACATCTCGATCGCGAGAATAATTCGCATCGAGATCTCGCGGGGCCTTACCGACGACTCTTTATGAGTCCTCATGACTCTTTTCGCGGAGCGTTTTGCCGATTTTGCGCCCGAACCGCGTGGATCTCCGATCCAAAACATAGCGCGCGCGTGAATCGAAGCGGAATACGTCTCGATCGAGAGAACTATTCGCATCGAGATCTCGCGGGGCCTTACCGACGACTCTTTATGAGTCCTCATGACTCTTTTCGCGGAGCGTTTTGCCGATTTTGGGCCCGATACGCGTGGATCTCCGATCCAAAACATAGCGCGCGCGTGAATCGAACCGCGAGGATCTCCGATCGCGAACAACGCGCCCGCGTGATTCGGAGCGGAATACGTCTCGATCGCGAGAACAATTCGCATCGAGATCTCGCAGGGCCTTACCGACGACTCTTTACGAGTCGCCACGACTCTTTTCGCGGAGCGTTTTGCCGATTTTGCGCTTGGATCTCCGCGGAGCATTTTCCCGAACCGCGTGGATCTTCGATCGCGAAAACAATTCGCATTGAAATCTCGCGAGGCCTTACCGTCAACTCTTTACAAGTCGCCACGACTCTTTTCGCGGCGCGTCTCGCCGATTTTGGGCCCGAACCGCGTGCATCTCCGACCCGAAACATCGCGCGCGCGCGATTCGAAGCGCAATACCTCTCGACCGCGAGAACAATTCCGCATCGAAATCTCGCGATTCACGAGAAGAAGACGCCGAGATTCCAGCTCCTCTTTCCGGCTCCAGAAGCGTTCGAACACGCGAACCGTGAATCGACGAAGTATGTGTTACCGTTCGCGCAACGCGGATCGAGGATCGAGGCCGCCGTGCGATCTTACCGCGCGGCACATCCTCGCGGGAGGAGCGCCCGTGGGTGCCTTTTGATCCCGCGGGACGTCCCGCCGAATCGAATATTTACGCGCGGCTTATCGCCCGTAGTCGCTTGTCTACGAGCGCGGTTATTGCGGAATGGTGTTGCACGGGAGCGGTCGAGTGGCCTTTCGGAGTCAGAAAATCGCGTAAGCGACGACCGGTTCTCTCTCCCGGCGGGTGCTGCTTTTTTTCCCCTCTGCCCGGGGGCCGAGACCGCGGGGGTAATTCGTGTCGACGGGGCCCGTAACTTCGCCGGGTAAGAAGATAACGCTCCGCGTAAATCAGTAGATGAATCGGAGTTACGGGCCCGCCGTCGGTTTTTGATAGCGCGACGCGCGGAATAACACACATAATAGTTTCTCGGGATCTACAAACTCTAAGCCGCGAACTTCCCCCCTCCTGGGGGAGGGAGAGGGCACCGTGAAATCCCGATTTCTCTTTTCGGCCGGACGGACGGCTCTCTCTCTCTCTCTCTCTCTCGCGCGCGCGCGCGCGTCTCCTTTTATCGAATCACGGGGATAATTGCCGTGAAACAACGGTCGAAAGTGTGCCGTGTAAATCGATCCTTTCGCACTCGGAACGGAACGATCGTCCTTTTTATTTCTCGATGGTTTGTTTGGACCCGAAGAAACGGAGATAGAGCGAAAGAGAGAGGGAGAGAGAGAGAGGAGAGAGAGGACCACGGTCCTAAAACGCTCTATCTTCGGGAGGAACGGACACGATTAGTATGGCGGCGGCGGCCGGCTTATCTTAACAGGGAACGGGTATTCGCCCGGAACCGGGCACCCTCCTCTCCTCACCCTCCTCCTCCGCCGTTTCCCCCTGTCGCCCCTTAATCTCGCCTAATCATGGCTCTATTTAGATCCACGCACGGCCAAAACGACTCCTTTAAGAGGATATCCGTGTTTAACTCGACCGCGCTCGCTTTACGACTCTTTAATCGTCCGAAATTTGTTGCCGGCCACTAAAAACGTCTTCCTGTGTCACCGGTCACGCCGGGACTTCCTTCGTACACCTTCGCCATCGTTTCACACCTTCGACGGAGAGAGAGAGAGAGAGAGGGGGAGAGAGATTTCATGTTTAATCGATTGAATTTGCTTTCTGAGGATTAAATATTTGTCCATGTTTGTGTTATTTGTTGTTATGTTAACACTAAACCTACCGCGGTCAAAATGATCGCTTTCTTATTTTGCAATTCTGCAAAGTTCCGAGACTCTTTCGTGGAAAACGCTTGAATAAGTCATATTATTGGAGCAAGTTTTATAATAAAAACTTGACAAATTCTAAATAAATTCGGTCTTCTCACTTTTGTGAAGCAGTACAAGCCAGTTAGTATTACTGCTTGGTAGGTTTAGTGTTAATGTGTTCGTATTATTTATTATGTTACGTTATTCGATGTCATGTCATCGAATTTGTCTGTATTCGATACATTGTCAAATAATATTTAATTATACTGTAAGTATAAATATAATATTTCACATTTTAATTGATATATCGATAATTGTTTTCTGCAAGCGTACGCGTTCAATTTCATACGTATCGAATAAAAACTGTAGGTTGAAAAAGAAGTCTCGAGCGCAAAGGGTTAACACTGGATTTACAGAATCCGTTAAAATGAAGGGTCAATTTATATACGTTACTTGCGGCAAATATTACAGTAATAACATAATAAATAATAAACGTGTTATTGTTACTTTCATAAACTAATATGAAACAGCTGTTTGTTTGTGCTCCGTAGATCTAGTGTTAAAACAGTTTGACAAATCGAATAAAAAAATTAGAAATAAAAAAGTTAAGTCATGGTTTTTATTCTAGCATTATCGTGTATTCGTATTAATGCACCCCGGCATGCAGATCGCTGCGTTTTTTTTGCGACTGCTCCGAGTTTCTACAAAAACGAATCGCGATGCCGGAAGAATCGCGACTTCGTATTCTCGGATCTGCCGGTTTCAATTCCGTCCTCCGAACATTTCTGAGAGAGAAATTACTGTAATCATCGCGCCGTGTACTATATGCAACACGCTTGTTCGTAGACTACAGTTTTTATGCAATTATGGTAAAAATGAATACAAGATACAATTTAAAACAGCGCGACGATTAAAAGAAACTGAGAACGTCGATGCATGAATTCCAACTTTTAATTCCAACAATTATTAACGAAAGAAGAAAGCTACCGTTTGGATCATGTGCCATGCAATTGATGCATGATGCAGACAATTTCGATTTCGCATAAAGATCCGCAGTGCTTCCCTAAAGTGCTCCCCAATGCTAAAGATCCGCCGCCAATGGCTGTCCTTAAATGAATATGGACCGGTTAATAATTGCCACGTTGGAATAGAAGATTCCATCGGTGTAGACAAATTAAAAAGACATAAAAAGAGAGCTAGAAAGAAAGATAGAACGAGAGAACGTGAGAAAGAGAGAAAGAGGGAGATGGCGCAGCCGCGTCCATTATTGGCAAACACCCATGGAAAGTTCGTTTATCGGGCGAATCCAATTACGGGGCGGCGTCCCTGCATTCTAAAACGCCGGCAATGAAATTTTGTCAATTTTCATCGGGCGATCGCCCCCTATAAAATTAATGACGCCCGCGTCGCGGCCGCGCAACGGGTTTCCGATCGCTGTTTCACCCTCGTTGGCTCGCGGCCTGATTGCCCCGTGATTTGCTTCGATCCGATCATCGGCTCCCCACCACTTCCGAGCCCATTCAACGACTGATCACGATCGTTTCGCAGTTACCCGTTCCCAATAAAAATCCTCCTCTTCTTGACTATCGATTCCGCTGAAATTGCCGCGCCGCCGACGCCATCGCTTTGCGTTCTCCTATCGCGCGTAATGAGCTTCCATCATTAACGGGGACAACTCGCGTCGTGTGTGTGTGTATGTGTGTGTGTGTCGCGTCTCGCGATCGTCGACAATGATTTCTGATCCGATATTGTCTTATTGTCGCGGCCTTCGGAAATATCGCGGAATATCCGGAGACGTTTCGATCGACTTCGACGCGATGCAAAATATAAGATGCGCCGAGATATTTATTCTACTAACTAAAACTAGTTTAATCGCGCGATTCAGTTTATTGCTCTTGTCCAAGGGCGACGCGTGAGTTTCGTTCGAGACGTTGTTCGAATATAAAAGTTTATTCGGAGAATCGATTCGAAACATTTTAGTCGAATATAAAAGTTTATTCGGAGAATCGATTCGAAACACTTTATTCGAATATAAAAGTTTATTCGAAGAATTGATTCCAAACACTTTATTCGAATATAAAAGTTTATTCGAAGAATTGATTCGAAACACTATTCGAATATAAAAGTTTATTCGAAGAATTGATTCGCTGTTCAACGACAACAGATCAGCGATGTATACAGGGTGTCCCAAAAATGTCTCGCAATCCGAAAGTGGCGGGTTCCTCGGATCATTTGAAGCAACTTCTTCCTTTACGAAAATGTTCTCCGAGGCACCGTTAACGAGTTATCAACGAAAAAGCAGTGACCAATAAGAATCGAGTACGGCCGACGCGAGGCGGCCCAGTCAACCAGCGCGCGAAGCCCAGTTCCGCTCATTGGCTCGGTCGCCGCGCGCCAGCCGAGCCCGCCTCTCATTGGTCACTGTTTTTTGTTGATAACTCGTTAACGGTGCCTCGGAGAAAATTTTTGTAAAGGAAAAAGTTGCTTCGAACGACCCGAGGAACCCGCCACTTTCAAATTGCGAGACATTTTTGGGACACTCTGTATACATCGCTGATCTGTTATCGTTAAACAGCGAATCCTTATGCGAGATAAAAATCTTTCACGCGAATTTTAAAAAACAATATTTAGACAAGAACGTGTTCCTTCGGCTAATAGTCTGCATAATTTGGTAATAATGTAACAACATTCTGAAATTCTTTCTAGATCTTCTAGATTTCCCCGAATTTCTCTTACCTATTGTTTGCCATAAATGCGTCAAAATCGCGGTCTAGTTACTATCTTGTCTGCTCAAAATGCTGCTGTAAAAAGAAAAGAACAGGAATTCGCCGAAGACAAAGCTCGAAGAAACAGGATTCTCCTTCACCTTCGAGTCGACGGATTAAAAGAGTTAGAAGCGATTTCGCGGAATCCTCGGCGAAATGGCCGAAGCGATTCCTTTGGTTCGTTGATGCGTCTTTATCGACGGGGTTTCAATTTCCTCCGGGTAGATTAAATCTTCCGCGAGGCATCCGCGTCTCCATTAACGTCGAAGGATATCTCGAAAATTGCCGCAGCGGCGATCGCGCGGCCGCGCTCGTCCGCGGCCGTTGAAAGAAGCCGCCCCCCCCCGCTCTCCCTCGCCGTTATCTGCGTGAAAAATTAATGCCGGCGTTGATCCCGGAGATATCGCACGATCCAACCCTTAACCACAGCCACCGATTGCCCTATCATTTCGATCGTGGGGTGGGAAAGCCTGCTCCGCGGCCTCGCAGTCGGTCCGCAAAGTCGTAATTGCGTCGATTGCGCGGCGGCTGGCCGTCATTAGCCACCAAAGGGCGAGCCTAACTTCTTAGGGGAGTGGAGAGGCCGGAAACCGGGGAAATCGGACGTGACGTGGAGAGAGGGATTCGTTGAAAATATCAGATCTGTCTCGAACATACGTCCCGCCTGTTTTATTCCTTGCGAATATTTCATTTTTTCAGTCCATTCTTGGATCAACCTGGTCATTGGTTAACGAGCTTTTAAACGGCGAGAAAAAATCGTACGACAGTTTATTGGACGTCGTTCGAAAGAGGAGGCTTTGAACTTTAAAATTATGGTAGTTTTATGCGGGGAAAAAATTTTTTGACGGCCCTGGACGAGCTGGAATATACACATTTTAACGTCTGAATTATGGGTTGAAATTGTATGGATTGTAGGTATAGATGAAGATGCTTTAAAGTGTCAACAAAAAATCGTAGATGGAATTTTAAGACGTTGTTCGAAAGAGGAAGCTTCGATCTTCAAAATCATAGTAGTTTCATGGAGGGAAAAAATTTGTTGACACCGCTACACGAGCTTGAATATATGTATACATTTCAACATCTGAATTATTGCTTGAAATTGTCCGAATTGTTGATCTAAATGAAGACGCTTTAAAGTGTGAATAAAAAGTCGTAGATTGAACTTTAAGACGTCGTTCGAAAGAGGAAGCTTCGATCTTCGAAACCATACTAGTCCCATCCAGGAAAAAAATTTTTTAACGATAGTGCACAGGCTTGAACATATGTATATATTTTCGTATCAAAAATCTTGACGTACACAGATAACTAAATAAATAAATCATTCTGAACCAATCGAAACCATCGCAAACCAACAAAATCTGCAACTTGGTAAAAACTACGAAGCCTCTACTAAACACTGGAAAAATGGCGAAAGAGGTACAACAAGTATTCTTAGGAATTGAAACAGTAACGAGTAGACCGCGCGTTTTATGCATTTACAGAAAAATCGAGTAGATGCAATTCGATATAATAAAAGCATTAAAAGAATTTCGAAATTGCATCGATCCATTGAAATCGTCGACGAACGAAAGAAAGAACGTTCAATTTAGCTTCTATTTGCCGCAACCCTCGCACAGTCGATCTCCGTTTCTCGCATAAAAATCGCCGGTCCGTTAATGAGACAGCGGTGGTTTCGGAGGAGTCGTCGGTGGCATTAAAATTAATAAGATTTCGGGCGTGCGTTATCGCCGTTATTACCGCAGGGCAGGTGGTGTGCATGGTGTGCTGTGCGGTGTACCGTAGCGTTCTCGTAGTTACGGTGGTTTGATTTCGCGTGACTGGCCGATATTGAACTGGACACCGGTACAAATACAACGCGGACGCCAGCCGGCGCGGCGCGACGCGTCGCGCGGCTCTGCGGCGGTTTCTATGCATAGTCTAGAGCCGAGATTGTCTGGATATCCGAATACTAATTCGATTCGATGCTCGCCGATCGGTCGCCCGGAGATTGCTCGACGGATATTGGTAGCCGGTTGGCCGACGATCGGGCTGGAAACACGAACCGGGGAACCGCGAAACGGAGTTTCGACACCTTCGTTCATCCCCCTTCGCAACGCCGCCGGTCTTTCTCCGCGCGGTCTTTTCGCTTGGAAGCGAATTGCATCTACTCGATTTTTCCATAAATGCATAAAACGCGCGGTCTGCTCGTTACTGTTTTAATTCCTAAGAATGCTTGTTCTTCCTCTTTCGCCATTTCTCCTATGTTTAGTAGAGGCTTCGTAGTTTTTACCAGGTTGCAGATTTTGTTGGTTCGCGATGGTTTCGATTGGTTCACAATTATTTATTTATTTAGTTATCTGTGTACGTCAAGATTTCTGATACGAAAATGTATACATATGTTCGAGCCTGTGCAGCATCGTTAACAAATTTTTTTGCTGGATGGGACTAGTACGGTTTCGAAGATCGAAGCTTCCTCTTTCGAACGACGTCTTAAAATTTAATCTACGATTTTTTGTTCACACTTTAAAGCGTCTTCATTTAGATCAACAATTCGGACAATTTCAAGCAATAATTCAGATGTTGAAATGTATACATATATTCAAGCTCGTGTAGCGACGTCAAAAAATTTTTTCTCTACATGAAGCTACTATGATTTTGAAGATCGAAGTCTCCTCTTTCGAACGACGTCTTAAAATTCCATCTATGATTTTTTGTTGACACTTTAAAGCGCTTCATCCAGACCTGTGATTCGTACAATTTCAACCGATAATTCAGTCGTTACAATGTACACATTTCAGCTTGTCCAGCGATGTCAAACAATTTTTTTTTCCATGTAACTACTATGATTTTGAAGATCGAAGCCTCCTCTTTCGAACGACATCTTAAAATTCCATCTATGATTTTTTGTTGACACTTTAAAGCATCTTCATCTAGACCTACGACCAGATGTCAAAATGTATACACATATTCAAGCTCGTGTAGCGACGTCAAACAATTTTTTCTCTCCATGTTACTACTATGATTTTGAAGATCGAAGCCTCCTCTTTCGAACAACGTCTTAAAATTCCATCTACGATTTTTTGTTGACACTTCAAAGCATCTTCATCTATACCTACAATTCGTACAATTTCAACCCATAATTCAGACGTTAAAATGTGTATATTCCAGCTCGTCCAGGGACGTCAAAAAATTTTTTCCCCGCACAAAACCACCATAATTTTAAAGTTCAAAGCCTCCTCTTTCGAACGACGTCCAATAAGCTGTCGTACGATTTTTTCCCGCCGTTTGAAAGCTCGTTGACCAATGACCAGGTTGGTCCAAGAATGGACTGGACGTTCGCATCGCCGCCGGTCTTTCTCGCGCGCGGTCTTTTCGCTTCGATGCGAAAAGCTGGAGCTTATTTGTGTCGTCCCGCGGGAATTACTATTCCGGTCCGGCCGCACGCGAAATGTCAAGGACTGTGTCGAGGACCCCGTAAGGACGCCGCGCGATCGCCTGACCCGACGACCGAATTACATCTGGACAGCGAAAACGGCAAGTCGTTTTCTGATAGCATCTTTATTATTGTTCGCGGCCGGGCCGCGATCACGGACCTGGACGATTGCTTCGACCGTTCCGCGATCTATAATGTCGCAACCCTTGCCCCGGTACTTTCGATTTTACAGGGATTTTCGTTCGCGTTTGCTGCACCGCGAGACGCGACGCGAATGTTATCGCAGTCGATGCAACACGGTGGAAACCTCGATTCTCTGGCTATTATTGCGACGTTGCATCGAGATGGATGGAAATCTTTTCAGATCGATTAATTTGCACGTTTGTTGTATTATTCGTCCATTATATTCGTTGTTCCGCAGTGATGGTCGTTTATGTTTAGTTCGCGTGTTTGTGCGCCACGGAATTTCATTTGATAGGAGAAATTAGGAAATTCTGTAAATTCTGTGGGAATTCTTGTAAATTCGTCCACGAGAAATTCACAGTCTGGTAAAAATTGACTGGGTTAGAATTATTATTATTCGTCAGTTTTATTCGGCGTTTCTCCATAATATTCGTTAATGTTAATTTTACATGTTTGTTCGCCTGAATTAGTACGGAATTTTATTTGATAGGAGAAATTAGGAAATTCTGTGGAAATTCTTGTAAATTCGAGAAATCCACAGTCTGGTAACGATTGACTAGGTTAGAATTATTATTATTCGTCAGTTTTATTCGGCGCTTCTCAATAATATTCGTTAATGTTTATTTCACACGATTGCTCGCCGCAATTAGTACGGAATTTAATCTGATAGGAGAAATTAGAAAATTCTGTGGGAATCCTTGTAAATTCGTCCACGAGAAATGCACAGTCTGGTAAGAATTGACTAGGTTAGAATTATTATTATTCGTCAATTTTATTCGGCGTTTCTCAATAATATTCGTTAATGTTTATTTCCCACGTTTACACACCACAATTAATACAGAATTTTATCTGATAGGAGAAATTAGTAAATTCTGTGGGAATCCTTGTAAATTCGTCCACGAGAAATGCACAGTCTGGTGAAAATTGACTGGATTAGAATTATTATTATTCGTCAATTTTATTCGGTGTTTCTCAATAATATTCGTTAATTCTTATTTCACATGTTTGTTCGCCACAATTAGTACGGAATTTAATCTGATAGAAAAAATTAGAAAATTCTGTGCAGATCTTTGTAAATTCGTCCACGAGAAATGCACAGTCTGGTGAAAATTGACTGGATTAGAATAATTATTATTCGTCAATTTTATTCGCTGTTTCTCAATAATATTCGTTAATTCTTATTCCACATGTTTGTTCGCCACAATTAGTACGGAATTTAATCTGATAGAAAAAATTAGTAAATTCTGTCTTAATCCTCGTAAATTCATCCACGAGAAATTCAGCCTGGTAAAAATTAACTGAGTTAGAATCGCAGGGGTGACAATCGCATTTTCCTCGTTTCAAAAAACAAGGAGTTTTATCGTTTGTTAACGTATGTATCGTTTACTGATCGACTGTATTCTTCCTTCAATTTAACGATAATTCAACCCTTTGCACTCGAAGCCATTTTAATTTCAACTCCAAAACAATCGCCAATGACTGCTTTATTCGGAGGTCCGCGCGTTTTTATACATGCAAGCGTTTATAAGAGCGTATCCGGTGCGATTAGATTAGGCGTCGGAGACGTTGGAATGTTGCCTTGCTTCGCATCGCATGCTCGAAATTGCCAAAAGACAGTACCAACAGCCGCGCGCGGAATTGAACCACGAGCTTCCGCAAGGACCGACTTATTTCCACAACGAGCCGAAGCCCTGGGCGAACCTGGTCGACAAGGGGGGTGGGTGAGCGACAGGGGGGAGGGGACCAGCGAACGAATTTGCTCGCCGAAATCCATCGGGAATGGAAATTCCGCGCGGTCGTTGATTCGACGCGCGGCGATAGCCGGGATTTGCATAGTCGAACGGGTGGTTTCACCCCTGTCTGCCCACGGATATTCGCGTCGTAATCGAACGCGCCGCCCGAAGCGACATTGATCCCTCGGACCTTCCGCGTTCTTCGGGACGCGATTTCTTTTAGAAAGGCGCGCGCACTCGCGGCCTGGAGAAGAAAGCCAAGGTGAACGAGACGATGATCGGCGGTGAAAATCACCGGATCACCGCGGATCTCCCCCGGCTAATCCATTGTGTCCTCCGCGGGTAATTCGTTTCCTCGAAACGCGGCCTCCGAGACCAGTCTCCGCTCCGACAATGCCGCATAAATTACGTAACACACCTGTGCGTCCGATCATCGGGGAACAGCGGCTCTGTTCGCGGCTCTTTGTACGGTTGCGGACGGTCGAAGTTTCTCTTCTCGCGTTCTCGAGGAATTATTGCGCACCGCGACGAAAGCTTTTTACGTGGAAAGTTCGATTTTGTTCGAGTACGATAGATTTGTTCGAATTTTTTCTTTCAGCTTTATTGCTTCGGATTATTCGAGCCTTGCAGCTCGGTTTTGTAATTACTGACAATCGCTGAGTGTAAGAATGAGTACAGCAATGTCTCCCTAATTGACGATTCTGCGCAAAAGTGGACAATTTGGGAAGAGGAGATACGATTGTTCGAGCCTTGCAGCTCGATTTTGTAATTACTGACAATCGCCGATTGTAAGAATGAGTACAGCAATGTCTCCCTAATTGACGATTCTGCGCAAAAGTGGACAATTTGGGAACAGGAGATGCGATTGTTCGAGCCTTGCAGCTCGATTTTGTAATTACTGACAATCGCTGAGTGTAAGAATGAGTACAGCAATGTCTCCCTAATTGACGATTCTGCGCAAAAGCGGACAATTTGGGAACAGGAGATACGATTGTTCGAGCCTTGCAGCTCGATTTTGTAATTACTGACAATCGCCGATTGTAAGAATGAGTAGAGCAATGTCTCCCTAATTGACGATTCTGCGCAAAAGTGGACAATTTGGGAACAGGAGATACGATTATTCGAGCCTTGCAGCTCGAGTTTGTAATTACTGGCAATCGCCGATTGTAAGAATGAGTAGAGCAATGTCTCCCTAATTGACGATTCTGCGCAAAAGTGGACAATTTGGGAAGAGGAGATACCATTATTCGAGCCTTGCAGCTCGATTTTGTAATTACTGACAATCCGCTGAGTGTAAGAATGAGTACAGCAATGTCTCCCTAATTGACGATTCTGCGCAAAAGTGGACAATTTGGGAACAGGAGATACGATTGTTCGAGCCTTGCAGCTCGATTTTGTAATTACTGACAATCGCCGATTGTAAAAATGAGTAGAGCAATGTCTCCCTAATTGACGATTCTGCGCAAAAGTGGACAATTTGGGAACAGGAGATACGATTGTTCGAGCCTTGCAGCTCGAGTTTGTAATTACTGGCAATCGCCGATTGTAAGAATGAGTAGAGCAATGTCTCCCTAATTGACGATTCTGCGCAAAAGTGGACAATTTGGGAAGAGGAGATACCATTATTCGAGCCTTGCAGCTCGATTTTGTAATTACTGACAATCCGCTGAGTGTAAGAATGAGTACAGCAATGTCTCCCTAATTGACGATTCTGCGCAAAAGTGGACAATTTGGGAACAGGAGATACGATTGTTCGAGCCTTGCAGCTCGATTTTGTAATTACTGACAATCGCCGATTGTAAAAATGAGTAGAGCAATGTCTCCCTAATTGACGATTCTGCGCAAAAGTGGACAATTTGGGAACAGGAGATACGATTGTTCGAGCCTTGCAGCTCGAGTTTGTAATTACTGGCAATCGCCGATTGTAAGAATGAGTAGAGCAATGTCTCCCTAATTGACGATTCTGCGCAAAAGTGGACAATTTGGGAAGAGGAGATACCATTATTCGAGTCTTGCAGCTCGATTTTGTAATTACTGACAATCCGCTGAGTGTAAGAATGAGTACAGCAATGTCTCCCTAATTGACGATTCTGCGCAAAAGTGGACAATTTGGGAACAGGAGATACGATTGTTCGAGCCTTGCAGCTCGATTTTGTAATTACTGACAATCGCCGATTGTAAAAATGAGTACAGCAATGTCTCCCTAATTGACGCTCAGATTCTAAGCAAAACTGGATAATTTGGGAAGAGGAGATAGCATTTATTCGAGTCTTGCAGCAAGTTCTTACAATTATTGACGATTGGTAACTATACAAAAGAGTTGCAAGGCTCGAATAGTGGTATTTACTCTCCCTAAATTGTCCATTCTTGTGCACAATCTGAGTGTCAATTAGGGAGACTTTACTGTATCTTCTCCTCCTAAATTGTGTTCAGTTTTGTTCACCAGCTGAAGGAAAAAAGAAAGAAATTTGTTTAAAATTTTCTTCTAGAAACGCTTCTATAATATCAGGAACCGTAGAAGAAAAAATCGAAAGCCGATCGGTTCTAGTAACGACTTGTTAATTATGAAAATTATTCCGTTCTTTGAAGTCTGAACAAAATTCTGATTTCTTGTCGTCGGTGCTTAAACGTCTAAGTAAACGTAGACAAGCGACAGATGTAAATAAATATAAAATAAATATGATTTTAACAATTTGATATATAGTATAAAATTAATTATATATTATAAAATTAATTATATAGTATAAAATTAATTCTTAGATATCATTAGCATCGAAAAACGTCCAATAATTGTAATTACGAAGAAAATGATGCGGCAAGGGGTTGAAACTAACGCTGCGATATCTTTAAACTCTTCCTTCGTCTTCACTGTTCTGTTTTTCAATTATTTGCGTGCCAATTTCTGCTATAAACGCATAAAATCCACGATCTGGCAACGATCAACCTAAAAAAGATGATTTGCAAAAAATCGCGGCAATTTTATCCGTTCGATATCATTGAAAAAAAAATCGAGAAGCATCGGTGTCTAATTCGAAACAAAAGAACAGAACCAAATAACGGATCAGATTAGAAGGGGCGCGAAAAATATTGCCGAAAAATACACGAAGAATTTCTCGGTGCTAAAATTACGCGCGTCGTTCGAATGTTTCCTAAAAAAGACATCGCGAGCGAACCGCATTTATTTGAAACACAGAACATGGTCTCCGTATCGGCGGAACGATCGCTCAGACCGGCTCGAACTTTCCGCGCACTCCGTTAGACGTGTTATTAAACAAACTCCGCGCGGAAAGCCGACGAAACGCGTCGCGTCGCGTTGCGGAGCGGAGCGGCGCGTCCTAAAAATGTGTTCCCCGGAGCGTTCGTCGGCTCCGCGGAAATTGAGAAAGCCATTAACGGGTAGGCGGCGATGTGCCCGAGCCGGATGCGGCGCGAACTTTTCGCGTCGCGAATAATAGTTTCGACAGTGGCAAAGTCGGCGAGGAAGCCGCGGCAATCACCGGGAGGAGGCCCGGGGACGCGGCCGCCGCATACAAAACAGCGCGCGCGGGGACGCGGCCGCGAAAAAGCCGAATTGGCTGTCGCGGAAGGCGCGGCCCGCTTTGAATCATAATTTCCCGTCTGAAGCTTCGACGGCATTAAAATCGCGACTAGGAACAA
Organism: Megalopta genalis; assembly: GCF_051020955.1. Lineage (NCBI taxonomy): Eukaryota > Metazoa > Arthropoda > Insecta > Hymenoptera > Halictidae > Megalopta > Megalopta genalis. The sequence goes on from NC_135013.1 coordinate 34,111,397, forward strand.
TCAGCGCGCTTCGCTGGGCCCGCAGGAAGCGAAGCCCGAGCGGTTGCTATCGGAGTCGCTTTGAGAGCGCGGCTCCGCTCCGCGCGATGAATTTCAACTACGGCCGCCCCGCATCCGTGGGCCGCGTCGCGTTAAATTGCACGAGATTGCGCGCCGAAACCGGCCTCGGGGTTAAAAATGTCGCGACGGCTGCGGATACAGGGTGGCCGGAAAGTTGATCTCGAAATCGGGTGGAACGACCGGTTTTCTCGGATCCTTTTTCTTTTTATCGTCGTCTCTTTTTTAGGTATTTTCTGTTGATTATTCGCTTGCAAATAATTAACAGCAGAGTTTTAGGTAAAAGTATCAGGTCGTCGAGTAGGAAATTTGTAGAAAAGAAGGCGAAGTTGCTTCATAACTTACGAATATGAGGAATTATTTTATTTATCGAAGTATGCACCCATATTGTCTGTGCACTTTTGCCATTTAAGCGGCAAACCGTTCAGGCCGGTGACATGAAACCCTGGCGGACGAGAGTCAATGAATTCCTGGCAGACCAGTTTTACAGCATTGTCGGAATTAAATCGTTTTCCTATTAAACAATTGTTCAAATTGTGGAAGAAGCGATAGACAGTGGGGGCTAGGTCCGATGAGTATGGAGGATGATGAAGAAGTTCCAACTCCAATTCCTGTAGTTTTGCCACAGTCATTTGTGCAATGTGTGATCTAACGTTATCATGCAATAAGATGGGAGTCGATTTGTTGACCAATCTAGGTTGGTTTTCTTTAAGCTTTTGCATCATTTCGTCCAGTTGGTTGCAGTATATTTCTGTTGTGATCGGTGAGCCAGGTTACATAAAATCATAACGGATCTTTTACACCTTTTAAAATGCGATAACTTTTTTCGAACTGGTCGAATTCACTCGAATCTGTTTTTAAGTGTTGGAAAAACTGGTACAAAAGATTAAAAACACTCGTTTCTTTAACTTTTCTATCGGAACCTGGAGCGAAAATTTAAATAATCAAGCTGCGACCGCTCAAAAATGGAAGAATTGCCCGTTTTCGGTCGAAATTCGCGATAAACTGCGATCCTTGAGATCTTCGCTCGTTGAAAAACGAGTGCTTTTTATCTTCTGTTGTCATTTCATGTAATAGCAGAATTTTTTTAAAAAAGTATGCTAGTCATCGTATCGTAAACTAGTCGCTAAATACTTGAAAAAAGATTCGAGTGAATCAGACGAGTTTGAAAAAAGTTATTGCATTTTAACCCTTAGGGGACCAAAACCATTTCCAGTTTATACACTGCCAAGTCCAGACTGTTTTTCAGACGAAGAGAAATTTTTTACTGAAAATTTTTGTATCGAATATAGAGAAGAGATATTCATTTTTTAAAATAAAACTTCGTTGATATATTTTCATCGAAACAATCGTGCCTATTCTTCAAATGTTTCCTGCCAGATTTCACGGTTTTATTGATCTCTGCCGCATATATATGGCGCCATTGGACCGTTAAGGGTTAAAAGATGAACGAATACTTTTTGCCAGAGATCGTACAAACTTAGTGATAAAACGGCTCGCTTGCGACAACGCGACACAGTGGATTAAACAACGATTTGCGAGCGATCGTTCGAGAGGCGTGCAGCTTAGGCGTTCATTCGCCGAAAGTGCGTTCGTAAAATTCAATTCGCGTTCGTAAAATAGCCTAACGCGGCTCCGCGAAACTCTTTTCTTTTCGCAGAAGCAACGACCACGGGCCTTGAGAAAAGTGCGACGCGCTCAGCATCCGCAAATCGTCGTTTGCGGTCTGGCGAACGTCTCTCTCTAGGGTGTCTGCAAATTCGCGAAACCAGAGGGGGGACGGCTTTGAAAAGGGGGGGTCTTAACGGAGAATCGTCGAGAAAGCATCTGTTTAGCCGGGCAACGGTTTCGCCAGAAAGCCCGGGCCGGCCAATAATTTGAGGATGCAAAATCGTGAAACCGCGAGGACCCGCTAAATCGCGCGCTCGCGCTGGCGCTAGCGCGCACGCACCATCGGATCGCGTCGGGCCGGTGAATCGCGCGTGGTCCACTTCTCCATATGTTGCCGGGGCCCCCGTAGCATAACGCGCATTATGGGCATTATTGGGCATTATGCGTCGCGCGGAGTTTGCACGCGCGTGCACTCATCGCGCGCCGCAAGATTCCGTGATCTCGGCGGCCAGCTGGTGCCCACGTCAGGCCGGGGCCTGACGGAAAGCATGTGTATACTATGTAGGGCCCGGGGCGTCATTTATCGGCGCGCTGTTCTTCTTTCGGATTTCCTCCCGGCCGCGCCGAGGTCGCAAAACGAACACGGAAAAGCCACCACCGCGAAAACAAGAGGAAGAGGAAGGCCCGAACACGAAGCGAACGCTCGACGGGACTTCCGAGACACATGACGGCCGAACCGCAACACGAGATTCTGGGCGCAACTGTTTCGACGGGGTGCACGCGATCAGCTTTCCCTTTCACGGCCATTCAAAGGGTTCCGATGCCACTCGAATGCTCAATCATCGCCACGGCAAACAATCCTTCCGTACGAAACCCTTCTCGGAGCGTCGCGGCTCCAAACCAGTCTAGACCGCGATCTTTTTCTCGCGTTTCGAACGATGGCAAAATGCCGTTTTCGCAGGCTGTCGTGTAAATGTCGGGCTCGAACCTCAGCCGAATCGAAGGCAGTAGCTCCTGGTGAGGGTAAAATTGAAAACCGAAGAGGATAACATTGCACAGATGCTTGTTACAGGCTGCATGTTTCTGTTGTTTGCGTACGAATTGACCGAAGTCGCGTTGCTTGTTCTATCGGATATTTCTGGGGAACAGACGCCCTGTTTTATATGAGAAAAATTCTACTTATAGTTTGAAACGTTCTTCGAAAGGTACAAAAGGTTCCAAATAGTTTCATCGTACCGTTCGTCTTAGAAAAATTTCTAAAGATCGTTCTCTTTTCATTCTTCTCTTCCCTTGCGTACGAATCGCTGCAAAAATGACTCCTATTCCAATAAATATTTCATAAAGAACGCATCTATTGTTTTTCACTAGAAAAATTCTGATTATACATCAAAGCATCCTTCGAACGATGCAAAAGGTCCCAAACAGTTTCATCGACCCGTTCGTCTCAGAAAAATTCCCAAAGATCGTTCTCTTTTCATTCTCCTCTTCTCTTGCATACGAATCACTGCAGAAATGACTCCTATTCCAATAAATACTTCATAAAGAACGCATTTATTGTTTCTCACCAGAAAATTTCTGATTACACTTCGAAGCATCCTTCGAACGATGCAAAAGGTCCCAAACAGTTTCATCGACCCGTTCGTCCCGGAAAAATTCCCGCATTCGATCCAGTTCGAGCGCGGCTGCACCGAAGCGTTTCGAGGATTCGCGTCTCCCCGAGCCAGACGTTGGTTATCGAGCAGGAGATCGAGACGCGGGTCGAAAGATCGGCAATTTCGCGGGGAAGATCGTGCCGCGCCCTTCGCTAAAGCGTCACGCGATTCCACGGTGCAAATTGCTCGGCCCGGGCCCGGGCCATTCTTCTCGAAAGCAAATAGTTTCACACTCGACGCCGATCTCGGGCTCCGTTGACCGAAATTTCACGGTCACGCAGCGAGACAAGGGAGCTGCCTGGAAGGCATCGATGAAAGACTGTTACGATAGTTCCCCGCTCTTGTTAGTTTTCTGCGGACTGAATCTGTCGTCCGACACGCCACCGTTCGTTCCCCCGGCGTTTCTTGGCCGCTGCGAATTCACGCAGATCGAGGCCCGGCTGGAACGAGCGATCGCGCGTTGTTCCCACTAATGAGTCGATTATTCGGACACGCGAGACCGTGGACCACAGGCGCCGGGCTAACGAATATCAGTTGCGGCTAATAATTCCGAAATTCGCTGTTCCCGGTACCCTTAAATTTCGGTTCGAGGCTGGACCCGGCTGCCCGTCGACGCTCTCCTCTTTGAAATCGCCTCGGAAACGGCTGTGCAAAAGATACCAGAACAATGCTTCATCCGAGTGTTTCATCGCACATTCGGCACTATTTTGCACGTTGCAAAAAACTGAATACGGCAGGGCATTCTACTTTTAATCGACGATTTTAGTAGATCGAGAACAATACGTCGATGTCCTTTAAATTCGAAACCGAAGAGCAAGACACTCCGCGAGGCGATCTTTCAGAATTTCTCGAAAGAACGGTATCGCGTATCGCGGTTCCAGACTTTGCACACTTATTAGAGAATGTTTAAGCAATCTAGAGAAATTTTTGCGAGCTGAAATAACCATTTCCTCGAAAATTACAGCAGCGACGGCGAGACGATGCCATTGGTCGCATCGGGTTTAAATTCGAAACTGAAGAGCAAAACACTCCGCGAGGCGATCTTTCAGAATTTCTCGAAAGAACGGTATCGCGTATCGCAGTTCCAGACTTTGCACACTTATTAGAGAATGTTTAAGCAATCTAGAGAAATTTTTGCGAGCTGAAATAACCATTTCCTCGAAAGTTACAGCAGCGACGACGAGACGATGCCATTGGTCGCGTCGGGCAAAGAAATTGAAATTGTATTCGGATTTGCGAACGAGGCCGGACGATTCGCCGGCACGGCTATATTTCCAGAGTTTCGATTCGGTCCCAGGTGACGGGACACCTGCTGGGTTCGCAAGTCGGCCCTTCGATGATCCTTTTGAAGCCGAGATCCCGCGTGGTCCAGCGGCGCGCGTCGTCGTTGACGCGACGCGTGTGCGCCGCACCCTCCCGTCCGCCTCTCGCCAGCAAACGAGAATAAAATATACATGAATCCCCTTCTTTTTTTGCCCGAAATATTCAAATCTCCTGTCCTCAGATCAAATAACTGGCGGGGTATCGGGTCGCCGGCGTTGGCCCCGAGGTGGTCTCAGGCCATGAATATCATGACTGACCAAACTCGGTTCCCATACTAGTCACGTTCTGACGATTCCCGTAAGGTGTGGTCCGCAGAGTCGGTTTCCGGAGATCAGGCTATCGGGTTTCGCATCTCGCGATCTGCGATCGCGATCGACAAGCCTAGGCCGGGTAACGTGCTGCCCGTTTGGGAGCAGCGATCGCGACGTGATACATTCGAAACAGCCGCTGGACCGACTGCGTCGACACAGACGACGACGACGACGATTCCTTCGGCGATCGACGCTCGCAAATTGAACAGATTCGATGCGATGTAATCCACCGTATTGCTGTCTTTGGAAAACATTTTTAATCGCGAAAATTCTTGGACCAAAGTGAAACGTACATCGTCGGAATCCTCGTTTCGTTTTCAGAGATGGGAAACACGTTCCGGAAGAGGCGCTGCTACTCGGACATGTTTCAAAATTCTACGGCTAGAAAATTGTTACAAGTTGTAGAATGAATATGCTTTCCAACGAGGTAGTTGTTTAGAAAAAAGGTCCATTGAACGTTCCGGAAAAAATTCCTAAAGATCGCAGTCTTGTGAAACTGTTAGCTGGACTTTGCAGTCGGATGTTCGATAATTCGCACGGTGCTTAATTGTTATCGGCAAGATACAGCGATTAGAAAATTGCTGCGAGTTGTGCGATAAACATACTTTCGAACGAGGTAAATATTAAAAAAAAAGGTCCACCAAGCGTTTCAGAAAAAATTCCCAAAGATCGTTTACATTTCAGACTGTCAACTAGACTGCGAAGTCGCATGTTCGATGATTTGCACGGCGCTTAATTATTGCCAGCAAGATTCTGCGATTAGAAAATTGCTACTAGTTGCGCAATGAACGCACTTTCCAACGAGGTAAATATTTAAAAAAAAGGTCCACCAAGCGTTTCAGAAAAAATTCCCAAAGATCGTTTACATTTCAGACTGTCAACTAGACTGCGAAGTCGCATGTTCGATGATTTGCACGGCGCTTAATTATTGCCAGCAAGATTCTGCGATTAGAAAATTGCTACTAGTTGCGCAATGAACGCACTTTCCAACGAGGTAAATATTTAAAAAAAAGGTCCACCAAGCGTTTCAGAAAAAATTCCCAAAGATCGTTTACATTTCAGACTGTCAACTAGACTGCGAAGTCGCATGTTCGATGATTTGCTCGGTGCTTAATTGTTGCCAGCAAGATTCTGCGATTAGAAAATTGCTACTAGTTGTGCAATGACCGCACTTTCGAACGAGGTAAATATTTAAAAAAAAGGTCCACCAAGCGTTTCAGAAAAAATTCCTAAAGATCGCTTACTTCTCAGACTATCAACTAGACTGCGAAGTCGCATGTTCGATGATTTGCTCGGTGCTTAATTGTTGCCAGCAAGATTCTGCGATTAGAAAATTGCTACTAGTTGTGCAATGAACGCACTTTCGAACGAGGTAAATATTTAAAAAAAATGTCCACCAAGCGTTTCAGAAAAAATTCCCAAAGATCGTTTACATTTCAGACTGTTAACTAGACTGTGCGAAGTCGCATGTTCGATGATTTGCTCGGTGCTTAATTGTTGCCAGCAAGATTCTGCGATTAGAAAATTGCTACTAGTTGTGCAATGACCGCACTTTCGAACGAGGTAGATATTTAAGAAAAAAGTCTACCAAGCGTTTCAGAAAAAATTCCTAAAGATCGCTTACGTTTCAGACTGTCAACTAAACTATGGAGTCGCATGTTCGATGATTTGCACGGCGCTTAATTATTGCCAGGACCGCAATAATTATTTCCGAGAAAGCGCGCACCTACTTTTCTATTGGAGGACCGGGTGCGCCAGGGGGTGGGCCGCAGTTCGCGGAACGCCGCTAATTCGAGGGCGGGTAAAAGAGCGGCCGGGAAACAACGATAGGAAACATCGAGCAACTAAATCGCACGGTTGCCCGCCCGTTTATTGCGACCCCCCGGCGCAAATCGGCATCATTCCGCAAGAATAAACTGGCAATAACTGTCGAATTCGTGGCTCCGCGTAAAGTTTCTCGGAGTTAATGCGGGGTGACCTTACCTACCTTCGATTACGCGAATGAAAACTGCGGGGCGTACCGTTTCCGGCCACTCGATCCGTCGCGCATATTAAATATTATAGCCAGCAGAGCCGACCAATCACCTTAAAACCCGGCCCCGCAACTTCGAACTCGGTCTCGTAAGTCAAACAGGATTGCCGCCGCTGTTTCGTTCCGTAGCGGCGCGAGTAAAAAAAGCGCGCTTGCTTAAAAATCACACGTTTACGGGAAGAAATTACACGTTTTATAAATCGTGATTGCAATCGAATAATTGCATCGTGTGCAACGGCTGTGCATAATGCGCGTGTGTACTTAGACTGCGGATTTGATGCGTTTACGACGAGACCGAGTGGATAATGAGACACTCTGATTTTTAAAAATACCGTCGCGTTACTACCTTGAACACGTTGAAACGATTAATAAACCGAATTAATTTCAACGCGGCTTCTGCAACTTGCAAATAGCGCGGATAACTGCGGATTTGATGCGTTTACGACAAGATCGAGTGGATAATGAGACACTCTAATTTTTAAAAATACCATCACGTTACCTTGAACCCGTTAAAACGATTAATAAACCGAATTAATTTCAACGCGGCTTCTGCAGCTTCCAAATAGCGCTGATAATTTTCGGTCCGGTCGCGACGGCTGTCGCCAAGATTAAGCGATAATCCTAGTAACATTGATCGTACATACTTTTTAAGCAGTATAATTATGTTTAAGATGCCCTGCGAGCACGTGCTTAAAATGATTTTTAATCATTCGAAAGCAGGACAGTGCAACAGACCGTCGAAACGACGGTTTCTTCGAGCCGAGCCTGCGCCCGATGCTCCGTCCACGGCCATAAATATTGATCTAACGCTTTTGGTATTATTTTTCGGCGGCGGTGCGAGGACGCCGGATTATTATGATTATTGTATTACGGTTGTCCGGTCGATAGCTGCGAAAACTCGGACAGGAAATCACTTCTGGCCGTCGGCGGGGCAGGCCTAAGGGCGGGCAGGCATTCGCCGCGAGAACACAACGCGCGATCGAATAGACCTCGTTTGCCACGTGTTGTTCGACTTCCGGCGTAACGGGAGCTGTCCGTCGAGCCGGACTGACGTTGATTGTCGACACAAAGCGTCGCGGTTACTTATTTTACTAATGGGGCCCCGCCGCGGACGCCCGACGCCCGACGCCTCTGAATTCGCTCCCGGCTCGTTTATCGCGGCCGATTCGTTTGAAATTCATTTTTCCGAGCGTCCTCCACGATTACCGTGTCGTCGTGCGTCGTCGATTTTTCAAGCCGGCCAGTCCGATCATCGGTATCGTTCTGTCCGCGCGCGGAATGATGGATTTTCAGCGAGCGACGACAGATAAGTCCGCCGGACAGGAAGTCCTCCGGCGGCCCATTATCGGCGTAAAACGATTACTCAAGAGCCGAACGCGTTTACGCGACCGTCGCATGCTAATCCCCGATAAACTGGCGAGAACAATCGTTAAAAAAAAAAACAGAAAAAATAACGAATACGACGCGCCATTTGTCTTGACAACTGCGCCGCATCGCGCGCGTCGCCTCGACGCGATTAAATTTCGTTTCGCGTTTCCATTTATCGTTAACGTAATCGGACGTGTTGGTTGATGGTCTTTGAAAAAATCTCTGACAGCTGATCGGGCTCGGCTGCTCGGCGAATTTTTCAACGAGAATTTCAATGGCCGGCCAAGACGGCTACAAGGATTTCTGAGCGAAATAAACAATTTATGAGCTGGTCGCCAGAGAAGCAGAAACTGTCGTAATATATGCCATAATCTTCGTGTAATCGTTTCAATCGATCGAAAATGATGCGACGGTGTACCTAAGCAGTTATTTTTTTATTTAAGCCTCCTTTTCAGTACATTGGCTCACAGGTGTTCGTACAGCTTTTAATTCTTTGGGGCACAGGATTTCAGAAAATAAAATGGACGCTGAAATTTTATTGCGTTTTAAATCGAACGAAATTGGTATACTTTTATTAACAAAGGAATCACATAATATAAAAACATAAAAAAGAAATAATAAGAAGTAATAATTCAATTCAATTTGTTGTTATAAGGTGGGTCTGAAATAGTCCCACCGTGCCACATGGGTTCAGGAATGCGAATGCAGCTATTGCAATATTTCGAGGTGGGTCTAAAAATGTGTGTCCCACCAATGCATTACCGTGCATCAAGAAGGTGGGTCATTTTTAAAAACTGAACCAAGTGACCTGAATTTTTTTTCTAGATGGCAGAGGGACTAGGATCCACTACACGATGGCTAAAAAGCTTTCCTTTTAAATTCTGCAAATGTCTCCCTAACTGACGCTCAGATTGCGCACAAAAATGGGAGATACGATTATTCGAGCCCTGTACCTCGTTTTTCATAGTTGTTGACAATTCGTAATTATAGAAGCGAACCGCAAGGCTCGAATAATCGTATCCCCTCTCCCCAAATTGTCCATATTCGTGGACAATCTGAGCGTCAATTAGAGAGACATTACAGTACTTGGAACGAAAAGAAAAAGTTAAAAATCCTCGTTTCTTAATTCATCCCTCTACAATCTAAAAAAAAAAGAAAAAATCGAATCATTTGGTTCACTTTCGAAATAATTATTGCGTTCTAAAAGGTGTACGAACACTTTCATGAGTCACTGTACACGCATCGCGACAAACTAAATTCGCGAAAGCAATCATTCTCCCGGCACTGAAATGGCGGCGCCGAAATGCTTCCACAAGAACGATCGACGAAAGACTTGCGCTCAAAAAAGGGAGGTTATTCCTTCGACTCCTCTATCGAAGAATTGCAACAGCTTCTCGTATCTTGAACGACGCACAGCCACACATTTTATATCGCCGCCTAATTAGCAGATTAATTCGCGGAAAAACGTGACGTATCCGCGAAGCAATTCCGTGATTTTGGAAGCCGTGCCAGACGATCCCCGTCGAGCCGGCATCGTAGGGGCTGCGATTTTCCGAGGCCTCGGACAGCCCCGGTTGTAACTCATCGGTCTCCCTGTCCCTGGTATTCGGTCCGTTATTCACGTCGCGACGAATAATCGGGAATCAATCCCGGGCCGTTCCTCTAAATGGACGTCGACGTCGAACCGCGTCGACGGCCGAGCCCGGCGGCCACCCCCGCGACAACGTCAAGGGGATGCTTTTACGAGGATTTTTCATTTTCTGTCTGAGCCCGGCCGTCCTGCCCCGAGGCGGCGGTTTTACAGCGTTTTTAAAACGAACGTGGGGAGGGGGTGGCCACCCTGACGCGCGTCTGCCGCGAGCTTCGGCGAAGTTCCTCTTCGCGTCGTCGTGACGGGATCTCGCTTTTGACGGCCGAAAGCGGCGGTGTCTCGTCGTAAAAACGTCGGCCAGCAGTTAACGCTCGGCGGTCCGTTCGTTGCTTGGCTGCCGACGGCTGCCAATCCTTTCCTCGTCGGCGGCCGTCTCTGACGTTCGGTGCTCGTCGCCCGGCGCGTAAAACCGCGGCTTCCTCTGCGGCGGACCCGCCAGAAATTATTCCGCAAGACAACTGTCCTCGCGGCGCGTAAACCCGCGTCCACAAGGGAGGAAAGTGCCGGCGCCGCGACACCCATCCGGGGGGCGCGCGGGTCCGACGCGGCCGCGAAACGTTCCCCGGGGTCGCGAATCCCGGAGACCCCGGGGTCTCCCGCGCGCCGCGAAATTGGTGCTATCAACGCCGAGCCGGCCAACTTGCTCGTTCCTTTTGCGAATTACGTTCCTTTCGTAATTACGCCGCGAGACCGCCGCGGACAAACCCGCGAGCGAGCTCTCCCGTGTCCGCGGACAGTTTAATGATAGAGGCGCGGTGCCGGACACGCTCCGCCGTTCTGTTGCGGATTTTTCGAGACACCCCGTATATGATTTTCTTCGGCGCCAGCCTCTTCCCAAGCATTAAACCGACCGCTCTTCGGGCGGCCGCGAACCGTGGAATTTTCTTGCTTGCGTACTTATCGCGAGACCCGAGTTCGGAAAACGGCGCGACGCGGAATTCGAACGCGTTTATCGGCGAACGACCGTGTTGAACCGCGGATTCGTGTCCCTGTTCGTGGTAATTGCGAACGAGCGTAATTTTCTGGTTACATTTCTGTGGAGGTCTACGATGATTTAATGTGTTTAATTGTTGACAGTTGGATCCTTCGGTGTTGCCAACGGTATTGTCAGTATTAACCCTTTGCACTGGAAGCTGTTTCAACCGAATATATAAAATCATTTCTCGAACTTACAGTATTTCTATTTTATAGGAGAAATTACATTTTATGCATATATGAAAATCTTGGGACTCGCGCGACGGTGTTACACTCATGACAATTTTTCAAACTTTGTTAAATATCAAAATTATTCTAAAAGGTGATGTAACAAATATTAATGGTGCCTCAGAGTCGCCATTCGAGTGCGAAGGGTTAATAGATAGTATTATCAAAATCGTATCAGTATTGGCAAAACAGTGTTATCAAATATTTACTGAAATAATTCTAAATATATATCAATATAAATTAATATAAATTAATATGAATTAACGTAAAGCAATATAAATTAATATAAATTGATATAAATTAACGTAAAGTAATATAAATTAATATAAATTAATATAAATCAATATTACACACTCTATACAATAAACAGACATTAACACTAACCCTATCGAGGGTCAAAAGTGACTGACGCGTTGTATTGTTTCATAACGACGACGAAACTAAATCTATTCGAACCTTTCGCCATTTTTATCATACTATATGCTTGCATCGTGATATCGATTCAACAACTTCCAGATAAAAAGCATGGAAGCAGTTCTATAGATCAGCTCGGTGAGTACACTATTAAAGAATTCTATTTAAAATCAATTAATTCTATTTACAAATAATTCTATTCTATATAAATATAGAATACAATAATTCTATTAAAAGTAATCCTATTTAAAAATCACTATTCTCTCGCAACGATTAAACGATTGTCAATATTCAAACAATTTAACCAAAGTCGTGGAAACTCCAAAGTCCGATTAACCCTTTAATACGCCATTTTCTTCGCAGTCGCTGCGATTAGAAATTTTTCGATTGCAATAATTTGTCCGAGGGGAAAAAAAATCGATGCTAATCGTGCGCCTAAGTTTATTTGAACGCTTAAATATCGACGACAAGAGACTAGAATATTATTTTGCAATTTTGTATAGCATAGAATATTATTATTATTATTAATTATTATATTATATATATTATTAATATATATTATATTATATATTATTAATTATTTTATAGCACAGAATATTATTATTATTATTATATTGCTAGAAATTTTCGTGACGAGTCGGACTCGCCGAAGGGGTGGGGGGCGCGGGGGTTAACGCGAGGTGTTAACGCCGAAAAGGCGTCGGTTTCCTAATGAAATCGCGTTTTAAACGTAAGCTCGAGACCGTGATGTGAATCGCGGATGCCTCGTGGCGAACTCGATCCGCGCACGAATCGGTGCGGAATAGGAAATGATCGAGTTTACCTTGGAACGCGGAAGAGAGTCACCTGGACGTTCCAGAGATTTTCTCGCGGGTCTGCAACTCGATTCTTCCTCGGTCGGTTGGCCGAATCGGCGGCCAACTCTTTCGTACCTAGAAATCACGTACGCGGCTGTCCGTTACTAAAACTGTTATTCCATCCGCGTTCTCTTATTACCGATCGAGGCACATTTGTTTATTCGCCGGAGAAACAACGCGCCGCGATCCTCAATCCTTCAAAAAATTGCTCGCTCGTAACCGGACGCTGGAATTACATATGGACAGTTTATTCCGAAAGCGTATACTATACTATTAGGGGGGCCGGAAAATAATGTCGTTTTTTTTTACAGTAAATTCGAATAAATAAATTTCTTACAAGTTTTACTTTTTAGTCAATGTTGTAATCAGCCACGTTGGCAACAACCTTTCGCCATCTGGTGTGCAAATTTTCAATGTCGGATCGATAAGAATCAATTGGTTTTTCAGTAAAATATCTGGAGATGGCATTTTTCATGGCAACCAAATTTTGAAAGTGTTTGTTCGTTAAGAAGTGTTGCAGCGAACGGAATAAATGGAAATCCGATGGCGCAATGTCGGGCGAGTATGGTGGGTGAGGCAGTACCTCCCACCCCAAATCATTAATTTTTTCCAGCGTTTTTCTTGCGCAGTGCGGTCTTGCATTATCGTGTTGCAAAATAACGCCTTTTCTATTGATAATCGCGTAAAAAATTTCGCGCATATTCCGTACTAATTCTTCTTCCGTACCCTTCTTCACATAAAGTACATTTTATATCCGCTAGGTGCTTTTTTAATCACTGTATTATATTTGTATTGCATTATTAGCAAATAAACAATTACAAATTCCAACGTACTATACTATTCTTCTTTTTTAAAATGCGGCATCGCATAATTTCTGATCAATTTAGCGTGACCTTTTTTTGTTTGTAACTAGAAACAGAAATGGACTCGCGTCGCTTATACAGAAACGAAGGGTTCGTATTCTTCGCGGGGCAGAGTGAACCGGTTCCTGCCGAAATTATACTTACTGCAACGTTAGAGCTGCGTTTTTTGCCTCAAAGAATGCGACGCTTCGTTGAGGTTGATCGACGACCGGATTTCTTAATCGCTCCGGAGGCTGTCACGCGCGAAAATTAATATTTTCTTCTTTAATATGTTTTCTTGATATTATTTTCTTATCATATTTGTTGTTATAATTGTTTGTTTTTACTCGGCTCTTCGCGCTGACCATATTTTATTAAAACTTGATATAATAATTAATATAATAATTATTGATATATATATAATAATTATAATATAATTAAATGATGTATCATATAATAATTATTGATATAAACTTGATATATAATTATTGATATAAACTTGATCTATAATTATTGATATAAACTTAATATATAGTTATTGATATAAACTTGATATATAATTATTTATATAAACTTGATATAATAATTATTAATTATCGCATACGTGACAACGAAACAAACTTATTAAGACCCGTTCTTCCGGTGAAAATGAATTCTTCGGTCCTAAATTTGTTACAAACAATTTCTCCAGCGCATTAAGTAAGCTCGGATCTTTCCAAAAATTCTATAAAAATGCTTCGAAATGTCTAAAACTGCTAAATATTCGAAACACATCGAAGCAACATCGAATTTGCGATTATTATGCGACGCGGCAGCGAAGATCGGTGTGCAGACAATTTTCATGGGTCGTCGGAGACCCAAGGAAATCGTCGCGCATCGGGGCTCGATTAAATTCGCGAAAATTCTCGAAAATGTACAAAAATTTCCTTGCAAATTGCTTGGAATCGTTTCCAAAAAAAAAGAGAAAAAAAGGGAAAAGTAACGAATTCGCGTTTTGTCGGCGTGTTTAGCCGACACCGCGGGGCGACGATTTAAATTATATTCTCGGCCAAATGGCCGATCGGCGTTTCCGCAATTTCGCCGCGGCGGCGGCGTTCCATCGGCTCGCGGCATTTTCCGGCAGCATGATGGCAAAACGGCGAGCGCATGGGCGACGAAACGCGCAACGCGTAGCCACGTGTCGTCACGTGTCGTTGAGTACGGTCAAACCCCGATTTACTACGGGCCGTCCACGTGTCCAAATGAGCAACACTTTGAATAATACCGACGTTGCGCGGCGCGGAGCGGAGCGGCGCGGCCTGGGATCCCCACGGGACGCGGTGTCTCTATATTCTGTAATGCATAAATCAAGGACCGGCAAATGGCGTTCCTCGATCGTGTATTACCGTAACACCTCGCGCCGGCTCCCTGTCGAATATTGGATACGCGGTAGAATAGAGGGCAGCCACCGATCGCGGATCACGTTGCCATCGGCAACCCACCCCCTCATTAAATTGGAAAGTACAGTCCGATACGTCGTCATTTGGGACGCGTCGGTCTGCCGCGAATCCGGAATCCTCGATGTGCTTTCCAACCCTTTCGGACAGAAAAATCGGATATTGCCTTTCGAACGGGTCTGCGGTTAAATTCGGGTATTACCGCGGACGCCCCAAATACTGCGGTGAAAAAGTAATAAAATGATCAGTAAGTATATAAAAGTAATGAAATCTAACATTTTATAGCGTGTAATTCTATACAAAATGACTCTCATAATTTTTTACATGTTTTAAGATTAATAATTAATTATGTACGAGTAACGGCAATCGCTGATCTAATTTATTTATTGACTTTTGATAGTCGGAAGCTTATGAAAACGTCGAGTCTTATGGAATTCTCTCATCGGCAGCTGTGGACGCTGATTCGGTAATTAATTGATAATAGTAATATTCATTTTAAATATTAATATTAATATTAAATATTAAATATTAAATATTAAATATTAAATATTAATTAATATAATATTAATAAATATTATATTATAATGTATATATTATATTATATTATATTATATTATATTATATTATATTATATATATACTATATTATATTATATTATATTATAATATATAATATTAAATATTAATAATAATAATTAATAATAAATTGTTCATTTTAGCGTTATTTTTAGACGGACATTATAACCGTTGCTTTGATAAAAAATCGACGTCGCCATCGTCTATCCTCAAATATTATTTACTAGCACAGTATTTGGCGCACAGATTTTTGACTATGTGTGTACATTACTGCGGTGCTTGTAGAGTACCTATACTTAATTTGTAAAGTGCTACAGTGAGGATATCTTGATCCTAGGAATCGTAGCTGTGCGCGCGCATTTGGAAGAAAAAGGGTTACGTGAACCTTGACGCGCAGTAATCGGAACGTCCGCAGTATTCGGCTCGCAGAAATAAATACATAACCGCGATGATATATATGCACATGTACGGTTTCTTTGCGTTACGCCTTTTTAATGAAATCCGTGCTTCCAACGATCCAATATTTTGAGGAAAGTAAATACAGTAATTTCTCCCTTACTGACGCGCAAATTGTGCTGAAAAATGGACAATCTGGGAAGAAGAGACACGATTATTCGAGCCTCGCGGCTCGTTTCTATAATTATCGACAATCGACAACCATAAAAAACGAGCCACACGGCTCGAACAATCGTATCTCCTCTTCCCCTAGATTGTCCATTTTTGTGGACAATCTAAGCGTCAATTAGAGAGACATTACTGTATTCAGGTGAAAGAACAACAGGTTCTCAAGTGCGTTAACACGTTGAACATTCTGCGACAACGCGTTTCCGTCGTCGATACCGAGACCGTCTCCGCAAGTTGCCAAAATTTGTGCACAGACAAAACGCAGAAATCGTTCGGATAGGGAGAGTCGACGGGCGTCGATGGCGAAAACAATTAGAATCGGCAGGGCCGCCGATAAGAGTTACGTGCACGTCGAATCCTTCGTGACAAGTCGCGGCCATTTTTCAGCGGTTGACTCCGCTTTGACACCACGCCACTCGTCGACCCTTCTATGCCGTGTAACGCGCGTTACAAGAGGGACGAGGGGCGGCCAGGGGTTTACGTAACGACCACCCCGGCCGATACGCCGCGAAAACCAGCCCCCGAAGCGGGACGCGAAACGACGGAAACAGAGCGAGCGAGCGAGCGCGAGCAAAAGAGAGAAAGGGAGAGAAAGAGAGAGAAAGAGAGAGAGAGAGAAAGAGAGAGAGAGAGAGAAAGAGAGAGAGAGCGCAAGAGAGAGAGAGAGCGAGCGGAGAGCGATAGAGAGAAGGAGAAGACGCGTCGCGCGCGATACGATAGCTCGTCGTATGAATACGTATATACCCCGGCAAGGGGTGGCGGGGTCGGAGAGATTGGGGGGTTACAATTTCCCATGGATAATGGCACTTTGATTACCCCGTGACGCCGTGCGTCCTGTCAAGTGGCACGCCACCACATAAATGCCCGCCGTGGAAAAAGGAGCCAACTTCGAACCCCTGGAAAGAAGGAGAAGGATAAGAGAACAGAGTGAGAGTGAGAGAGAGAGAGGGAGAGAGAAAGGGGGCAGTTTCTAAACAGGGTGCTCTCTCGAAGTAACAGAGCATCGAGGCGCGCCCGGATAGAGCGAAAGCGGAGCGGCCGGTCGAAGAATAAAAAAATTAACTGTCGACGCATTAGCATAGGCGTATTGCATCGCGATCATTAGGCGCATGCGACCGCGGCGTTTATTTGCGTACGATCGCTTCCTTCCACGCGTGCTGGAAGAACACCCCTTTCCAGTGCAATTTCGAGGAACTCGCGTAACCTAAACGCGCGATTTTCCGCGGAACGATAAAGATCCTCCGACTTGATAAGAGCACAATTCTTCTTCCTGTCTCTATGCACCCCTCCCCCCTCTCTGCCGCTCTCTCTCTCTCTCGTTCTCCCTCTGTCACTCTGTTTCTCGCTCTCTCTGGCTCTCTCTTTTTCTCTCTCTCGCTCTGCCGCTATCTTGCTCTCTTTCTCTCTCTCGCTCTGTCGCTCTCTTGCTCTCTTTCTCTCTCTCGCTCTGTCGCTCTCTTTCTCTCTCTCGCTCTGTCGCTCTCTTGCTCTCTTTCTCTCTCTCTCGCTCTGTCGCTCTCTTGATCTCTTTCTCTCTCTCTCGCTCTGTCGCTCTCTTGATCTCTTTCTCTCTCGCGCTCTCCCTCTCGCGCTCTTTCTCTCTCGCGCTATCTCTCTCGTGCTCTTTCACTCTCGCGCTCTCTCTCGCGCGCTCACTCTCTCTTTCTTTATTTTTCTCTCTCCCTCTTTCTTTATTTTTCTCTCTCCCTCTATCTTTATTTTTCTCTCTCTCTCTCTTTCTTTATTTTTCTCTCTCCCTCTTCTCTCTTCCTTTCTCTTTCTCCTGCACTCTCTCCCTTTCTCTCTCTTTCCAGGATTCGTTCGATCGCATTGGCGAGACCGACACTTCGAAACCACCCCGTCGAAACCGGCGTACTTAGTTGCCCCGTGCTCGACCGTTAAATACACTATCGAGAAAGATTTTCATTCCGAGGGATCTCGAGTGGCTCGCTCTCGCTCGACGGGCACTCCAACATGCAACTGGTTGCGAACGATCCAGAGTTCTCGAGAAAGTCACCATTGTCCGAGGAGAGGGGTGGGGAGGAGAGGGCTAACAGTCAGCGATCGAGCAGCGAAAACGACAATGAGCCTGGGTGCTCTGATCCGGGGTGCCCCGTGTACCCCAATGCGCTTATGAGAACGCGGCTACGTCAAATTCGATTAATCGTGCGGCAGGTTTGAAGCGCTAAAAATCATGACATTAGTATATAATATTAATAAAATATTGATATGAATATATAATATATGACAATAAATTAAATTAAATATATATGTATATATTAAATGAATAATAAATCTCGAATCACCACGATAACGTTGCGAAATTATATTACGAAAGTAATTACATCGAGAAAAGGTTGTATTAAGAGTCAATATTAACGGGTCGCTAAATCTGCAAGAGGAATTATCGGGACGGGATTTTTCCGCGTCCGGTTCTCCTGTCACCGTCCACCAATCCCGGCCGCCCCTAAGCTAACCCGTCGCCCCGATTAGGTGTCACACCGGCGAGAATCGAGCGTGGCCAGCGCGACGACGCTTCATTGGCTCGCTTTTAACCCCTTGATATTTAACCCCGTAATTAGCACGGCGTCAACCGGCTCCTGGAAATCCCCAAGTGTCCGCGGCGTTTCGTTCCGCCACGTTTTTCGTGTTTTACTCGTGTGCGCCGGAAGACATCTGCTGACCGGGTGGCGGAGGGGGGAGAGGGAGGGTGGCAGCCACGGCGGAGCGCGGCAGAGACGCGCATTATAGGGATAGAGAAAGAGAGAGAGAGCAAGAGAGAGAGAGAGAGAGAGAGAGAGAAAAGCAACCCCTCCGCTGGGGGTTTCCGCAGTACCGTGATTTTCTGATTAGCAGCGGGTCGACTGGCTGCGGTTAACCGTTGTTAGGTTGCCGCTCGATTGGTATGCATGGGCTGGGATTCGTGCCCATGGTACAGCCCCTGGACCCCAACCAACCTTCTCTATCTCCTACGCCCTACGCCATGGACGCCGCAGATCGAGGATCCTGCCTCGTCGTTCGTCGACCGTCCTCTATCAGTTTTTACGGTCCGGTCGCTGGACTTCGACGACGTTATTTTCTTCGGACCGCGGGACCGGGATTATTATCCGCTGATCGGGTTAAACCGGCGGAGAAATTAACCCTCCGCTGGTCGGCTGATTTCGAATCGCGCCTGCGATCGGCGCGAAAAATATTCCTGCTCTGGTGTTCGCGCGAAATATACATATAACATGCGTAGAAATGACAAATTGCCCTGAATAAGTTGACGAATCCGTTCTGAATCGAACGAAATTCTCTTTAATTGACGCTCAGATTGTGCACAGAAATGGGGAATTTGGAAAGAGGAGATACGATTGTCCAAGCTTTGCGGCTCGTTCTTATAATTGCCGATTGGCAGCGACTGTAAAAACGAGCTGCAAGACTCGAATAATCGCATCTCCTCCTCCCATACTGTCCATTTTTGTGCACGATCTGAGCGTCAATTAGAGAGACATTATTGTACAGTAAATTCTCCCTAATTGTCGCTCAGATCGCACAGAAAAATGGAGAATTTGGGAAGAGGAGACACGATTGTCCAAGCTTTGTGGCTCGTTTTTATAATTACCGATTGGCAACGACTGTAAAAACGAGCTGCAAGACTCGAATAATCGCATCTCCTCTTCCCATACTGTCCATTTTTGTGCACGATCTGAGCGTCAATTAGAGAGACATTATTGTACAGTAAATTCTCCCTAATTGTCGCTCAGATCGCACAGAAAAATGGAGAATTTGGGAAGAGGAGACACGATTGTCCAAGCTTTGCGGCTCGTTCTTATAATTGCCGATTGGCAACGACTGTAAAAACGAGCTGCAAGACTCGAATAATCGCATCTCCTCCTCCCATACTGTCCATTTTTGTGCACAATCTGAGCGTCAATTAGAGAGACATTATTGTACAGTAAATTCTCTCTAATTGACGCCCAGATTGACCACAAAAACGGACGATTCGGGAAGAGGAGATACGATTGTTCGAGCCTCACGGTTCATTTTTATAGTCACGAATTATATTTCATGATTATATTAGTCACGAATTATAGTCACGACTATAGTCAATTAGGGAGACGTTACTGTACTGAGACAAATTCGTTTTATCTTTGCTAGATATCTCTCGTTCGCTATTGTTCATCGTTCGAGCTCGAAGCTGCGTTGACTCTAGAACAAAGACGTTTCTTTCAATGCGGTATAGTTCCAGCTTATAATGACTCTTCTCGATTGTTTTGCATACGAAATCAAACATATTTATACGTATTTATATACGCGAGAGATTTTGTGCAAGCAATGACGAACGTGATATATTTTACGCAGATAAAAAGAATATAGCAATATATTTTATGCAAACAAAGGCAAACGCAATATATCTTGTATAAACAAAATTTAACTAACAATTAAAATTACAAGAATGTTCAGTAATATAACAGTGATCTTCAATGCGCTAAAAAGATATTTTATAACATGTTTAAAACCGAAGAATTTATTTCCGCCGCAAGAATGGCTCGTAATAATACATCAGTTATAATAAATATCAATATAATGATAATAATAATAATAATATAATAGTAATAATAATATATATAGTAATATAATAGTAATAGTAATAGTAATAGTAATAGTAATAGTAATAGTAATATAGTAATAGTAATAGTAATAGTAATAGTAATATTAATAGTAATAGTAATAGTAATAGTAATAGTAATAGTAATAGTAATAGTAATAGTAATAGTAATAGTAATAGTAATAGTAATAGTAATAGTAATAGTAATAGTAATAGTAATAGTAATAGTAATAGTAATAGTAATAGTAATAGTAATAGTAATAGTAATAGTAATAGTAATAGTAATAGTAATAGTAATAGTAATAGTAATAGTAATAGTAATAGTAATAGTAATAGTAATATTATAATAATAACATCAATTTTTAGTAAAATATCAAATAGCCAGCGCGAGGAGTCGAGTAAAAACAGCTCGCGAAAGAACGCGTTGATCGCGTTCCATTATTTTTTAACGTCCGCTTCGCTTGCCACCGAAAAATCGTTAGACCGATCCAAGGTGACCGACCAAGGGAACACCTTCTCACCCCTCCGGTCTTAAGAATCTCGTCGGGCTTGCCGAAAGTCGCTTTTGCATTTCATTGGTGTAAGGCTAGCACGGTCGGCCAGCCGGAAATTATTCATTAACGGGAACTGTATTCCCTGTCACCTCCCGTCGTATCGGTTCTCTATAGAATTCGCGACGTCAGCTCGGTCATTAATGGTCTGAGAAACTGTTCGGCCTTCCTCTTCAGTGTCAAGCTCCCGGCCGAAACAATTCGATCGAGCCATATTTGCGCTACACTTGCGCGTTCGACGTTTCCACGCCGGCTAGTGGCCCTCGTTTCCGTTTCGGTTGCGATCGACGTACACCTTCGGGCCTCTCCCTCTCTCTCTTTCTCTCTTTCTCTATCTCTCTTTCTCTCTTTCTCTCCGGATCGCAGGTTTCTCGCTCGAAAAGGCCCCCGTCCCTCGCCCCGGCGTCGCCGAGAAACACAATAACGCGTCCAGTGTTTCGGAAGTCGAGTCCTTTAAAATTTTCTTGGCGAGCGCACCCTTTCTTCGGGGCCGGGCTGCGAAGTGAACGCTCGAAAACGAGGCGAGGCGGCTCCCACGAAGCGGCCAGAAAAAAAATCGACACTCGCATCGGCTACGTTTCGAGGGGGCGCGATCACCCTCGACTCCACGAGAGCAGCGCGAGGCTTTCGAGAGCGCCTCGAGTGCAACCTTCGAGTGCCTCCTTCACGGTGTAATACGTCCCGGGGGTAATAGATTTCCGGGCAGGGAACGGTCACTCGATACTTTGACTCCGAAAGTTGCTTCAACGTCGAACACGCGATCGGTCCGACGTATCAGACGTTTGTCGGGAGCTGTTCAAGATTTCCCGCGGAATCGATGTCTCGTTTATTTAGCCAGTAATGGACCGCGGATCTTTCCGCGAGATCGGAATCGTGGGCGTCGATTTTATCTCTCTTCTTGGCGAGGTCGACGAGGTTGACGAGGTTAAATCAAGGTTATTTTATATATATTTTATATATACTTTATATATATTTTATATACATTTTATATACATTTTATATATGTATATTTGATATACATTTTATATTCATTTTATATATATTTTATATTCATTTTATATATATTTTATATACATCTTATATATGTATATTTTATACACATTTTATATATTTTTTATATACATTTTATATATATTTTATATACATTTTATAAATATTTTACATATAAATAACTTTGACAAGATTACGTTGAAGTTTCGATATGCAAAATTGACATATCAAGGAAAAAGCAACAAGCGAATCATCGACAAGGAGGCTTAAAATTTAAGAACGAGAACGAAATGTGAACCATAACGCAAAGACCGAGGTCCATTTCTAAGCCAAATGGCTTAGAATTAAAACGGAAATTCGTTCGTTCATTTATTTCTCGTCTTAATGATCGCGACGAATTAAAAATGACCCAACGATACGATAAATTCTCCCTAATTTTCCTCCAACTTGTAAACAAAAATAGACAATTTGGAAAAAGAATATAATCTTGCACCTCGTTTTTATAATTATTGCCGATCGGCAACTATAAAAATAAGTCGAAAGGCTCGAACAATCGTATCTCGTCCTCCCAAAGTTTACAAGTTGAAGGAAAATCGAGGATAATTCACTGTACTTCGAAATTCTTATTCTTTCATATTAATATTCTCATTCTCTCGCATTCTAAAGCACGCAGTACCGTCGAAACAACTCGCCGATCTCGCAGCCCCGCAAAATCCCCGGCAAAGAAAGCATTCGCTTCAGCGGCAACCGAAACTAAAAGCCGAAACGTCAACCGGAATTTACGAAATTTCCGCCGCGGAACGGACAAAAATCCCCGGTCCGCTAATTACGGTCGCAGCACGCGGTCCTTTTAAATGACATATTCGAGGGAAAAAAAAAGCGGGCTAATTGGACCGCGAATATCACGTGCAGTTATATCGAGTTGCAGTTATATAAACGCGACGTCTCCGGTAAAAATTCGGCGATAATATTAATTAATCGATGAGCCAGCTCTCCGTCGTCGGACGGTTAATTAAAACAGCGGTTCGCTCGGCGCGGGCTTTTTTGCTGATACCGATGGAAATTCGGGGGTGGAACGGAGGGTGCGGGGGCGGAAAGAGAGCGCGAGAGAGAGAGAGAGAGAGAGAGAGAAAGAGAGGGGAAAAAAGGGAGAGCACGGAGGAAAGTTTTCGCCAAACCGGATACAAGGAAGTTCCACCGTATTTGCGCATCCGCCGCCATAAATCTCGGACTCTTCCCGCCTTCTCGTGCCCGCCGGCCAAGTCACCGAAGTCACCGGGCCCTCACTCTGCCCGACGAATAAATTTGCGATCAAGCTTTTTCCGGAGCCTCCGGAGCCCCGATCGATCCCCGTCTCCCCATCTCGCGATCCCATCCCGCGAAGAAGATAAATCCTCGCCGATAAAATAGACCCGACGCCACGGCCGAACCGCCTCTGTTTTATCGGCGAACGATCGTAGATCTCGCTGGTAAAACAGGCGCGGACATTTCTCGATCTCTTCCGTGTCGGTCGCTTACCTCGACTCGTTCGAGATTCTCAATTGTAAATTTTTCATTCCTTCGTGTCGATTTTTCGTTAGAAAAATCGCAACCTGCGATTCGATGCATTTTATCGCGCCGTCGCTTTGCAGAATGCAGACCCGCGTTGGCGAAGACATTTTTTTAATTTTCGTAGCAGGTTCAAATGAAGAACGAGTGCTTTTTATTTCGTGTTGTCATTTTACGTAATAGCAGAATTTTAAGGTGTGCTAGTCATTAGTCAGATCTCTTTTAACACTTCAAAAAAGATCCAAGTCAATTGGACCAGTCCGAAAAATGTTATCGGATTTTAAATAGCGGACGAACGCTTTCTGCCAGGAATGATATATCGGATTGTTGCAAAAGTAATTTCAGTTTTCCAAATACAGTAAATTCTCTGCAATTGTCGCTCAGCTCGCAAACAAAAATTGTCTCGCAGCTCGTTTTCGTAGTCGCCGATTGTCAAGAACTGTAAAAACGAGTCGCGAGGCCATTTTTGTTCGCAAGCCGAGCGACAATTGCAGAGAATTTACTGTAGATAGCTTCGCGACGATCAAATTAATTTGATCGTTATGTTAACATAACGTAACATAATATAAACGTCTAAAAATATAGTTTCGAATAGAATAAAATAAAGTGCGCGCATCGAGAGGAAAAACAACGCGCGACATCGTGCAGAAAATCGAATTCTATCATATCCAGTTGCTCTAAAAAAAAGAAATAAAACACGTGTTACCATGCTTCCGACAATGCGACAATGTTCGCGTTCTAATCTTTTTTGGAAATTGTGCTCGGCCAACAATCCCGAGCCCGTAATCCCCCGTGGATCAGGATCGAAAGTGAAAGAGAGAGAGAGAGAGAGAGAGAGAGAGAGAGAGAGAGAGATAGTGCAAGAGAGCGAGAGAGAGAGGGCGAGAGAGCTACAAAAAGAGAGAGAGAGGGCGAGAGAGCTAGAAAAAGAGAGAGAGAGAGAGCGCGAGAGAGAACGCGAGAGAGCGAGAGCGCGAGAGAGAGAGCACGAGAGTCAGAGAGCGCGAGAGTGAGAGAGCGCGAAAGTGAGAGAGCGCGAAAGTGAGAGAGCGCGAGAGTCAGAAAGCGCGAGAGTGCAAGAGAGAGCAAGAGAGAGCGAGAGAGAGAGGGCAAAAGAGAGAGAGAGAGGGAATGCAAGAGAGAGCGAGAGAGAGAGGGCGAGAGAGCTAGAAAGAGAGAGAGAGAGAGAGAGCGCGAGAGAGAGAGCGCGAGAATCAGAGAGCACGAGAGTGAGAGAGCGCGAGAGAGAGCGCGAGAGTGAGAGAGCGCGAAAGTGAGAGAGCGCGAGAGTCAGAAAGCGCGAGAGTGCAAGAGAGAGCAAGAGCGCGAGAGAGAGAGGGCGAAAGAGAGAGAGAGAGAGAGAGAGGCAACCCCATCGACGTCGTCGCAAGTATTTATGACATATCGATGACGCCGTGAAATCCCAGGATCAGGCCGCATAATCAGGTAATTAGCGTTCGCCGTGGACAAATTGAATCGCCGCGTATTCTTTTGACCGCCCCCTCCCCCCGCCGCCCCCTCGGCTCCGCTGCCGTGATAAATATTGCATGACCGTGTCCCCGTGTGTCCGTGGAAAATCGACGGACGTTGAACGATCAACCCCCTCGGTCCGCGACGTCGGTCGGGACGCGACGCGACACACCCTCCGTGCTTCGTGTTTCCACGTGGAGACCATGAAGAACCGATAATCTTCCATCGATCAGCATCAGGCCGGAAGGCGCGGCGGTTTCTCGAAAATGGAAATCCCGGCCGGGGAGAGAGAGAGAGAGAAGGCCGGGAAGAATTATCGGGCTCTCGCGCGCTTCTAATGGAGGTATAATGCGCATAAAAGGGGCTCATCTGAAATCGATGAAAGGACACCGCCGGAGTTGGCCCAAGTAATAATCAGTCGGAAGCCGATCAAACTATTACCGGCATAGGCGCGCCCGGAACAAATCTGTTCCCTTTTTTTTCAATCGAACTCTGCCGCGAACTTTGCGCCCCGGCGACGAACAATGTTCGCGCGACTTTCATCGCCGATCCGGGAAGCCGGGACATTGTCGCGTAAAAAACGTTGTCCGCGACAAATATAAAAAGAAAAATTAATGTTGAGCCGTAGCCCAACATCCACTTTATTATTACACAATGTACAATGAACACAATACTGATGTTAATATTGCGCGCTCTAAACGCCTGGTATACAACGCTTACTCAAGACTAACACTGCTAGGAGGGTTATTCGGCCTTTCTATATTAATTTCATATCTTATCAATTATCCGGAGCACAGGTTATTTTGGGGGTGTGATTCATGTAGGAAATGCGCGGAATTTGTACCGGAACGAGACTTGTATCAAGTCGAACGCGAGGGGCGCGCGACGAGGAAACAGGAGACGACGGAATTTGGTGCATCGCCGGCCGAACGGCCGCGAAAGCGTCGATGCTTTTAATCGATTCCGACGACTGGGGAACTGCTAATCGGTCGTAAAAGATCGGCGGATGCGATCGGAACGGATGCGACCCGCTGCGACAACCCTTTGCGTTCGAGCGGCGACCCCGAAGCGCCCGAAAATCGGCGCGTCGCGTTCCAAAATGGCGCAAGTGACTCGTCATGTTCTATTTTTATCGACGATTTTTAATATAATAATAACCGAAACGTTTATTATATAAACGAAATAACCGAAATAATAACCGAACGTTTGCCAGCTTGTAAATATTAATATTTATTTGCAGTATTTGTAAATTGTAAGTATCAATATTCATTTGTAGTATTTGTAAATTGTAAATATTAATATCTATTTTTAATATTTGTAAATTGTAAATATTAATATCTATTTTTAATATTTGTAAATTGTAAATATTAATATCTATTTTTAATATTTGTAAATTGTAAAT
The DNA here is from genome assembly GCF_051020955.1 of Megalopta genalis. Classification (NCBI taxonomy): domain Eukaryota; kingdom Metazoa; phylum Arthropoda; class Insecta; order Hymenoptera; family Halictidae; genus Megalopta; species Megalopta genalis. The sequence continues at coordinate 34,137,905 of NC_135013.1, forward strand.
ATTAATATCTATTTTTAATATTTGTAAATTGTAAATATTAATATTCATTGTCAATTGTTTACTGTTACTTATCGAGGACTGATCAATTTGCAATAGATCTTTTCAGAGCGAACACGATTGCACGAAAAACGGGACATAATTTATTTATCAGTTCGATAATCCCGCGTCAAAATATGTTAATTTAAAGTACTAAATGAGCCGTTTATTTTGAAAGTGGCATAAGTCAATTTACCGTAATGAGAAGTGGTGATTTTTTAATGTTTATACGAAATTATTTATACTAAGAAAAATATATCAGTATCCTGAGATAACAAATACAAGTAAATCTTCTCGAAAGTTAGCATCCATATTTCTAAACGTGTTAAAACGCAAACCCTTCAATATAGCGACTTAAAAACAAAGTGACTTATGCCACTTTCAAAATAAACGGCTCAAACACTTAACCGAATTATAACTGTTGAGTGGAAATATTACGATTTATTTATACGTTTATTTATATAATAGAAAACCCCGGAGTCGCGTATTCTGTATCGCCACCCACAGGGAAAGAAAAGACACGAATACTTGTCGGCCAAATCGAATACAGTAATGCCTCTCTAATCGACGCTCAGATTGTCCACAAAAATGGACAATTTGGGAAAAGGAGATACCATTATTCGAGCCTTGCGGTTCCTTTTTATAATAACGAATTGTCACCAACCATAAAAAAAACGAGCTACAGAGCTCGAATAATCGTATCTCCTCTCCCCAAATTGTCCATTCTTGTGCGCAATCCGAGCGTCAGTTAGGGAGACATTACTGTATTCCGCAGGCAAATTTATTCCTCGATTCCAATAAATAAATAAATAAATAAATAATCGCTTCGCGCCGCGTTCGCAAAACCCGATCGCATCTTTTGCACAATGTTCGCAAAAATGGTCGAAGGTCGGCAGACCGGACGCGACGGTTTTGCCGACTGGCTGCGCCGGTGAAAACCGATGGGATCGGTGCGAAAGTAAAGTCCTTTGATCGGTCTTCGTACGGGTGTTCGGCAGGCGATGTCTCAAAGACAGAAGCGGCTAAGAGACAGGGGTTAGATAAGCGCCGCAACGGGAGCCCATTAACCGTGGAACGGCTTGAAAGCAAGGAGGATATTAGAGAGGCGATCGCGGCGCGATCCGGCGATTGGCTCCGATGCAATTTCGCACGGTACGCTGCCGACACGTCGGGCGAAGGTGTTAAATTCACTGGATGTACGTCGGACGAGCCCATTCTGGGGTAGCCGACAAATCCGATCGTATTTTCATCGACGCCAAATTGGCAATATCCTCGCCGGTGACGATTCCTGAATTATGCATCAGCCTCGGGGACAGTCGCTTCGAAGTTTATCCATCCCGCTCGTTTCCATCCGCAGCTTCGACCCGCTCGACTCTCTTCAACGCACGCCGCTCCGCGCCGCGCCGAGCCGAGTTTTCTGCCCTCTCGCAGCTTCCGCCCCCGCTGCCGGCCCTCGCTCCCCCCCGCGGCCCCTTTTTCTCTCTGCTCATCCTCCGGCCCGCAGTCCTCGGCCGACTCTCCCCCCTTCCCCCGCGCCCTCTTTCCCCCTTTCTTTCTCTCTTTCCCTCTTCCTTCTCTCTTTCTCCCTGTCGATCCGTCTCTCCCTCTCTTTCCCTCTTCCTTCTCTCTTTCACCCTGTCGATCCGTCCCTCTCTCTCTTTCTCTCTCTTCCTTCTCTCTTTCTCCGTCGATCCGTCTCTCTCTCTCTCTTTCTCCCTTCGTTTCTCTCAATTTCTCCCTTTCTCTCTTTAGCCCGTCGATCCGTCTCTCTCTCTCTCTCTCTCTCTCTCTCTCTCTCTCTTCGACTAGCTTCCTCCCCGTCCCCCGCGTCGTTCCCCTAGCCGTCGCTCGCGCTCCCTTCCTTCGGACCCTTTCTCCAATGGAAACGTCACTTATTGGTCGAACGAAAGGGAGGAAAAGGAGAGGATACCCTCGGATCCGACCAATCACGGTGAACGGCCGTGATAATGCTCGCGATATCTCCCGCGGTACAGACACCGGCAAAACCAGCAATCGCGAGCAATCGGGGGGATCGATCCGGCTAAATTCGCGAGCAATCTTTCGGAATTTCCACGGCTCCCGGCGACCGCGCCGCGAGCCGCGCTCTTTCCCCGTTTCCTCCGCGTACACGCGCGAAGAACCCTTCGGAACGTTGGCGCCGAACAAATCCGTCCGCGGATTTGGTCCAACGGTCTGGACCGACATCGCGAAACCATGAGATTCGAGGCGATTGTAAACGATTACTGGTAAATTAACGATCGAGAAAGCCAGTCGCGCGACGTCGCGAGACCGTCTTCTCGACGTTCTTACCCCTTTCGCTACGGCGGATCAGTCCGCCATAGCGCCCCTCCTGAACGGAACCACCCGCCGAAATTGTGCACATTGCGCGTGGATAGTGTATTTTGGAAGAAAAGGGATTTTTCTTTAAAACAATATAGTTATAATTTCTGCATAAGGTATGAAGTTATTTAATAGGTAAAAAAAGTTTCATTAACAATGGAAAAAGTGAAGAAATAATATATAATATACAGTAATAAAATAATACATAATATTCATAATACAAAACATAATACATAATAATTAGTCCTAAAGTTAGTACTTTTGATTTTCTATCCCTTTATGACATGTAACACAATAATAATGGGAAATGCTCGTGCTCGGATCGTCCACGAGAATGGACAATTTGGGAAGAGGAGATACGATTGATTGTTCGAAACTTGCAGCTCGTTTTTTAGCAGTTGTTGATAATTCGTAACTATAAAAACGAACCGCGAAGCTTTGACAATCGTATCTCCTCTTCCCAAATTGTCCATTTTTGTGTGCAAACGGAGTGTCAATTAGGGAGAATTTACTGTACTATAATGTCTCGTTTCGGTATCTCGTTTCGCAATTGTGAGAGTAATCGACGCATTTTCATGGGAAACGAGTGCACGAATTACGTAACTGAAGCAATTATAGTCGATTCTCCCCAATTGACGCTCAGATTGTGCAGAAAAATGGACAGTTCTGGAAGAGGAGGTGCGATTGTTCGAACCTTGCAGCTCGTTTTTTAGCAGTTGTTGATAATTCGTAACTATAAAAACGAAACGCGAAGCTTTGACAATCGTATCTCCTCTTCCCAAATTGTCCATTTTTGTGTGCAATCGGAGTGTCAATTAGGGAGAATTTACTGTACTATAATGTCTCGTTTCGGTATCTCGTTTCGCAATTGTGAGAGTAATCGACGCATTTTCATGGGAAACGAGTGCACGAATTACGTAACTGAAGCAATTATAGTCGATTCTCCCCAATTGACGCTCAGATTGTGCAGAAAAATGGACAGTTTTGGAAGAGGAGATGCGATTATCCGAGCTTTGAAGATCGTTTTTACAGTCCTTGCCAATCGGTAATTATAAAAACGAGCCGTGAAGCTCGAATAATCGTGTCTCCTCTTCCAGAATTGTCCATTTTTGCGCGGGATCTGTGCGTCAGTTAGGGAGACATTACTGTAAATCGTAATAAAAAATCGTTGACATAAAAATTAATTAATTTTCAACCTGTCGCATGAGGGTGATCGCCCTTGGCGCAAGGGGTACACCGATTTCATTGTCACGTTACTGTATTTCAACGAAATAATTTCTTCGAATTATAGAAATCGAATTTTACGATCCACGTGCAACGATCGCGTTTCTAACAGTTTCCAAAGCGTAAACAAATTCTGAAAACTTGAAAAATTATTTTGCAACGTTACGTGAGAATTTCTTTCTTCAAACGGCGAGTCTCCGATCGGGCGCCGAAGGGTTGAAGCGAATTCGTCGCCGAGGATGACGGCTCGTCGAACGCGGCGTCGATCGGCTTTCGATCGTCGATCGAATCGAATGTCGATCGGATCGAGAGCGTTGCGGCGTGACGCAACCGAAGGAAGAGGCTCGAACGGACGAGGAATCCGTTCCAGTTTCGTCGCGAACTGGAACGGAGAGAACCGCGAAAGGGACCGAGAAAGATAGGTGGTCGTCGATTAGACGGGCCGAGGAGAGTAACGAAGCGTCGCGAATGGAGGAAAAAGAGAAATCCGTCGGGGATAATCGAATCGAGCGTTTGGAAACGGCCCTTAAGCCTTTACGAGAGGGGACAGACAATGGGAAGGTAAAAGTAAAGCGTCGTTCTTGGAACCGGAGGGCTGCTCACCCCAGCAATAAAATGATAAGAACCCTCGGCCTCTCCCTTTCTGCCTCGGCCGGCGACGTTTCCTCCGGCCGGAGTCGGCTCGTATATAAATGTCGATATTATTGTAACGAACCGCTTTTAATAGCGATTCCTTCTTCCGCGGCCGCCGTTGCGCGCGGACACGGCCGCCCGCCCGATTGGACGGCCGCGAGCTCGTTGAATCAACCCCGGGATTTACGGTTTCCGGCGCTCGGCTCGCTAATCGAACTTAAATTCTTCCCTCGGTAATCGATTTCACGCAGCCTTCCGTCCACGGCGAGCACTTCATTTTCTCTGGCCAGCCGATGCGCCGCAAAATTACTGCAAATTCTTCGTAATTTAGACGCTCGGATCGCGTCGACGTTCGGCTCCGAAAAGGGTTGATATTAACCCTTTGCACTCGATCGGCGACACGGAAAATTGCTGCGACATTTTTTTAAAGAATTTACGCACTGTCGATGTTTGCATCCAATAAATTATGTTAACAAATGTAAGATAATAGATTATGTTTCCAGTGCATTCAATAAATAGAAGCACGCCGAATGGAAATACTGTAGCTTGAAACGAATGCTTCCGTTTTGTGGTTGAGACAGTCTCGAGGGCAAAGGGTTAATGCAGGGGTTTTGTTGGACGGTTTGCGAAAAATCGTGTCGAATTTTGCGAATTTTTATTTATTTGTGAAGGAAGGAAGCGACGAAGCTATTACTCGCGTTCTTCGTAAATCTGGCGCTGAAATCGTGGCACAGAAAATTCTCCCTAATTTTCCCTCAATTTTTAAACAAAAATGGACAATTTGAAGTGAGAAGACGCGATTATCAGAGCCTCGCGACACGATTTTATAATTGCCGGTCGTTGACAATTATTAAATCGAGTCGCAAGGCTCGATTAATTTTTCCAAATTGTCCATTTTAGTGCGCAATCTGAGCACTAATTAGGAAGAATTTACGTCCAACTAGACCGCGGATTTGTATGCAAAATAGAAATGGTCTTCATCGATCAATAAAAAATACAAGCTAAATAATAAGTTCTTTCTTTCTGCAATAACCATTTGATATTTTAATAAAACTTGATGTATTATACGTAATTATTAATTATCGTATAAGTAACAATGAGACAAACCCATTCTTGCGGTGGAAATTAATTCTTCAATTTTAAATTTGTTATAAACTATTCTTGTAGCGCATTGAATAAACATGTAACAGCTTGAAAATAATAAATAAAATAATATAAAATAATATAAATATAAATAATAATAATAATAATAATAATAATAATATAATAAAATAATATAAAAAAATAATATGTAATATATATAATAAAATAATAAATAATAATCGACATTTCTGAATTCTCTCGATGCTCAAATTGTTTAAATTTCAGCCACAAATGCATAAAATCCGCAGGTCCGAGAATCGCATCGATCTTTTTCGATGATTTCGGTCGACGATTTCGTAAAATCGTGGAATTAAGCTTATCGTATCTTGTAGAACCCGCATCGAATTAATTCTGGAAAACAGAGTTCGATGCGAATCGAGCGATTTAAATGCCGCTCCTTTCGGAAGCACTCGCGACGCGTGTACGAGTTCGGTTCTGTCGCTCGCGAGCAAAGGTGTGCGGCGTCGTTTACGTGCCGCGTGCGCGCGCTCGTATGTGGAACAGTAATTGCGACTGATTAGCGCCGCGAATGGCGGGCTCCAGACCGAACGAAACGATGCAACCGATATCTACGACTGTGCAGATCGATTTCCTGTTTACGACCGCTGGTCGCCGTTCTCTTCCGCTTCTGGAATTCCATCCGGACACCCCGGCTACTCCCAGCGATGGCTCGGAACCTTCCTAGAGTCTGAGCGAATACGAAATACAGCTGGTATAATTCTGGAAGTCCGAACGGTTCGAATCGTTCGCTGGCAAAAATAGGCTGACGCTGAGAATAAAATTAAAAAATGACGAAGAAATGCAACAAGGTTGTTTTAAGATTAGGTTCACGGACAACTGAAAGCAGCTGTTTTATATTAGACTGGGGATTTTATGCGTTCGAGAAATTAAACGAATTCTAAAATATCAATATTATAGTATTATTTTCAATTGATAAAATTGCCTATAAATTATTATTATTATTATTGCGAAGTCGAGCAGCTGCGATTCAAAATGGTGGAACGATTAAACGAATTGTAAAATATCAATATTATAGTATTATTTTCAATTTATAAAAGTGCTTATAAATTATTATTATTATTACAAAATCGAGCAGCTGCGATTCAAAATGGTGGAACGATTAAACGGATTCTAAAATATCAATATTATAGTATTATATTCAATTCATAAAATTGCCTATAAATTATTATTATTATTGCAAAATATCAATATTATAGTATTATCTTCAATTTATAAAATTATCTATGAATTATTATTATTGCAAAATCGAGCAGCTGCGATACGAAATAGTGGAACGATTAAAAGAATTCTAAAATATCAATATTATAGTATTATATTCAATTCATAAAATTGCCTATAAATTATTATTATTATTGCAAAATATTAATATTATAGTATTATCTTCGATTTATAAAATTATCTATAAATTATTATTATTGCAAAATCGAGCAGCTGCGATACAAAATAGTGGAACGATTAAACGAATTCTAAAGTATCAACATTATAGTATTATCTTCAATTTATACAATTGTCTATAAATTATTATTATTATTGCAAAATCGAGCAGCTGCGATTCTAAATAGCAGGAACGATTAAACGAACTCTGAAGTATCAATGTATCATTCTCAATTTATAAGATTATTATTTATAAATTACCTTCGATAAAGTTATCGTTGTAAAATCATTACAGACGGAAAAAATTTCTCTATTCAGTTTCCAATTTTTGCCATTGATTCCAAATTCGCCATAAATACATCTTTATAATTTCAATCACAAAATAATGAATATCGAAATGAAAAATATTAAATATTGAAAAATATCGAAAATGCATCATTCTCAATTTATAAGATTATTATTTATAAATTATCTTCAATAAAGTTATCGTTAAAAAAAGTCATTACAGACCGAAAAAAGTTCTCTATTCAGATTCCAATTTTTGCCATTGTTTCCAAATTCGCCATAAATACATATTTATAATTTCAACCACAAAATAATGAATATTAAAATGAAAAATATTAAAAATTAAAAAAGAAGTCGAAGATTGAATATGCCGTACGTTCCGTAAGCCCAGCGTCGACAAGAATAGCCAGACGATGCGCTCAATGAGATTTATTCACGTGATACTGTACAAATCGATTTGTCCGACGGACTGTTCGTTTTCATATGGCGGTACAAAGAATTTCGATCGGGACATTTAACAAATTCTGCGGCTGCTGGTTATCTCTGGAGGTCGGTCTTGCCACGGAGGTGCTCGTTCTCCGTCGTCCAACAGGAGAAGAAGGACAACGAGATGTTTCCCCCATCGTTTCTCGCGAGGTCTGTTCGAATTTGGACTTGGACATCTCTTAGAAAATTAAAAAAAAATAAAATCGAATGTGCGTCCGTGCGTCGCTCCTCCCGAAGAGGATCTCTCGTCGTCTCGAGAATTCTTGGGACAGTGGACGCGCGCCGATTTCGCATCGAACGCCGATTAAGGAACCGGAGAGTATTTTCTCTCTCTTCGACGCGATCAACGAATTTAGGACGAGAGCGCGGCGTCGGGAAAGCGACGAAGATCGCACATAAACACGATCGCGTTCGTCCGACTCGTTACCCCGACCGTCCTCAGGATCGAGAGAGACGAAAAATCGAGACGATGACGGTGGAGAGATTTTCTTTTTAGGGCGAGTTTTGATCCCTCGGTCCTGGAGTCGAGAGCGGCCGGACGAGGCGATCAGAATCGTTAACCTAACATCGATCCCGGAGACCGAATATATGATATCTGACAGACCTCGTGAGAAACCTTCCTGTCTCTTCGTTCGCCTAGAAGACAACGCGAATTAAATGAGCATTCGATTAGGGGATGTTGGGCTGTGGAGCCAGTTACTGTGCCTTGTCGATTACCGTGCCTTGCGTTCATTTGCAAGCATAATTAACTTTATATAATGTAGTATGAGAGATATCCAGTTTCTTTTTATTTAAATGCGATTCATTATTTGTTTATTTATTTGTTATATGTAAAAGACAGAAGTTCTTGGAACACCGAAAGAATCGTTTCAATTTTTTGACAACAAATCCGCGGGATCTTCTGAGGAGCTTATGAAGTAAAGAATAAGAAGAGGTATACAGTTCTTTCTGTATCTAAATTCAATTAATTGTTTGTTTGTTAGAATTAAACAAATGTAAGAGACAGATGTTCTTGGAACGTCAGAAAAATTGTTTCAATTTTTTGATAACGAATTCGCGGGATTTTCTGAGGAGCTTATGAAGTAAAGAATAAGAAGAGGTATACAGTTTTTTCTGTATCTAAATTCAATTAATTGTTTGTTTGTTAGAATTAAACAAATGTAAGAGACAGATGTTCTTGGAACGCCAGAAAAACTGTTTCAATTTTTTGATAGCGAATTCACGAGATTTTCTGAAGTTCTTACGAAAGAGCTCGGGGAAGCACGGCACGGTAACCGAGGCACAGTAACTGAAGCACAGTATTCAGATAGGATAGCGTTAAAGGATATGAGGTTTACTGAAAGGAATTTTGGAGGAAACAACCTGGACGAAGGAAATAATAATAGTAATAACAATAATAATAAGAAGAAGAAGAAAAAGAAAAGAAAAGGAGAGGGAAGGGCAAATTAGTTATCAAATTACAGACTTCTTAAAATTTATATACAGAAACAAAAATGTACAACCCCTTTCATAAGCTGAAAAACGAGTGAATTCTCCTCAATTGTCCATTCTCGTTCGCAAGCTGGGGGACAATTACAAAGAATTAACTGTACATCAGTACCTCGACAAAAGAAAGTCGATTCAAGGGCAAAAACTAACTACAGTAAATTCTATACCAAACTGATCCACAATTTATAAAAAAAAGTGGACAATTTGAAAATAGGAGGCTCGAATAATCTTATCTCCTCATTCCAAATTGTCAGTGAGCTTTCGTTCACAAGCCGAAGGACAATTGTGGAGAATTTCGCCCAACCCTGAACAGCAAAAACTCCGGAAGTCGGCAAACAGAGCCGAGCGATTATCTCAGCTTGCCCCCTCTCCAAAGTTACAAAATCAGCTATGTCCACCAACCTCTACGATTTCTTCTTCTTCTTCTTGTCCTTCTTGCCCTTCTTCCCCTTCTTCTTGTCCTTGCCCTTCTTCGCTTTATCGTCACACGACGGCTCTATGGTGCAGACCCGGTCCTGCACGCAGAGGAACGACTTCTTGCAGCAGACGTGCTTCTCCTCGTGCTGGCACGGCGGCATGGCGATGGGCTGCGTGAGCTCCTTGCCGAACACGTAGCAAGGACAATCGCCGGGGTGCAGTTTCGGCGGCGGTGGGCAGGGACAGAGGACGACGGGTTCGGAGGGTGGTTTCGGCAAGGGCGGCGGGACGCAGACCTCGTCCTTGCGGCCTAGCTGCGAGCAGTCCTGCGGATCCTTGGGAGCCTCTGGACAAGGTCTGGGTGCGACGAACTTCGGCTTGGCGCACTTGGCGGGCCCGTAGACCATCTTGGGCGGGGCTGGGACCTCGGGCCTGTAGCACTTGCCGCGGGGGATGCAGGTATCCGGGCAGAGCTCCTTCCTCTTCTTCTTCTTCTTCTTGCTCTTCTTCTTCGGCTTGTCCCCGCAGACCGGAGGCTTCTCGGCGCACTTGCTCTTCTTGTCGCAGGGCTTCGCGCAGTCCTTCTTCGCCTGGTCCTGGCAGATATCGGACGCCGGCTTGCAGGCAGCCGGCTTCTTCGGCCTCGAGGATTTCCCCATCAAGAACGAACCAGCGTGAAAATTCCTTCTAGCGCGAAGATGCCAGACGGATCCGTGGAACGTGGACAGCTTCCGTTTCGCGAAACCCTTGCCGCCCTTTCCGGCCTCGCATTTCGGACAGGACGGCGCGTCCTTGGGACAAGCGACCCTCTGCGATATCGGCGGGCACGGGGGGCAAGGCTTGGGGCAGGGGCAGGGCGGAGGCGGCTCGGGACACGGGCAGGGGCAGCAGGGGGGCGGGGGAGGGCACGGCGGGGGTTTCGGGCAGGCGGCACAGGGCGGACAGGGTGGACAGACCTTGGGGGGCGGCGGCAGGGGACAGGGCAAGGGCGGAGGGCAGGGGATCGGCGGCGGACACGCGGGGCACGGCGGCGGCGGAGGGCAGCAGGGCGGGGGGCACGGGGGAGGACAGGGACACGGCTCGCAGGGCGGCGGCGGCGGACAGGCCCTCTGCGGAGGACACTCCGGACAGGTTGGCGGTGGCGGCAGCCTCGGCAGCGGGGGCGGAGGAGGCGGGGGACACGGTTTCGGACACTTGGGCGGCCTGGGCGCCTTGGGGAGCGGCGGAGGAGGCGGCGGGGCAGGGATCACCGGACATTTCGGCAGTCTCGGGGGCCTCGGTGGCGGAGGACACTTCCGGTAGCAGATCTTTGGCGGCGGAGGCTTGGCCGGGGGCGGGGGGCAGGGACAGGGACAAGGCGGGGGGCAAGGTAGCTCCGGCTGCGGGCATCCGACGTTCTTCGGCCGCTTGCGGCAGCAAGGTGGAGCGCGGGGTGCGCAGGATCCCGAGCCGGCCGACGTCCTCGAATCCGGCGCGAACTTCGGCGGACCCCTCGGCGAAGGCGGCGGCTTCTTCTCCATGTTGGTCGCGTCGATGCTGAAGAGCCTCCTCTGCCGATCGAGTCCTTTCGGCAGCCAGGCGAGCGGCCGAGCCGCCGCCAAGCTTCCGAAGCTTCTACCGAAGCGCAACGGTCCGGGATCCGGCCGTCGGTCCAAAAGGCCCGTCAGCGTGTTCCCGAAGAGCTTCCTCCGTCCAGCGTACTCGCTCAGCTGGTCGGCGAACCGGCCGATCGGGAGATCCGCCGCGCGTCTCCCGGTGGCGAAGCTCCTCGCGGCTCCGATCGGCAGCCCTCCGAGCCACGATCCGAGGTAGTGCCGGCTTCTAGATCGACGCCGGTCGGAGAAGAGCATCGAGAACTAGGCAGAACGGATTGCGACGGCTAGAAGAGAGCGGCCGAATCGTCTCGCGCGCGCGCGTTGACCTCCACGTACCCTCTGTCTCCCGAGCGACACCTAACAACACTTTCTCGATTTGCACGGCTTCTTGGCCGGGCACTTCACGCAGAACGGCTTTTTCACCGGCTTCGGCTTCGCCGGGTAGCCCGGCGGACCTAAGGGCTTACAGGGGCCCTTTGGCGGGTGGCAAGGGCTCTTCACCGGCCAGCCCGGCGGATCTTCGCCGCAGTCCGACTCGCCCGGTCGGAACTCTCCTCGTCTGACAGCCTGAACATACGTGGTATTCGGGTTGGGTGTGCGCGCGGCTCTAGTTCAAGGTCGCACCCCCTGGCCCCGCCTCCCTCCTGCGACCCTCTTTTTAGCAAGCTCCGCCGATCGAAACGTGCAACTGTACGATCGCAACCGGCGATCGGACGATGCGTTTGAATTTTTGTTCGATATGCCTTTTTTCTGTTTAATATGATCTTTCTTTTGGGGGGTTGTTTATCGAGAGTCTCCCCTCTCGGGAAGAGCTTAATTACGGAAAGGGGAAACGAACGATCGACGCTCTTCTTCCGTGAATGACCGCCGCCGGCAAGGTTTCGCGTGCCGGTTTCGACTTCGGAAGGCGATCATCGGCGATCATCGATTAATTAGCTCGCCGGTCGAGCAAGCCGCAGCTGCGGCGGCGTCCGCGCGTGCACCGCCGCGAGCATGTCCGTGTCCTCGTCCCGATACGCTCTGTTAGGCGAGTCTATGTTCAGCTGGCCGATGTCGTAGCCGATGTCGTAGCCGATCTCCTCCTCGAAGTCGTCGCCCTGCGGGAAATAGTCGTCGTTCCGCAGCCTGTCGTGCAGCAGCACCGACTCGCGCCGTTGAAATTCTACGAGATCGTTCGGGGCCTGAAGGTCGACGATCGAGCTCGACCGGCGGCGATCGAACGGCGACGCGGTCCCCGATCCGTCGGAGACCCTGCTCGTCGACGTCGCCGACAAAGAGCCCCTGTTGCTCCGGTCCTCGATCACGCGGCGAACGGTCCTCTGCGGGGAGAGAGGATGATCCGACATATTTTCGATCGACTTTTCTTATCGTTCGAGTCTGTGATTTATTTATTTTTTTCTTTTGGTTTCGTTTGCATTTTTTTTGTTTTTTTTTTGTCGCTTTCAGATTGTTCGCGGCGTAAACGAAAATTGTGTACTCGGTTGATGAGGAAGAGGCAGAAGGGAGGTGGAGCCACGGGCGACGAGTCGCCTTGGTCGAGCTAATCTCGTGTTTTTTTCCCGAGGTTTCCTTCGTCTTTGCCGAATCTCGACACCACGGAATTAGCGGAAAACGGAAAACCGTTTTCTTTTTTTGTTTCTTTTTCGCGAACTTACTTCGATCTGCTGCGGCTTCCTCGCGGACGCTGCTACCGGCTGCGGCTGAAATTCAAAGCAGACATGCACAGACGCTGGCGGACGTGCTAGGTAAAGGGGTAACCCTGCTGTAACGCGGGTTTCGCTCGCAAAGCCGAATACGATAAATTCTCCCTAATTTCGCGCTCGGATTTTGTACAGAGATAGGCAATTTGGGAAGAGGGGGGATACGATTGTTCGGGCCTTGCGGTTTATTTTTATAGTTATAAATTGTCCACGAGATAAGTTATAATTATAGTTATAATTATAGTTATATTTATAGTTATAGTTATCCACGGGTTACTTCATTAGTTATAGATGCTCGGTGAATTCTAAAAGTAGTGGCACGTGATTATGCGGGCCTTGCGCCTTGTTTTTATAGTTGTCGACAATAGAGGACGATTAAAACGAGCCGCAAGGCTCGCATAATCGTATCCCCCCTCCTCCCAAATTGTTCATTTTTGTGTAAAAGCTGAGCGTCGATTAAGAAGAATTTATTATACAATTTCAATTTCTTTGCCCGACGCGACGACTGGTATGTCAAGGTTTGAATTTTTACGGACGATACGGTAAAGAGACACTGTAAGATAATAGTAATAATAATAATAATAACAATAACAATAATAATAATAACAAAATATTAGTTCAAAATGTTTGTCTACAGAAAATCATGGGTCCGTCTAGACCCGAGCACGGGGCTTCGCGTGAACGCCCAATCGCAGACAGAGCTAGGATTAAACCAGAGCCGGGTAAAATAGTATTTCATATAGCAAATGATAAATAAATAATTTAAAAATCGCTCCTTTATATTTTTGAATTGCGCAGAATCTGCTATTTAAAATATCGTCTCGAATAATTCCCCAAATAGAATATTAAATAAAATAAAATAATAATAAAAATAATAAATTAAGCTATTGAGTCAAATTAATAACAAAATCCAATGTTCCCCATAAACATAAGCCAGCTCCTCGTTAAACCTTCGACACAACTAGAAATGAATCCACAGAGACAAGAGACGTCGGTGCGATCACGTTTATTGACGCGGAGACGAAAGTGTCCAGAGACGAAACATATTCTATCCATCTTGTTTCAATTACTCGGTACGAACGAACACAACAATTTAACTGTCGACGACGATCCAGTCGAACGGACGGGACCATCGAGATTCTATCCTGGGCCGTAGCTCGGGCATCGAGGATCGATCTATGATCCACGGGAGCTCGCTCAGCGTGTCCCGAATCGTTTTGTAGGAGGAAATGCTACGCGCGTGGATCCTCGAGTCGGTCGAGAATTTCTTGCCGCCTCCTTTATCGTCGTTCGGGCATCCTGCGGGCGCCCGGAACACCGGCGGGCACGCCTTGTCGTCCTTCTTCTCCTTCTTGATGACGGGAGGGGGCACCTTCTTCTCGGCTGGCTTCTTCTTCTCGGACGGCGTCATCATCTTCTTGCCGCAGGGATCCTGCTTCTTCTTGCCGCAGCGATCTTGCTTCTTCTTGCCGCAGCGATCCTGCTTCTTCTTGCCGCAGGGGTCCTTCTTCTTGCCGCAGGGGTCCTTCTTCTTGCCGCAAGGATCCGGCTTTTTGCCGCAGGGGTCTTCCTTTTTCTTCCCGCAGGGGTCCTCCTTCTTCTTGCCGCAAGGATCCGGCTTCTGGCCGCACGGATCCTTCTTCTTGCCGCAAGGATCCGGCTTTTTACCGCAAGGATCCGGCTTTTTACCGCAAGGATCTTCCTTCTTCTTGCCGCAAGGATCGGGCTTTTTGCCGCAAGGATCCGGCTTCTGGCCGCAAGGGTCCTTCTTCTGGCCGCAAGGGTCCTCCTTCTTGCCGCAAGGATCCTTCTTCTTGCCGCCGCAAGGATCGGAGTCCTTCTTGCCGCCGCAAGGCTCTGGCTTCTTTATCCCGCAAGGGTCCGGCTTCTTGTCGCCGCCGCAAGGATCCGGCTTCTCGCCGATGCCGCAAGGATCGTGCTTTTTTCCGCCGCCGCAAGGTTCCGGCTTCTTGTCCCCGCCGCAGGGATCCGACTTCTTGCCGCACTTCGCGTTCCCGCAGACGGTGCTCTTCTTCTCCTTGCACCGCTTCCCGTAGAGCTCCTCCTTCCACAGCTTCTCCAGAGGATCCTCGGGCCCGAACGAGTCCTCGAAGTCCCTGCACCGTTTCCCGTACAACTTCTCGTCCCGGATCCCCTTGCAGGGATCCTCGGCCGCCTTGCAGTCCTTCCCGTACAGCTCCTCCTTCTTGAACTTCTTGCACGCGTCGCCTGTTTGACCGCATTCCGCCTCGAGCTTCTTGCAAGGCTCGCCGTATAGACCGCTCTTCGTCTTCCCGCCGCAACTTCCCACCGTCCCACCGTCCCCGCCGGCCTTCTTCAGCTCGGTCCTCTTGCCCCCGTCCTCCCTCTTCTTCTCTATCCCGGCGATCTTCGGCCAGTTCGACTTCGCGGCGCCGCTCTTCGACGAGAAACGAACCGATCCGAGCCGGTCGCAGATCGGCGCGGCGGCCTCGCCGGCGAACAACGAGTCCAGATGGTACGATGTCAGGCTGCTCAGGGAGCAGGACCGCCGCCTGTTGATACTCAGGTTCTCGAGGAACAGCGCCAGCTTCGAGGAGACGGTTCCGAGCGGTCTCGACGGCCCGCTCAGCTCGCTGACCGTCTCGATGCTCGAGCTCGGCGCGGCCGTTCTGCTCGCGCTGCCGAAATCCTCGATCGCAGAGACGTCGATCGTTTCCTCCGGCTTCTCCGCAACGTTCGTAATCCCTTCCGCCTTCGGGACGTCGAGTCCCGCGGCATAGTCGCCCGTCAGATCCGTCACGGAAGTGGAGATCTCCTGTCTGCCGCATCCGGCCTTCGCCGGCGAGTCTCGCCCGACCTCCGTCGAATCCCGCGTCGGACCGAGCTTCTTGCCTCTGGTCGGCTGCTTGAAATTCGGCGAGTCGTTCGGCGCGTCGTTCTTCCGGCTCTGGAACAGATCGGAGAAGAACCAGGCGATCGGCGCGCGTCTCTGCTGCACCAAACCGTACAGCAGCTTCGGCTTTTTGTCCGAAAGCGCAGCCGGTATCGTCCAGTTCCGCGATTTCCCGCGCTTCTTGGTGCTCGAGGAAGCTTCCACTGGTCCTCTGGCTTCTTTCGACTTCCTGGATCGCGGTCCCCTCTTGTCGATCGCGGCGCGATCCTCCGCGTCGGTCGGAGCACGCTTTTCCGCAGCGGTCAGAACGGTCGCGTTGCTCGGCTTCCTCTCGTCCTTGCGTCGCTTCCGGTCGGATTTCTCGCTCGTTCTTGCGACCCGCTGAACCGTCGAGACGGTCCCGTCGAGATCGACGGTGTCCTGCTTCCGGGGGCCCGTCGCGGGCCCCGCCGCGTTCCCCGACAACGCGAGCGTCGACAGCTGCCGCAGCGCCGGCCGGCTGCCGCCGCGTTTCGCGCGATCGCGGCCAAGCCGGTCCGCGAGCTCCGGCAGCTGCTTATAGATCTCGGTGACGATCCGACCGTCCTGCCGGATCGTTTCGGGCCCCATCTCGCCGAGGACCCGGGGACCCCGCAGCTCGCCGGCCACGCACGCGCTGCCCCCCTGAGGACAGACGGAGAGACGATTTCAAGGTCAGTGCGATATCCTCGGAGAAAAGGCTTCGTGCCTCTGGCAGAAAGCGTCCGATCGAACGCAACGTTGTCGCGTCGGTTTCGTCGCGTCGAGGCGAGATGTATTCTCTGTTTAACGACGTCGCTTCGAGCCGATTTTATGCTTCACGTTTTATGTGTCCGGTAATTATGGTCCGTCCGGGAAATGAGAGATTCCTGAGGTCATTCGAAGCAACTTTTTCCTTTACGAAAATTTTCTACGAGCTCTCGTTCGCGAGTTATCGGCGAAGAAAGGATGGCCAATGAATGGCGAGCTCGGTCGACGCGTGGCGGCCGAGCCAACGAGCGCGCGGGGCCCGGTTCCGCCGATTGGCTCGGCCACCTGGCGCCAGGCGTGGCGCCTAGCCTGCTCGCCTCTCATTGGTCACCGTTTTTCGTTGATAACTCGTGAACGGAGCCGCGGATCGCATTTTCGCTGAGAAAAAAGTTGCTGCGAATCGCCTCAGGAATCATCTCGTTCCGGGTATTAACGTAATCACGGGACATCCTGTATATTTTATTCGTAAAATAAATGAAATCGAAATATCTAAAATAACCTTGAATTTGTCCAGAATCGTCACGTGACGGCGCAATGATTTTTCCATTCGCCGAAAGAGAAGCAGCATCACGAGCGCTTCGCGCAATTCGTCTAGTCTCGCGACAGGATTTGTTTTCCGGTTTCGACGAAGACTCGAGCAGCTCCGTGGTTCGACGATCTAATTCCCGACCTTGATCGGATAGTTTCTGCCAGGGGCGGTAGAAGACGATAGGAACTCGAAACGGAAGGCTCTGTCATTCTGTTCGTCGGGGATCGACGCATCGACGTCGAAAGCCGCGGTCCTCGCCGAGGAATCGTTTCTCGAGTATCATTGTTCGAGAATCACGCGAGCTTCGATGCGTCGACCGCGTTTTGTCTCTTTCGTCGCCCCTCCCCTCCGTCGTCTCTCGTCTTGCGTTACCTCCGGGGGTGAAAAAAAAGGATATTTGAGCCGTTTATTTTGAAAGTGGCATAAGTCACTTCACCGTAATGAAAAGTGGTGATTTTTTAATGTTTATACGAAATTATTTATACTGAGAAAAATATCAGTATCCTGAGATAACAAATACAAGTAAATCTTCTCGAAAGTTAGCATCCATATTTTTAAACGTGTTAAAATGTTATTAATTTTATATAATATATATATATATATATATAATATAATATAAAATATAATATATGTTATAATAATATAATATAATAATATAATATATATATTATAATAATATAATATAATAATATAATATATATATATATTATATTATTATTATTATTATATATGTATTATATTATATTATTATATTATTATTATATAATATAATATAATATAATATATATATATTATATAATATAAATAAATGTTATAAACGTGTTAAATATATCGACTTAAAAACAAAGTGACTTATGCCACTTTCGAAATAAACGGCTCATTTCGAGAGGACCCGCGCGACCCTCGAACGTGATCGGGATGCGCGCCAGCGTGGACGAGTCGAGGCCCCCGACGACCTTATCCGTCGCGCCCTCCGACCCTTTAGGGATCGAAATGTTCGCAGAACTCTTTCCGGTAGATTCCGTTTAACACTGGCTCTACGGAGAATCGCGTTCGCCCGTTACCGATCGTCGAAATTGTAAGAACGGGCAACTCGTTCGAGGATTGATTGAACACGCGTGTCGCAATAAAAACCGCTGCGAGAGATCCGAATAAATATATTGAATATTTATTTTTCTGTTTTCAGGAGCAGACGATTCAACGCTGTTCTCTTGATTTATTCGTTCTATTCTCTTTGTGCTCGATCAACGCGTCGAGCGCCGCGTCGGTCGCACATCGGCGACGCTAATTTTTGAGCAAACGTGGAAAATTCATTCTCATGCTTTAATTACGTTCGAACAAACCGAATTCGACTAGGATATTTCGGATGCGAAATTGTTCCAATGCGCATCCCTATCCTCTTCCTCATCCCGTCGCCGTCGACCTGTCGCGAACTCTCGCGCGAAACGCGAAACGATCGACCGGTTTTCGACCCTCGCGGAACGATTCCCGGGACGATCGACGGCGCGATAAGCTCTGTGTTCCGTTCGATCGATCGTAGATTGGATCACTTACCTGCGACACGATCGCCGTCGATTTGCTCGGAAGATCCGCCGCGGCCTCCTCTGCGATCGGGAGTCGGCGTAGAACCTCGACCAGCTCGTCGGTTTCGTTCTGTTCGAGGAGAAATTCCGAGTTGTAAACTATCGTTAGAGAACGCGGAGGAATTTTCTGGGACACTTACCCTGGCGGTGTTCGACGGGCCGGTAGTCAAATAGTCGATCGGTTCTCTGATCGGCTGGTATTTAGGCAACGTCCTTGTATTCTCCAGCATGGTCAGCATCCAAGAGTTCTAAGAGGTAATCGCGTAATGTACGGTAATTTCCCTCGGAAATGCCGAATTTCGGGTTGCCGTGAATTTCCCTGTGCCTAGTGCTAAGTCTGCGCGAGATTTATTTGCTACGCGAATTCTCGAAAGACGGCGCGAAATGATCTGTTTGGGTGTGAAGGCAGGTATGAAAAAGTGCGGAGCTAGAAGGTAATGACTAATCTCTGTGGAATCGTGGCATGTGGCCTTCGAATTGCCTTCGAATTGTGGCATGTGGCACCTGAATTGCATTCGAATCGTGTCACGAGGCCCCAAATTGCCTTCGAATCGTGTCACAAGGTCCCGAATTGCCTTGGAATCGTGTCATGAGGCCCCGAATCGTCTTCGAATCGCCTCACGAAGGCTCCAAATTGCCTACGAATCGTGTCACAAGGCCCCGAATTGCCTTCAAATAGTGTCACGAGGTCCCGAATTGTCTTCGAATCCTGTCACGAGGCCCCGAATTGCCTTGGAATCGTTTCACGAGGCCCCGAATTGCCTTCGAATCCTGTCACAAGGTCCCGAATTGCCTACAAATAGTATCACGAGGCCCCGAATTGCCTAAAAATCGTGTCACGAGGCCCCGAATTACCTTGGAATCGTCTTACGAAGCCCTGAATTGCCTTCGAATCGACTCACAAGGCCCCGAATTACCTTGGAATCGTCTCACAAGGCCCCGAATTTCCTTCAAATCGTGTCACAAGGCCCCGAATTACCTTCGAATCGTGTCACAAGGACCCGAATTGCCTTCGAATCGTGTTACATGGCCCCAAATTATCTTCGAATCGTGTCACGAGGCCCCGAATTGCCTTCAAATAGTGACACAAGGCCCCGAATTACCTTCGAATCGTGTCACGTGGCCTTCGAATTGCCTTCGAATCGTGACAAAAAATTAGGAATAAAAAACTTAATTCACCCCTTTTTTCCTAGCATCTTTTTCTGCCTTTTTTGTGCGGTCCGCCCCGAATTTCACTAAAAATCTTACCACGAGGCCCGAAGAATCGCGACTTGGTATTCTCGGATCTGCCGGTTTCAATTCGAACATCCCCCAACATTTCCGGGAGATATTACCACATAACGCGCGAACAATAACGGGATAAAATGATTCGAAGAGATCTTACGATGTGTTTCGGTGGCTCGGCTTCGGGAACGGTGTGAAATCTGATCGGGAGTCGTTTGCTCGAGGAGGCCGCGTTGTACAAAGAGATCGGGTCGAGCCTCGAGGTCTGTTTCATCATCTGCGACAGAGATCGGCCGATTTCGCCTGCGCCGCCCATCAACGTCACCTGTGCGACGAACAACCGTGGAATTTTCGTTTTGCGAGACGATTCGGGTGGGTCGATTTGGGAGTCGAGAGGGGCCCCGGCGATCGGTCACGGATTAGAAAATCCATTGGGAACGGAAACGAGAACGCACCTTAATGTTTTCTTCGCCTGCGTGATATTTCCGCTGGCCGATGGTCTTCACGATGGATTTCGCGGTCCGGGAAAACATTGTTGACGCTGTTGCTGGATTACTAGGAATTTGTTAACGCCTTCATCGGGCGCCCGACATGTCCAAACTGTGACGTTGAACCGCCGTCGTTACCAAGCAAAGGCTTGCGCAAATGTTTTGCCCCGAGCGCATTGTGCGCTGGAAAAAATAACGAAACATCGGCACGTATATGTATTGTATATATATATATATATATATATATATTATTTATTAATATATATTACTTTATTATTATTCATTATTATTATTAATTTATTATTATTATTATTATTATTATTATTATTATTATTATTATATTTATTAATATATATATATTACTATATATATTATATACTATATACTATATATATACTACTATATATATTTATATTATTATATTATTATTAATATTATATTAATATTATTATTATTATATTATTAATTATTATATTATAATATTATATATATTATATATATATAAATTTACTATTTATTAATTTTGTATAAAAATTATAATAAACATATTAATAATAATAATATATTAAATTATAATATATTGTCCGGAGACCGAACGATCCGAAAGATAAAGTTACGTGTTTCGTCGAATTTGTTTTCTTATGCTACGAGAACACTCGTAAAAAATGTATCGGGTCCCATTTGAAATGAAGAAATAATTCATAAAACGATTCCTCGAGTTATTCGGAAGAGAAAGCTTATTAATCGTCGACGATAAAGAGAATAGCGTTAAATCGTTGGCTGCTCCTGAAAATAAAAAAATAGCGCCATTTACGATAAGTGGCGCCGCTTGCGGCGATAAATCGAACTAAGTTAGAGGTCCGTACAGCGCCAAAACACGCAGTGGCAAAACGCTCAAACTGTTCGCCGAAATTACCGACTGATGACAACTCTGAGCGCACCGCAGATGGCGCCACCGCATTAAACCCTCGACAATCTGAATTTAGCGCCGTTACGCGTAGCGGCGAAACGCTCAAGCCGTTCGCCAAAGTTATCCACAGATGACGATTCAAGAGGTTCGGTATCTAGACGCAGATGGCGACTCCGTGTTGAACCCATAGAATCTTTTAATTTAACAATTTAATTGTAAAATTCGTACACTATGATTATTTTACATTTTTATCGCAGTGAATTCTGACGATGCGGCAATGACTTTGATATCTCGTCTGTGGTGATATGACATTGTGATGTATTTTTTGCCTCATGGAACAATTGTGATCCAGTTTCTCATTTTCTAACGAATAATAATAGCGCTATAAGAAAAACAGTTGTGATCCAGTTCCTCATTTTCTAACGAATAATAATAGTGCTAATAAGAAATAGCGAGAATAGGAAATGTGAGATTGGATAAGATCAAAAGAAGTTGTTAATGCGTGCAGTTTCCATTGCAAATTAGTAGCAGAATCCTATCAATAGCCATTGCCATATCGATAGCGTGTACTGTCGATAGTACATTATTTATTTCCATTTGTAATACTGGACACGAGCAGTCACGTGTTGTGCAGTCACGTGGTGATTACTGTGTCCTGAGAGTTTCGAATACAAAGTTTATACAAATTTACAAAATGGCATCTACGTCGCAAAGTGAATTTGAAAGTCAAAAAGTTTTAGGAGATAATACAGAGGATCTATATGGCATTCGAGATGGTGTATTATTTGTAATTGATTCAACTCCTGCGATGTTCGAAATAGACCCGCAGGAGCAGATTCCTTATTTCTTACAATGCATACGGCGATACAAGGAGATCCTTATGCAGAAATTGGTATGGAACAATCAAGATTGGATGGGTTTAATACTGTTTGGAACTACGAAAGGGGATGAAAATTCCGAAATGAAGAACATATTGACTCTGCAGAAACTCAATCTTGTTTCGAGAGGAGCATTGAAGCAAATAGTAGAGATAGATGAAGGAAACGGATGGAAAAGGTACAGAGACAGTGCCTCCACTACTGCTTACCCACTGCACGATGTATTATGGCACGCGTCAAGAATTTATTGCGCTGTTAGAGTAACCATGCCGGCAAGGAGAGTAATTCTCTTTACGTGTACGGATAATCCACCGTTGACCAACGACGATGAAAAACGTAGAATAGTTGTAGAAGCAAAAAGTTACGGCGATATAGGACTTCATTTACATGTTGTTGGATTGGGTGAAAATTGGGATCACAATGTTTTCTACAGAGATTTAGAAATATTGTCTGAGAAAATTGATAGCGAAGATTATAAGAGACCATCCATAAACGATCTATTGCAACAAATCAAATTACCATCCAGAACAATGGCAAAGTTACCGTGGAGAATCGGAGGTAACGTGGTTCTAGATGTAAATGTAACCAACCTTAACGTTAAACGACAATACTTGAAGAAAACATGGATATCTAAAGAAACGAATGTTCCATTAATCGCGCGTAGATTTAGGATGACCGAAGAGAGTGACGACGAAGACGGCGAACCTAAGAAATTGAACTATGTTTTAGATACGGATCTACGAAAGTATAAAGTATTCGGTGGTAAAAAGATATATTTTACTATACCCGAAAAGATGTATTTAGGCAATTTTTATCAATCTGGCATTGATTTGATTTGTCTTAAACCTATCTTTTATCACCCTCTATATCATTGTAGATCACCGTATTTAGTTACACCTGGTAAAAGTAATCGTAAAGATAATACATTATTATTTGCTGCATTGCTTGAAAAATGTAATTCAAGAAATTTAATGGCAATATGTGCAGTTACAATGAGAAAACATTCTTCTCCAATTTTATACAGTATGATACCAAAAGCAGAGAGTGGAGGATTTTATTTATACAAAATACCGTACAAGGAACGTATTCGAAATCTTGAAAAGATGTGTTCAAAGTACATGTACAACGATGATGAAAATAAAATTCCAACTGAACCAGAAGAAGTTCAACTATTAAGAAAGATAATAAGAAAATTAAGGGCTCAATATAATCCATCACTGATTCCTAATCCTAAACTTCAAACTCAACTTCAAATGGTGGAGACTTTAGCCTTAGATTTGGAAGAATCCAAGCCTCCAATTGATGAGACTATGCCAATAATTAACCAAGTTGCTTATCGAATAAAGGATTTGACAATTCAATTTAAAGAGTTATTTAAGATTGAGGAAGGTCCGCCAAAAAAGAAACCAAAAACAGATGTCGACCCGAATGCATACGATGAAGAATCAATTCGGAAGTTTGTAAAAACAAAAAAGTTAAGCAATTTTACCGTACCAGAATTGAAAGCAATGTCGAAGAAATTAGGTTTAAAAACCTCTGGTAAGAAAGGCGATTTAATCGAGGGAATTAGAAGTAAAATAAAATCCAAAGAATATTAACAATCTGTTAAAATTAATATTTGTTCTCAACATTTAGCGGCACTATTTTTATACTTTACCTGGCTACGTTGCACATTATGAAGAAAACTGTACAAATTGTATTACTTATTTCTAACAATAAATAAAGTTTTGTCCATTGTGTGTATACATACAATGAATACAGAAAATTTTCCTGGGCATTTCTATCAAACTGGTTGATCGAATGATCAGTCTTTTCTCCCATTAGACCAAATTCCTGCCATCGGAATTATCACATCTTCATTTCGATCAACTTCAAACAGGTGAGGAGAATGCTTTGAAATTAATGCATAATACACGGTATAAATCTTACGGACAATTTATTTACAATGATTGATAAGTCCGCATGTAGAAAAATAAAAAGTGGTGTAAGATTGTCTAAAAGTATCTTAAAGGTATCCTCGTGCTAACGTTCGGTTTTGATAGCATGCTCGCTGGTCATCAAATGATATGAGTTATTTAAAAAAAACAAATACTGGTGGTCATTTCCATGGGACTGGTTCCAGCAGCCACTGCTGCTCAACGGTTTTTGCACAGTCTGCTATCACAGGACCTCCGTCGTCACTCGCTTGTAAACACATATCCGAAGGGACATGTAAAAATGTTTTTGTCTGAGGATAAAGTTTCGCTCGTCATTCACATAAATATATTTGATGCTTCCCCTCCATTCTTAACTCGGCTTACCTGTTCGTCGTACCGCCACTTTTGCCGTTTGCTGCCGCTGCATGCCATTATCTTAACCTTTGGTGTCTTGTGCTGCGTGTCGTGCTCAGGAGCGTCCAAGCAAACGCTCTCATCGGTCATCACGACCCCTCTTTCCGTCATCACAAACATTTGACTAAGTATCGGCCTAGGAACGCAGCCCTCTAAGACCGGGTAACCGGAGGGCTGTGAGTAAGTGCCTTTCGTGGTCGGTCGCATAATGCATTTTTTTGTTGAGAGATGCACGATCTATGAACGAAGTGAGTAAGCACGCTACAACAAGCAAACCTTCGGAACAATTTCAAAGAATCCTACCCGTCCAAAGAATCGATCGTCCTTTGGGAAAAAATGTTCTGGCCACACGTTGTCCAGATACCACTCGAAACTTTTGCATTGCAACGTCTTGCGCAGCGCTAACCGAGATCTAACCGGCTGCTTGTCCCTTAATCTGGCTGCCTCTGAAAGAAAACAGAAGTTCAAAAAACGGATCACGATTAGTATTAACACTCAGCCAACCGAACGGGGAGATCTGCCCGTTTTAAATTCAGTCGATTGACGACCGAATGGATGATTAATGAAAAATTGAAAATGATTGCTTAATTTCATTAAGATTTGCAAGAGGTACGAATGCTGAAGAAGTAATCGATGCCATATAAGTCTGCTTCATAATTTTTGTTTAATCGAATGGAATATTTTAATTTTATGAAAATTTTTGAGGTTTCTAGCGGAGTCGTGGAAGTGTTAATTGCGAGCTAGTTACCTGGATTGAATTTGAAGTAAAACTCAGCCCAATCGTCCATCCAGACCAAAGCCACTCGGGCAAGATTCCCGTACAGAATTTCTCCCACTCCTCCGGGGAACGTGTACGGGGATGATTTCCGAAATAGGTGTCCTACGTGAGAGCAAGGCGCGATTTCAACGCTGCCTCCGCACTGCCACACCCTGAACGATAACTCCAAATTCTCTCCGCCCCAAATTCTCATTTGTTCGTCGTAGCTACCCAGCTCGAAAAAATAGTCTCTGTTCATGGAGAACAATCCTCCGGCCATAGCCGGAGTTCGAAATGGCTCGACGATGTTTTCGCGTCTCTCTTTCAACAGTCTGCCATTCAATGTTAACCAGCGGAAGTGCAAGTCCCAGTTGAATGCACCCCAGTGCAGTTCCAAAGATCTAAAATAAAATATTATATATATTATATAATATTATATATTTAAATAATCTCATTTAATACCGAGGCAGGCATAAATAGATATCTAAGCCTATTTTACCGAGTGTAGCTAAAGGTGTCGTCGTTGATTATGTCGATAACCGGAGACACAACTCTGGTTCTATTTTTAGCCACGGCTTCGAGCAACGGTTCTAACCACCCTGGAACAGATTCGAATAAATTATAATCTCTAGCGACCGATTTATTGTAACTGAATGCGTTACCCAGTTCTGCTAGGGAAAAGAGCTCACCTACCAACCGTGCATTCGCAATGCGCGTCGAGGAATGTGAGAACTTCGCCTACGGCTTCGTTAGCGCCCATTAATCTCGCATTCACTAAACCTATGCGTTTCCTGGAACGAAGAACTTTAGTGGTCACTTGTAAATTCTTTACATGTTCGTCTAGAGGAGCCTTCAAAAAATCTAATGGGGACAAATGAAAACAAAAGATTTAGCGCAGGTGTCGTGACCGATGAAAGAGAATAAATGTCAAATTCCGACGCAACCCTTATCCGGCTTTACCTCTGTCGCTGTTATCGTCGACGAGGATGATCTCCTCCAGCAAATGTCTGGGCGATCTATCGATCACGCTGTATACAGTTCTCAGCAGCGTACTCCACGCTTCATTGTGCAAAACAATGATCACCGACGTTCTCGGCAAGTTCTCCAATTTTGAATATCGCGCGACGCACCTGCAATCGTTCAATTACCGACCTCTCCAATATTACCGACAATGAAATCACCAGTATTACCCCTTTCGCCTAACGTCCGGTAAAGTGCGATTCAACGGTATTCTGTCGCTGGCCATCAAATTGAATCGATTGATTTGATAGAGCTGCTGCATTTGATAAAAATCCTTCGCTGGGATTAAAACCGGGCTGCCATTTTTGCCCTCGGAAGGCCGTGGATCGAACATGTTCTTGTTGATGAGATCTAAAAAGTAAAAGGTCTCTTGTAACAACGGGACGAGACGGGACTATCGTTTCTTGAGTACCTTTCGTAATGTTCGGAGTTTTCAAAGGATCAACGGAGTCGCCGATATAATGGCCCACGACCACACGTATACCCCTACGATCTATATAATCCTTTTGATTCTCCATAAGCCTGAAATTTAGAGAAAATTTAAAAACGTTAATTTAAAAACGTTATCGAAGGGAAACACGAAGATTTCCCGTATCTAGGGTCCCTGAGTCGGCCACCATTGACCCCGAAAAGGGTTATCATCAATTATCCAGGATTTAAGTAATTTTTATCATGTTAGGTGCATTCTCGTGCTGTTCAATGTATCGTAAAATTTTCGCGTGGAAACAGAGTTGAGAATCGCTGGTCGAAAGCAACAGGTGATTACACCAAATTACATTCGTAGCTTCGCAAAGAGACGTAGTAGAAGGGTTTGGATGGCATCTAACATTCGAAAGTAAATGATATTTTTTTTTGGAAGTATCTAACGCTTATTTTATCTCCGTAGATCGCTTACCGCATCGCCGTGTAGTCGCTGCGGTCTTCCGACTGCCGTGTTTTGCTCAACCAAACCAGAAATATTCCCGCAAGCAAGGCGACCGAGAGAATAATCGGCCACGTGCGAAACAGTCTTCTCAATCTTGGCCACATCGTGAATCTCGTCGGAAGAAAACTGTCTTCGGCTTAACTGATTTTTTCGAACGGACCGGTTTTATCTCATTGCGGAATTATTAACTGATATCGTCAACCCCGGACATCCACTATCACGAGCTTCCCACGACGGGTCATCGTGAGAAAGGACAGAGAGCCTTGGTAGCTACCTTGAACTGAAAGAAATTTCAGAAGCTTCAATTAATACCGACGATTTCGTCAGTCTCTAGGCTCGTAACACTAACAAGTAAATAACCGTTGATCAACGCGTCACGTATTTGATATTTAATATTAGATTATAATATTACGTTTAAAATAACAAGGTAATTTATGCGCATAACATACCTTTATGTCTGTTCAAAGTACATCCAGGATCTTATCCAAGATACACTGCAAAAGTTTCCGAATCCACTTTTGAACGATCGCGGAAAGTCACAGTTGAAGAAGTTCTGTCATTATTTTTACATAGCGAACGGAATTTGATTCACAAATGATATTATTATTATTAATGGAAAAGCATAGCCGTTGACTTGCACCGATTCAACGACTGGAATAAGCTGAATGAGCTTCAAGGAATCGCTAGGACTTAGGACGCCGTGAATAAAACAGTGCTGTAGCAAGACGATCCGAAGCCCGATTCTTTTCATTAAATGGAAAGAGAAATTACACGATTTCCTTTTGCCAATTTTACCGTCTACGTATATGAACCTCGATAACAGGTTTCGTTAAAATGATAAAAGATGCATATAGTATTTCGTGGTCGGGCCAGTATATTTCCGACAGTGACAATAACCTCAACCGCAATTGTGGAAGAGAAAATATCCGTAAAAGCCAACGTTAACAACTCGCTTTGTGCATTTCACATTCTTGAGCACGAGCCACCACTTTTTCATGTGGGTGGTGAAATATGCATAAGATTAAAAAAAAATCTACCTGCACACATTCTCATTTTCGCGTGATGTAACAATGAATGTACGGATCAAAACAATGATTATGCAAACGCTCACCTAAATGTATTTAGTGTATTACTCATGCATATGTATGTACAGTGTTACAGTTTTTGTAAGGTTTAGTTGACGTTGTCAAATCGTTGATTGACTTCTACATTCAAAGAAACATCGCGGTACAGTCTGCTCGAAAAGAGTACAGTTCGCCTCGAGTGTTGCAACGTTATAGAATAATTGTTTGTTCGTTGTACATTTGCTGAACAGTTTAAAGTTAATCTGGAGACTTGTGTGATTGTGTAAACAGTTGCTCTGTTTGATTGTTGTCCTGCATGGATAAGGATGCATTTAATAGGAACGGTCGAACCGAGTGGACTGTATTAATGGACCACAGATACTGAAGAGGTCAGCACTATTCCCAACGTACGGTTCGCCACGTTGGAAGAAGTTGACGGGTGACCACTACTCTTTTGACATTAGGGATTCGTTTGCACAAATTTCGTTCGATTATTATTAATTGACTGCACTAAGGTGAGAGAGCGTTGCGCGAACGAATAACTCATTCTCCGCTTCGTTTAGAACGAAACCAACAGTGTATACGTATAACACGTGTTAGGATTTGATAGTGCTGGGTCGGTGAACCTTCGAATCCGAGTGCAACACATTTGTAATACTATCGTTCATATTTATATAGTTTGTATTGTATCGCGGTTATCAATTCAGAGTTTACGTTACAGTAGACGCTTATGTAAACACACTATCGCTTATGGAAAGTAAGCATGTTACATTTACAAATGCAACGCAATGTTGGAATGGACTGATTATAAGTTATAGTACTGTTAATTATTTAATTTATTCTTTATAAGAAGAAATAAAAATTATTTGTGGTGTAGAGTTACAAGGATGAAGGTAAAGGAGTTGCTCAAGACTGTCAACGTAGCATGGTCACCGCCGGCTCAATATCCTATACTGCTGGCTGCTGGTACCGCAGCCCAACAACTCGATGCAAGTTTTAATACCTCCGCCAGCTTGGATTTGTATTCGTTGAATTTACAGCAACCAGGATATGATCTGGAATTGAAATCCAGTGTTTCGAGCGATCATAGGTTGATAATTGTCTTCTTTACATATAAAAAAGTATTATCGCGCTGCAAAGTTGTTACTGTTCACATGAATTTTTTAGATTCCATAAAATAATATGGGGCTCTTATGGAACCAATCCTGCTGGAATAATTGTTGGCGGCTGCGATTATGGGATGATAAAGATTTATTCTGCGGCCAGATTATTGGCAAACGATAATAATTGTTTACTCAGCAGTCCAGACAGGCATACGGGCCCAGTCAGAGCCCTAGACTTCAACCCTTTCCAAGCAAATTTATTAGCGACTGGAGCAACGGAAAGTGAAATTTATATTTGGGATATCGTTAATACAGCTACTCCAATGACTCCCGGATCCAGGAGTCAGCCATTAGAGGATGTACAACATATTGCATGGAATAAGCAAGTACAACACATTCTTGCATCCACATTTTCACAACGATGCGTCATATGGGACTTAAGAAAAAATGAGCCCATAATCAAGTTGACAGATGCAAACTCAAGAGTAATTTCATATACATTTTGGCATGTTCATTCCTTTAGTACTATTGTTTTAACATTTTTAATTTTATGAATATTAGGTACGATGGAAAGTAGTTCAATGGCATCCGGATGTAGCGACACAATTATGCCTGGCATCAGAGGATGATCAAGCTCCCATAATTGAGTTATGGGATTTAAGATTCGCAACGTCCCCGCTAAAAACACTCCAAAATCACCAACGTGGTGTTTTATCGATCGCGTGGAATCCGCACGATCCAGACTTGCTTTTAAGCTGTGCCAAAGATAATAGAATATTATGCTGGAATCCTAACTCGGAGGCACCAGTAAGTTGTGATAGCATATCTGCATTATTCAAACAAATTCATTCAATTCATTTCGCTTATTTCCACGCAGAACGGTGAAGTGATATGCGAACTAGCACAAACAAATCAGTGGAATTTCGATGTTTCATGGTGTCCGAGGCATCCAGGATTAGTTGTGGGAACTAGTTTTGATGGACACGCAGCAGTTTACTCTTTGTTGGGTGGACAACAACAAATGGCTACCGAAACGTCTAACAAAATAGTAGATTCTTTCCCTGGAATGGATCCTTTTACACAGCCTCCTCCTACAATGCAATCGGAACCAGCGGTCACATTAACAAAAGCTCCTAAATGGTTAAAAAAACCATTCGGGGCTTCTTTCGGTGTAAGCACTTCTTTCTTTACTGTACTAAATAATCCATGCATGCACGGTACGTTATGTCGTACAAAATAAAAAGAAAAACAACTTTTTAGTTTGGCGGTAAATTGACAATATTTGAGAATCAACCTGCAGATCCCAATATGCCTGCGAGTGCAAGCAGAACGGTAATTTTGTCGCAAGTGATCACGCAACCGGAACTAATCCAACGTTCTAACGAATTGGAAGAAGTACTCAAAACCGAGCAATACAATGAATACTGTAAAGGAAAGGCTGAGAAAATGACTGATGTACATAGAAAAAAGATATGGAACTGTGTGGGAGCGTATTTCGGGGAAAACGTGACGAAAGAAATATTGGAGTTGCTGGGATATAATGTAGAAGCAATGAACAATAAACTGAATCAATTCATTCCTCAAGAGGATGTCAACAGTATTACAGAGGGAGTTGACAATCTGAATAATGTAAGGTTCATATTGATGCTATTCAAGAAAGAAACTGATAAAAAATTATTTGTTTTATATAATCGAATATAATTTCTTTAGGTACTTAACGGAAACATTATGGATGGAAGTGCAGCGTTTGATGCCATTGCACAAGAACAAAGCAAAAAGCCGTCCATAATTTCTCCAATAAATAATGATATGAAACTGAACGTGTCCGATGGTAATTTTCTATTGTAGACTTATGTTTCCGTTAACTATATTTGTTTAATGAATCTTACATTTCTTTAATATATTGCAGATGAGGATGGGCTTATTACTCAAGCAATCCTCTTAGGAAACATCGAGGCTGCTGTATCTTTGTGCTTTGCCAATAAGCGGTATGCAGATGCAGTCATTCTTTCGATGGCCGCTGGACCCGAATTACTAGCACGCACCCAGTACAGGTACTTTTCAGAGCATACCGGTGCTCTAAATTCTCTTATTAGTTCATTAGTCAGCGAAAACTGGGCTGACATTGTTAAAGGCAGTGATATAAACTGCTGGAGAGAAGTATTGATTGGAATATTCACCCATTCGAATCCGCAGGAACGATCTACTTTGTGCGGTGCGTATGAAACTAGTCGCAGTCATACCAAAACAAATTATGATCAACAATTTATGGATTCTATTTCACAGATATGCTTGGTGATCGTCTGGCATTGTCCGACAATCCAACTTTGAAGGACGAGGCTCAAATTTGCTACATTTGTTCCGGAAATCTGAACAAAATGGTAGAATCCTTGAACGTCGACATTCAAGAGGTAGTGGAGTTGGTAATGATAATGCAAAAAGCATTGGAGTTGCAAGGTACTAGAGACACACGGATAGAAGGACAAATTGCCAGCGTTTTGTCTCAGTACGCGCAAATGTTAGCGGCCGAGGGTGACCTTGAAGCTGCTCTAAATTACCTTGGGAACAGCCAAGACGAGAAGATCGTGATGTTAAAAGACAGATTGTGTAGAGCGTTAGGATATATCCAAGACTCTAGGAGTATGACGAAAGCGCCGAGGGCACAGAATTACTATGATCAAACGAGGAGGCCTTCGCAAACGAGCCATTCGCAGAACCTATTACTCACATCAAGGTCACAATCAAGACCTTACATCGATTCAAACGTTGCACCCGCAAAACAATCATTTGCACCACCCGCGAACCAATTCAATACGCAGCAACAACCTCTCGGGTTTCCTGCTACCAATCCTCTTCAACCACACATGCAGTCTCAGTTACAATACGATCAGTACGCACCAGCTCACTCTTATGGTTCTGCTCCTGTGACTCAACCTCCTCCTCCCCCGCCTCCAACCGGATCAAGTAATGTTGGATCTCGACCATCCAGTGTTGGGCCTCAAGCGAGATCGAAATACGTGATAGACCCATCGGTGAAGTCTACCGCACCCTATGGTCAGACCGGTTATACTCAACAATCATACAGTAATCAACAAATATCTCCACTGTCGAACTATTCTGCACCAAACGCGTACCAGCCACAAATTCCTATGCCTTCGAATCCATATCCTGCACAGAACTTTACAGCCGCTCCGAAGGAACAGGAACCATTCAAACCAGTTCAGACTAGCATGTTAACACCGATGCAACCATCGGTGCAAACGCAAATGTACGATCCGATTAGAACGCAACCATCGCCACAATCTCGGCCTTATGGAAATGAAAACATGTATCAGGCATCTCCACAACCAGCCGGGTGGAATGATCCACCTGCCGCCAAAAGCAGAATGCAGGTAAGCGACCTAAAACATTTTATGATGTTATATTTACATATACATATATATACGTGTGTATATAAATTCGGATAAAACACAGCCAGTACTGGCATTGTACCACAAAAATGAAATGTCTGCGGAACATGCTGGTACCAGGAAGTGGAAAGAAAAACATTCGAAGAATGTCACTATGAAGGTAGAGAATTGTCAGAGAATTGAGTGACGTTATCACTGTTTCATAATTGCTGTTATTGTTGTAGTTGCAATTCTATATTTACCCTTCGTGTTACTTTACTTGGAGAAATGCCTGAAGAAGTTTCATTAGTTGCCTGTAACAGTTTCATTTTCGTGTGATATTGAACTTACTAATACCACAACGTGAAGCGCACAAATACGTTTCCAACTGCTTCATAAAAGAAAATTGTTGTGCGAAAATCATTCTCTAAATTGTACTATATGTACAAATCGCTGATTTCATTATTATGGTGATGCCATCCGTAGGATGAAATTGTAATTTTTAATAATTTACAGTTGAAACAGGAGTATCAGCCACAGAATCCAATTCTGCATCCATTGAGAGGTGCTACGAATCAACCGGAGCCGGACGTAAGTAATGTTATTTATACAAAATGTATTGAAATATCAATTATCAAATAATATTGACTTTTCTTTTCAGCTTTTGCCTCAAGAAAAGTTTTATCCGGACGTTCAAGCACCTTACAATCCCCAGCAGTATAATCAGAATGTGTCGAACATGAATGCTCAATTTGCCAGACAAGTAGAGCCACTGCAACCTGCTGCAGTTGTGAAAGCACCGGAGCCTGAAAAACCGAAAGCGCCAATCCCAGAACAACATGTACATTTAAAAACAGTATTCGATGAACTAAAGAATCAATGTTACGAAAATGCTAAAAACCCGGTAAGACGAAACATTCTTCACACATACACACACACATGTAGCATACTACAGGAACTTTTGTTTATTTGTTTTCAGCAAATCAAAAGGAAGATAGAAGACGTGTCCAGAAAGTTGGAAGTTTTGTACGATTGTCTTAGAGAAAATAAAGTACGTATTCCTGGTGTTAAGCAATTGTTAATTTTAGTTGTAATATATTTTTATACGCATGTGTGTTGCAGTTGTCCCAAAATACCTTGCAGGCTCTGCATCAAATATCACAGATGATACAAAACGGAAATTACACCGGAGGTTTAGATTTTCACACGCAACTGGTCTCCGGTCCCGATTTCAGTCAAATATCCTCCTTCATGCCCGGTATTAAAGTATTACTTCTAAGTGCCCTTCAATTGAATGTCTACATTAGATAGAACGTAACATAAAAACGGATACTTCAATTCATTTTTATAATTTGCAATTTTATAATTCTCATCCAATGAGATATCTATGTTGCATTCACTTACCATAACGTACGCCGCCAATAATGATAGCCAGAACTATTCGAAAACGAACTTTGTTGCTTAATTGTATCATACAGAAATTATAAAACTTACATCTGAATGTAGCTAACGAGAATTCGATGAGCATGTATTATTAATCCTATACAACTAAAACGGTCATTATGCGAGAGAAAGAAGTGTATAAAAATGTAGGACGAAATATTAAAGTCGAGAACATCTACAACGTTCCCATAAATATTGTTAATCAAACTCATCCTTTTAATTATTGTGTATATAATATTAAAGTTGGCTTAAAAAGATCACGTGTATATTTTGAAATAAAAAATTATATAATTTTACTCAAATTATATATATATATATAT
The DNA here is from genome assembly GCF_051020955.1 of Megalopta genalis. Lineage (NCBI taxonomy): Eukaryota > Metazoa > Arthropoda > Insecta > Hymenoptera > Halictidae > Megalopta > Megalopta genalis. The sequence goes on from NC_135013.1 coordinate 34,172,253, forward strand.
ATATAAATATTAAATTGTTCTTGAAAATAGGGAAATTATGGAATAATCAGACTGTGTAGAATGGCTGCTTTTTCGTTAAGAATAAACTTTTGTAACAGTTCGTCTAAGGGGTCAATTCCATCACGGGCTGCTTGTCGCCTCATCGCCTGCTTCACTTCTTCGCGTACTCCTTTATCAGCTCCGCGAGTAGTAATGCGTCGATCTGTAATATTTCAACCAAAATGTAATCAAAGTATGCGATAAATGCGTCGAACAAATTCTACGAAATATATACTTTGTACTATCCCGGATGCGGTTGCGATATCCAATGATACACCGCCACCGTGTTCAGTCCACAAGTACGTCAATTCTTCTAGAATATCAACGCAAATGATATAAGCTTGAAACAGCGGATAAGCGAAGGAGCCACGATTGATAATTCGTTCTGTAATCGTGGTTAAAGTACTAGCCTCCTGTGGCCAGTCGATTTGCATTAACACCAATGCATGTCCTATGGCCAAGTCTCCGACTCCTCCGCCCAAGGAGAAATTTTCCTATCGAAAAAATACATGGTAACTTCAAACGAAATTTTCAACGGAAATTGGTCATTTAAATTGCACAATTTCCCATTACCTTTATCGCTGAAAGTAACAGCCTGCAACAATATTGAATTATTGGAAAACGTGCGACTGTTAAATAGTGCAGATGCCTTGCACAGGGAACTGTTAAATTATGCGACACTTTACCGGACGCAGAAGGTAGCGCGTTAACTACTAAAACTATATATTCCAACATTCCCTTGAAAAAAATGTTTCATACTTAAGAATATTAGCAAATTAATGTGAAGATGAAATAATATGGAAATGTATTAATACCTTATAATCTTTTAAGAAAAAACATGTATTTGCTAAACGAAGGTGAGCAGATAAACTACCTGCTTCTTGTGATAATCTTGCCAATACTTCGTGATGCAACCCTTTGTACATAGCTAAATCTGTTAAAAACGAGTTCAGCCACGTGTCTAACCGTAGTTGTTGATTTATTTTTACCATTTCTCTTTGTAAATAATCACTACTGTGTAGCAAGTCCCATAGTTTCACGGCCAATGCTAAACCATTACCGCTGTAATCTCCGTCGCTGGTTAACGCAATTCCTCCGTTTTCATCTCTCTTGCGTTTTTTCAATTTAGATTCTATTTATTAATAAAATTTGTAACTAATAAGTTCACATAAACTACTAAAAAATATAACTGGTATAATATCTCACCAGTAGGTGAATGAACACATTCTCCAAATGCTTCCACCAAACAGTACATAGTTTCGTCATTAATAATAAGTGAATTATGTTCATTTAATATTCTTAATAATACAACCACGGTGCACATTAACAATTGTCTAACTATCAGCTCCTCGCATAAACTTGTTGAATGTGCAACTGCGTACTGCTGCAATCTTTCGCAATACGTGTCTTTGTTCCAGGGCATGGAAAACAGACTGCCCAGTTCCCATCCCAACTTCTTTCCAATTAACTCTACCACTTGAAACAGTCTATCCCATGGATTTTGAATCTGGTTATCTTGTGGCTGCTGTATATATGCTAAATAAAATTCAACCGCTTTGCAGAGCAGCCTTAAGCAAAGCCTTGGATTCAGTTCTACAGGTGCAGTACCAAGAAGGGGCAATGCATCGCAAGCTAACAGTCTTCTGAACCCATTCACTGCACGCCCTGGATGACTGTGTTTCTCCGCAGTGAGTAGAGTTTCTACTAAACGTGGCTGAAAACAGAACAGTCTAAGAAGCAAGGTTACTAGTACAAGAGTTTTGAAGACAGAATTAGAACTACTTACTCCATGAGTAGCTATTGTTTGTGGAAATCTACGCAATAACAAAAGTAATAGTTTACAATGTTCCATTGTGTCTTCACTGTGATCAGCGGTCATAATAAGCAGTCTGTGCTGAAGTTCTTGAGGTATATGTTGGAACATCTGACATAAAAATTCTGCCTCGGGATCGCATTGCTCCAAACGAAGGCAAGCTGTTACCGTTTCTATCTCCTTCCATATGTCTCTGTCATCTGGAAAATTCTGAAATCTGTGCATACAGATTTATACAATTCTTTAAAAATATAGGACAATTTTTATATCACTATATATGAATTGTTATTGTTCAAGCCCTTACATTTCGCTAAAACATTTCGCCGCTTCTTTCACATTTTTCGACAGCTTTTCTATCCGATACGCTTCGAACTGACGAATAAATATTAAATTTTCAGTAAACGTTCAATCGTACGAAATGTTTACAGACTTGACAGATTAATATTTCTTCTAACCTGAACTTTTGCACTGTGAGGAAATAAAGATTTCGCTGTGATTAACCATGATTTGGCAGCGTAAATGTCAACCGGTAACACGTCTTTTGCACGCCTTATTAAATAATCCTCTCTTGCTAATTGATTATTATCCGCAGATGACGTTTTCTCCAACATGTTTCGAGAGATTTTGGTTTTCTCGTACCCTTTACATACATATAAATAGAACAGTCAGCTAAGCGAACCACATGAGACACTCTATAACACAGAAATTATGAAGTATGCACATATTGCAGAACATTAATTTTTATTAGTAAGCAATTGTTGAGTAGTTACATTGTTATTTTCAATGGTCGTCGAGGGTAGAAAGATTAAAAATAATTTGTTTTATCATTTCCGGCAAAAATTCAAACCTATAGAATCATTTGTTACGAAAAAATTTCAAGTAGCACCATTCCTTGTAGCGGCAGAGCGCACAAATTAATAGTAGACAAATGTTACCGACAGTGCAATCCACCTAGAAAAATACTACAGCCTCTAGTGATAGAATACTAGAACTATTATTCTGTTTAATATTTTTTTAAGTCAACGTCAGATGGAACGATTCGTATTTTCCAAATAATAATTGTTTGAAATAAAAAATTATTAAGATTTATCAATGTTTCTACATAAATTCAAACTTTCTTACAAACAAAATAGACCTATAGTGAAGTATATACACTTTCAGCTTCAATTTGAGCCTTCAAAAGCCTGTAAATTATTCTCCGGTTGGAAGTTATTCATTCATTTTTTATTCAACTTGTCGGGGGTACTAAGTACATAGCGCTATGACTGTCCTTGTCTCTCTCCGAAGATTTCATAAGTCAACAAGGATACCTCCTTGCTGGTCATAAGTCAATAGTAGGTACAGGGAATTCGAAATTTGTCCCACAAGTTAGTGGCACGCTATCTCTATACGGTTTTAAATTGTATGTATGACAAAACAACCAACATTTATGAACAAAACAACCAAGATTAATAGTCATTTGGATATATAGGTCATCTTAGTTTACAACAATTTATAAGACGAGATCTATTCTTATATCTCGTCGATAAAATCTGTCGATAAAATTTATGTTGTTATTTGTGCGCTGTACTGTAGTTAGCGCTATCTGCCATCTGACTCAATTTTCAATTTACATATAAGAAATTATACATTGCAATTTATGAGAATTCGACGACCAAGGTAAAATTGTTTTAAAATACTTTTTATGAGTATGGAATGAACATTATAACATTTTTACAGTATTTATTAATTTAATATAGTAACTTCGTATAATACAAATCTTAATTCATAAACCAATTATACCATATTCATTTTTTATATAGACATCCATATTCCAAATCGGAAAGTACATACATACGATGATATCTAATTCATTCGAATAAATTTCAATAATATTTAAAAATCCATAAATTTTAAACAAAGTTTATTGAAATTAGTAAATAAAGTAAACGTAAAATTATGTTAATTTAATCAAATATTATCGCAATAAAAGTGACAATATCATATAATTTATGGACAAAACATAAATCAAAATAAAACACGGAAGGTGACAAAATGTGATGCGTTTCTGAACGAGCGTATCTAGTAAACGTTAAAAATTTTTATTTTTAGAAGACTGATACTGACAAAAGCGCGGCGCCATATTGCGTGCTTGTGTTTGGTTACTGTTCTGGCGCGTGGTCGAGAATTGTTATATTTAATTAATTATCATGTCCGATAACCAGGTGAGTTTAGTAGTTTCGATAAACTAACAGCTAGTAGCAATATCTTACTATATAAATACAATGTAACATTGAAATGTTCGTTCATACGTTGAGTCTAATCGGTCTAACCTTGCGTATTAGGAGCAAAAACCCGAAGCCGGCCCAGGCGACGCGAATTCCGAATACATCAAGCTTAAAGTCGTCGGAAACGTAAGAGACGACGATTTTGTTTCTCTTATTTGCAATCTCCTACAATGATTCTCACTACTTACTTCATTGTTTCACTTTTTTTTAGGACAGCAATGAAATTCATTTTAGGGTAAAGATGACTACTCAAATGGGTAAACTCAAGAAGTCATATAGCGATCGAGTGGTTAGTTTTTTTTCTGTTCAAATAGACGTTCACTTATTTCGAGTTCTACCGTATATTTTGTTAATGTTTTTATTACCAGATACATTGTTCCAAGTTACTTGAAAGTTTCAAAGGATTTTTGATAGAGTCAGTATCAATTATCTTTGAACTGTATGATTAGTAATTTAAAAATTCATTAACCGCTGATCTTTGAAATAGTTTAGTGGAATTGTAACTTCATATTTCAATGACCTGAGTCTTAAATATTTTAAAATTGCTCATCATACGTACTGTGTTTTCAAAAGATTGAAAACTACTATTTTCTGCATAGAATAAATATTTACTAAAGACAATGAATTTAATGCAGGGTGTTCCCATGACATCACTCAGGTTTCTTTTTGATGGTAAAAGGATTAACGATGATGAGACACCAAAGCAGGTGAATACAAATGTTCAAATTTCAACTGTATAAATTGTGGCAACAAGATTAATTCTTGAAACAACAGTTTTAATCAACGAAAATGTTATTTATAAAATTATCATTTATTTTAACAATATTTTATTGTTTTAGCTGGAAATGGAAAATGATGACGTTATCGAGGTATATCAAGAACAAACAGGTGGTCACTACTAAGGAAATTAAACCTATTATTCAGTTTTAATATCTTTTAAAGTGAAAGTGACTATCATAAAAAAATGGACAAGTTTATCAGTATGTATATGTATGTTAAAAAGCATTATGTAATTTGGTTTTTTACGTAATATTTTGATGTGCTATTCTACATTCCTGTAATGAAGCAAGATTAAGGACCATCAGCAACCATGTTTCATACAACATAACACATTCATTCACCAAAAACAAAACAACAAAAAAAAGAGAATTATGCCTCAATGTCATAAGTTTTGTCCTTTACTAACATCTGGCAATGTATTTACTTTTCATAGATTTCAGAATTTCCTAGTTTTAGATTATAAAAGTTTCGAAAAATAAAGTCTTAGTTTTATTATTAAAGCATAGTAAATATTATATAATGCGAACATGATTTTAAAAAATTGTTGCGTTTAAGGTGCATCTATAATAAAAAAAAAAAAGTAATATTTTCTCCTTTGTCTTCTTCATGTAATTGCTAAAGTAACGAATTGTTTTTAACTTTCAAATTCTGAGTGAACGATATGGAAAGAATTTGTTGTTTTCCTTTCTCTTATGGTAATCATGGAGTAGTTAATTTGATGTAAGTAATGTGGGTGCTGCCTACAAAATCGTTGATATTAAACAAGCTTATCCTGGGTATGTTCTATTGAAATGGACAGCTTTTATTGCATTGATATTAATAGGTTCTTGTAATCCAAGAATCAGACTTTGAGATGCATAAGCTGGACCAAAGACCCTCTGGATTTGTGCTAACATTTAAGGGCTTCATTTTTTTTTTTTGAAATTCTCTGAAATTTTTCTATGGGCATCCTCATTACAAAATACTTACTCAATGATTTAACAGGACAAAATTTCAACAAATTGTAATAAAATTTATTCTTGTACAAATAAGTAATATAGTTTTGTTTCTATTACTAACGTGTAAAAGTTGTTCGGAATTTCATTTTTTACTATTAAGCAGTCTTATTCTTCGAACAACATGAAATTTTTTTTTACAGTTACATTAATTTACTGTGGTTCCAAAAAGTTTCTCTATACCATGACCGAATTTTTCTATTGTGTGATACGATATTATAAAGAGGTATAATCAGATAAATAATTCTTATTAAATTCGATTGGATGTTTTATTATCTATTGTTTTAGAGTATGCACGTAGTATGTGTAGATCACTAAATTATGCAAATAATTAAAAGTATTACACTCGTATTTTTTATGTTTCTCATATAGAGGAGGGTTCTAAAAATGATTACTATAACGATACTATCTCAAAGAATAGAAGAAATGGTGTACACAAACTTTCTAGAACCACTGTAAGTGGTAAACATGTTTATAGTTAGAAATTGTAAGTAAGGTATAACAATAACATTAATAGTATTCCCTCGTAAAAGTGCAAATTATCGTGAGCGATAAGAATACATTCACGTGAAGAAATTTTGAATTCCGTAAGAACAGCAGATAATGATTTTGATATAAACAGCATTGTAATAATCATTAAATTTCACCAGTCTCACAATCATGTTTACATCTGGCAATAGTATAAAATACCTGTAATAATTATCTACAACAAAAAAAAATAAAAATAATCCTTAATTTTTTCCTAGTTATTTCATATGCTTAAGAAACACCGGAAATTAAACGAAACGTTGTACATCAAAAGGAAAGCTTTTTATTTAGTAGCATTGCTTTTCTTTATACATTGAACAGAGTTGATAGTTGCTAGTATTATTTACTTTTTAGCACTTCGTTCCAACGGTGATATTCGCAAAATCCTTAATGTTATAAACGAGTATGCCTAGAAATATTTTAACTATACACAAATTATCTTGCGTACTCTAATAATTCTAATGTGTGGCGTCCTAACATTATTACATATTTACAACAACCTACATCTAGAAGAAGCAATTTTCTGCCTCAATAATTGTAGTATCACAAAATTCGAAATCTTCAACAGGAGGATTTTGTATGTAGCACAAACATTTTGAAGTGTTTCTACCCCTGTTCTTAATTATGTGAATTGTTCGCATAAATTGCTTCTTCTGAAGCAATAATAACTTACTTGCCACAATTTAATCGCTTAATCATTACTTTATGCACTGGTGCGAAAAGAAGTCAGCAAGTAGATAAATAGTTCGTCTGACAAAATGAATTTATATAGTTTTAATATACACAGCTCATAATACGCATCGGATATTGTCTGAATCACCGACCCTTCGATCCGTGACAGATTCGTTACAGTTTCTTACAAATCTCTGCGGGGTAATTCCAAGTGAACGAAAAATCAGAACGTAAGCTGTTTTTACAGGGAGTGGAAAGATTTTACAATCTTATATGAAGTGTTAACAATAAATTCGCTTATTACTACACCACAGATCCTGATCAATCTTTTCAGACTAAAATCTTGTTAATTTCATATCCTGGATAGAATTTCCACGTTGTTCTCATTTTTAAAGTGTCGTTGCACAAAATTGTATCATATTAGAATTAGAATAATTTCCTTTTTCACAATTGAACACACACAGAAAAATTTCCCTTCACCTTGTGTTTAAAGAAACCATGCGCACACTGCATTTAACCGTTTTGCTTCTCCTGAGCATTAAAAAAATCAATCAATGTGAATCATTAATCGTACAGAATCGTAATACAATAAAATAAAATAATAAATTTGTCGGAGATTCAGTATTAAGTTCAATTCATAATCAAACTTAATCCAGAAACAGAGTTTCGATATTAAAGACATCCAGCCTTCGATTTTGTCATGTTTGTAGAGTGCATTGTACCTTTTTCCATTTACAAAAAATACAACGGTGCAGTAAAATCTGTTTCTGAATGATTTAACTGTAACAGAAGCTTTAAAGTAACGAAATTTTAGTAACCAATAACATAATTGCATTAATAAATTATAAGAATAACGGATTCTCTTTTTGTATTTTCATTTTTCTCATCAAACAAGACACACAAGAGATTTAAAATATCTAAAGAAAAAAGTATTAATTTCATAATAATTAAAAATTCAATCAAGAAATTCAATCATTTCCATCTCTGAAGTACAAATGCTACGTGTTACATAAGTACTTTTTTTCTTTTTAATTAGGACATCATGTATATATATTTATATATGTATATGTTCTTAAATAAAATGTACACAGTTTAATTCAAAACATACATTTTTTCAGATATAATCTTTCAGGTGGTATGACTATAAATAACGTTTTTTTTTTTTTAGTTTAGCTCTCACCTCGTTTTTTTATAATACTTTCATTCAATTATTATATCTACTTACTTGCATCATAATAAATATAATATCCGTACAGTATTCGAGCTATCCGTTAATTCTTAAAGCGCTGTTATTTCTTGGCAAAGCATTGTATGGGAGAAAACCAGTTGAAGTTCTTCAACCCGTTGAAGAAAATTAGCGCCTTGGGACGCGTAAGAAAGGTCACAGCGCATCGCGATGCCATACCCATGCTTTTTTCGTGTGATCGAACCTATGCGTCAACCATTGCTGTTCCAACAATTGGTATCTATCTTGACTCAGATACAAAGGTTTCCCCCGTCTACAATAACGTATTAAATAACATATTACGAACACAGTTCAATTAACGAAACAATGAAAAGTCAAGTTACGTACTTTAGATCTTTATCTTCCTCTTCGAAGTCGTCAAGATACAAAGATCCCCACAAACAAGCACGCCGACCTCTTATCACAACAATATAAGTTGACGTGACCACCAAATATATTCCAGTACCAGTTCCACATTGGACTGAATGCTAAAAAAGATCATATTAATTATTATATCAAATGCTACAAAGAAAGTCATATTAATTATTGCATTGAATACAAAGTTATGTAGAAAAATTATTTTTACAATACATACTTGGACAGCTTCACAGACGTTCTTCTGCTTACAGCAGCTTTGTTTCAAACAAACAATTGTGCCACATATCAGGCAAATACTAATCTCTCGTGGAACCGAGTTACACTGCCAACATTGTCGTTCATGGTAATACTAGAGCATTAGAGAAACATTGATTAAACAATCTCGCAAATATTAAATGCAGCTAAAGAATCTATGCAAATTGTCTAAAATACGTACCGAAAACAACTTTTCATATTCCCTTGGAAGACTGAGTAACTTGGGTGTTTGCCACGATATGTGTTGCTCCATTATCAGGCATCTCGCGATGAAGTTTCGATTTACAATCTCGAGGCACTGATCACACCATTGTCGGGGCACCGCAACACTAGCCTCACTGTTCTGCCAGTTCAAAGCTACCGTCGAATTGAATATATTCCAATCCATACCCTCCGATACTAATTCCAAATAATAAACTAATCTCACGAACTCAGTCTCTGGTGTACTAACTAGGGGTAAGGGTTGTTCGTATAAATGGTAGCGAAGCAGTGCTGCTACTCGCAAGAATGGTAAGCACAGCGATTGTATCTGAAATAAAAGTAAAATGACGATAACAAAAATGAAATATCGACGGTTCTGCATTCTCTAAGTTAAAAATTACCGGCAATGTACGTACCTGTTGTTCAATCTTATGCATGTTCACCCTAACGCATGCTGGTGTCAATGGTTTGTGCACGTGGTCTGAACCATACAATAAAGTACCATTAAAGTATTCGATGACTCTGTACAGTATATTCTCTAAAGACGTGGAATTACGGTCCAAGGTCTGGTCTCTCCTTAAAATCGCGTTTCTTCCCGCTGGCGAGAGGCCACAACTGATTTGAAGTACCACTTGGTAGTACAACAAGTTGTAGAGAACTTTTACTACAGTAGAGAAGTACGCTGAAATACATTGAATATGTTGAACATTGATAGACAGACTGTTTATTTGATTTAACTTAAAACATTGACATGTATTGGTTTTAGAAACGTATGCCGATAATTCAATACATACTCTGATCTAAGTGGAGAGGAAGTAACAATATGAATTGTATTAGGAGAGCAGTTGGATGAAAGAGAAGCAATGGAACTTCTCTCTCGTGTGGCCTCACGGCAAGTGAAGCTACTGGTTCGGCAGGTATTCCAGCCAGTTGCTGCCAAATGGGATGCACTGGCCACGACGTCAATACTCTTGCATGCATCGCCAGAACATGAAGAAGTGCAACTAAAAATATAATGATAATGTAAGTAACACAACTATCGACAAACAGCATTTACTGTAAATGTGAAAAAACGAAAAGATTTACCAATGCAGTCACGTTTTGGTGTTTGAGGTATTGTAGTAGGTGATTGAACGCATAATGATCCACCGCGTTGGATAAGTTCAATTTCGAAGTTAGTCCGAGCTATAGAAGTTACGAAAAAGAACAAGTTTTGGTGACTAGGAGATAAAGAAGAGAAATGTCCATCCTTGTTGCTTGAGCAGTTCGTCATGTCGTCCATGGATTTTACCATTGCTACAGACAAATTCGACCGAAGCTAAAAACAATATGAAATGTTATATATATACACGTTACATTCCGATGAAACAGCACCGAATCAGAAAACTTACAGGATTTTGTTGTACTTCTTTCAACAGATTATTTAACTCTAAGAGTATTGTAGCAGTCGATGCGTGATGTGACTGCACCACTGCTGCACACTCTCCCAATTGCGGGGAAAGTGGAAGGACAGAATTAGCTAATTGCCTGCAAAGCGGACACAGATATTCGCCTCTTTCTACAGCAATATTCTGTTGTCTTTGATGATTACGAAGAGACTGTAAATACGACTTTAAGCAGTCCAGATGTAAATGATGGCCGCACGTCTGAACATGGACACCGTCATCCTTGCACCAATCGACAGTCAACACCCATGTGTTCTGTAAAATATTAATAAACATGTACACACCTTGGTCTATCAACGTTTGTGAATATTACGAGTTAAGATCAAAATAATTACAAAAGCGAAAAGGTGGTTTATGTCGTCCATTCTACGGGCCCAATGTTCGCTACGAGTATCACCATGTTCTGTAGGCGGATCGTCATCTGAAGTGCGTAAAACTGGTCGTTCTGATTGCCGCCGTGCATGACTGAGAACGCTTGTCGACTAAATGAAAAGCATATAGTGAGACACCACACTAATATTACAATTAAAATCAACTAACAATTATAGCGTTTATTTATTACCTGAATTAATACAATGAGGCCCATTGGCGCATCCTCGCTGGTGGGAGTAGTTTGATTACAAATTACACAATCGTATTCTTTTTTATTCGTCAATTTGTTTGCATTGTCCTCTTCGATTCCATCCATACTAAATATTCCATCTCCTTCGTCTAAAAATTTGTAAGCAAATACCATAATTTAATTGATTATATTTCCTTTTTGAGGATTTTTATTTTATTGCTACATCATACCTGTTTTCAGTGCCTTCTCCATGAACTGCTTTTGTTTGTTGGCAAATTCGGCCATCACCTTCTGTTGCCTCTCCTTTGCTCTCCTTCGTCTTTCTTCTTTTTCGCGGCGTTCTTTCTCCCTTTGTTCATCCTCACAAGCCTGCGTAAGCGGCCATAACTTGTTTTTAGTTTCAATAATAGCCTCCTTGCACATAGGATCTAAGTTCGCTATTTTATTAAGTAGCTGTGAGATGAAGAACGGTCCATCACCGATTCTTGACTCCTTTGGTGAGGTTGCTGAACTACTACTAGCTTCGTTATCGGACATTGTACACTGCTCGAGACTGTAACTATCCGGTACACCCGATAATTGTGAGTGTAATTTTAATAATAAAGAAATTATGCTTTCTCCTATTTTTACTGCTTTCGGTTGTCCTCTCTGAAATGAAAAAAGATTAATTAAAATAAAATATAATCTTAAAACGATAATATGAATATAATTGAATTCGAATTTTTACCAAAGGTTCTCTTCGTTGCACATGCTTATGAGAATTTGATGTTGATGGAACAATTTCGACAGTCATACCAGGAGATGTATAAATTCTTATTTCATTACCAGCCATAACAGCGGGACGTTGAGGTGCTGGTGGCAATGCTGGTCGACCACCGACCATATCTATGTGCAGTGAATAAAAATTATCTCAAGAAGTAAGTCAACGTATAATTTTTTTTCTATTAACACATGCTTTTTGAATGCAGGCTAACATTAAATGTAAATATACTATCTTGCATTATTCAGTTGTTAGTATTTTAGTTATTAGTTATTTAGTTGTTAATTTTTTTGTTTGCATTGTGTAATGCATATAGTTATGTTGCACCAGAGAAAAAGCCCAGATGAAATCTGACATGTGCGACATCTAATATTAAGGATACAGCTATGGTTAAGTGGAGAAGACTAAGAACAACATACTGTTTGGTGAAGGAGGTGGTTCAAGGGCAAGGGTCATGGACCCTTCAATGGATGATGGCAAAGCTCTTTGCGGAGGTATTATATCATCTTCATTGTTAACATCTGATATAGCAACAATTCCATCTTCAGGTACAATAGTCATATGAACTTGGGCTACACATAATAAAAGAAGAAAGAAAACTATAATGTCATTACATATTGTACTACACAATATTAAAATCTAATTGACATTGGAATATTATTTCGAAATCAAATTGTATGTGCTGTGTCTTAATTATACAAATTTGTAGCTTGTGGTGGAACTGACTAATATATATGAGGATGTATAACATATATTTGGTATACTAGAGATTCATTCTTAAAACATACGAACACATACCAAATTTTCTGTATAGTTTTACAGATTAAATAAAATTTGTTTCTCTTAGTGTATTCTATATGATTTATTTCATATAACATAAAGTCAAAGATCACTTACCATCTGTTGCTGGTAAGGCTGGTAAAGAAGGTGGTGATGGTAGACTTCGAGTTTCAAAGCATCTTTCATCTGCTCCATCATTTAACATACGCGAAGCTGCAACATCAGTCATTTCATCTTGAACATCATACTCTAGTTCGCCTAAAAGTAAAGAAGTTTAAAGAATTGAAAAAGGAAAATAATAAAGAGAATCATTTATTAACAATAACGCTTACTTTCAGAACTTTCTGACTCTGATTCTTGCATGTTCATTACTCGTGGTACCACAGTCCTCAAATTTTCAGACAAATTGTCAGTTGCATAAAAACTATCCAGATCCATGTCCTTTATCACACGAGATGTTCCATCACTGGTATAGTGACACAGGCGATTCGTCTAATTAGAACAAAAGGCAAAGTAACGTGATCACGTAATTATAATTATTTCAATTAATTTTCATAGCGATCGTTTTTCTACAGATAGTTATGCCCTACATTGTATGTACTTACAGTTTTGTCAGGTATTTCAGCTGTAATTACTGCCATTTCTAATAGGTAAATAGTCAATGCCATTACGTGTTCTGATATGCTATGACCATATACAGTCTTGTAAAGGATTATTAAAATCGTGGCATGGAAAACTCTAGTACGTAATACAAGCCGTGGATCGTCGTAATCAAATGATACAGGAGCCGGATGTCTAAATGGTGGCCATGGTGTAGCACTATTTTTCAGTTTTCCAGATTGCTTCACACTGAAACATTTATAAGGATGTAAAAAATATCATTATGAAAATAGACATTTATAAAATAAGATTAAATAACAAGATAAACCTACTATTCAGTGAAACGATCCATTGATATCTGAAAATCTTTCCTGTGCACTGCTCTTAATAAAACATGTAGAGGATCAAATAATTCATCCCACACATGTGGTTTTGGACCATACATTCCCTGTTGCATATTTCCACTAGCTTCAAGATTGGGAGCCTTGTATTGTGCTATCTGTAAAATATATTATATGGTTATTCAAGAAATTTAATGAGCATATGTATAAATAATGCAAGTAAAGCATACATCAGCCAAAACAGATTCAAAGTCCCTATTTTGTGTAGTTCCACAACGCTCTGGCATTAACTCCATTAATTGACTGTGAGTCTTGTCTCCCATACATAGCAAGGTAACCATTTCTAAACCTGACATTTCAGTATCTGGTAAACCTGCATAAATATTGTGTAATTTAAAACATTTTCATATGTTAAGAAAAATAAATTAGATGAGATCTACAGTCCAATTATAAAATATAAAATTAGCAGTATGAAGACTTACCTAAGTTTGTTCGAATGTTTACTAAGGTAGCTAAGAATGTTAAACAGCTCTCTAACATAGGAGTATCTTTCTCTCCTTCTTTATATTCATTTTGACGTGTATGATACAAACAAAGACTCATCCATTCCTTCACATGAAACCTAAATGGAGAAGGTGATTACTTTCCATATTTTATTTATGAAATTAACACTGAAATAAGCATATGACCAAGTAATTACTTTTCAATAACAGTTTTCATAAAGACATCTGGTTGCAATTTGGTTGCACACACTTGCAGCAGATAGAGATCAGCATCCACCATTGAATTGCAAAAATTGCATTGTATATAAGTCATCGCTTGTCCTTTTATTTGAAGTCCATTACGAACCCATAAACCATTCCAGATTTCATAAAAAGCAACCTAAATAAAAAAATCATGGTTATTAGGGGATTAAAAAATTGTCAAAACAAAATTGTTTTTAGGAAACATAATTTTTATACAAGCTGTGTTATTCCAACTTGTGGTTGTAAAAAGATCATCTCGTACAGCATGACTCATAAGTACCTTAACGGTACTTTCGAAAATTGATTCACGAGTTCAACAGAGCATGATAATTTTCGCTTCTGTTCCATTTAAGTACGGTATATAGGTACGATAGAACTCTCGATTATCCGACCTAAACAGAATGATATAAATATCCGGCTAATCGAACAATTATTTAGTAGTAGTGCAAGGTTTATTTTATTACATTTTATTTATTACAATGGAGTGTTTTGATATTGTTGTTGCGGATAATCGAGGTTCTATCGCAATGTTTTCAATCCTTTACTATGCGATGAAATCGAATAAAATTAAACAAAATGGCAACAATAATGAGGCATGTCAGGATCGTTAGTGGAGCAGAAAAAGTAAATGTGAAAGGTAATTTTTAATATCAATAATATTTATGTGATAAGATAACGCGAGGATTAAAATAATTCATTTTCCCTCGAGAAGAAAGCATGTGCTCTGTAAACAATTGCTGTATGCAAAGCATACATATGTATCACGAAACATAATAAGAGTATCTGAAATATGCGGGCATTCTTTCACTCTGTGTAAAGCTGATTCGTAGGTTCATGGCAGTTCCCCCACTGAAGCGACCAATCCTGTCGCTGGAGGACATTACAGAACGCTGCGTTGTCAGCTTGTAGAATTCTGCCATCAATAGGCGAAGGAGAAGATCGTCAGTTTCCGACGAACTAAACGGGACCATACCACGCGAAACGTATCCTACATGTCTTTTGTTAGGATGGTGTTTTCTTTTGTATGAGTTATCCACAACCATTTGAAAAATTTATAAATGTTAGCAACGGAGACGCGATAAGAAGGGAAAACCGTTACGGATAGGGTTCGTTCTGTGACACATGTGCGAAGGCTTCTCGTGAAGCCTAAATTATATCTTTCTGAGAAGTTTCGATATTATCAGTGCTATTATGGTTGCGATGGGAATAAAAACCATCCTGGTTTGTTTGTTAATAAATGTAGGACCGCCCGTAAATAGTTTCGATGCCATGAGTATCATGGATATAAAGGATATGTTAAGATTCGGCCGCGAAACATTGGTAGATATTCTCGAATCGTGGGAGATGATACGCCATAAAGAACCCAACGATGAGGAGAACAGTTTTCCATTCGTTTATAGAATGGAGAAAGAACTGAGGAACCGCATATCATTGGTATCGAATAAAATCGATCTTTATCAAATGAAAATGGGAATGCATATCGACTCGGTTCTAGCTAAACTGTTGACCGATTTACCATTACAAGAAAACCTAAACAATAAATTACATTTGATGGATGGGTATACTGGAAAGATTAATGATTTATATGCTAATTTTATATACTACTCCAAATCGCCCATAAATTACGAGAAATTCACGTTGGAGGATTTTGCCGCAACATGTGTTTCCTCTAGGTCGGATGCTTTACCTGATATTTTAAAAAGTATTCACAGACTGTTAGTCCCCTCGAACGACCTAAGCGGCAGCATCCTCGTATTATTGGCGAAGCAGATGAACGTAAGTATTGCTAACTGTTTTAAAAAATTTGCATTCAGAAACTTTCTAAAAAAATGTATACTACGATGTAAACTATAGAGGGGAAACAGAATTATTTCCAAAACAAAATAATTTGTTACCATTTGAAAGATTAATGACACAAGGTAATTTTACGCAATCAGGTGCGATTTTTTAAAAGAAATTAATTTCAATAAGTTTACATTCTTCTCGTGAAATATATTGTCCTGGTAGTCGCGTCATTCGGTATTCAGTCATTGGTAGTTGCAAGCTGCACCGGTATGTTAGTAACGAGAACCCTATCGCAATCATTAAGTATAACAAGGTATTAGGTATAGCGGAATATTACGACGATCAAGTGACATCCGACAGTGTGCACCTATTCAATTCGCAAACCTAATGGAGATGCCAATGTATAACGCAGAATTCGCAACGATAAGATCTTGCGGCGTTGTTCTCGGTATTGGGATATTTGGAAAGCAGAGAGATATTTAAAAGCATCGAAGCATTTTTATTGCGCCCGTAAATCTAGCTGTTATCACATTTTTGATAGTGAATAACGTGCGAAGAAGAACAATGCAAGCCGGAAGGACAATGGAAGAACAATACAAACCGAAAATAAAAATAAGAATCTGCGATCCAAACACGTTTGTTCCGTGGAAAAATAAATACACGCGACGTTCGTCGTTTCGCGAAATGATTTTTTCGTTTGAAAAAAATCGAATCCAATGAAACGCCTTTTGAATAAGTTACGTCTCTATTGCAACGAAGGGAGTCGCTGTACAGTGCATTTCTCAATGAGAGATACAATGCACTTTGTACGTACGATTTAACAACGAGAGAGGAGAGTAAGAATTGAAGAGGGGCACATGCGCAGAGATACATAACACCATTAAAAGCCTGAAACGATTCGAAGCCAAGAGGGGAGGCGCACGGAGTAAATGACGGTGGACTCCTGCAAAATCCTCAGTTGAATTCGAGCAACTGTGAAAATCGTTTCGTTGCGCTGTTTTTTTCTTTTCTGTCCTGTGTCAAAATCACGCTGCGAGATAATATTCTGAGAGACAGTCATCGAACGGACGTTTATGCAACGGAGCCTGTCGTGATAAAAAGAGCCAGATAAACCAAGATAGTGTTTACCTAACGAACCTTCGAATTGTAAACTAGTGTAAGAATGTTTACTGCGACAGTCTCTCCAGTTCCAATTTTCACTTATTACGATTGAAACTGTTCGAGCGATAGCATTGACCCGTCGTGACCTATATACTACGTATGTCTAGTTTTGTTTTCTAAACACTAGTACGAGATGTACACTCGAAAAAAGAAACGGTATTGGTATATGGTTTGAACATATTTCTTTAGTTTTACAGACACATTTTCTTGCCGAAAATATCGAAAATTTTCATTTTAGAAGATCAAATCGAAATCATTCAATGATTGTAAACGAATTATTAACAGAATTACTTGATACAGTTCGAACAAAAAGTAACTTAAATATCTGTTCTTATCGCTTCTTATAGCATCTTTGTCGATACAAATAATCTTATTCATCAGGGTTCGCAAAAAGTATTCGTTCCGTGGGCATTCTTCGAAGTTACGCGTTGAGTTGAAAAACAATTTGAATGAATCACAGAATTCATATTTGTTAACGAAAGGATACCAAACGTAATTCGACTTTGTGTAATAAGATTGCAGGGTATAGCGAGAAACCTTAGGCGGGTGTCTTGTTATGGCGCGATCGAATCTAGTTTCTTCCGATCTTTCAAATAATTTTCAGGAAAAACCTGAAAGATAGGCGATGACCTTGAGAAAGGAAGCCTGCTTTCTAGGTATTTCCACACGCGAAAGCGTGATATCGGGGAGTTTTCACAAGAAAAAAAAAAGTACTCCACAAAATGTTTATGAAATATTAAATCACATTGAATGATTTGACATGACCGGAAGTTCTAATAATATCGGCCGGACATGACTCACTTTAACAGTAATTAGATACAATTTACGGAAAAAAGGCGCATTAACAAAGGACGCTAATCCTAGGTAGTAAAGCCGAGTCCCACGAAACTACACGGCGCTTGTCATCTTTCCGCGACCATAATCATTTCATGTAGTGACGTGCTTGGTTTTTAGCGTGATCGGCACATTCGACCCTTTACATCAAACGTGATTCACATGTGTAAAGCACTTACACAGAGGCACGCCGCTGCTGATCTAGTCAAATACTGTTTTATTCTTAAGGACATGATACCTTTTTTACAAACCAGGGAAGACTATACTTCTGATCGCGAAGAATCAATCGTGATAAATATTATAGTAACGAATTGGAACCAGAGAGAGAAAAAGAGAGAGAGGAGAGCTAGTATTATGTTGTAGAAAAAAAAATTTATAAAATCACTTGTCCATACGTAGGTATTGTACATTATGATGTACCGGAAGTCGACGTAATCAGAGAAAAGCGATACTCGAAAAGCGAACAAAAAATGAAAAAAATAAAAGCTGCTGTATATTTGCTTCTCCTACCGGTAATGTGGAGAGCAACATTTGGCTTGCAAAATGATGCTACAGCAATTGATGAGATGAGACATATGCTCTACGAGCACACGCAAGCATTAAACGATGATCTGCTTCGGATGAACCTTAATGGACTCGACGCGGAGAAGGTCCTTATAAAAAGGTTCAAAGAGTTCGGCGACGTGTTGGAGCGAAAGTATCCGGACTACGATGATAATTATGCGAACGATAATTACGATCGATTGAACTCCATTTGGTTGTGGGCCCGGACAAAGAATGAATTGAACGTGATCAAGGGTCTATACAATGTTTTCAGACAGATGCAACATGAAATAATCGATAAAAATCAGGAACTCGATTTGCAGAAGTTAGCGAACATTTCGGATGCTATTTTACATGATCCTAACTTCTCCATAGTAGATAAACTATCTCGTATTGCCGATTTTATAGTGCATGATAAGTTGTTCGTTTCGGCTTATCAGGTACAATATTTACAACAACTAAATCGATAAGTTCAATCAGAATTTAATATAGCTAATAATAATTGTGCACTAAGTGAGATCTTGATTAGGACGGTTAATGTTTGAGCTGACTTAATATAATATTTTGCGCAGGAGGCAGCATCGCAAATTTGCAGTGAAAATCAATCTCTCCAACAACTGCTCTACAACCTATATGCCACGGTTACTCTTGCAGAAATTCAAGGCTACAGCATGATTCAATTCTCCTACATGTTGCTGAGAATGTATAATCGAGGTATAATTCCGGGATCTGATCTAATTTTGAGAATACACATTTTCTAGATTAATAGACATGAAAAACACCTGAATAAATTCAATGCAGGTTCTAACTTCACCGAAGAAATGGAGCTTGTGAAGCAACAGTATGCGGTAAGAACGTCCGAAACTGTAAGAGCCGTGAAAACCGCCATGGCTTTTGCACCCAGAGAACTCTGGATGTGCGACTCAGGGAATCAAAAATCAAGTATGTCTTCTTTTTTGTTCGCAAGCGTTCGTACATCTAATTTTCAAATAAATGGTAAAATTCTTGCAGATAAAACGTACACACAACTAACACAACTATTTCAAGGATTCATCGTAAACGAAGTAGATCTGAATGCACAGAAATCTTGTAGAGAAAATTGCGCTTATTACAGTTACACGAAGGTACACGGATGCTATATGAATCAATATTGTGCCCAACAACCGAAATGTAACGGCAATGTAATAAATTGCGAGTTTGTCGATTCCGACATGTGGGTGTGTCCTGCGGTAATTTGAATTTCGTTTTTTTTTATCGATTTATAACTGTGTAAAGAAAATTCTGAGTTTGATGCACGTTTAATATTTTTTTCTAGTCCAAGAACAGCAATCGACGATATGAATACGTGGAATACGAGAACGGTAAAATTTTTGGCAATAAGGGTACATGCAAAAACAGTTTAACCAAAGTCGACAGTTGGTGGCGTTGGATTTTCTGGCATTGCAGCTATTGTTTCTGTTACTGTGACAATCACAACGCAAAATCCGACCGGTATTTCAGTTTGCACGAAGTTACGTCCGACACGGCGAACAACAAGTAAATATATCGTTATAGATCGTACACTAAATATATGCTGATCCTTTATACAACTACACATTCTATCCTACAGAGTTGTAACGGGAATTGCATTGAAGAAAGTAAATCAGATAATACATATACAAATACAAGAAGGTCAACTATTAGAACGTGGTACCATCAATAAAACAACTGTTGCATGGAAGCCTATCAAACCATTTTCTATATTGGATAGAAATGTCAGCAATGGTGTTGACTATCATACTCTAGTATGGGAGAAGAGAGGCTTGGATCTGGACGATTTAATGGCAGATCAAAATCACCTTGTGACAGGTATATACATTATTCGAAGTTACCATTTCACGTATGAAATTACTAATCACGATATTCATCTTTCTAGGTCTTAAGTTTCGAACAATTGGATCTCGATTGAATCTAGAAATACAGGTGACACCGTTCAACTTCACGACAGGGGAATTGATGCAGCCATCTATAAACAGTTTCTGGATAAGCAACGATGCTACCGACAGGTAAGATTTGAGTTATCGTTCTTTTCTGACAATTTTGTATGTTCACTATTATTTGAATTCACAGGGCGGAATTGCAGTTGAAAAATCCTGATATACCAACGCGAATGCAACTGCCGTCATTGCCGGACTCGAAGAAAGATCAGTACGTGAATTTTGCGCCCAGCGATAGACAGATGGATGCTGCACAAAATACAATACCATTTATCGATATTCAACCGGTGGAATCGAAACCACCGGTTCCATTGGCGGGTGCCGGAGTTTTTCACAAAGGCAGATCGGGATCAGGAGGCTTTGTGGCTATGAAACTAATTACGTACGACTTCGCGCCGCATTTGACGGTTGATTTGCCACCGTCGCCGCCAGTTATTAATTCTCTCCCGTTAAGTGAAATAGCTGTAGCATGAAATCACTGATATCCATACAAACGACGTTCGTAGATATTTTTTATATGTTACTCCGATATTCGCGTGCTCTCCATTAAATCATAATGAAACAATGGAATTTTTAATTCGTTTCGACATGCATTTATGTAATTTGAACGTTAATCATCTTCGTTCCCTGTTATTTCTTTCTACCATCAGTGTGCCATTCTAGCATGTATATCGTGCGTAAGAATTATTTACAATACTTTAAACACAATTGATAGTTTATACTATTGTTCGTTTCTTATAATTTGACGTTATATTTTAAAACTTCGAGTACCACATTTTGTTACCATCGAAGATTTTAAGTTTACATTGAAAAAGAAAGGTTGCGATCCGTTAATTTGTATTAATTGCATATTCTATTAGAAAATGATCTGAAGATTCTATGATTTAAAAATAAAAGAAAATAAAAATACAAAAGGTTGATTGAAGTTTTCTTTGTAATCAGACCACAGCATTTCGATATTTATAAGTTCATCATTTGTTTCCCAAAGTTTTAATGCGACGTTATAGAAGCATAGAAAATGAGAGAATGTTAAAATGTACTTACCTGCACACGCAGAGGGTGCATCATTAGAAGATGCAACATGTCAGTAGGAGGTAGTAAATTATTAAGTACGGCTCCTTGTTGACGAACCGCTTGACACATAAACACTGCAAAATATCGATGTAGCGGAAGGTGAAACGACACCTGTGAGCTATCGCTCTGTAACAAAAATAAGAAAGATCATTAGAACACCGGTAAAACGAAAATAACATTCAATAGTATTGTCTAAGTTCTTACATCGTTTGGATGGGTGTAATTAACAGCATCTAACCAATCTTGTAGTGCCATGAGACAATAGCTGAGCACTCTTCGACTGAGTGGTGCACTCTCAGGTCCGCTCAAATGAGAGACCAAAGCCCACATTGGATATGCGCTGGCTTCCAATTCAGCACTGAATGCTGCATAATATGTATTCGGTTCGAATTCGATGTGTCCACGACATTCTCGCAGATTTACGTTCATTCCTACAACAAATTTAATCAATGACTTTGGGGAATCCTCTTTAATTGATGCATAAACATATACATTAAACGAGACATAATGATACCTTGAAACATAGATAGGAAATGAAACCACATTTCCAAAAGTGTATCGTCACTCATAAATCGATCAGCAACGGGCTTATGTGAAAGAACATTATTCAAATCTGACACCAAGGGCCAGTAACAATGTTCTTTCATTACTTGTCGTCCGCAGTCTACTACATAATGAAAATTTGAACCTGGATCTAAACAAAAGAAAGATATTTAATTCTACAGCACGGCGTTCCAATATTTGACCAGCATAAAATTTGCATACCATGTAAAGTATTCTGAATCAGAATTTTACTCATCATGTACTTTAAACTGATAACCATTACGTGCAATAAATTCAGTTGATCGACCATTCTCAATGCTAGACTTTCATTGCTGAAAAGCTAAAGTAAGAAACGTGAAGATATTATCATTGATTGTTTATTATGGATATTGTTTTAATGGGCAAACTTACCTGCACACTAACGTGGACTATTCTGTTACTTAAAGTATCAGGATCTGATGAGCGTTCGAGCATCATCGAAATTCTACTATAATGTAACACGAATGCACGAGTGAGTGCTTCCTTGTAATCTGGATCTGGTAACATGTTCAGCAACAGACAAACTAATTGTTGTGGAAATTCATAAACAACTGTCCAAAACATTAATTCTTCCAAGAAAGTAGTATGCTCTAAATATTCTTGCAACGATGCACATTCTAAAAACAAATATAAATTATATAGCATTGTAATAGTAATACTTTATAAACTATAAAATCTTAAGAACTACATGGTCGAATGCTCAGAAATTTTTCAAAGTTATTCCATAGTTTACAAACTCTAGGCGCAATACCAAAATTATATTTTTACGTTGAGTATATATTTTTTTAATTAAAATATTACAAGATAAATTATTTATCTTGGTAGGAAAGACACCAATAAACATCGATTAAGGATTCTTTTGATTTTTATAAAATCCACATTGTTCCAATCATCTATGCCAGAAAGAAACAATTTTTAAACAGGTTTTTATTGAAGGTGAGATAAACCCAATATGTATTTCAATAAAAAAATATGAAAAAGAAGAAGTAAATAAATTAATTACAAAAATATATATAACGTTAGATGTATCATACTTTGAAAACAAATTCATGAAAATGATTAAATTTTGCAATGTTCACATGAAACTAACCCATTAATTATTGAAGCTTAGTAAAATGCATATGATTTACCTTTGTATTCATAAGGAGGTTCTGGGTTTGGCAAAGACTTTACTGCATTTTGATATATGTAATTGCTATCTTGACAATAAAGATCGTATTCTGGCTGGCCAGTTGAGACAGATGGATCCATGAAACATTTATATTTTTGTGGATTGGTAAGTGCTGATGTCATGACTTGTCTCATCAATGTACCCATTTTGTTAAAATCAAGGAGCATAGTTAAATATCCATCTGCATCTTTGATGGCATCTCTATAGTCTGGACCACGTAGTTTACTGCAATATAAAATAAAAGATAACATTATTACAAATGTGATATTCCATTTAAATTATTGGGAATATAAAAAAAGTCATAACAAACCAATTTTCACGTAAATGTTGGATAAGACGAAGGATAATTCTTGGCATCATTGCATCTGCCACACACAACAAATCTGTAGGAGCAGCTGATTTACAAACTGCAGCTTTTGGACCATGTCTGTCGCAGAATCTATGAGAAAAGATAACAGAATGCAATAATTTCAGTATTACAAAATATTTTTGTATAACTTGTAAATATTCTTACCCTTCTTCCTTCATAACAAATGGATCACCGCAATCACATGCTCCTCCAGCTTGACTAAGAAACATATTAAAGTCATGGCGAAAATGATTGCCTTTCTTAAAGCATTCCGTGCAGAGAGACATACATGGTGATATACTGCATGTACGACAACGATATGCCACAAAATTTGGTGTCCAAACGAGTCCACATGTTGTAGCATTATCGTACATCCTCACTGAAATGTTGATATCAAATTTGTTTTACATAGATAGAACCTGTATCATACTATATAATTGCTATGAACTGTGCATATATTTTTACTGAAATTTATTATTATTGTGTTATAAGTTTAGCATTTTATTAGATTTACTTTGTGGAGAATGAATTATATCATAACATCGAAACCAAATCCCATCGAAGTTCCTTTTTTAAACACTTTTACAAAACTTACACAATATTATGTACAATGTGTAAGACATTTGTTTTTATATGTTTTACATTTAATAGAATGCTATACAGTTCAAACATTTCTGAATGATATTCTAAACAATTTTACATAGTTCATTTCAAGCAATGCGTTGCATTATCATTTCCTATAAAAACAAGGAACACATGGCATGAGACACAATTGTGTCCTCAAACATTTGATCAAGATAACTAATTCTGTTTATAAATCAATCTGCGGCAGACAATAGGGAAATCTGTTTATTTTTCAAATAAGTTGGGAAGAAGTGTAAACGGTACCTGTATTAGCAAATTCATCTGGTGTATGTCCACCAGCCATCAACCACTTACACCAGTCGATGGTATCCCAATCATCAATGGCTTTGCCAGGATTCAATAGTATATCCAGCAACTCATTGAGATGCTGTGGATCACCAGTGTCAAGGGTTGGTTTGCTGCATTCTGCATAAATATAAGCAGCTGTGAAATGTTTGCCTTTGTTCATTAATACATGGGCCGAGGTCTTGGACGTCGAGGCCATCGTGAAATAGTTGACCTCGTACTGCGAGGATACCACTGGTCTCGATACGTGTTGCGGTATCCTCCGAGGACCGAGACGACGGGTACAGGAGCAATGAGTATTGGGGGATCAGATGATACCGACGTTAAATTTTCAGGAAGCCGACAGGTCAGCCGATCGTTGCCCAACGACTCGTAGTTTTTCGCGTGTCCCTCGTGCGAAAACTTCCGGGAAGCCTTTCAAGTAGAGGTGGCCCGCGAACCAGGGGATTCTCGACAATCTCCATATCAGTGAGCATCTCCCGTCAACTCTGTCTTCCTCATCAATTTTGACAGCATGACGAAAGCACCAAGGGACCGTTAACTTACACCACTCTCCGAAGCAACGGACGATTATCGACCTTCAGATTTCGTGTTTCGACAAGTACTCGGTACTTGCACAATAATCGTTGTTAATACAACACACATCCGCATTTACGGGACGGCAAAACCAATTGACCACCAATCGTTCGACCAATTGACCACAGTTTATATTCTTCTACGGTACGTCTTCTTCTTTCCGATCAAGGGTTTATCTATCTTATCGACGGAACAGTGACGAAGTATGGTGTACCTACCGCGACGTCGTACGAATCAGGCAACATAACGCGACATTACGGAGAATAGACGGAAGTTATTCTTCACTCTGATTAGTTGACAACTCACTGTTACGGTAGTGTTGCCTTCAACAGAGCACGAAAATTCGCTTGCTTTAATTCTATCTCTCTCGATTATGTTTTTTCACTTGTTCACTGATCTGTGTACTGTTGGATGCGCAATGAAACGGCGGGGATGCAGAACGTGACGTCGCAGAGCACCGCAAAGTAAGCCAAAACGCGACGTTGCGGAGAGGATATTGTACCAGATCTTTGTTTCCTATGTATGATCTCATAATTCATGAGGCGTATTTTGATCGAACCGTTATATATAGTATTCTTTTATTGTAATAATTGTAAATCCATAGATGTGAAACAAATTAAACGCTGTTGAAATATAAATGATTTAAATAAATGCGACTTTAAAGTATGTAACTTTATTTGTGTTGTGTATAGTATGTAATCCAATCGTATTCGTCTTCTTGGACAAGTTGGATTATTGTTGAACAACATCTTCACATTCGCAATAAGCAAAGTAAAAAATAGAACAACTAATATTAGCAGATATTGCGTGTTAAATTAAATAATAAATAGTAACCGTCATTATATAGTTTAGTAGTTAGTTTAAATTCCAAGAACTTCAGCCAATAAACTTCAGGTACATTTAGACAGTGTAGTATGGTAACACTGTTTCCTAGCTTTTCTTTTTCACTCGGCTAATCGAGCGTGTACGTCGCTGTGATAAATAAAATTTTAAATCGCAGGTAATCTTCTTGTTTGCGGTACATCCGACGTAAATTATTTATATGGTAGAGATTATTTTTAACAGAGAATCATTTGGTGATAATATTTTACAAGAAATATCGTGACAAAAAATTTTTAACATTAAGGTGATTACTGGGTTAGGAACAGTGCGAGGTGTTTCTTGTTGCCATTGTTTTATCTGTTGAATTTTAAAGTATAGTATGCATCAATAATCTGTATATTATCTATAATACAATTATTAATAGTTTAACATTTATTCAAGAAGATATAATTGAATTGGTTAGATTTGGTTTACGTTAATTCGAGGTTATGTTTCGATGTCACAAAATAGAGGCAATCTGTGCAAAACAATTATGAATATGTTCATAAGCATAAGAAATCTCACGCGTCGTTTATTGTTTCAGCCATGGTACGTATGAACGTTCTTAGTGATGCTCTTAAATCCATTAACAACGCGGAAAAGCGTGGAAAGAGGCAGGTTCTCTTGAGGCCTTGCTCAAAAGTAATTATTAAATTTTTGACTGTCATGATGAGAAAAGGTAAGAATATACATCATTACTTTCCAAACTATTTACCCGTAATTTATCAAGTTTTATAAATACATTTTATTGTTTATATTACAGGCTATATTGGTGAATTTGAGATTGTCGATGATCATCGGAGTGGCAAAATTGTAGTAAATCTTAGCGGAAGATTAAACAAATGTGGTGTTATTTCACCCAGATTCGATGTCCCAATCAATGATATCGAAAAGTGGACTAATAACCTTTTACCATCACGTCAATTTGGGTATGTAATTAGATATTTGTACGGTTTCAATAATTTACAGATACATTAAAATGAATTACGTGTTACAGATACGTCGTCTTGACCACCAGCGGAGGAATTATGGATCACGAAGAAGCCAGGAGAAAACATCTGGGAGGAAAGATACTTGGCTTTTTCTTTTAATTTTTATTTAATTCAATAAAAATTTCATAAGACATAGTTGAAAGTGCATTTACTATACCTACGATCGCAGTAATTCTCTTATATATAATATAAACTAGTGGATAATTAATGTAACATAAGAGACAAGAAAAAGAATGGACTACTTGAGTTGTAGAATATCTTATAAGAGTTTTCAAAAAACCGCGATTTAAGAATTAAAAGTGGACAGAGTTCATGAACGACTAACGATCGCCCGCAGTTTTCATTGTATTAATTCTGAACATGTAATTTTTACTATTACCTTTATAATACTTAGTAAAACTGTAGTAAAACCAATTATTTGTCATTATGTCTCTTAATGTCAAGGTTATAATTTCAAATAAGAGACTGCAACGAGTGCATACCGAACACGAGTGCACGAAATCGCAGGCCGTTTCTGATTGGTCGCCGTATCTCCCCGTTGATTGGTCGAATACTAGTGGAGCCGTTCAGCATGCGCGTGGTTGCAATTTCAACTTTATTCCTCGAGTGAACGCGGCCGATGACGGTCAGTCAACAAAACTTTATAATTCGAACGAAACTCGCGAACGGATCGGATTGCGCGTCGCGTCGTAAAAATTCCCGGCTCTCGCTAGAATATCATAAACAAAAGTTTCTCGACCGTGTTTCTCATTCTTTCACGACAAAACGTGCGAGCGAATGTTCTAAGAAATTTAACGGTGTTGCCAGGTGTTACCCAGGTGAATGTGACCGTTTAGTGCTGCGTTACCTGGGACTTACCTGAAGGGACAAATCCACGGAGGGATAGCATTGAAATTTGGAGGCCTGACCGTTCCCGTCTACACCGCGATCGACGACAAACAAGCCTTTCCCAATAATCGTAAATTCAAGTGCAGTGACAGTCGAGTCTCGGGATTTCGAACATACGCGATTTATCATTATCGACGATCGTCGCGTTGTGTACAGTGTGTCCTGTAGATATCTGAAATCCCTCCTTCGTACACCGTCGCGCGATTTCATTAAAAAATCATCTACTATCCGACGCGTTCGTGACAGTTCCTCCTGTAATTGTTGCCTCTGTCGCGTAACGTGTCGTCAGAATGATTCGCACGCGTTCTCGCGTAACCATGAGAAAGAAGTGCGGAATACGACGGTGAGAACCGTACGACGGGGATCATCCGGCGTCGCGTAAAATGTAATTTGACAATGGAAGTCTTTGGCCTCGACGCGTCGATCTGAGAAGAAACGAGCGAAGACCGATCGAGCGTATAGGAAATCGAATGGAAGGCTCGGCGCTGATGCTACTCGATCCCGATCGTCAGTATTTTCCCGAAAGGTGGAGGGACCGCGAGTGCAAGTAAGAGGAATGTTGTCTCGCAGGTGTAGGTCGTAATGGTCTTCCGTTACGCCTGCCGTAAGAAAACGCGATCGGGGCTGGGACTCGCCACGTGAACTCGACAATGCGGAGATCGCTTTTGAGAATTGTTTGTACTGCTCCGCGTGGCTCGGGACCCGCGGCGATTCGTGCATGACGTTTTCGCAGTGAAGTGCAATCGTGCCAGAGAGCGGTTAGGCAACAGAATTCGCCAACTACCATGGAGATACCGCGGAGAAATGCGTCGGTGGACCTGTCGACCTTCCTGAGCACGAGGACGCGGATTCTGTTTGCCGCTGTCTATTTCATCTGGATCGCTGGCAGCGCCTGCGCCACTGGTTAGTTTTCGCGCCCATTTTCATTTTATCGTCCTTCCATTTTCAACGGCCGCGAGCTATATCGTATAATCCTCGGTTCGCCTTACAAAATACTTCAGGATCTCGTTAAGAATTTTCACCGTGCAACGGCCGAATATAAATTGAAAAACCTTCTATTTCGTAGCAGTAATCGGAGGAGCACGGATATTATATGCGTAAGAAATATTAATTCAAAATTACGACCTTGTCAACGTATTTCAAGATCGTTAAAATCGTTCGAGGTAAATCCAGAATCCCTTAACCTTTTGAGCTCTGAATACTCCTGGCCGAAACGGTTCGTAGGGACGGAGCGCGGCTATCGCTGACCATCGCTGGGGGCGGAATAAGAATAATAATAATAAATTATACAATAAGTAATAAATTATACAAGACGATACTGCTGACTGAGTCGTTCTGAGTGCTTTGAGTCGCGAAAAGGTGACAGTGCAGGTAATTATTTTGAAATCTAATTGGTTAGAGAGTGGGACATAAAATCGGATTTCCGTTTCGGAAATTCCCGGGGATTTTTATGACCCTAATATTGCCCAACCGCTACCTAAGGAAGGCAAATTACTAACGAGTGCCCCTGTATTAATTTTACACGAAAATAACTGCATATTGATCGAAAAAATCGACAAACGCATATATGCGCCCTTAGTCCAGGCCGATGACTTAGAGAAAACACATAAATGCGGCCTTAGGCTACACGGATGACTTTCGCCAAACGCATATATATGCGTCCATAGAGCTCTAAGGGTTAAATCGAACAGGTATCGAATTTGTACGGTGTAAACGGCCGAATGTAAGTAGAAAGAAACATTTTCTATTTCGTAGAAGTAACTTTTGTTTTACCGAATGAACTTCTTACTTTCTAGACGATTGCGTTGTATGTAATTTGGTTAACGAGAGGACGGAGACGGTGCGAGATGAAATGAAGAGGTTGATTTTTTGGCCGAGTAGAGTGCACCGATGCACGAGCGATTCTCTACTATTTCGGTGATCAAAATTAGCAGGATCTAGACATGTCAGCGAGTATTCTCGCGACAGTGGACTGTCGCCGGCGGTTACTGAAATCCGTGCTACCATCGTACCATTTTTGCGCGACGGTAGTATACAGCCATGTTCGCGGCCCGCCGGTAATTGCCGTCGTTATTACGTGGAAACGGTATTCGCTTTGTCATGAAACCAGCACGGGAACAGGATACATGCTCTCGGCGTTAGAACGTGCCCGTGACAAAGACGAACGTTCGATGTTAGCATTGGAGTGACGGTTAGCTGACCGTTTCCTAAAACCGGTCAAGCTTAATACGCGCCGATTTAAACATCGGTAGGAACATCGCTGAGCAGAGCAAACAACGATATCTCGGCGCTCGGCCAAATCGCTTTTGCATATGTATGCACGTACATACATACATATGTGCAGGCTGTAAGCAAATGAACGGTTGCCCCAAAGCGCGCGCTTTCATTGTGTACATACATGTATGTATGTAGACCTAACGTTTCGACCGATCATTTCAATTACTCGACTAATCCGGGACAGGGAACGATTCTATCTAAACGGGACGAAAAACTTGCTGGAAGAATTAACCTTTTAGGTACGGCTGAATTCTGCGCGAGGCTATTTCTCTGGACGGCAGAGTCTGATATGTGCTGTACAGAGTGTCTGTATATTCTGTCTGTATATTGTTAAGATACAGTTATATTGTTAACAGTTATATTGTTAAGATAAATCTGTATATTGTAAATCGATGTGAAGACAAAAGAAGTGTGAAACAGTGCATATGAAGACGATTATTTGATTCAAACGATGAGCGAGTGAGCTACTAGAGCAAGCCACTATAGTGGCGCGTCGTTCAGAGAGATGACATCCGCGAAAGCCCCTCTATAGTGGCGCGTCGTTCAGAGAGATGACATCCGCGAAAGCCCCACTATAGTGGCGCGTCGTTCAGAGAGATGACATCCGCGAAAGCCCCACTATAGTGGCGCGTCGTTCAGAGAGATGACATCCGCGAAAGCCCCACTATAGTGGCGCGTCGTTTAGAGAGATGACATCCGCGAAAGTCACTATAGTGGCGCGTCGTGCCTAAAAGGTTAAACGAGGCCCGGGCTCTTTGCAAGTCCGAATATCGCTACGGTCCAATATGATCGTGGTTGGTGATCTACTACGACGATAGCCGGCGACGTGGCCGCGTGTTCTCTGTTATCAAGTATAGTTTCGCTCA
Source organism: Megalopta genalis (assembly GCF_051020955.1). Lineage (NCBI taxonomy): Eukaryota > Metazoa > Arthropoda > Insecta > Hymenoptera > Halictidae > Megalopta > Megalopta genalis. The sequence continues at coordinate 34,203,505 of NC_135013.1, forward strand.
ATTATTAGAGAGGTAATGTGCGGTTACTTGATTTATTACCGTGATATCGATGGGTCAGGGTGCGCCGGTGTCCTGGTAGCGTACACGCTGACACTTTATTGTGCACCTAGGTCAGGTCGTAACGTTAAGTGGCCGCGCGATAATGGACCGTAAGTTGTATCACGCGGTTGGGGCGGCTGGCTAAATAATATATCCCCGAAAATTTTAAATCGGGGGGAACGATCCGCTCGGAATATTTCCAAGGGAATTCGGAGTGCCGGCCACCCTGATTCGCGCGAAGATCGTCGTCGCAGAGATGGAAAAAAATTCATGAAAATCTCCCCTCCGGTAGCCGGGAGCGTGGCGTAGGAGCCACCCTAATTGAGATTTATTACGACGTTAATCCGTCCAATTGTGTGAACGAAGTTAAACCGTTGACCTCTTCGTCGACGATTGCAAAGGATACGTAGCACGTGCCGCGGCGTCGGCGTCGGCGTCGGTGTCGGTTCTCGCCGTACATTCTGCTAAATAATGTCCATCGCCCTCTTAGAAAAATCTGTTGTTCTGTAACCGCGTTTAATCTATACGGGGACGACGACACGCGCGCGCGCGCGTGTGTGTGTGTGTGTGCACCGTTCGTTCCCGGTCCGAAGATATTTGAAATAATAATGGGGTTGCGGTATGAACCCTTAACCCTTTGCGCTCGACTGGTGACCCCGAGGCACCGATAAAAACATGTTTATATCACATTCCAAGATAATTCTTACATCAAGAAAATGTAGATTTGAACAATTGTTAAAAGTATAAGTGTTGTATAAGTCAGAAGACTCGATTTCACGCGCATAAAATGCGCTCTGTCATGTAAAATAGAGACAGCGTAGGTCAGAAAAATCATTTTAGATTTACAGTCAAAATGGCTTCGAGTGCAAAGGGTTAAGTTCAGCTTTTCAACCCTTAAGCGCGGCAACTCGCTTGTTTGACGTAGCCTTCTACCAAGTTGTTACAATAAATCTGTCTTCCTGTTCTGGATTAAGCGATACAGGATTTCTGATTTCAAGACTCAATTATCGTAGCGTTGAATAATTATTATCAGATCTCAGGGGTGGCCCGTTAGGATAGATCTTTCTTTAATTGCAAGGCTGGTCGGTAGATAAATGAGCCCGAAATCCGGCGGACACCCAAAGAGAACGAAAACAGTGAACAAACGGTTTCGGTGTGGCCCATTTTCCAAGATTCGTTTCCGTATCTGTTCTTATCTGGCAATGGGCGGTATCTCAATGGGCCGCGGCGTTGTCTCAGGGAAATTTAATCAACGGTTCTCTGTTCCGGTTATAAAACCTCTCCCCTTCGGGACGGGTCTCGTGTCAACGAAACGAAACGAAACGAAATGAAACGAAAAGGAAAGAGAAATGGTCGACACCGACGCAGAGAAGAGAAGCTCATTATAATTGGTTTCTTCGTTCGGCTCGTGCTACCGCAACATGCAATATAACAATGCGTGCATACGCCCGCCGAACGAAAGGGTCACGTGCATTGATACGCATGCAATTAAGACGGCACACACGGACGCACGCGCTTCAATAGTAATTATCGACAGTACACACAACAGCATGGGGCTCACGGACAACATGCGACCGACACGGGGCGTAAGTCACTCGAGGACGCGTCTTTTCGTTACTCATTGGCGGATTATAGTGGGTGGTCAGCGGTTTTCAGCCACTTCGTGCACGCGCAATTTTTTTTTTTGCAGATTCCGCAGCCCTTTCCCTGGGCCATCATATTGTTTCACAAGCTTTAAGATATTTTCCTATGCAAACTTTTTGTCTTAATGCTTAGAATCTTCTTCGAACCAATACTACCTTTGTCTAGGCTGTACAATTTTTTTCTAGTCCATAGAATTTTTGTACGGACGGTGCATTTTTCTTCGTACCTTCTGCAATCCTTTTTCTAAGTTGTTAAATTAATTCATCGACGCTGGAATGTTTTCTTGGTCCATGCGAATTTTTTCTAGGCCGAGTAGTTTTTTTCTCAACGACTGATATATTTATTTATTATTTCGCTCTGAATTTTTTAGCGTAATTTTTCTCTCGAGTATTTCCGTTGTTGTCACGACCGGTTGAGGATCGCTGTAATAGATTACATTCATGACCGAATCGACGGAAATAACGGGGAGAAATATGCGAATGATGCATTATGTATACCGTTTATTTGATAATTGCTTGTACAATTTATCGGAACGTCATGTACATACAATAGCGAGGCCGCACGCTTTCGCGAACGAAAGGGAAACTTTATCGTGCGATTCCCGGAGTCCGCGTTTTTTTTTCCAGTTAACAAAAATCCGCGTAGCCAATTAGCGTGAAACGCTTCTATGGAAGTGCAATAATACTCGGGGCGTGTACTTAGGGGAATCAACCGAGCACAGACATTTTCATAAATTTCAATGAAAAGAATTATCCCTCCGTTAAAGCCTCCGGCGAGCAGAATTTTCGTAAAATTATCGCTTTTGTGTCTGCGGACAACAGTTCGACGACGATAAAAACGAGAAGCCGGTCGCGATTAAAAAAAGCTCGAGCAAGATTTTCCGCAGCGAGGGATTACTGCATACGAAAAATTGGCATGCATTTCGCATTCGTGTCCCGCGATGAGAAAGAGAGAGAGAGAGAGAGAGAGAGAGGGGAGAGAAATAGAGACACGGTAGCGTTCTTGCGTTTCCAGGTCGATGCTCGACATAATGTAGCCGGGTAAAGGGCATATGAATGCATTCTGGTGTGAAGGTAAATCGAGGAGTGATCCCGGGTGAAAAGCGCAAAGACAATGGGGACGTTTTCGGCGTTTAACTGCCGCCGGAAAATGAAAACTTTTTTCCCCGTTCGAACCCTACATCCCCGGAGCACCCTTCACTGCTCCCTCAGTAACACAGAGTTCGGTTCGTCGTTAACTATTTGCGACAACATCGAGCGTCGCTCTGGAAACGCGCAGAGAAATTTATTGGCAGTCAAAACTGTCGTCCAGCCGAGGATTATGTAGACGCAATAATTAGCACACGCGTTTATGCAAATTGTGGACATTCATAGACTGGCACGACATAGAATCGATTCTCTTGCTTTTACATTACGCTCGACTCCGCTTCATTTTTTAACGAGTTCGCGATGACGAGGATTTCTATGAACATAATTTCCGCGATACTTAATCGGTCACAGTGCTCTACGAATTTTTGTGTGCGATTAACATCGTCATATCTATCGCTATAATGCGAATTATAAAACATAATAGATATAAAAATATAGTGTAATAATAATCGCATAATTGATCTATAAATAATCGCATAATAATCGATAATTAATCGCATAATAATTTTGCGATACAATGAAATGCAACAGCGGTTGTAGAGGATCTTCGTTATCTCATTGGAATCTAGTTCTTGCAAAATGATTCACAGAGACGAATATTTTCCACGAAAATCTGCAGAATGAAATTCGGGATACAGGAAACAGGCAGGTAGAGTCGATGGGTGGTTCTTTGAAGATCGAATTCACAGAATACACGCGTGTAACAGCTTCGGCAGCGATTTAACCCGCAGGCAGCCCGCACACTATAACAACCCACGCATAGAAGAAAAGCCATATACGTATATTAGTTTTAGAGGTTTACATCCGCTAAAACTGACGCTTTAATATCGAAGTGTGCAGTTGACAAGTGGAAAATTTAGATTCCGAAAAGACTAAACTCGAGGGCTTCGGTCGTAGAAATATCCGTTTTGCAGTTATCGCGGAGATATTTGCAATATTCGTTTCCAGGGAAGCTTGAACGGTTTCGGCGGTCGTTCGCAGCCATCGCTGGCGGGGACAGAGCCGAGGGTCGAGGCACCTGGTAAAAGAGAGACGAGCGCTATAGAAAATGGTAGAGTGGAACACGGAGGCCAATACACGAATGGGGTGGGGAAGGCCGGGGGTACTCTCGAGGGCCAGGTAAAGGCCCTTGTCCTCTATTGTGCCACGGGTTCGAGCTGACGCCAGTGATAGATACCTTTCCTGGCATTATGTACACCCATACCAGCGAGCACAGTTACCTTTTACGCGGCGCAGGTTACCGAACGTAGCTGTGCCGCCCTTTTTATCCGGCGACGTAGCCGACCGGTGACCACAACGACCTGGAAACACGAGAAATATCCCGTCTTCCCGGGCGATTTAATCCGATAGCTGGACGCCAGGCGACGTTGGTCCGATTCGCGTAACAGATTGTCCTGTAGCCGATCGAACGGGAATTTTCAATTAGGCCGTTTAGAGTCTCAGGCCGGCCGACGTCGAATTTGTTTGCTCAGCTTCTGACGAAATTCGGCCGCCTTTATCTGCCCGATAACATCTTCTGCGGTGACAGATTTTCGTGTACGATGCTTCCTTCCGCTGACTTCGTCGAAAGATCTTCACCAATAGTTTTCTTGTTACAATGCACTTACGGCTTATGCGAGTTCGTAAGCTTGGATCATTTCTGCTAAAAATGCCTTTGAATCGAGACAAAGCGATACATAATACGTAATCGCGAGTTCGTTTCATTTTATTCGAACTTGAAAGGATCTTCCAGTGTTTTAACGCTACAGTAATGTCTCCCTAACTGACGCTCAGATTGTCCTCAATAGTGGACAATTTAGGAAGAGAAGATACGATTATTCGAGGCTTGCGGCTCGTTTTTATAGCTGTTGACAATTCGTAACTATAAAAATGTACCGCAAGACTCGAATAATATATAATAATAATATATATAATAATATATATTAATAATAATAATCGTATCTTCTCTTGCTAAATTGTCCATTTTTCTGCACAATCTATGCGTCAATTAGAGAGACATTACTGTAGTTCCAAGCGTGTAACAGTCTTTTAACCCTTTGCACTCGAAGCTATTTGAACCGTGAACCTAAAATAATTTTTCTGACTTATAGTGTTTCCATTTTATATGACAAAGTGCATTTTATGCGTACGAAATTGAGTATTGCGGTGACTTGTACAACAGTTACGCTATTAACAATTTCTTAAATGTAAACTTTGTTAATACAAAAATTATCTTGGAATATGCTGTAACAATGTTAATGGTGCCTCAGAGTCACCACTCGAGTGCAAAGGGTTAAATAGAATTAAATACGATGGCGTTAAAATCATTTTGAAAGGAGACATGACAATTTTTGGCGATGCCGTAGAGCCACCACGCGACAGCGAAGGGTTAATAAGGAGCCTATCGTCTTTCCCTAGCGAGATAGCATTCGAACGGACGAGTTCTTTTTGAACAGGGAGCCGATGAATTATTTCGGTCGCCAAGTAACACTGTAATTATCGGAACAAAGAGAACACTGTGAGGAAATTTACGGTCGGTATCTCTCCGACGATTACGAACGGGTTAACCGTTTATCTGAATCGAGCTGTTGTTCGAAGAGGAGAAAGATCGGCCGGCTCCTCGATTCCAATTAATTACAGCGAACACGGATTTTTTCGCTGGCCGGCGATCATCCACTCAGCGTCCCGTTATCTAAACGACAATCATTTATTCCGCTCCTCCTTTTTAATACCCCCGCGGAATCGCGTTCCTTCGTTTTGGTATCGCGGGTGGGACGATCGCTCGGCTTACGAAAGCAGGAAGTCATTACCGGCAGTAACTCGGCGAGACGGTCGTTTTTAGAGTGGAATATGTAGATCCTCGGATAAGTTATTTCGCGGGGCGGAGGATGCCGCGTGAAAATGGTAATTATTGACGCTACTGGCCCGCTTTAGCGTGCCATCGTGTTAACGACCGCAAAAATCACTCCCCCTTTTACATCGAATTCCCCCTGGCGCGCAAGAACTCGGAATGCACTGGGTTAAATGCTCTGCAGAAAATATCTGTATAAACCGCGAGGATCGTCGCGCTCGACCCACGTGATTTTAATGGAAGCAGGATACGGTATCCTTCCAAGAAAAAAAAATCAACGAGTTATTAAACGCGTTGATAGTTAGGCCAATACGTATCGGGTCAGCTCGCGCGAAAATTCCTCCACCCTTTCTTGAATAATTTTAACGATTGCTCCCGTTCGTCTGTTCAGACCTCGTTTCCGAGCACGATAAAATCGCAGTACAGCAATGTCTCCCTTACTGACGCTCAGATTGTCCACTAAAATGAATAATTTGGGAAGAAGAGATACGATTATTCGAGCCTTGCGGCTCGTTTTTATGATTGTGGACAATTTATAACTATGAAAATAAACCGCAAGGCTCGAATAATCGTATCTCCTCTTCCCGAATTGTCCACTTTTGTGGTCAATCTAGGCGTCAATTAGAGAGACATTACTGTATGTATCTGGTCACATTAATTTCTTCCTGCACTATCGCCCATTATCACAAACAAGGACTTACTTATTATCCTTTGCTTATAGTTATTTCAAACTTATTGCTGTTTTTTACTTATTGTTATTTTTTACTTCATATCATTCATTTACGCAAAGAGAAGAGATGTTGGAGTCTAGGACAGATTTCATCGACGATTTCATAATAATCTTGCGGGTCAATGTGTGGAGATTCGAGAACTTTACACAATAAAGCTAGCCAGCTCGACAATGTTTCCCGCATCGAAAAAGTCGCCGTAAAGGGGGCTGCACCGAAACTGCATTCTCGTCTATCAGGATAGGCGATCGATACTTTTCAGAATCGCTAAATCAGAGGGTCTTAAGTCCGTCCGGAGGCTGGCAAGAGTTTCGAAAATCGATTAATGGGTGCATCAGGTGTTCGCTAAAGCAGAACGGAACTCCGCGTGACCCGGGTCGGCCAAGACCCATAAACTCTGTTCCATTAGACGATGGCCCGGACGCCGAAGCCAGGGCGGTCCGACGCCATCAATTTTCACTTCTCGATGGGCGCAGATGCGGGAGAGAAAGTGGCTGCGCATTTTATAATAGTTAAATTGCCGCGATCCGTCTACTTAGGCGTCGTTACGTGGCAATTGCGCCCTTCGGCCCCCGTCTTTCATCGGTGCACGACCGGCTGCGAACCAGGAGCCTCTCGTGCTCGCATAGTCCGCGGCTAGGCTGCTTGCTATCTCTCCGGTAAGCCGTTTCCATCGTTCGCCGTAGGTTGCACAAGGGATCCCCGGGCCCTTCGAGTATGCAGCCGCGTTGCTCTTGCCGCGGGGACGACGAGTACGTGTCTGAATGCCCTCCACTCGTCGACCGGATGTCGCCCCCCTTCCACCGTATCCTTGTCTCCTTTTATTCCTTGGCCGCATCATCTTCATTATCGTCGTCTCTCCTCGTTCGCCAGCTTCCCGGTGAACACACTTACCTTTTCCGTCCCTTCCATCTTCTTCTATCTGCCAGAGAGCGCAACCTTCTCGCGCGTTTCCGATCGCCGCGATCCATCTAGCGCGTTCGCTATTTCTGCGACACCCCTCGAATTTCGCTCTACCTTTTCCTTCAAAACGATCGCTTTGCACCCTCGACCCTTTCCTCGATCGAGAAGCCATTTGAACTCGTAATCCATCCGGTTTACACGACCCGCCGCATTTCACGCATACGGAATTGCATTTTTCGCGACTCGTGCAACGATTATACTGATTCGTTTAGATGCAAACGAATTTGATAATAAAATTTGCGATAATTAACTACGACGATAGCGTGTAATAGTTGGATTAACTATGACAATGATTTATAGTGATGAAGTTAACGTAGACAGTATTAACCGTTTGCACTCGAAGATATTTTAATTATATTTTAATATATTATTTTAACTATATATACTATTTTAATTATATTTTAATATCATATACTATTTTAATTATATTTTAATATATTTCTGTTTTATACGATTTATCGCGATTTATGCATACGGAAGCTTATTGGTAAATACGAAACTTGCAATTTTAACAGTCTTTATATCTATAAACGACTCTGATACTGTTACGGTTATTTTGAAAAATGGTATAGCAATATTTACTGGCGCCTCAGAGTCGCCATTCGAGTGCGAACGGTTAATTTTGAAACGCGATGAGAAGTACATAGCTGGCATCTTGATCTAGCCGACCGGTAACCTAGTTTCCGGCGCGATTAGGGGGCCGGTTGCCGTCGAATCGGACCTCCTAACGCGGGGAAAAAAACGCGAGGCGAATAAAAGGGAGTCCCTTGGACGGGCTTCCCAAGGCGATCGTTCGCTGTAATTCTCATTATTATTCCCGTTGGAGCGGCGATCTAAGCGCGTAAAGAGCCTCGGCCAGCCTCGGCCGGGCCCTGTCGTCTCGTGGTAGCCGGTGCAGAGGCCACTGACCGCCCCCGGCAAGGCTTTCTCGTCTTCCACTTCTTCGTTTCGGTTTTGTTCTTCGTTTATCCGCGATGGGACACACGTGTGTGCGTGCCTTCGAACGCATCGGCATCGGCGCACGTAACTGAACCCCTCGCGACCCCCTTTGCCCCCCCTCTCTCTCTTTCTTTCTCTTCCTCTCTTTCTCTCTCGCTCTCTCGCGGACTCTCTGCCTTCTGCGGGGCTCGATCGGGACCAGTTTCTCGATGGAAGAATAGACGATCGACTGGAATGACTGACTATCGCGGGGACAGCGACTTTACGGTCTCATACCGAGTAGATTCTGCTATCAGTCATCCGACGATCAGCCTGTGTGTCAAAGGACAAACGGAAATTACGTACAGTAACACTTCGAAACCGTTTTCTTAACCCATTTAACAAACGAATGTGATTTAGACTGTGTGCAAGTCCAATGGGCCGTATGCTCGTCAATTATTTATATCAATTTTGATGGCTGTGGTCCAAAATCTGATCTTACGTTACCCCTCGAGACTACTTGAAAGGTAATAAGTAATAAGATTCTGCTATCAGTCACCCGACGATCAGCCTGCCGTCAAAGGACAATCGGAAATTACGTACAGTAACACTTCGAAACCGTTTTCTTAATCCATTTAACAAACGAATGTGATTCAGACCGTGTGCAAGTCCAATGAGCCACATGCTCGTTAATTATTTATATTGTGAGCAATTTTGATGGCCGAAAATCTGATCTTACGTTGCCCTTCGAGTCTACCTGGAAGCTAATAATATGTGAAAATTCCATCGGATGCTTTTTGATCCCCTTTCATCCCTCCACAGTCGCACTGGAATATAAAAAACATAATAATAATAAACAACCGCCACTCGAAAATTAGCGATACTGTCGATAACCAAAAAATTGAGAATATTAATATATTATTTTATATATATATATATATATTAATTAATATATATATTAATTAAATAATATATTAATATTCTCAATTTTTTGGTTATCGACAGTATCGCTAATTTTCGAGTGGCGGTTGTTTATTATTATTATGTTTTTTTATTATTATTATATAATATATTATATTGTAATTAATATTCTCAATTGTTTGGCTATCGACAGTATCGCTAATTTTCGAGTGGCGTTTGTTCGAAAATTAATACGCCTCGCGGCGATACAATTATACGCCTTTTGTAGTCAAAGGGTTAACATCGTCAACCGGCAAACAGGATGCAACAGATTCAGCAACTGCACTTTTACGATCGTCGACGCGTCTCTGCCAGCTCTGGCCTCGAATCCGCGCAAACCAGAGACAGACACAAAACGATCGGCTGAACGACACCGTTCAGAGGTGCTAATCAGATCCTCGGTGCTCATTAACGCTCCGTTCAACGAGAACGAGCCGCTCCCGGAGCGTTTCGTCGAAACTACGGAAAAACGGCGGTGGTTCTCGGCTCACGCTCCCGTCGCGCTGCAGCGCGAACGGCTTTATTGTTTAAAGCATGTTCTTTCATGGGCTCGTCACACCCAGGCTCTCCCATTTTCTTTCTTCTTCAGTTTCGCCAGCCTCCTAGTTTCTCCCTTCTTCTTCCTCTTCTTCTTTTTCTGTTTCTTCTTTTTCGGGTCCCGAGGCCCGCGTTTCACCCGGCTCTTTTCCATCCATGGTCTCTCGTGTTCCGCGTAAACAGTTCCGCTTCGAGATGTATCCGGCTGTATTGAAACCGTCCTCAAAGGGTGAAACAGATGCGCAACAGAAAGGAGAGGAATATAAGCGGGGGCGGCGGCGTGGAGGGGTGCGGGGCGGGCGGGCCGGGGAATATCTCTTTCAGCCGGGCCTCTTCTATAAGCTTCTTTCAGCGGCGCGAAGCCTGCCCTATCAAGAAGACGGTCTTGAACAGCTCTGAAATTCATGAGTCGAGAGCGACGCCGCGCCGGGAAGCGAGACGGAGCCCTCTAATCCTCCGCGTCCGCGTATAATCAGGCGGATGCAGGAATCGAATCGACCGGGAATCGTTTCGGAACGCGGCTCCGAGCCTCCTCCGATCGGCGAATACGGAGAATCGTTGGCCGGGAACGATTTATCGCGGCGCTTGTAGTACAAACACTGTTGCGAGAATTAAGGTATTCCTCGTGTTACGCGCAGGTGTTGCTTCTGGGGAACACGCGGAATCCTAGCGGGGACCGTCGCGGAATCTTCCGGAAACTCGTTGGAACTTCTGCGACAGAAGTTTCATGCTCTCGGAGAAAGGGCAGATTAATTGCCGCGGAACGGACGCAATTAATGCGGGGACATCTTCGATTTTTGTCGGCTCTGTTAGCACATTGTACGCCGGTTATTTCGGACAGTTTCGCTGGAACAGTTTTATAATGTTTCAATTATTAATGTGTTTGAACATTCGCTTCATTTTGTTCGATTGCTTGTCGTAAACGGTTCCTCTCGTATCTAGGGATGTATTATAATTATCTTAGAGCTCGGAGATATACAGGGTATCTCGAAAATGTCTCGCAATCTGGAAACGGGAGATTCCTGAGATCATTTGAAGCAACTTTTTCCTTTGCGAAAATTTTCTCCGAGGCTTCGTTTACGAGTTATTAACGAAAAACACTGACCAATAAGAGGCGAGCTCGGCTGGCGCGCGGCGGCCCAGCCAACGAGTGCACGGAGCCCAGTTCTGCTCATTGGCTCGGCCGTCTCGCGCCAAATGATCTCGCGTCTGATTGGTCACGGTTTTTCGTTAATAACTCGTAAATGAAGCCGCGGATTGCATTTTCACTAAGGAAAAAGTTGCTTCAAATCACCTCAGGAATCCCCTACTTTCGAATTGCGAGATATTTTTGTGACACCCTGTATGTAGACTGCTCAGCAAAATTATAGCATCGAAGAATTTCGGATGAAAATTTGACCGACTCGACCGGCGATCGTCGCACAAGGGTTACTTTGAAGTGCTGTAACTTCGCGACAAAAAATCGCAGCCGAGTTTCTTTTTTTTTAAATTAAAGGGAAAGGATCGAACTTTATTCACCAGTAAACGGCATCCTCGAAAAAAATTTTACAAAGCCCGAGGATTTCGTCAAACTTGGTCATTTTCGATACGACAAACCTGGCAATTTTCAATGTGACAAACATGGCCTCGCATTTAAAGCCTTACAGTGAAGAGAATACATCGAGTTTAAAATCGAAGAAACAGCATCTTAAAGTAGAGGTTTCGAGCTTTAATTTAAGAAGAAAGTCATGATCCTGCGATGATTTTTCGCGAAGTTATCGACGGTCAAAGTTGGCCAATTTTTGTCCAACATTTTACAACGCTATTCCCGTCAATTGTCCTTTTCCGATATTTTTCAGGGCCACCAGTATTTTTAAAACGTACATTCGAATATGCTTGTGGCATGAAATCATAAAGTTTGCGACGAAGAGGACGTTAAGCGGATCGAGAAAATTTTTGCAGCGAGGAGAGAGAAGCTGGCGAAGGAACCGCGCGTAGAAACTTCGACTGCGGATCCGCCCCAAAAAGCAGAAAATAATGGCGCGTCTAATGGGTAGACCGTCTCCGTGATCGGTTTGAAAAGGGGACGAGCCAATAAGCTCTCCGAGACGATCTGCAATCCCTGCATCGGTATGCAGCGAAGGAGACCGGCGGACGAGCGAAAACGATTGGCGAACGACCAAGAGTCAATTTGCCGGAAAAGGAGCGAAAATGTTTCGCGGTACCTGAAGAGAAGGGACGACGTTCCCGGTCGAAAATCTGCATCGATCCACACACACCGCCGGTATTTCTCGGTATCCGTTGTCCGGTCGGTTTCCATGTATAACGGTCTCATCGGCCGAGACACACGGGGTCGGTCTCTCTATCGAGTCTTGAAAGGATTCCTTTGAATCGAGTCATTGCTCGCTCATGGCTCCGCCGCGAGTCCGGTTTAGTCACCGCTAGAAAATTATACTCTCCATTTTCCATAGTTCTATCGGAATTTGTGCGTGACGTGCGTGATCTATAATTGCACACGGATCTACTGTGATTCGTTCAGATCTCCGGGATTTATGACTTCATTTCGCAATGGCGACGAGTCCGGGAAACGCGAGTATTCGAGCCACGATAGGTGGATTGTATTGCTAGATCAAATGTTCGTCTGTTTGCACGATAAATAGTGTTGCACGTGGATTGTGTTTCAATAAGGAACAAGCCAAATTTATAATATAATATAATACAATATAACTTAATAAATATGATATAATATGATATAATATAATATAATATAATATAATATAATATAATATAATATAATATAATATAATATAATATAATATGATTTGATATGATATGATATGATATGATATAATATAATATAATATAATATAATATAATATAATATAATACAATATAATACAATATAATATAATATAATATAATACAATTTAATAGAATATAATATTCGTACAGAACTTCCGACTGGATTTTCATCTGTTTTTATTAGACTGTGCAGCTCAATGCACGCGTGGCATGCAGAGACTTACGAAACACAAGGAAGCAATGCGTTAATTAAAGCCAATAATGCTTTCAGTTTTGTGTAATCGTTAACAATCTGCTGTTGAACGTAACAATGTTTCCCTGTACTCTAATTTTTCTAAAACAATTTAAACTTCCACGACGATCCTCATCGGTTCAGTCACGATTACACTGCGGATATTACGCATTCATGACAACAATTGTTAGACGTAATTTGAGTAAAGCGAGAAGACTAAAAGAATACGAGTGCAAGCAATTTTCATTTCGCACAAAGATCCGCTTTGCGTAGTCACAATAGAGAACAATCGCGATAAAACGGTCGCAGGCATCTGAAAATTGCCTTTGAAAATGAGCACCCTCTGCGTCAACCGCGAGAATCGGGCACCCGGCCACGGCATTCGTGCCTTCCCCCGTGCATTTTTCTCCGCGAAATCATCGGCCTGGTCGCCGGGCTTTAACTGTACAGAACAATTACTAGAATATCCACGGTAATGACAGGCAGTTAAGGTCGAACGTTCCGTCTGGTTGCGACGCGAGCCCAAAGAATGTGGGAACCGAATAACGAAGAAAGTGCATCGAGCAAATGTTTCGAATCCCGTTGCGATCCCGTTCGCGAACACGCTTCGGCAATTACACGCCCCGGCGAAACAGGAAGCCGATTCCGCGCGACGACGAGGCGCCCGGCGTGTAAGGAGGCCTCTCTGCTGCAGGCTAGACAAAGGAAAGAGAAGCCATCATCGCGGCCGCCGTTATCTCCTTTCCCCGGGGGCAGCCCCTAATTTCCAATTCCGCGGCCGCCGAAGTGTGGATGTTCCGGCGATGACCGTGCTGGGAACGCGTGAAAAGTGAAAATCCACCCAGGTGAATGGACTGCTACGTCAGCAGTCGTATAGTATAGTGTCGTGGGTTGCGCAATGCGTCTACCTATAGGCTCAAGGTCTCTATCAGCGGCTCAGAAATCCTCGGTTACCCGGGCACGGCTGCGAAACGACATTAAAAGTGCAATCGTTCAGTCGGCTCGTTACGACCGACGATTGCTCATTACGTTATCCGACCGGGATTCTCCGAATACGGGGGCCCCAATTAACCCGGGAAAGTTCTAAGCCGGTTTGCTCGCGGCCGTCTCTCTACCCGCGCCCCTATTCGTTTCGATCCCCGATTTCGGGATAATGTCTTCACCGGGATGCGAATCGCTATCGATCTTCACGCTGCAACGAGTCTTTCGGATGTGTCTTGGTGGCGCGATCGATGGGGGTTGCAAGCGCTCTGGGGATGAGCAGCTGGATCGATTAGAAAGAGTTATTCTGCGAAACCACATGTATAATTTAATCAATTCTGTAATTGATTAAATTATAAATTTGGTTTCGAAGAATAACTCTTTAAGACGAGAAATCGGTTTTGCATGATTTATTTCGTAATTATTGCAACCATCAGAAATTGTTAAATATACTTTGTTCAGGCGCGCGCTGTTACAAAAATTGTGAATAATTTAAATGTATTCTATCTTGTTATTCTTACAAGGCGATGCTTGTTGGTCGCTTTTATACCACGAGCAGCTGGATCGATTACAGAATTGATTAAATTATAAATTTGGTTTCGCAGAATAACTCTTTAAGACGAGAAATCGATTTCGTATTATTTATTTCATAATTATTGCATGCATCAGAAATTGTTGAATATACTTCTTTATCTTGGCGCGCGCTATTATAAAAATTGTGAAAAATTTAAATGTATTCTATCTTGTTATTCTTACAAGGCGATGCTTGTTGGTCGCTTTTAGACCTCGGTAGTTTTAGCACTACAGTAATGTCTCCCTTACTGACGCTCAGATTGTGCAGAAAAATGGACAATTTGACAATCGATAGCCATAAAAAACGAGCCACAAGGCTTGAACAATCGTATCTCCTCTTACAAAATTGTCCATTTTTGTGGACCATCTGAGCGTCAATTAGAGAGACATTACCGTATCTCCTGGTGAACATCAGGATTAAAATCGTCCGAATAAGTCGACCGTGCTCAAGCTGAGTCAGTCATGACTAATGGTAAAGATTCTTTTACACGGATGCAACGCAGCTTGAATTTCTAACTTGTTTTTTTTTTTAATTACGCGCGACACCTGAACACGTTCTAATCGCACGGTTAGTTGCATTAAACATTAATCTCTCTCTCTCTCTCTCTCTCTCTCTCTCTCTCGTATTGTCAGCAAGAATATCCGAAGTAAAAGAACGCGTGTTCAAATGCAACAGGAAATAATTCCGAGAGAGATAAATAATCCAAGGATGGAGGACGCCGGGGTCGGTCGTTTTTCAAAGCGGAATGATGCGTCGCGGCTGCTTAACAAATGGGTCAGAAGTGAAAGGGAAGCCTAATTAAACGCAAACGATTCGCGTAGATTCCGGCAATCCGGCAACGAGGATGCCCTTATAGCAGATAATCTGAATAACTTATGCGCGCGTAGCATTCGTGAGTTCGAAAAGAAAAGTCGCCTATTAACGCTTTGAATTATAACAACGAGTCAAAGATTCGCGTCGAAGATCACGCATATCATCTACTAAATTTGAATGTCATTCGTTTCTTTTCCGAATCGAAATCGTCTCGTTCTATCAGGAAAATTGTTATTAACATTAGAACTACCGAACCAGTCGAAATGACTGGCTCCTGATTATTTCTTTTACAGTTCCTATAAAAATGTTTTCGCAAGAAATTGTTTACACGAATATCTTCGTTCAAGCATACATTATACAACAACAATCGTAGTAAGTTTAAATAAATCCAATCTTGTCATTGTTATAAAACAATGTACATTAATACATTATTTAATTATTAATTATTATTAATTATTAATTATTAATCTACGAAGAATTTACGAAGAATTTGCCCAAAGATCTGCGAATGTGCACCGACCGATAGACCAGAATTCTGGAACACGCTGTAGGCAGAATAATCGGGGCGCACCGGTCGGTCGCAGAGCAGCAGAAACGTGTTCTTCTGGGTCTTTAATGAACACCTATCGGGCCCGATGTCCAGGTCGGACGGGTATTTCCTGTCGGCCGAGGAATTAGCGTCCGAGGAACGTTAAGCTCGCGACGTAGAATCGACGTCGCGTTCTTGACCGAGCAATTTGTAGGGTGCCGACCGGGGCGCGACGGGACGGCCGCGGTCGTGTGTCTACGGCGGGTTTTCCCATCGGCGGAGAGTCCAAGAAATCGTCTCGAAAGGAGCGGCTGCGACGGCGGAAGGTCACAGAGGGGCAGTGAGAGAGACGGAGAGGGGGGAGAGAGGGGCGGGAGAGAGGGTCACTGGAAGGAGAGGAGGAGGAGGAGCCTCCGCGTGCCAAGTTCGCGGAGCAACCAGGCATCCTCGGCCCTTGGAGGGAAAAAGGAACGCGACGCGACCGGCAGACACTTCGTCGGCGTTGCTGCGTTCGGCCGGTTCGAAGCCAGGAAACAAGGTGAACGCCGCGTTGCAACGCCCGGCAAGGTAAAAGTGAGCATTGTTGCGACTCGGCTCGATAACCGCGGCCAGAACTCCGGCCACCGCTTGCGTAATTAATCGCGCGCCTTTGCCGGAACACTTTCGTGAAAACCGCTTCCCTGTTAACGACCCCTTTACGGCCTTGCGAATCTGCCATTAGAGCCGCTTCTGCGTTAGGTCAGTATTTAGGCGTTGTTCGCGGTCGCCGATTGACCCGCGGCGCGACCGCGAGTTTAGCGTAAATCGGCTCGAGAGCGAAGAAGCCACGCCCCCGCTCGGAACGGTGCGCGAAAGGAGGCGGGGCGAATAGCGTTGTATCTCTTCCTCTGGCGGCACGGCGATCCGGCCGGCAGCGATCCATGACCAAAAGTCAACCTCTTGTAACATTCGTATTTAGGACGACTGTAATAGTGTATTAATAGTATTAATAGTATTAGTAGAATTAATAGTATTAATAGTATCAATTTTCATTTTTTTACATCATTTTGCAAAAATTGGAATTCAAGAGTAATATCCTTCGTCGGTTAAAAGTTTATTCGTTGTTAAAAAAAAATAAAGATACTATTATATCTCGTTGGTTTACACGTTTGCTTGCATTTTAAAAATCTATACGTACCATTATTGCATAAAGAACCGCAGTTTAGTAATAAGATGTAACGTTACGAAGACCAAAGTTCGGACATCGATCAGTGGGACACCGTTTTGACTGATTCGAAGTCAGGAGCAAGCAAGCCACGCCCACTCGGCGCACTATTCCAACGCGTTTTTAAAGGAGCAATAATGTCGGATGGAAAGGCTTCGCGCAGACAAGGAACAATTTCCACAAACATGTTTTGAACTAGAATAAATTTCGCCCGTATGCCACAGGTGTTCCAAAACATTTCCAGCCGCGGACTCGTCGAAATGGAAAAACGCCAATTAGAAAGTCTAATTTTCGTTTCGAACGGATCTCTGTTTTGCAAAGGAAACGGCGTTGCCATGATTGCTTAGTTAATCCGCCTGAAGCATCTAGTCGAATTTCAAGAGCCACTCGGGGAAACGTCTCGGCGTTTCCTTGCGCCTTTGCCGTCGAGCACGGCCTGACCCGGTCTGAAACTTAATTTAACGAGTTGACCATCACGGAAACTCGTGGCTGAGTCGTCCTGCGACCGTAAGAACACTCGAGACGCGATCACCGCGATCCGTTTCTCTCGTTCTATCTCTCTACTTTGCTCTGTGCCAAATTGGACTTTGTGGGCTAACCTGCCTGGCACACCACCGACGTTCCCCCTTCTCCCCCCTATCCTCCCTTTGGTCCGCGCAAAGTGAAATTGGATTTAATGAATGAAAGAAACACGATACTCTTTCCCTCGTCAATTAGGTAATTCGATGTTAAACAGCGCGTCACGGTGCTATACGTCTGCGAGCTGCTTAATTTTAAATGGCACTCGGTGTTTAACCCTTTCGGTACGAGCGCGTTGTCCGCCCACTGTTGTACAAGGTGCCGCGCCGAAAATGCGCACATAACGCAGGGTCAGTCCACTTTTGTACGAAGATTTTCTTAAGCGTTAAGCAATGACTGTGCTTAATCCGTTTCTAAATCTTTCTTTAAACGTTTCCTGTAAACATTCTGTAAAGGGCCTACAGAAATATGGCTTACATGGATGCCAGATGTATTCGGCACTCGTCCATATTGGTCATCAGATGGATGCCGGATATATCCGGCGCTCGTACCGAAAGGGTTAATGGAGGGTAAAAATATATTTATCTAATTTATTCCTTCGTTTATCCGTATTCTGGATATAACATATTTAAATCGTACCAATTGATCGTAAATAGTCGAACCTTTTGGTAATATATTTGGTAGATCGTCTAAAATGTATCCGAGATTTTTACTTTTTTAATTAATTTGGTTCAGTTATGTTTTCATTAACCCTTAACGGTCCAATGCCGCCATACACGCGGACAGAAATCAATAAAACCGTAAAATCTGGCAGGAAACATTGAAAGAATAGGCACAATCGTTTCGATGAAAATATATCAACGAAGTTTTATTTTTTAAAAAATGAATATCTCTTCTCTATATTCGATACAACAATTTTCAGTAGAAAATTTCTCTTCGTCTGAGAAACAGACTCTGTATAAACTGTATATACTGGATAATATATATATATTTATACTGTGTATAAACTGGAAATAAATAGTTTTGGTCCCCTAACGGGTTAATATCTACATTTGAATCGTATAAACTACACGGAAACGGTTCAATTTATTGGAACTGCATGGAACATATTTTATAAGGTGTGTAACGATATACATTCCACGTTTCTCTTCCTGTACCATTCGATTCATAAAAGAGATAATTCATTTATCGGCGGCGCCAAAAATCCAGCGAAGCGCAACAGGTGCGCCGCGAGGCGTGTCCATTTTTCCGATAAATCGTTCGACGCCCGGACAGCGTTCGTACAAGCTACAAGCATTTCTACGACATTGTCCGGGATTTAATGGCAGCGTGGCGTCATCAGCGTGCTTCTTGCCGCGATTTTTTGGTGCGAAACGACGCACGGACACGCACGCACGCGTGCAGCAGAGAAACGCGGGGCGGCCGGAGACTTTCGGTTTCTGCACAGCCGGGGCCGTGTGCATCCTGGTGCAGCCGCTGCTGCTGGCCACTTTGTCATCGTGACGACGCGACGCGACTCGGCAAGACAGGATCCTCCCAAGGTTGTAAAATGGGCCGCCTCGAATCGGACCGCAATCTTCCGCCATTTAACTCTCCCATGCGCCCTTGGGACGGCCGATGTAAAGTGGCTTTCACAGTAATTGGCGGTGCATTCAGGCCGCCAATGAAATTCGGTCACGCAATCCGCAGAAAATGCCCCCGGAAACACAGGTCCAGTCTGTTAAATATTTCGTCCTCGGCGGCGATTATGCGACACGCCGCGTAAAATCGGCGGTTGAAATGTAAAAGATCGCCGGAAGATTCGATTCGAAATTGAAATTATTCGGACCGAACTTATTATGGACGTATGTTCTTTTTGTTGCAATCGATGCAGAAAGTTATTTCGCAGTTTAATAATGCCTCGATGTTTTATTAATCGTAGTTAGAATTTTATTCTTGCCGGAACGATTCGAAATTGAAATTATTCGGACCAAACTTTGACGTATGTTTTTTTTTGTTGCAATCGATGCAGGAAGTTATTCCGCAGTTTAATAATGCCTCGATGTTTTATTAATCGCAGTTAGAATTTTATTCTTGCCGGAACGATTCGAAATTGAAATTATTTGAACCAAACTTTGACGTATGTTTTTTTTGCAATCGATGTAAAAAGTTATTCCGCAGTTTAA
Organism: Megalopta genalis; assembly: GCF_051020955.1. Classification (NCBI taxonomy): domain Eukaryota; kingdom Metazoa; phylum Arthropoda; class Insecta; order Hymenoptera; family Halictidae; genus Megalopta; species Megalopta genalis. The sequence continues at coordinate 34,223,070 of NC_135013.1, forward strand.
TAATGCCTCGACGTTTTATTAATCGCAGTTAGAATTTTATTCTTGCCGGAACGATTCGAAATTGAAATTATTTGAACCAAACTTTGACGTATGTTTTTTTTGCAATCGATGTAAAAAGTTATTCCGCAGTTTAATAATGCCTCGACGTTTTATTAATCGCAGTTAGAATTTTATTCTTGCCGGAACGATTCGAAATTGAAATTATTCGGACCAAACTTTGACGTATGTTTTTTTTTGTTGCAATCGATGCAGGAAGTTATTCCGCAGTTTAATAATGCCTCGATGTTTTATTAATCGCAGTTAGAATTTTATTCTTGCCGGAACGATTCGAAATTGAAATTATTTGAACCAAATTTTGACGTATGTTTTTTTTGCAATCGATGTAAAAAGTTATTCCGCAGTTTAATAATGCCTCGACGTTTTATTAATCGCAGTTAGAATTTTATTCTTGCCGGAACGATTCGAAATTGAAATTATTTGAACCAAACTTTGACGTATGTTTTTTTTGCAATCGATGTAAAAAGTTATTCCGCAGTTTAATAATGCCTCGACGTTTTATTAATCGCAGTTAGAATTTTATTCTTGCCGGAACGATTCGAAATTGAAATTATTTGGACCAAACTTTGACGTATGTTTTTTTTGTTGCAATCGATGCAGGAAGTTATTCCGCAGTTTAATAATGCTTCGATGTTTTATTAATCGCAGTTAGAATTTTATTCTTGCCGGAACGATTCGAAGTTGAAATTATTCGGACCAAACTTATGGACGTATGTTCTTTCTTTTGCAATCGATGCAGGAAGTTATTCCGCAATTTAATAATGCCTCGATGTTTTATTAATCGCAGTTAGAATTTTATTCTTGCCGGAATGATTCAGAATGATTCAGATTCGTGTCGCGTCGTCTTCAAGAGATCTTCGCCTATTATCGACTCGAAGGTCGATTGAAAATGCAAATGCAGTTGCATCACGAATAATCATCGGCGACCTGTTGCCGGTTTTTTCACGCCGAAGAAAAATTGTCCACATCGATTCTGGGTTCTACAGCATAATAAAAAAAGAATGGACACCGAAGATAAATAAAACCGCGCTGCATACGCGTAGATGCACATCGCCTCTTTCTCTTCCTCGTCGGTGCACAATATTTGTACGATATCGGCCAATGAACAGAGCAGAGTTCGCAACGAGGTCCGTTCGCTGATGAAAAATTTTGCTGTTATGCGAACTCGATTTCGAGCGAAACTCGAAAGGGTGCAGCCCGAGGGCACCGATGCGGCTCGCCTTTACACTCGATCGCCTTCCGGTTTTTATTTCACTTTTACTCGACTTGCATGCCGTGCCGCGCTGCACACGGCGATGTGTTGCACTCGGCGAGGTCGCGAGCGAGCGCGCGCGCGTGCGGCCAGCAGAGCGACGAACTAATTCCAATTGAACAAAGTGCAATAACCGTTCTATACATACATACCGCGAGCTAATCGCATCGATCGGTCACAGGGAACTGGCGGAACGCGATGCGAACTTTGATTTTCGCTTGCGCGGAGCACGCGGTGTCAAACCGACCGTGTCTTAATATTCCGAGGGCCTCTGGCTGATGGAAATGCTCGGCGTGCCTTCCGACAGAGGAATTCCGAAATAACGGGTGATCTGTTATCATCGATTCAGCTCGATGTTCGCGCTCTTTAAGTGGCCGGACGAAGATCAATTGTGCTCTTTTAAATTGAATCGAATATTTCCAGCGCACTGGTCGATGGAGTTTTGCGATGCTCCAGCGAGAAGCATCGAGAGCCGCTTTCGGTTGAAAATCATTCGTTCGAAGGATACGTTTAATCTTGCAATTAGACTACGGCTTTTATTGATTTGTGACCGAATCGGTGGCATAGATGGAAACGGTAGAAACGTTCGAGTCAGTTCAGAACAATTATTTCCAATTTAATCCATATATTTCCATATACAAGGCGGCCCAAAAATGTCTCGCAATCCGAAAGTACGGGATTCCTGAGGTGATTTGACGCAACTTTTTCCTTAGCGAAAATGCAATCCGCGGCTTCGTTTACGAGTTATTAACGAAAAACCGTGACCAATCAGAGGCGCGAGACGGCCGAGCCAATGAGCGGAACTGGGCTCCGCGCACTCGTTGGCTGGGCCGCCGCGCGCTAGCCGAGCTCGCCTCTTATTGGCCAGTGTTTTTCGTTAATAACTCGTAAACGAAGCCTCGGAGAAAATTTTCGCGAAGGAAAAAGTTGCTTCAAATGACCTCAGGAACCTCCCGTTCCGAATTACGAGACATTTTCGGGACATCATGTATTTCAAAAAATAGGTATTTTACACGTAACGTGGGTCGATTCCTCATTTCGACACTAAAATGGAGACATTATTATGACGTATTGTGTTCGTAATACGTTGCATCTTGCCACGAATGCGTAAAGATCTGCAGCCTAAGTTTCGATTCCACAAAATACTAATAAAGCGATTCCCAGACCCGGTGCAAGAGGTTCGAACGAGGGTGCGCGAGATTATTAAAATCGCGAACACAATTTGTGCATTCGTGGAGCGCGTGCAACAATGGAGTCAGCGACGTTTAGCGAAGTCAACGGCCAATGCATAAAAGCGACGGCAAGCGGGGGTTAAACAATGGTTCGATCGACAGAGAAAACGCGCGCACGGGGTTGCACGTGACTCACGGATAGTCGGCGGTGTAAAAATGATAGCGTGCCACGTTTCCTCCCTTCTCCCGGTAGGATTTCCCTTCAAAGGGCTTCTTCCCTTGCGCAGGGCACGCGATGCTTACAAATTCCCGTCCCATTTACGTTTTAGACGGTTCTCCAATGAACTTTAAACGCCGGCCGACGTTTTGCGGCGCGCTCGCAATTAAATTCGCGCAATTAGACGCGACTGGCCCCAAGTCTTTTACGGTGATTTCAGGGAAACGATCAGAATCTTTTATTTCTAATTCGTTTGAACTAAGAAAAATCAGCGAATATTATATATAATATATAATAATATATATAATATATATATATAATATATTATAATATAAATAATATATATATATAATATATTATATATATATATATAATAAATATATAATATAAATAATATATATATATATAATATATTATATATATTATAATATATAATATAAATAATATATATATATAATATATTATATATATTATAATATATAATATATAATCAGCAGCCCCGACACGTTTTTACCGATTATTTTTTATCGATTTAAGCCGAAGTTTGCTACGAGCGAATCGCTCGACGCGATCGCGATCAAAGGGGCGAGTCGGGGAACAGGTTGCCAACAATATTTGCTCGCGAGAGAAGCAGGAAAAATTACGGGGCAAGCCGGGGAGTCACGAGGGCACGCACACACACACACGTGGTCGTCGTTCACGGATCGAATAGTAAACTCGTTCACCGGAGCAAAACCTTGAATTAGCGCAGAAGAAAATCACCGAGCATTCAGCCCGGATTCTCACAGCTCGTGCACTCCCACGGCCGGACTCTGTTTCCCCTTTTTTTTTCTTCTTCCCTTCCTCTTTCTCGACAGGGATCTCCGCGTGCCGCAGAGTTCACCTTACATGCAGACGACGCAAGAAAAATGCGCCGGCGAGGAAGCCCCGCCGCGGCTAATTAATCGCCCGTTTTTCTTTCCCGTCGGCTAGATTTCCAGAAAGAAAACACAATTGAGCGATTCGACGCAATGTAAACGAATTTCCAAGATCCATTTATTGGACAGGCGAATAATGGTGCAATTCTTCGCTCGAGTCAGTCGGTGTATCATCGTGAAATTGAATCGTGGAATTATGCGAATCGCGTTTGAATAAATGCTCTTCGGATTCGATGGACTTTGTTCTTAAATTACGACCGTTTAACCGATGCAACAGATGATTATTTCAGCGGGTTACTGTTTCAATTATTATGCGTTGAACACGCGAAGAAAAGATTAACGAAGAATCTTTCTTCGAATAAGCAAATAATGGCGCAACTTATTCTTCGAATAAACTGATCAAATCTTAAATTATCCCCGAGAAAAATCAAATTGTCTATAGTCTCATTTCTCTATATATAGTTCAATCGTTTAACCTGAAACAAAATAAAATTGTTCACAGTTTCATCCCTTGATCTCGAGCAAAATAAAATAATTCACAGTTTCGTCGCTCGACCTCGAGCAGAATAAAATAATTCACAGTTTCATCGCTCGATCTCGAGCAAAATAAAATAATTCACAGTTTCACTGCTCGATCTCGAGCAAAATAAAATTGTCTATAGTCTCATTTCTCTATATATAGTTTAATCGTTTAACCTGAAACAAAATAAAATTGTTCACAGTTTCATCCCTTGATCTCGAGCAAAATAAAATAATTCACAATTTCATCGCTCGACCTCGAGCAAAATAAAGTAATTCACAGTTTTATCGCTCGATCCCGAGCAAAATGAAAACTGTCCACAATCTAATTACTCGATGTTGAAACGCATCGTCGAGAAAACGTCCTTTATCGATCGCTAGCCCAGGAAGGATCGAGCAGAGACAGTTCTAAAACAGTCTTCCTAAGTGTCGCAGTATCTCGGATCTTGCCGCAATAATTGGATGCACTAACGATCGCGCAGGCGGTTGCGGCAACACCCGACGAAAACACTCGAGCTTAGGGTACACGTCGCGGCGTTACTTAAATCACCGTAACTCCCACCGCATTGTTTACGCTCAATGAAAGAACGGGGCTGGTTCGGAACCTACGGCAAATCCTCCGGCATCCTTTTTCTCTCCTTTTTTATTTTCCCGTGCGAAACCACCCCCCGGAGGCAGTCAGGATAAGGACAATCGTGTAAAAGAGAGGGTACATCGACCCTCGAACACGTGGCACCACGAATTCGAGCCTGCTTCCTCGCAACCATATGCGGCCGGCTTCCTGGCTGCACTCCGTTTAGAAGTGCACTTCATTGCCGGCCCGGCCGAGCCGACGGGTGGTTATTTCAAGACGAACCCTCTGAAAAAAATGCGGAGAATTGACTCACTCACTCTCTCTCTCTCTCTCTCTCTCTCTCTCTCTCTCTCTCTCCCTCTCTCTTCTCTCGCTCGCTTCCCATCGCTCTCTTTCTCTCCCGGCCCCTTCGTCTCTCGCCCTTTCTTTTGTCTAACGCCAACCATGCTGACTCAGCCGGCGCTGAGACTGCCAATACCGCCTTGGTCCACAATGTCCGAGATACCGCGAAAATTCCACACCGCGATTGTTGCGCGAAAGTTGAAAGCGCCGGCTGAAGAACGTCTCGAGATCGTTCGCGGAGTCCTGGGAAATTCGCTTTTCAAGTCGCGGCGACAAAGTCGAGACGGAGATCGTTGCATTCGTAAAGAAGGCGAGCGGGGTCGTTCGAGACGCCGACCGTGGGACTTGCGGCTAATTTATGGTTGACTTAGGGCTGGTTTGCTCGTTCTGGGCCGTGTCAACCAGTTCGGCGAAGGCTGGAAAGAAGACGCTCGCGAGTCGCGACCAGTTACGAAGATATTAATTTCGTGCTGAATTTGAACGGAACGCTCTCGGAAGACATTTTGCCAGTTGCTTTTCGATAATTAATAAATCTTGTCAGTGTTAATAAGTCTCGATGCAGTTCCTGCAAGCTATCCTTGGCGACTCGAAAATCTAAATCGATACTTCCGCGCAGTTATTTCGAAGAATATCGATCTCTCGATTTGAAACAGATTTTCCACGAATAAGGTATTCGTAGACGGCGGATTTACAGCAATGTTTAATGGAACATTTTCACACGATTTTCGCCGAGCAAGAAAATGGGATTACCGTGTTTTCAACTTCCTGCTCCTTTCCGGTATAATATGGTCCATTATGGAACGTTATTTCCTGCGGAATTATACGGCGCAACGAAATTCAATCGACGACCTTCGAGCTTGCGGCTCCGGGCCCGCCATTTTCGGACACGTTGCTGGAAACTTTCGAGGGTCGAACAGGGTAAATTATGCTTTTAATACCGGCTTCTGTGCCGCTGACCGCGGACTTCAATTCGACCACTTAGGTCCCGCGATATTGACACGAGAGATTTTCATCCGACGCGGCGGCTCGAAAATCTCTCCGGCGATCGCGGATTTTATATGCATTTACGAGAAAAATGAGTAGGCGAAACGGGAAACTGTAAGTTTAAATATTATATATTATAATTAATATTATAATTAATATATATATTATAATTAATATTATAATTAATATATATAATATATATATATATATTATAATTAATATTTATATATTATATTTAAATATACAGTAATATCTCTCTAATTAAGAAATAATAATTCAATTAAATTTGTTGTTATAGGGTGGGACTCAAACAGTCCCACCGTGTCACATGGGTTCAGGAATTTCGAATGCAGCTATTGCAATATTTCGAGGTGGGTCTAAAAATGTGCCGTCAATGCATTACCGTGCATCAAAAAGCTGGGATATTTTTAAAAACTGAACTAAGCGACCTGAATTTTTTTCTAGATGCCAGAGGGACTAGGATCCACTACACCAGGGGTGTCAAACTCAAAAGCAAACTTGGGCCAAATAAACAATGCTTAACTTTAGGTGGGCCGTAAAAAAAAAGATCAATGTTCATAGAAACAAATATTTCTATTTCGACTAGTACATTGTAAATTATTGTTTACGTCCAGATACTTGACATCTCTTCTCTGATACTATCTTTCCTATTTCGGGAGAAATTTGATTGGCCGAGACTACTTTCAAAATTTCTAATGCACATTTCTATTTTATTATTACTTTGCGTCGGATATATTGACTGGGCCGCAAAAATGTTCATCTCGGGCCGCGAGTTTGACACCCCTGCACTACACGATGGCTAAAAAGCTTTTTTTTTAATTTCTGCAAATGTCTCCCTAACTGACGCTCAGATTGCGCACAAAAATGGACAATTCGTAATTATAAAAATTCACCGAGAGCCTCAGATAATCGTATCTCCTCTTCCCAAACTGTCCAGTTCTGTGGACAATCCGAGCGTCAATTTCCTCTGCTTCGAACGATTGCTTTGGATCATTTTTATCTCGCGCAAAGATCCGCAGTTCCGATATCGGTAAAACAGAGCTGGATCTCGGTGCAATAATCGTCAGGAAAAACGCGGGGCCATCGAAGTGCCGCGCGCGGGGGCGTAGAAATTAATTCCGCGAATTGAAGTCGGGCCAAAGGAAATGAAAGGTTTAGCGAGCGAGAAACCCGCGTTTATTAAATCGAACCCGTAACGGGGGACACGCTACACAAAAATAGTGGTGCAAGAATAGTAACGTTGCAAGGGGAATGCACTTCGATAACAGCGGACGAGGCTGCGCCCGTAGGAGAAAGAGGACGACGCCCAGCGAGGACAGGGAGAGACAGAAAGACAGAGAGAGAGAGAGAGAGAGAGAGGGTATATTCGCGGGCAAGATTTCATTTAGTTCGGCCGGCACTTTCTGAATTCTAGTCTCGACCGTGAACCTCGTTCATTTCGGTTGGCCACTGGCAGATAGCCAAATATCTTCGTACAGTGTCTGAACTGCCGCGGCGACTCGGCGCGCAGTCCGCAGACCCCTTACCTCGAATGCAATTGCGTTCAAGTGCATTTAGCCGCGGGTCCAACTCATGCAGCGATCCGTTCACGGCGTCCCGCCGCGTTTCCAAGTCGATTTTCACCTCGGCTCGATCGCACGATATTGGGACCACAGAATTCTCCTCTAGCAGCAGCGACGAAGAGATTTTGTTCGAACACTTCGGGTGCCGCGATGCAATCAACCTCCCCTCGAGCGCGATTGCTGCACGAATCCTCGAGCCATCCCTCGAATTGTATTTCTTATTCGTCTTTGCTTCGAACGAACGTGTCGCGCTCTATTAATCGGCCGTGATTCACCGGTCACCCAGTGTGTGAACTGCGAGCGATCTCTTGGGTCGCCGCGATCGAAACGATCCGATTCTTTAGTCCCCCGGACTTGTGTCTTTATAAACGGCTAAACAGCACTCGCGAGAAGTGGCTTGCTCTTTTTTTCGTTGTAATGAGTTACGACGAGCGCCATTGTGGCGACGAAAGTGCACTCGAGAGAGCCCGTCTGGCATTGTGAGAATTAGTGCGGCACCCCGGTGTTACGTGCATCCACGATGGAAAAATATGTCGTTGGGTTGAGCCGCGACGAATTTTATCGACGGTCTAGACGGTCTTAAACAATTGTTCCGTTTTCGCGAATAAGTTGTTGCGGAAACGTGTCGATGTTATTTCGTACGCCTTGCCATCGGTGGGTGTGGCTTCGTGGCCCCGCGACAGAACGATCCGCGTTCGATCTTGCTCTGCGATAAAATTTCGGAGCGATTAATTTACCGATTCGCTTAAGTATTACTATTTTAAAACTATTTATATTATACATAGCACAATCTATTTAATTTCATAGTATATATAATATAGTGTATTGAATGGGGCGGCGCGTTGTGGCCCTGAAATCCGCTCGGAGTTCGACCAGTGGCCCTCGATAAAATCACAAAATAATTGACTCGATCGGAACTTCTTCTTCAAAAAAAAATGTATCACACAAAAAGGCAGTTCAGTGTCCGACGTCCACGCCCACGCCCAACAATCGCGCACCTTCGTCGTCGGAACAACAATACAAAACGAAACTTTGGAAAATCTTCCAAGTCTCGATTTTCCACGTCGTCAAGCACGCGGAACTTCTTGGTAACTTTTTCCGCGCCGAGTTTCGAACGAAAAACCAAAGGGAGCTAGCGAAAAGAGGGGGGGGGAGGGGTTGGTTTTTCGTCGCCAAACGATCGGCACGCGCGTCTTCTTTTTTGCAACGCGGCTCGGCTCGGCGCGGCGCGGCAGGAACGTGTTCGGGTTGCGCGTCCGATATCGATTCATCCCTGTAAAAAGAAGCACAGCACCGATGCGATGGTTTCGCGATTGCTCGTCACTGCTGGCTAGGGCACAGAGACGCGGTGCTTTGCCAATTCCGGCACAATTTTTCGCCGGCGTCGGCGTCGCCGTTCCGCTTTTGCGGAACGCTCTCTCTCTCTCTCTCTCTCTCTCTCTCTCTCACTCTCTCTCTCTCTTTGCCGCGTCTCCGATCCGAATCGGCGGGATGTGCAACACGGCGGGACGGGACGGCAGACGCGCTCGGATTCGACCGGAATGATTACCGCGTTTCACGCGGAAACGTTTCCTTCCCCCTTACCTCCCCCCGCCTCCTGTTCCACACAGTGTACACGAACACTTACCAGAAAGACGATGTCTGTCCTTTGAGCGGTGCCAAATTCCGCTGGCGAACTTCGTGCTGCGGATGCAACGGGCTAAGAAGAAACGCTGGAGGACCGAGGCGGAAAGTTTCGCGAGCAAACTGGAACTTCCTCGCGAGCGGAATCTACGTCGTTACTTTTATACAGCTTCGGATGGTCGCTCTGATCTTCTGGAAAAATACAGTCGAACGCGATTCAATGATCCAACGCGCGAACTTGTTCTTTTTGTTGCTTGTGGCGCAGAGAATGTCTGTTTCCCTGATTCGCGCCTCAGATTGCGCACAAAAATGGACAATTTGGGAAGAGGAGATACGATTGTTCGATTTATATTTTATGTTTATCGATAATCGTATCTACTCTTCCAAAAAGGCCCATTTCTGTGAGCAATCCGAGGCGCGAATTAGGGAGAAATTATCGCAATTCCAATTATATTTGATATGACTGTGATATTCCGCGATGATGAAACGAAAATCTGTATAAAGTAGAATTAAATCGTTTCGTGAAGTTACACAAACGATCTCATTGATCATTCTACAGTCAAATCCAACGATGTTCTTGGTCCCTATGCAACGCGAGCATGCTCTCCCGTCTAGTTTCTCTTTGGAGAAGGTCCGCGGCGAATGATCATTTTGCAAAACGAAATCCACGGTTGTTCCAAGGTGTCGGAGTACAGTGTTAGAAGGATAATTGAAGTTGGTCTCTAGGGCAAATTGGAGTCGGACGGAGGCCGGTGGGATAGAAAGTTGATGAACGCTCGAAGCGTGGCGCACACGTGCTTCCTCGGCCGTCACATGGCGCGTTCCGTTCCTAGTTCCGCGGCCCGTGGGCACGAGGAATTAGAGGATTTCGTATAATCGCGGTTTCACTTTGATTCGGGCCGTTTCACGCGAGATATCCCCCCTCTGATAACCGGCTCGGGGCCTCCGCAAAATGTTGCGCATTGCGTCTTACAACACGCAGCGCCAGCTATAGCCGCCTCGCCGCCCTCCCCCCGCGGCGGGGTGCAATGGCACTCGCTGCACTCACTGCAGTTTGCAGGTGGTCAACCTCGTGCTTTTCACCCGGCCGGCTCGTTTTTACGTGGCCGGCGACAGACCCATTCTCTTCGCTGTAAATCGTTTCGCCGGATCGCGCCGGCGACGTTGCGATCGTTGCGTGCAGAAAAAGTGCACGCCACCCGCAATCGTTGCATTCGTCGAGATTAGATTAGTCGCGTGTTGGGCAATCCGCGGTGTTATGTCGTACCGGGCTCGTCAAGATTTCGCAGAGAACTCGCTGGATACGGATGTTACTCAAAACTCGGCGTATCCGTTGCCGGCATTTAGCCGTTGCTATAATAATAGTGGTATATAAGTATAGTATTATACTATACTATTAATAATATTATTATATAATATACTATTATATATTATTATATTATTATACTATACTAATAATAATAGTTGTTCAAAATGATGTTCCCGGGCATTCTAAAGCGAATAATTTCGTAATTAATGTAGACACAAGATAAATCGAATTTTCTGTCTCGCGAGGAAATTTATTTTCGACAAAGGGAGGCTGATCGGTCAGTGGCTGCGAGAGAAATCGCAGGGGTTGACGGAGGATAGAGAGGAATTATTTAGACTGGACAGAGTCCATTTTGGTTTCGGGTCGACAGGAAATCGACAGGAGTCAGGGAGAATTTGGAGGGACGAGAATAAATTCGGACATGTTAAAGAAAGCAGCGCGTTGGTTACAAAATTGTAATACCTAATTGAGGTATGCAAGTGTGTCGGAGGAATGGATTGGAATTAATATTGACGCGTTTCACGAATCGGACAAGGTGAAGCGCGAAAGCTTGTTAAAATACAGTTTCTAGCATCCCCTTGAATACGTAAGAGTTGAAACGTTATGCACCGGATCGAATCTCATTATCGGATAAGCTCTGCAACGCGAGCGGATCGTAAGATTTCCGCACCTGGGCCGCGTAGAGATCTCTGAAACGGAGCTAAACGAACGGGATCGACGCGATCAAATTTTCTCGACTGCGGATAGACCGTTCGCCGTTGAAACAGGGAGCGAAATTCTCTTCGCGGCCCGTTGCAAGATTATCGATTATGCATTTACCACGGGAACCGGCGGCGGTGTCGTCAAATTTTTACCGAGTGGGGAAGAGAAACTGAAAGAGTTCCGGGTACCGGAACTATAACCGCGGGATGAACTATACAGGGTGTCACAAAAATGTCTCGCAATCCGGAAACGGTGGGTTCCTCGGATCATTCGAAGCAACTTCTTCCTTTATAAAAATGTTCTCCGAGGCACCGTTAACGAGTTATCGACGAAAAACAGTGACCAATAAGAATCGAGTACGGCCGACGCGAGGCGGCCCAGCCAACCAGCGCGCGAAGCCCAGTTCCGCTCATTGGCTCGGTCGCCTCGCGCCAGCCGAGCTCGCCTCTCATTGGTCACTGTTTTTCGTTGATAACTCGTTAACGGTGCCTCGGAGAAAATTTTTGTAAAGGAAAAAGTTGCTTCGAACGACCCGAGGAACCCGCCGCTTTCGGATTGCGAGACATTTTTGGGACACCCTGTAGATTTCTTTGGACGGTAGACGGACGAGTTATACCGCGCGAAGAAAGCGAGATCTCGCGGTGCACATTGCCCGTGAAAACGCGCGATCCGTCATCGTCCGAGCTGATGCAACTGATTATACGGTCGTCGTAAACTGTTGTTTGCACAGTCCAACCGATACTTGAGCAGATAATGGCTGATTATACTTGTCTCGAGACGTCTGCCGACGCATCCTGCTCGGGCAAACAAACGATCGCGGATCCGATCCAACGCCGAGGAAACGAACGCCTTTCGTCGCCGGACGCTTCGGAGCGTGTCCACGGAAAGGGAAAGCTCTGATTACAGAACTGCAATTAAAATGCAAGACTGCTCGAGCATCGAACGCGACGGAGGGGGGAGGGTCTTTTAAAAAATTACCTTTTACAGCTCCGACGCGTTCCGCTCGAAACAAATGGAAATAATTGTGCATTGATTCGAGGAGAAACGCTGCGCTAATTGGAAGGAGAATCCCGGCGCTAATTTGTGGAGAAATCCGGCGTTAATATGCAACACGGAGCAACGGACACGCGTCCAAAATAAAAGGCATTTTATTCGCGCGTACGAAATAAATGTCGGATCGTTTGTCGGCGCGTCGAAGATAATAATGCAAGCGGATCATTTGCCGACGCGTTGAGGGAGAGATCGAGCTCGTAAATAAATTATTTCGGCGAGGATCGTTGCATCAACATGGGCTCTGGTTCCTCCGTCGGGAGGCCCAAGGATCTTCGGAGAAACGCGGAGAGCACTTAGGGTGTTCATAAAAATTGTTTATTTATCTTCGCCAGCTCATTCCGGATTTAAAATATTACCCCTCTCCCCGACGAAGTCCAAACACTTCGAGGTGAACGATATATATCACGAGGCGTAAAACATCCTCCCGCCGTTTGCACAGCTGCCGAGGAAGTTACTTTCGTCGGGGATGATCGTTTCACGGGTGTTCCGATGATCCCGGTGTTAACGATTTCGATTCTATCGCGATCGTTCCCTCTGGTGTAAATATCTACGGATTAATTCGTGGTAATTGACAGCGAAGAGGAGAATCCGGCTGTTACGCCAGTCCCGAAGAAGATCATCACGTTCTTGAACTTCGTTAACACCCGGATGCCGATTACCGGCTCCCTCTTCAGCCGAAATGTTAGCAATTGTTTACAAAATTAACCAGACGCACGATCAACGTAATAAGATCGTGGATCATTGTCAGCGAACGAATATTGTTAAAACTTCTCCAACGTACATCGCGATGTTGAATCTATGTTTAAAAAAAAAAGAAATCTCGAGCAGAAATAATAAGCGGAAGAACGCGAGAAATATTGCTGAAAGTCGGCGCGCATCGCTCGGAAACTTCGGCGCGTAAAATGTCAAGGTGTTTGCGCGTTAGGTTGACAATTTCTAAAAACTTCACCACTGGTAGAATATCATTGAAACTTTTCTGTCGTCTACCACGGCGTTAGGTCCAGTCTACGAGAAAAGAAAATATCGTCGGAGAAGGGAGAACTTTAAGGGTGTAAAAAAGATGGCAAAAGTTCCGTTCCCATTCGGTGGACGCATAAAATGTTAAGTCGCCGGTCGGGTTTGACCGTAAAAGGAGATCGATGCGTTTCCCAGAAGCGCGTTGGCCGCTGTGACGGACAAAAAATTGACGAGCCGGAGGTTAAATGAAATTTTCGGGCGGATAGAATTTTCGCTGCGGGCGGTTTTTTGTAACGGGCGCGTTAAAGTCCGCGGCCGTCCGTCGATAAAACGGGTCGAGACGGAACGTGTAGCCGGAACGAGGCGAAAGGACTCGAGGAAAATTAACCGAGCCGTTCCGCCCCGTTCTTCGCCGGCATGGACGTAAGACCGGCGTTTAATACGACGGGGGCTGAAATAAGAAGCAGAAGGCTCTCCTCCTCTCCGGTGTACACGCGTGCTTACTGCAGCCGCGGCCGGCCACTCGACGTGTCCGATACTCGAGGAGCTTTAATAAGTGGAGCACACGAGGGCTGCCACTCTCTCGAATCTTGCATACCACGCAGCCCACCCCTCCGTATTTGTCCCGCCTCGGTTTTTCGATTTTTAGTCTCGAAAATCACGTCCGAGGACGCTTATCGACGATCAAAGCCCTCCTCGAATTTTCTCTGCGCGGTGTATTTTTCATGAACAATTTTTTTCTGCGGTGTATTTTTTACGAAACATTTAGTAGTCGCGATCTAAAACAGCAGACGCGTTAAAACAGTTTTTAAATGTCAACGTTTCACTCCTAATCCATCAAAGTTCTCAAACGAAGAACATACTTTCTATTCTTTCCCCGCAATTGCTGCAGGCGTTCTTTTATTTGGCATAAAAATTCGCGGTCTATTTATCGCTGATGAACCATAAATCTTTGCGAACTTATGATATGCGTGAAACAAGAAAACCTGTGCAATATTTTGATCTGATTTTTACCACGAAAAATTATGCGACTGTTCTCGAATAAATTTGCACGAAGATCAGCAATCTAATTGTCGCTCTGAGCTCTGCATTTTACGGAATAGAGTTCTCTATATTTCGAAAGATCTAAAATTGCTATACGATAGTGTGTTTCTGATGGAAGAAGTCGCCTAAAAATACTTCAACAGAATCGGAATACTTCAACAGATAAACGATATTGCTTCAAAGCAGCATTCTGTTAATCGGAGAATGATTTTCTTCTTGTAAAGCCTTTGAATGATCGTTCCTACATGAATTATGGTTTCACAGGCGTTCTCAACCACCGGTGTTAAGCGTTATCAATCTGGAACATCGTATAAAGGTTGGAAATGTATCCAGACAGGGGATTTAGCGTACGTTGCTTTTCGTTGCGTGAGTCGGATGTGCACGGCTAATGATATAGCAACGCGTTTTGTCGGCCAGTAACCGGTCTAGCATCGATCGATACGCAGAACAGAAATTATTTCCGTTTCTTTCGGGGTGATTCAACCAGCCCCCCTCCGGATAACTGGCTGCGGACTCCTCGAGACAAAGCACGCACAGATCGTTGAAGAATATTATCGTTTCTTTCTCGTCGTTCGTTCATCGTTTATCCAAAGCGCCGTACAAAATTCCATAAAGCGAACGACATCAACCGAATGGTAGTTAATTAATTGAACAGACCGTTGACTCCGCCGAAGTGGGCCACATTGATTTCCAAACGTTTCGCGGCTGTTGGGACGCGCGTATGCGCCAGTTGAGTACTCAAGAACAAAAATTGACCTCGATTCGACGTACCAAAAGATCGTTCCTGTCACGAACCGCTTGTTAAATACGGACCGGAGAAATCTAAAACAAAGTTTAAGCTTTAGTTAGAAACTTTAAAATTGCGAGCCGAATTTTATTAAATTATACGAGACTTCGAATAAATCGGAAATATTTCAACGCTGCTGGTCAACGCACAATTCCTGCTGAATGTGCGCTGAAACGGCGACCGGAAATAATACATCGAATTTTACGGAACCCTTGCAAAGGGAAAGCTTCAATCTTTTCAAATTCGTACAAATTCGTAAGCTCCGCACGGTCATTGTGATCTCTAAAATACCCTCGAAATCTCCGACACACAAAGAAACCTTTCTACCTGTTTCCCAGCGTAAAGATCGTCCTGGGAAAAAGAGAACGACGGGAGCAGGTGAAAGTAGACGCTTCTGCCTGTAGAACGAGCTCGGATAGATGTTCTCCGCGAAGTTGCAACAACTCGAACATCGTCGAGCTCTTCCCCCAAGGTCCAGCAATTCGCGGATCTCCGAAAAATCTGCAACGACAGAACTTCTGTGTGTCGCAAATAAATAAAAAAGAACAAGTGAATCTCAAGGACTGCTACTGCTCGGTTATACCATGTTCGACCAACGCGCCCAAGCATCAACAGACAGTAGAATCCCAAGTGGTGGACATAATTCCGACCATGCATCATCCCATCAGCCGCGTAATTGTCCCGAACAAGGGGAATAATGAAGTCAGCAAGCCGCCGGCAGCCGAGACAGATTTTCCCGATTTTCATTGATTGTTTGCCTTGCAAGGGAAAGAGAAGGAGGGAGGGAGAAAGAGAGAGAGAGAGAGAGAGATAGAAAGGGGATGAAAAGAGAGCAAACATCGGGCAGCAGGCGTCGCGAGAGGAGAGGAACAACATCGGGCAGGGTTCAAGTAGGACAATCAACCGGGGGATGATTTATCCCGAAGCACATGCTCGCTCGCGTTATCGCGCCATAGAAAAGCTTCGGTGCATGTTGCGCCGCAGTACCGAACCCCTATTTTAAGCACCGCAGCTGTCACTCGACCAGGGATGCCGGGAATGGCAGCGTATTTACGCGGAAGGGCGGGACCAGGGCGTGGATAATCTGCTTTTACAAACGTTCAACCGAGAAAACCGGATTCTCGGTCGGGAAACGCTTTCCAACCCGCAGAGGGTAGCTTTTCCTTCTGCACTCTCAATCTCTCTCTCTCTCTCTCGCCTCTCTGCGAACAATTGTTCCGCTCATCCGCCCGCCACCACTTTCCGAAAACTATTTGGCAACGCCGTGTAAATTTCCGAATGTTTACCGAATTTACTTCACGAGATTATTGACGCAGATATTTAGAGACCTTTGCAACCCTGAAATAGGCAGACGGGGCTAGAACAAGCTAAAAAGCTTGGTAGCTATTCGGATAATTCTTCGCTGAATAGTGAACAGTATACAGGATGTCCCAAAAATGTCTCGCAATCCGAAAGTAGGGGATTCCTGAGGTGATTTGAAGCAACTTTTTCCTCAGCGAAAATGCAATTCGCGGCTTTGTTTACGAGTTATTAACGAAAAACAGTGACCAATGAGAGACGGGCTCGGCTGGCGCGTGGCGACCGAACCAATCAGCGGAACTGGGCTTCGACCGCTCGTTGCCTCGGTAGTTTCGCGCCAGCTAATCCTCGCCTCTTATTGGTCAGTGTATTTCGTCAATAACTCGTGAACAAAGCCGGGGATTGCATTTTCGCAGAGGAAAAAGTTACTTCAAATGACCTCAGGAACCTCCAATTTCCGGATTGCGAGACATTTTTCGAACACTCTGTATTTTTCCATCGTACGAACAGGAAGGAATCATGCGACGAGGCAACGAACTGTTCGAACCTCTCCATTCCTCAGACACAAGACAGGTCGAGAACAAGCTAAAAGACTTCATAAGCGTGTGCAGCAACGTCTGGCCATTCGTTCGCCGCGGTTTTCTCGGTGCTCCGAGCCTCTTCACGAGATCGTTGAGTGGCCAAGTGTTTCCCCGATTCGATCGAAAGAAGGCACTCGACAGATCCGCGACGGTGATCCTACCTGGGGCCTACCTGTGGAGCGGTGTCTCGACGAACAGGTGAGATTCCGATGGGCCCACGGAATCTACGGAGCTACGATTCCCTTCGTGGCGGACGGGGCGGAGGCGCGAGACGCTCTCGAATTCCACGGGACGAGAGAGGAGGAGGACGCGTTGAGTCATCGGGTCCGAGGCGCGTGTAATTTACGGTGTACCAAAACGATCAAGAGGAGAGAAAAGAATGCGAACAGCCGGATGCCGAGGAGCCGAGTCACATGGACGTAAACCGACACGTGCACCCTCTTCGCCGCCGCGCACGGTCCGATGACTTTCCGAGACGGGGGCGAGTTCGAAGCCGCCCGCCGCCCCGTCGCCTCCTCGACGATCGAATTTTTACGCGTTTCCGCCAATTGTTCCTTTGTTCGTGGCCGTCTCCTGCGTTCACCTGCAGAAACTACCACGAATTTCCTACGGAAACGTGCACTATTGCACGAGGTTCCTCTTACAGGATTAACTGTCCGCCGGTTTACACGGTATTTGAACACATCGACTGCCGCGCGTCGATCGCTGGTTCGCTGTTGCAATATCTTCGAACAGTGTGCAAGAGGCTTTATGCGCAATAAAAATTGTTCGTACTAATTGCAACATGCGGCAGCTGCCGCAGAGATATTTATTTTCCTTATTAATCGCTTGAACGGGTTGAAAATAATGTCACAGTATTTTTAAATAATTCAAGTGAAATGGAATAATGTGTGCAAAATATGGGTTTGTCGTTGTAATTGTTTGATCGTGCTTGCTCAGTTTCTACCACACAGGAGCCCCCTAGCCGGGGGCTATCGTGCTTCGATAACTATAATTTAATGCGCCGAGTTCTCTCGCCCCAGTTTTGCGTATAATGAATATGTGTGGGGTGCGAGGATTAAATGTAAACGCTTTACACCCCTGGTTTAATCAATCAGCGGTTAGTTCCGATGTAATTGATCACAATGGAGGGGGGCGGCTCGTCTCCCCCGCGACGATTTTCTATTAAATTATTCGCCCGGGGATTCGATGATTTGTTTTCCCTAGGATTCTGAACGCGTTTAATGAATCTTCAATGGAGAGTACCATTGAAAATGCTCGAGGGGTGGTTTCTCGAAAGCAAATTGTCGCGAATAGACGATTATTAAATTTTCTGGTCTCCCGAGCGATTGCAGTTTGAACTAATTCGATTTTCCTTTGCTTCTATTTTGTTTTTACAGAAGTTCTGCAGGAGCCGCGGTTCACCATTCAGCCATCCAACAGCGGCAATATCCTCATCGAAAATGGAACGAAATTTCTGGAGTGTCAAGCGAGGGGTGAGTGCATTTCAAGAGACCTCTGACCCGGAAGGGATGATGATCCGGCGTTGATTAAGAACCCTTTCTCAGGAACGCGGATTCCCGCGCACTCGAACAAACGCAACAATTATCGGGTCGTTTCCCCGGAGCTTCCTATTCATCGCCCTCGTTGAGAGACCGGTATTTGTACGAGGAAAACTGTCCAATTAACGATGAAATTTATTTGAAAAATTGTCGGTAGTAGCAATAAGGAAATCATTCGACTCGAGAAGTACCACCCGTGATTTTCATCGCGGTGTACAGATTTATTTATAAGCATGGCGTGCAGTTGCTTACAGTTTTAGTGACCGCCAAATTTCCGAGCCACCCTCGCGCAGTGTCCCATAGGGATGATCCGGCGTTGATTAAGAACCCTTTCTCAGAAACGCGGATTCCCGCGCACTCGAACAAACGCAACAATTATCGGGTCGTTTCCCCGGAGCTTCCTATTCATCGCCCTCGTTGAGAGACCGGTATTTGTAGGAGGAAAACTGTCCAATTAACGATGAAATTTATTTGAAAAATTGTCGGTAGTAGCAATAAGGAAATCATTCGACTCCAGAAGTACCATCCGTGATTTTCATCGCGGTGTACAGATTTATTTATAAGCATTGTGTGTAGTAGTTGCTTACAGTTTTAGTGACCGCTAAATTTCCGAGCCACCCTCGCGCAGTGTCCCATAGGGATGATCCGGCGTTGATTAAGAACAAACGCAACAATTATCGGGTCATTTCCCTGGAGCTTCCTATTCATCGCCCTCGTTGAGAGACCGGTATTTGTAGGAGGAAAACTGTCCAATTAACGATGAAATTTATTTGAAAAATTGTGGGTAGTAGCAATAAGGAAATCATTCGACTCCAAAAGTACCATCCGTGATTTTCATCGCGGTGTACAGATTTATTTATAAGCATGGCGTGCAGTTGCTTACAGTTTTAGTGACCGCCAAATTTCCGAGCCACCCTCGCGCAGTGTCCCATTCTTCTCATGAAATATCGAGTAACAGGCGGATGAGACGGTGACCAGATGAAGCCCTACACTCGCAGCCTGGTGCCGTAACACGATAGTGTGACCCTGTGCTAATAGCATTAGATCGCCGTGCAGTGCATATTCTTGAACCAAACAAGAAATGCCCGCGGTACATCCAAAGACAGAAAACTTAACACCTCGTGAACAATGATAATTCCCCGAGGGAGCATTCTATTCCGGGGCAACTTAGGCTAGCTGCTTAGACTACAGTTCAACGTAGCATACGCGCAATGTTTTTTTTTCTTTTTTTTTATGAAAGATAATTGAGCCGTTTATTTTGAGTGGCATAAATCACTTCACCGTAATGAAAAGTGGTAATTTTTTAATGTTTATACGAAATTATTTGTACTGAGAAAAATATCAGTATCCTGAGATAACAAATACAAGTAAATCTTCTCGAAAGTTAGCATCCATATTTTTAAACGTGTTAAAACCCTTAAATATATCAACTTGAAAACAAAGTGACTTATGCCACTTTCAAAATAAACGGCTCAATTCTTCTCTTCCAAGTAAAAAGGGCAAAGCTCGTTCCAATTTTCCCTGCAGCGAACAGACTTCCTGTACTGTACCACTCAACACCGCTGTCCCGAAAGTTCTTTATACGATGCAGCGCGTATGTTCGCAGGATACCCTCAACCAAAGCACAAGTGGTTCAAGGATGGCGTGGCCATTACCAACGAGTTTACCTCCGAGCCTTATTTTCGAATTCAAGGCACACGCAGGGAGGACGCAGGACTCTATTACTGCGTGGCCATGAACGAAGTGGGCTCTATATTTAGCGAAAGAATTACGGTTACGGTAGCGTGTACGTATCATAAGGTTTCTAGAATGTCGCCGATAAGAAGAGGGCGAGGAGATTAGACTGACTGGCCTCTTGAACATGAAACTGTGTAACGTTGTTCCCAGATATGGAAGCGTTCAAGGACCTCACGGAAAGGATAGTGACCGTGAAATCAGGCAGCGCAGCTGTGTTGACACTGCCACCGGTTGAGAGTTATCCTGCACCTGCTGTCAACTGGTTCATTTCCGACAGATCGCTGTACGGTATCAAGTATGCAGCTGTTAATAACTCTCTGTACATATTGAACGCTTCCGAGAGCGACCAGGGCCTGTACAGGTTTGTATCGACAATCGAATCCACGACGGAGAGCAGACTGTTGAAAACTGTTGTGAATTTTGTCTATGTTAAACAGAGCCGGTCTCATCAACGCGCGATTAGGCAAAGATGAGAACAGTCCATTCTTCAAGCTGCAGGTCACTGGAGATCCAAACACAGAAGTAGCGCCCACCATCATAGTGAAACCACAGGACACCATAATAATCAAAGATCATTTGGCTACTTATCTTTATTGCATAGCAAACGCGAGGTAAGCTTTCCTGTGTTCAATGAAACAAGGAATAACTGTTTAATGAAAACTGGACAAATTTTAGATCTCTTCACGAGCTAAAAACCCTATGGATGAAAGACGGGATTCCCATTGAGAACTCAAGGATATCGTACAGCTTCTACGATTCTTGGAATAGGACCCTAACGTTGATATCAGCGAACATAACTTACACAGGTGTCTACTCTTGTCATGTGAAGTTAAGGAGCGGCGGATATCCTGTCTTGAACGCTAGTGCGAAAGTTGTTGTGTACGGTAAGGAAGGATTGAGCAATCTTCGTTGGAAAGATCAACCACAAATTACTAATTATATTTGTATATAATTAAAAAGGCAAATTGTACTGTACAGTAAACTTAAGCTTATGTTTGTATATAGAGAAGCCAATGTTCATGCCGGAACTGAAAAAAGAGACTCTGAGCGACTACGGTTCAGTGGTGACACTGCCGTGCGATGCTGTCGGCGTTCCTACACCCAATATCACTTGGTTTCGTAATGCTGAGCCTGTGGACCATCTTCTTGGATCCAGGTAAAATGAGAATTTAACGTAGCACCAAAATACCAAGTTGCATTGTTTACATATATATGCGTGTACTTGTAGGTACGCGATGGAAGAAGATGGTTCTCTGACTATTAAAAAACTGACCATGAGCGATTCAGGCATGTTTCAATGCCTCGCTGTCAATGAAGCCGGCGAGGCATCTAGTTACACCTGGCTGAAGGCTAAAAGTGAGTACACGCAGACCATTTTTACATGTCGTTGTTCAGTTCTCTGATTATTTTTTTGTTTGTCAGTTATTCATTTCCACTTGTTACAAATGATGTATTTTTTGTGGGGCAGAAGGATTAGAAAGCAGACTGAAAAACAGAGTTGCCCGCTGGGCAGCTGGCTACAATGTAGTCAGAGTACGCCAATCTGATCGCCGTTTTATGTTCTCTCAATATCCAGACAGTAAGATTCCGACGTCACGAAAGTACCCACGTTTTGAGATTATCTAGGCACTTGCTTGACGAATGCGTATCACACCCACAATGTTTGCTTCCTTCGGCTGTATCAGTGTATTTTTTTTTTCTCTTGTTTAGTAGCTCTATAGCAGTCACACCCATGAATGACTTATTTGCGCGTGGAACACGTTGTTCCCCCAAACGAATCGCCAGCAGAATGTCGAGTCAAATGTACGATATTGTAGTGTTATTAGTTTTGTGTATAAATAAAAAGATAATAACTACAAGAAGAGCGCATAAAGAGCTACTTTGCTTGTTACGTACGAACAATTAGCGAATTGTTTTTAGTTTCTGCACTTGAATAGACAGGCAGCAATACATAATATATCATAAATAGCACTTGCTCTTCTTTGAACTAGGAATAAGTTTGAAAGGCAGGAGTTTAGCTATGCCTGTAGAGAAATTAGTACGTGTAATTAAACTTTAGCAACAGCGATATTGTCAATAATAGTTTTTTCATTGCAAACGTTCAAATTCAGGTATGGGTAAATTCGGCGTTTTCCATTACAAAGTTATTGTGTAATGTTTAAAAAGGTGGAAAACACTGAATTGGGAGAAGTTATTTTTGTTACCAATTGTTTGTTTTGCCTTTCTTTTTTTGCGTGCATGAGATCAATAACGATTGTTAATGTAATAGAATGATAATATCATTCTCTTGCTGTTTTCAGCATCTGGACCGGTCATGGAGAATGCTCCTCAGAATTTAACAATATTAGATGGGAAAGACGCGACTTTATCATGCTATGCCGTGGCAGCTCCAGTACCTAACACTACTTGGATTTACAATGGTAAGTAAGTAATCACACTGTTTCTTCTCAGCACGCTGTGTAACAATTACAACTCGTTCACAGATACAATTCCCGTGGAGATTGCCGGAAGAGTACAGGTTTTAGATAACGGGGATCTTTTAATTGCCGCTGTGAAGCCAAATGACGCTGGAAAATACACTTGCATCAGAGCCAATGAAGCTGGCTCTGTAAATGGCTCCGCGTTCCTTACGGTTTTGGGTGAGAAACGGTTCTTAAAAATTTGAATAAATTAAATATAACAGAGTATTTTTTCTAGAAATTTTTTTGCTTTGTAATCGCACAGAGAAGTTTTCTTTCGTATAAAGACGTAAAAATCTTGCCTGAAAGCTACGTAACACCGTTTATTTCAGTGCGAACGCAGATTGTCCAACCACCTGTTGATACCTCTGTGCTCCTTGGGTACACTGCAGAACTGCAGTGCAAAGTTTCAAACGATCCGAGCGTTTTGTTCGATATAGCCTGGTTCCACAATTCACAGTACGTGTACTAACAATTGTATATCTATTTATTTATATATCAATTCTGAAAATGTCTCTTAATAAATTCCTGCAGAGTAATAAACACACAAGCCAGTCAAAGGGTGAAGATGCGCAGTGACGGAACGTTGGAGATAGTTGCTGTTAGAGCATCGGACGTAGGCGAGTACATGTGTTCAGTAGTATCTCCTGGAGGAAATGAGACTCGATCTGCCCGTCTTAGCGTAATTGAACTGCCTTTTGCACCGATCAATGTCATGGCCAGCCGAGTGGAGAAGATATCTCCACGCACTATAAACGTTAGCTGGGTCCCAGGCTTCGATGGAAACAGTCCAACTAAGAAATTCATCATTCAGAGGAGAGAAGTCTCCGATCTTGGTAAATTGGCACGGGTTACGTTCTAGCTTGAACTGAAATAGCACTTTATATGCTATTAAATTTTCATTCATCCAGGACCCATCCCCGACAACGCACTGAATTGGATCACCGAGAACGATAATGTCTCCGCGCAGAGCCGTTGGGTATTGCTGAACAATCTAAAAGCAGCCGCTGCTTATCAATTCAGAGTCAGTGCGGAGAATAGTGTTGGCGAAGGACCACCTTCTGATCCGAGCAACGTGGTGGCTCTACCTCAAGAACGTGAGTAGATATTAATAATATATATTAGAATATTATATATATATTATTAATAGATAGATAGATTATATATATATAATTATATTTAGCTCCAAGTGGACCGCCAGTAGGATTTGTCGGTTCAGCCAGATCCTCTTCAGAGATAATAACACAGTGGCAGCTTCCTCTGGAGGAATATCGAAACGGCCATATTTTAGGATACATATTAAGATACAGACTATTTGGTTACAACGAAAGTCCTTGGACCATACAGAATATCACCAACGAAGCTCAACGAAACTATCTGATCACTGATTTAATTACATGGAAGGATTACATCGTACAAATAGCAGCTTACAACGATAAGGGTGTCGGCATATTTACGGAGGGTTTGAAGATCAAAACTAAAGAAGGAGTGCCCGAAGCTCCGCCGACTAACGTGAGAGCGAAGGCTATGAATTCGACGGCGATCAAGGTTTGGTGGAAGCCTCCGAATCCTCAGAAGATCAATGGCATCAACCAGGGCTACAAATTGCAAGCCTGGATCGGTGGGAACTTCACTGAGGCGAACGAGTATAAGTCAATGACTGTGCCTCCTAGCTTATTCGATCCTCTCGCGGAACAGAGTGCTATTATGACTGGTTTAAAGAAATACACCGTGTACAACGTTACTGTATTGTGCTTCACTGATCCGGGCGATGGTGAAAAAAGTACACCGTACAAAATTCGCACGCGCGAAGATGTACCTGAAGAAGTAGAAAATTTACAGTTCGAGGACATCAGTGATCGCTCGCTCACCGTTAAATGGAGTGCTCCGCAAGAGATCAACGGGAACCTCACATGTTACCAGTTGACGTACATGATCAAAGATGTGCCGGACTCGTTGAAGGCCGATAACTATACAGCCGACATTCTGTCTGCTAAAATCGAGCATCTTCAGGCAATGACTCATTACAGGTTTGAAGTGGTTGCCTGGACTTCGGTGGGTCCTGGCAAGCCAAAGGTCGCCATCATTCAATCAGGCGTTGAACCTGTCCTGCCAGAACCACCTACAAAATTAGCACTGTCGAATATAGACGCGTTCTCTGTGGTACTTCAGTTCACTCCCGGTTTCGACGGCAACTCATCCATAACCAAATGGACTGTGCAAGCACAGACTACTAGAAATACCACGTGGTACAATATTTACGAAGTCTCAGACCCTGATGCTAGTACAATTACCGTGGGCGGCCTGACACCTTTTATGCAATATAAACTAAGACTGATTGCTAATAACGTTGTCGGTGCTTCTCAACCATCGGAGCCAACGAAGGAGTTCCAAACGATTCAAGCACCACCGTCTCACCCTCCCAGAAATGTTACTGTCCGCGCCATGAGCGCTACGGAATTGCGCGTTAGGTGGATTGTGAGTTTTCTTATCAGAATTTGTAATCCTTATGTAGACTGTAGAACCTACACCTGTAATATCACTTGACTCTTATCTTTTGCAGCCACTGCAACAGATAGAATGGTACGGTAACCCGAGAGGGTACAACGTCACTTACACAGAAGTAAGAACGAATAAGTCGAGAAGCATAACTATAGACGACCACACGGCAAACTCTTATGTGTTAGAAAATATGGAAGAGTACGCTCTCTACGAGGTTGTAATGCAAGCGTTTAACGACGTTGGGTCTTCTACGGTAAGCCCTAAAGCCATTGAGAGGACTCGAGAAGCAGGTAGGACATGTTCGTATGATTTCATCGTAAATTGTTTCTAAATATTGAGGTATATCGTCATTTTTAGTTCCTTCAATGGGTCCCATCAATGTAGAAGCAAACGCGACCTCTTCTACGACTATACTAGTAAAATGGGGTGATGTTCCCATAGAGCATCAAAACGGACAAATAGAAGGGTTCAAAGTCTACTACGGCGCAAATGCTAGATCTGCATTCCAATACAAAAACATTCCAAGTAATACTACTTTTACGACCACTTTAACAGAGCTTAGGAAGTTTGTCCAATACCATGTACAAGTATTAGCTTATACGAGACTTGGCGATGGCACATTGAGCACCCCTCCTGTAAGAGTACAAACGTTTGAAGATGGTATGTTTTATTAATTAGTACGGTGTCTGCATTCTCCTTCGGCAAAAGCAAATAATGAACTTTAAATATTTCAGCTCCGGGACCTCCATCGAATGTATCATTCCCTGATGTAAGTTTCACTACTGCCCGCATTATTTGGGATACACCGGAAGACCCGAACGGAGAGATCTTAGCGTACAAAGTTATGTTCCATTTAAATAGTAGTCAGGATCATCAATTTTCCAAAGAATTCCCTGCGTCCGATCGAACATTTAGGTACGATTGATTATTCCTACTTTGCTTTTCGGTCTTCATGCACTGCTTTATATAGAGGTAAAGGTTTACTAAGTCCTCCCTTTTTATACATTTTTCAGAGCCACTAGTCTGGAGCCAGAGAAGTATTACATGTTTTCTGTGACAGCGCAAACAAGGTTGGGCTGGGGTAAAACAGCGTACGCCCTTGTTTTCACTACAAACAACAGGGAACGGCCTCAGGCGCCATCGATGCCTCAAGTCAGCAGATCTCAAGTACAAAGTCGGCAAATTACATTCTCTTGGACACCTGGACGCGATGGATTTGCACCGCTGCGGTGATTATTCTCGTTCTGAATACAAAATTGATAATTCTATGAAGAACATTTGCATGAACAATTATTCACTTTTCAGTTACTATACGGTGCAACAATCGGAAAATTCTGGACCGTTTCAAACAATTCCTGAAAGAGTGGAGCCAACGTTAACGTCTTACACAGCGAATAATCTGAAACCGTTTACACTTTATCAGTTCAGAATACAGGCTACCAACGACATAGGTCCATCGACTTGGAGTACAGAGTCCATTGAGGTTCAAACTTTACCAGCAGGTATATAATTTTGTGTCTTTTTTTTATCGAATATCTTTAAGGTAACAAATTAATTTATTGTAATGCTTGCTTACAGCTCCTTCTCGTGGTGTCAGCGGCCTGAAAGTTGTACCGATAACAACATCCAGTATAGAAGTCCACTGGAACGCTATAGATGAAGTATATTGGAGCGGGGATCATGCTACAGGTGGCTACCGAGTCATCTATCAACCAGTTTCCGATTTCCCGACTGCTCTTCAGGATACACCGAAAGAAGAAATTCTAGGAATAAAAGCTACAAAAATTGTGCTAAGTGACCTAACCGAGGACAGGTATTACGAAGTCGTTGTACTACCATTCAACTCTGAAGGGGAAGGTCCTTCAAGTCCTCCAGTGACCGTGTACGTTGGAGAAGCAGTTCCAACTGGAGAACCGCAACATTTAAAAGCCGAACCAATTTCATCGACAGAAGTACTTTTACGGTGGAAACCACCGCAAGCTAATATGCAGAACGGAGACCTATTAGGATACAAAGTAATTGTTGTTATCTATCAGTTACTATTTATCGATTTCACAGATGTACTTATCTGTTGTTTCCAATTTCAGATCTTTTATCTGGTAACCGACTCTCCTCAAGAATTAGAGAACAAACTAGAGGAGGAAATTGAAGTTGTACCGGCTTCCTATTTAACGCATAGTTTAGTTTTCCTGGACAAATACACGGAGTATCGCATTCAAGTGTTAGCGTTTAATCCTGCTGGTGATGGTCCTAGATCTCCACCAATCACTGTCAGAACCAAACAGGTATGTTAAACAACAATTCCAATTATTCTGTGGAAATTATTTTTGGTTCAACCTATTAATTATTCGGATATTAACATTGTAGGATATACCGGGACCACCTCACAATCTCCAGTTCTCAGAGATAACAATGACCAGTCTGCGTGTCTCTTGGGAAGCGCCGAAATCACGGAACGGTGAAATAGTTGGTTACATAGTCACTTATGAAACTGCAGAGCAAAATGACCGTACGTCTCTTAAATTGTCTTTACCGTTTCATGTAATTAGCGATTTACAATGTTCCCCATTGTTTTAGGTTTCAGTAAACAAGTTAAGCAGAAGGTAACAGAGACTAGTTTGTTGATCCAACCTCTCGAAGAGGAGGAAACGTATACCTTCATGGTTCGGGCTCAGACCATTGACTTTGGGCCACCCATATCAGGAAATGTCACTACGGGACCACAAGAAGGTTCACCAGTGGCACCTACCAATCTTGCTGTCACCAAGACAGTGTCTAGCGTTGAATTACAATGGACTAATGGTGCTTCCGGAAAAGGACCTATTTTAGGATATTACATTGAAACACGTCGGAAAGGTGAGGACTCAAAGTATTGTTACATCATTGCTATACAATTAAAAATTGTGAAAATAGATTGTCGAGAATTTGAACAAAATAGCAGAAGCTCCGAGAAACATATTATTTTATCTACTAATACTATCTTTTTTGTAATGGTGTAGCGATGGAAGAGTGGCAGCATTGTAAGTGTCAATGCACGTAAATATATTGAGCGTCAGTTTATTGTGTTAGATCGTCTCAGCAGTATAATATGATTTGTTAGTGTTACAATACGGCTTCCTGTTTGTATTTATAATAATATGTGATTATATTTTCGTTAGTGGTATTTGTACTATTGACTGCATGATGATGTCATAGCATGACATTTTCCATGGATTCTACTTAGACATTCATCAAGAATCTTGACTTTGAATGCTGCTGTTTAATGTAACCAACTGGATAGTTGAAGTTTGAATGTTTAGATAACAGTATTCCTACCGTCTTTAAACATTACCAGTCCCCTACATTTAATATCTCATTAACGCCCCACAAACGTGTAATATAGAAAATGAAACGTAACTGTGCAAGTTTTCATGTTCGAAATTTGAGTCGGCCACATTAGAGGACGTAAATTAAATATTGAGTAGCAATAGAACCAAAATCTTCTGCGACAGAAGGAGTGTATTGTATTTTCTATTCTATTGCTATACACAGCTCTAAGAAAACCTGCAGGAGTTTTCGACTGCGTTGCGACATTTGCTGTGAAACTAAGACAAATATTATATATGTATTTCTGTTTATAGATGACAGTCGTTGGCAGACAATAGTGCGCAGCAGTAATGGACCATTGACAGAATATTCGATATCTTATCAAAATCTGCTTCCATCTACGTCATATCTCTTTAGAGTGATATCATACAACCGCTATGGGATTAGCTATCCAGCGTATTCGACGGAAACGGTAAATAATATAACATCGCAAATATAGGAAAAATTCTAAGTAAAAATTCTAAACACTAATTATTCTGTCATTGTTACAGATATTAACTCCTTCGAAGCTATATCTTGAATATGCATATCTACAACACAGACCATTCTACAGGCAAACATGGTTCATGGTAACTTTAGCTGCAGCCTCGATTATAATCATCATAATGGTAATAGCGGTGCTATGCGTGAAAAGTAAAAGTTACAAATATAAACGTATGTATTTCAAAACATGATACGATTTGTACATTTGTTATGCGCATAGCAATCTTATCAAGAATGATTATTTCAGAAGAAGCACAAAAGACACTAGAGGAGTCCATGGCGATGGATACAGACGATAGACAAGAGTCTGATTTAGAGCTTTACAGATCAAGGCAAGGAGGCGGTGCCATCAATATGGGCAATGCTTGCGGTACCTTGGGCAAAAGGAGCACTTTGGCAAGGAAGTCCATGCATCCACCTCCTCCTACAATGTTAGGTAAATCACCTCCCAGGCCCTCGCCAGCGTCAGTCGCTTATCACAGCGATGAGGAGAGTCTAAAGGGTTACGATGAGAATCCTGATGACAGTAGTGTTACAGAAAAACCTTCCGAAATTAGTTCGACAGATTCACAGGCAAGTAATGCCCATATAATACTAAAAGATACAGCAAACACTTTTCATTGTCACGCTTTCTGTTACAGGGATCTGAAAGTGAGAATGAAAGTGTCCAGTCGGACCCACATTCCTTTGTGAATCATTACGCTAACGTGAATGATTCTTTAAGACAGTCGTGGAAGCGACAGAAACCAGTTAGGAATTATTCGTCGTACACCGACTCCGAGCCCGAAGGCAGTGCCGTTGTCAGCTTGAACGGAGGTCAAATTATTATGAATAATATGGCGAGGTCGAGAGCGCCTTTGCCCGGTTTTTCGTCGTTCGTATAAATGATTTTTAATACTGAGGACATAAAGCTTTTATTAAGTAGATAGGGTGCCGGTATAGCGTAACAATAATGTTCGAAATCGTTACGCGAGGGACTAAGTTAGGACGAAGTTGTGCCGGACGCGGGATCGGTTACGGTAATTCGAAGTTAAAAATTGTTGCTATAGAAGAGAAATTTTGAAATCGATATATACACGAAGAGAGACTGGTTTGTTAAAATTTTGGTCGTTCCCGTAGGGTAAAAAATATAGATTGGTAGAACTTTTGATAACTCTCGGCACTGGAATGAACACACACATACCCACACAGAGTTAAAGACTTATGTTGAAACACGTGTTCACGAGTGTTTCACACACGCTAACACTTCGGATAGTAATTTTAAATGCTTTTGGCACCACCATGTTGTGATATATTGAGATACATATTATTTATAATGCTAGTTAAGATCATATTGTGTATAATGAATATTTTTTACTTTTATTAAGTGAATCTGAATCAGAGTTGTTGCACGGATCTCTAAATATAATGCAAATAATTGCATTCTTTTAACTGTAAGAGGAACACTGTTCTAAGCCATCTATTGAATGTATTCGAAAAAAGAAAACGGTAGAGTAAATATTATTAACTGAACAAGGAATGGCATGGTAAGGAAAATTGCCAGGAATCATCGAATAATTATAAAAATTGAAAAGAAACAATATTTTGAATACTACATTAATATGATGAACGGGAAATCCAATTGCAATTCCTGTTTAAAGCTTTCCAATATACATTGAAAAGAAAAAGATTTTCGTTTAATATTTCTAATGCAGAATATCGAATAGAAGAAAAATTATAAAGTATAAGAAATCAACGTAGATTTATAATAGATTATTCACAATCAGGCCTATCATATCATTTTTTTAAGGACTTTCATTTTTACTGAAGATATCCGAGTCTGATAAATATTGTACTGAATAAATAGTAAAAAAACACGGATGTTTATGCAGGATGCGACTGCGCGTGCATTTCTAAGTATTTATAAGGGACTTCTTATTATAATATATACTGTATATAAAAAACTTATATTAACTACGAATTAGTGATATATACTGATACGACAACTGTACACTTAGTGTACAGCTTCGACAATGTTAGGACAAAATATCATGCTGAATAATCGATAGGTAACGTATAATTTATCTTTTCTTGGAATAGATACTTATCAGCTATTTTCATTATTTTTTTAAATCTTGAAAAAAGCATTCTGGCTTTAATATCATTGCGTATGTTTTATACGCAACTGGTTCAACATTCAGCAATAATATTAATTCATCTGTAGCATATAATACCATACATACAGTATTGCAAAACATCATCATACC